>NC_084464.1:99044594-100257094 GCF_027409185.1 Cynocephalus volans
CTTCACATCTCCTGGCGTTTTCTTTGATGGGAGATTTTTGACTATGGATTCAATCTTCTTATTCAGTATTGGTCTCCTAGATTTTCTATTGCTTCTTGATTCTGTCTCAAGAGGTTTTGCATTTCTAGGAATTTATCTGTTTCTTCTAGAATATCAAATTTGTTGGTGTTGAGGCACTTTAGAGTGGAAGAGCTGTATAAAATCTAGGCAATAGGGTCCATTTGGGAAATAGATATTTCAAAAGGAAAGTGGCCCATACTGAAGATAAAGATTTGAGAGTCATAGATATTTAGGTACTTGGAGAGACAAAAATGTCCAGAGTGTGAGAAGTGAATGTTGCTGAGCAGGGAAGCTAAGGTTAGACCAGCTATCAGCACGGTGCTCAGAGTCAAATGGCTGGGAGAAGACTTGTTAATCAGTTCCAAAGTCCAGAATGATTTAGGCTTCAGAGGCCTAAATTTGGCTTGTGGTTGTTTTCATCACTTTATGTATGCACCAGCCATCATATTCTGCCACCCTCCCCTCCCCCGCCAGCCCTGCCCAAATAAGAGAGAGAGAGAGAAACTCAACAAATGTTGAGGGACCTCATTAATTTTCAGAGACTTTTGAAAGAGACCGGACCCTAAAGTCATTCTAATTTATGTTCAAAACCTTAGTTCAACTCCTCCCTCTGCCCCAACAAATGCTTGAATTCCTTTTAGCATATGCCCTTGAAAGCTGCTACCCAGCTTATGTTTAATGAGAGATTGTAACATAGAGAAAAGAACACAGGTTTTGAAGCTGGATTTAAATCCTGGCTCTGCTATGCAATCTTGGATAATTATTGAAACTGATTTGGTGCATGTGTGAGATGGGAATAAGTAATGTATAGGTCTGCTATGATAACATATTCCTATATATGTAAAGGAATAATAAAATAATATATATGTAATAATAATACAGGTGTGTGAATGCACCACTCCAAAATATGCATTGGTATAGAAACAATCCACTTCCAAACTACACATGCTATCATCCTGGGACAATCTTGAGAGTATTCTTCCTCACACTACATAATAATTTTCAAGCACTGGTCTTAAGTTTACCTTTTGGAGTGAATGGAACAAATTTTATCCTTCTGTCTAAATGGAAGGCAGATGAAGAAAATTGCAGGAAGACTAAGCCAGATATTGTCTCAGCATCAAATGTGCTGTATTAAAGAGGATTTAGGGCATTTAATATGTGTGAAAGTATGTCATATATTTGTCACCCCCAAAGCTCATGTTGAAATCTGATCCCCAATGTGGCTGTTTAGGGGGGGTGTTTGGGTCATGTGGGTGGGTCCTTCATGAATGGATTAATGCCCTCCCTTGGGGAACAGGGTAATGAGTAAGTTCTAGCCTTAGTAGTTCCCGGGATAGCTGGTTGTTTAAAGGACACTGGCACCTCCTCTTTCTCTCTCTCTTGATTCCATGGCTGGCTGTCCTGCCATTCTTCCACTATGAGTACAGGCAGCCTCACAACAGATATAGCTATCCCAGAATTATGAGCCAAATAAACCTCTTTTATTTATCAATGACCCAGTTGCAGATATTCTGTTATAGCAGCACAAAAATGGACTAATACAGTGTTGCAATCCAATCTCAGATTAAGTCAAGTGCATTTGAAAGCTTTCCCCAACTGTGAAAGTTTCTCTAAATAATTCTTTCAATAGGTTCACCTCAGGAAATTAACACACCCCAGGACCAACTGAAGTTCTCATCAATTAAGCAAATTGACCCAGCAGGCTTAACTTATTTCCCAATAGTCAATATAAAGCCTTTGTTCAACAAACAAACATCTCTTAAATCTTTTGAAAGCCTTCCCTGGTCAACTGTTTGAAGGCTAAAACTAAACAAATACATATATAGATAAGCTTTAATAATATCCTTCAATTAGGCAGGCTCTGTTTCAGGGTCAGGGGATTTATATTCTGCTTAAATTTATGATTTTATGTTTAAAATATCAAGATGTCTGTACTTTCTTTAAGAATACCAGTGTTCCCAATAAATTATTTTCATCCTTTAAAAAACTGGCCTCATTATTTTTATTACAACCAAAAAGTAATATGATATAATTACATTATTTCAAACTTTGTGTTCAAATTGGAAATTAACTACTACAATTTAAAATGGTGTTCTCTTAATTTCATTATACTTTTTTGTGTGAAACTTGAGGTCTTGCTGGTGTTTAATTCAGAAAAATAAAATAAAATGAAGCAAGACAGAAATATAAAAATTATTTGCAAAATTTAAATTTTTTTAAAGCAAAGATTATTATTATAAACTGAGAAACCATTCTGATGACTTTTCTTGGATCTCTCATTGAGAAGCCTGTATGAGGGGGTCTTCATTGAAAAAGATCGTGGAAAAATTCATATCTTTTAACTGTTTTTACACGAACTTTTTGAAGTAAACTTGTATACTGATTCGACTTGTAATATGGATTTTCATCCCATTTTCTGTTTTGCTTCTATACTGTCTTCCTGACCTGGGAAAATTTATTTAACCTCTCTCTGTTTCAGTTTTCTTTTTCTTTTTCCTTATCAGTAATTATTTTTTAAATTAATTTATTATTGGAACATAATTGATTGTACATATGTGTGGGGTACAACATTGAATATCAATACCTGTGTACAATATGTGATGATCATATCTGGATTAGTATATTCTTCACTATACAATGTAATTGATTTTCGTGGCCCTTTACCAATTCCTCCCTTTCCCCCTCTCCTTCCCATTTTCCCACCTCTGGTAACCTCTGTTCTGTTTTCTTCAACATATTATTGTGATTGTTCTACTTTTGTTTTTATTTATTTGTTTGTTTGTTTTTTATTAGCTCCCACACATAAATGAAGGCGTGGTATTTCTCTTTCTGTGCCTGGCTTATTTCACTTAACATAATTTTCTCTAAGTTCATCCATATGGCTGCAAATGGCAGAATTTCATTCTTTTTTTATGGCAGAGTACTATTTTTTTGTATAAATGTATCACATTTTCATTATGCAGTCATCTGATGATGTACATTTAGGCTGGTTCCAACTCTTGGCTATTGTAAATAGAGCTGCAATATATATGGGACTACAGATGTCCCTTTGACATGATGATTTCCATTCCTTTGGGTATATACCCAGTAATGGAATTGCTGGGTCATATAGCAGTATATCTATAGTTGTCTGAGGAAACTCCATACCATTTTCCATAATGGCTGTACTAATTTACAGTCCCACCAACAGTGTAGGAGGGTCCCCCTTTCTCCGCATCCTCACCAATGTTTGTTATTCACAGACCAACAGAATAAAATTGAGAACCCAGAGATCCACCCATATACCTACAGCCAACTGATCTTTGACAAAGGCATCAAGAACATACATTGGGGGAAAGGCTGCCTCTTCGATAAATGGTGCTGGGAAAATTGGATATCCATATGCAGAAGAATGAAACTAGACCATCTTCTTGCCATATACCAAAATCAACTCAAAATAGATTAAAGAATAAAATAGACGCCCTGAAACTATAAAACTCCTAAAAGAAACATAAGGGAAGCACTTTAGGAAGTAGGATAGGCAAAGACTTTATGAACATGACCCCCAAAACACAGGCAATAAAATAAAAAATAAACAAATGGGATTATATCAAACTAAAAAGCTTCTGCACCACAAAAGAAATGATTAACAGAGTGAAAAGACAACCTACAGAGTGAGAGAAAATATTTGCAAACTATGCATCTGACAAAGGATTAATATCCAGAATATACAAAGAACTCAAACAACTTAACAATTAAAAACAAGTAATCCAATTTAAAAAATGGGCAAAGGAGCAGAATAGGCATTTCTCAAAGAAAGATAAACGAATGGCTAACGGACACATGCAAAAATGCTCAACATCACTCAGCATTTGGGAAATGCAAATTAAAACCATTTTGAGATACCACCTCACTCCAGTTAGACTGGCTATTTTCAAACAGACAGTTTTCTTATTAGTAAAATGGACCTGATAATAGTACCTCTTTGACAGAGTTGTTAGATTTAAAAATAAGAGAATGCTGTAAAAATTTTAGTGTATTTGCTGGTACTAAAGAGAACTCAATAAATGTGAGCTATTATTGGCAGAAAAAAAGAAAGAAAGAAGAGAAAAGGAGGGGCATTCTGGGTGGAGGAGATGTTGTAAGCTGGAAACACTGAAGCAGAGCTTAGCCATGCATGATGATGTCGGGCTAGAACACTAATTTCACAGCAGAATAGAGGAAAAGGCTGGGAATAATGAGTGTTGATGATTCATGGGCATTCTGTAGAGCCAAAGTGAAAGTCTGGGTTTTGAGTTTTATATATATTAGGTGGTGAAGAGCTTTTGTTTGTTTTCTTGTTTAGTTTTAATAGTAGAAAGTGAAATGATCAAAGAAATCTTGTTAGAAGATTTACCTGGAGCAACAAGTAGAGGTAAAATTTGGAGATTAGAGACGAGTCAGGAAATTACTGTGAGAGTTTGGAAATAGGTTAATGGTGTTTATTGGGTTACACAGCAATATAAGCAGAAGTTTTTTAAAGATAATTTATTGTACTCTTTCTCCAACCCTGAATTTTATGTAAAAAGAAATTGAAGTGTAAGGCCGACTAATGATTTACTCAGGTCATACAACTAGCTCTATTAGATCTAGGACTATAAGCCAATATTTCTGTTCCCAGGCCCCTGTTATTTTTATAACATCAAGCTACCTCAACTCAGCAGGCACGTACTGAATGTTATGTGGCATTCTTATGGGTACCTCAGGTCATATAAAGAGAATACCTGAGTTCTAAAAATATCATGGCTTATACCATTATGCTTTTGATATGGAGTATTTGAATGTGTCTCAAGAAATTATTTCACAAATTTGGAAAGAATTAATTACTACTAGTGAATCCATTTCCAGCAACTAAAAAATGTACAGTCATATTACTTGTCAACCAAAATATTTTTTAGAAAGAAATACTCAATTTCTATACCACATTTGTTTATTAGCATATTAACTTTGTCACTGAATGGTAATGCCAGGCTTGGCCATTGTTTTCCCTGAAGAGAATACAGAAAATGGATGATAATGGGCTGTTTCCTTGATATCAGCAAACAAATTTCATAATCTTTTGCCTGGGTATGATACAAAACAAGACAAAAAAAATATTAACCTTCCCTCGACTTTGAAATTTTTCTTTGAACTTTTCTGAAGATGTCATTACTGCCCATACCTCAGCAAAGTGTCTACCAAAAGGCAGAGCTTCCTGGGGTCGTATGTGTGTGTGTAAGTCATTACATCTGTCCGGTTGTAATTTCTGTATTTGATCATCTATTCTTGAGATGGCTCACAAAGAATAAAAGTGATCTTACTATTCAAAGTAGCCAATTCCCAACCAGCTTGGTTCCCCTACACTAAAGGGTAAGAAGCTCATTCCAAAATGTAATTCGACACATTGCTTTCTTCATTATAGGGTCTTGCTACTAAGAAACTGTCAGATGTCTGAAACAGAATGCTTAGTGCCAGGGTGGATGGTGGCCAAGCTCTTTATCTTGACACAAAGTTATGACAAAGTGTTGATTGTTAGTACAGTTTGCAGATCACAGTTTAATTAGCACTGAGCCAGAAGAATATTTTCAGTGGCAATGTAACTTTTTATTGTGTTAAACACAAATACAATTCTGTGAGATTTACCCTCCTTACAAATTTTTAAGTGTACAGTACAGTATTGATATCTACAAGCACTATGTTGTACAGCAGGTCTCTAGAAATTTTCTCATCTTTCATGACTGGAACTCTATACCATTGAACAGCATCTTCCTGTTTTCCCTTGCCCCAGCTCCTGGTAACTACCATTCTACCTTCTGTTTCTATTTTTGACTAGGTTACATACCTCATATAAGTGGAATCATGCAGTATTTGTGCTTCTGTGACGGGCTTATTTTACTTGGTATAATGTCTTTAAGATTCATTCATGTTGTATGACAACGTAAATGTCCATTGACACTATATTGGGTAAGAGTGGTACAAGTAAACATCCTTTTCCAGTTCTCAGTCCTAGGGGGCAAGCTTTCAGTCTTTCATTATTAAGTATGATGTCAGGTGAAAGTTTTTTGTGCGTGTTTTTATCAATTTGAAGAAATTCCCTATTATTTCTAGCTTTGGGGGGAGAATTGTAACATGAAAGGTATTAAATATTGTCCAATGCTTTTTTCTTCTTGCATCAATTTATATAATTTTTCTTCTGATTTCTGTCCTTTAGCCTGTTAAAATAGTGAATTATATTGATTGATTTTCAAACCAACCTTGCATCTCTGGAATAAAGCACACTTGGTCATGCTTCATATTTTTTTTATATATCACAGAATTCTATTTTTTAACATTTTGTTAAGGATTTTTGTGTCCATATTTGTGAAGGATATTGGTCTGTAGTTTTCTTTTGTATTGCCTTTCTCTGATTTGGTATTAGGAGAATATTGGTTTCATAAAATGAGTTGGGAGGTACATCCTTGTCTTTGTCTTATGGAAGAGATTGTGTAGAATTGGTGTTATTTTTTAAACCGTTGGTAGAATTTTCCAGTGAAACCATCTGGTCCTAAAAACCTTCTTTTTTGGAAGTTTTTAAATTATAAATTCAATATCCTCTCTTTTAGGACTCCAGTGACACAAATGTTAAATCTTTTGCTGTAATTCCACACACCCCTAAGAGCTATTATAGCTTTATTTTCCAGTCTATTTTCCCAGCATTGTTCATATATTTCTATTGTTCTATCTTTAAGTTCAGCAATTCTTTCCTCTATACTCTCCATTCTGCTTTTGAGTTCATCTACTGAGTTTTATTTTGATTATTGTATTTTTTATTTTAAATTTCCATTTTGTTCTTTTTTTCTTCTTTCTTTGCTGAGACTCTGTATTTGTTTCAAGCAAGTTCATATTTGCTCATTGAAGCTTGTTTATAACAGCTACTTTTAAAGCCCTTGCCAGGTAGATAATTTTAACATCTGTATCGTCTAGTTATTGTCATGTAAAAATTATCTTTTCACCTTCGAGTTGAGAGTTTCCTGCCTCTTGGTATGGCGAGTGATTTTCTTTTGAAATCTGTACATTGTTAGTATCATATTATGATATTATGCATCTTATTTAAATCTTCTACTTTAGCAGGGCTCTTCTGCTACAATTCCTGTGGGAAAACAGCACTGCCAGGTGGGAGTAGAAATCCAGGTTACCCACTCCACCTCTGTTAACAGCCACGGGGTTCCCTGTTACTGCGGGGCAGGGGTGGGAGTTCAAGCTCCCCACTGGGCCTATGCTGACACACCCTGACTGAGAGGGCAAGGGTGCCGTTGTACTGCTACTGTTAGCCATGTGGCTTCTACTGACACATCAGGGTTTGGTATTGGATTGATGAGGGGATGGTCTGTTAATTCAGGGTGGTGGTGAAAGTCATGTATTTCCATTACACTTTCTCCAACACCATCCTAGCAGGGAGAGGTAGGGTTATTTCTTTATGCTAGGTAGGAGCAGAAATCCAGACTCCCTGTGTGGTCTCCACTGATGCTTCAGAGGGGTGGGAAAGGGTCTCTTTACTTCTTTGTGGAGATGAAATTCTGGGCTTCCCACTTGCCTTTCTCTGACATCACTCTTGGTAGGGTGGTGGTAGGGTAAGGGGTGCCTAATATATACTCTGTTGAGAGTAGACATGTAGGTTCCAGATCGAGCCTTTGTTAGCAGGGGTTGGGAGTGGAGCAGTGGCGTTTTTTTATGTGATGTTTTACTGTAATAGAGTGATTATTGTCTAAACACTTTCTGTCTTATTAGACTGCTCCTTCCCTGGTTCTTTGGCTAGGAAGAGTGGGATTCTCTTGTTTTTTGTTTTTTTTATTTGTACTTATTGGTATTTCTGGGTTGCTGGCTTCTCCAGAATAAATCTGGCATAGATAAGCCAAAAAGAAAACCCAGGGAATGCACCACTATGTCATTCCGCAATTCCAAGATCCCTAGATTACCTGCCTTCTCTGTCTTTCAGAGTTTTCTTAAGTTTGTTTATATATATAAGGTCCAGGGATTTTAACTGTACTTAGTGGGAAGGATAGGGAAGAACATATCTATTCCAACTTTCCAGAAGTGGAAATCTCTACATTGGCTTTCTGAACTAGTTTTTACATTGTGATCTAGGATAATCCCCTTCAAATTATTTTTTATATTTGCCTTATTATTATTGTAAAAAATATTATTTTATTTTTTTCATAAAAATAGCACGTTTTATTGTGAATTTCAGCTATTTTATTTTGGATAATGGTAGAAAGCATTATTAGGTACTTAGGATATTTCATAGTTCATATATTTATCTGAGGGAGTCTAAATGAGATTAAACAAATTTTTCTGATTTTAGAACTACCTTATTATAAGGGATAATAAATATGTTTCTAGAAGACATAAAATTGGTACTTTTAAGGAGATTATGAACTAAAAGCTAAAAATAATAGAATTAAAAGGACTATTTGTCATAATCTGCAAGTATTTGTTTTTTGATTTTTTTGAAACAAAGACCAGTCAGTTGGGTTATCTAGGAGTAGACTGTTTGCAAGTGTCTTCTAAAAATGTGTTACGTTGGGAAAGGCCCAAGTCCCACGGAGACCACACGCCCATAGCAATAGTGTGTGACTGAGCAGGTAGGCCTCACCACCACGGGACCCCATCCTCAGCCTGGCTGAGTGCATGCTGACCAGAGAGGCACCTCCATGGAGAGGCCCAAGTCCCATGAAGACCATGTGCCCCATGACACCAGCATGTGACTAAGCAGGTAGGCCTCACCACCATTGGACCCCATCTTCAGCCCAGCTGAGTGAACGCTGACCAGAGAAGTGCCTCCCTGGAGAGGCCCGAGACCTGAGGCGACCACACACCTGAGGCGCCAGTAGGTGACTGAGGAGACACTGAGGCAGCCATGCAAAATTGACAGCCCCTGCAGGGTCCTAGCCAGACAGTGTTGAAACAGTGCACCATGAAATCCCTTGCCACAATGACTAAACACCAAAGGAAAGATACCAGAAATATGAAAAATCAAGAAAGTACACCACCAAAGGGTAATAACTCTCAAGCTCTAGATCCTATTGAGCAAGAAGCCCTTGAAATGTCTGACAAGGAATTTTGAGTGACAATTCCAAGTAAACTAAATGAGATATAAGAAAGCTCAGCTAGACGACATGATGAAATGAGGAAAAGTACACAGGACTTGAAAGAAGAAATGTATAAGGAAATCAATGCCCTGAAACAGAATGTAGCAGAGCTTGCTAAGCTGAAGAATTCATTCAATGAAATAAAAACCACAACAGAGAGTTTAACCACCAGGCTTGCAGAAGCAGAAGAGAGAATTTCTGACCTTGAAGATGAGCTGTTTGAAATAGCACAGGCAGACAAAAAAAAAGAAAGAAAGAAAGAAAGAAAGAAAGAAAGAAAGAAAGAAAGAAAGAAAGAAAGAAAGAAAGAAAGAAAGAAAGAAAGAAAGAAAGAAAGAAAAAAGAATTAAAAACATTGAAGAAAATCTAAGTGAGATATCAGAGAACCTTAAGAGCTGAAATATCCAAGTCATGAGTATTCCAGAAGGGGAGGAAAAAGGAGATTGCATTGAAAAAATATTCAACAAAATAGTGGCAGAAAACTTCCAAGGTATAGGAAAAGACACAGATCTTCAGACTCAGGAAGCTCAAAGATCCCAATGTATTCAACCCAGAAAAGTATTCTCCAAGACATGTTATGGTCAAATTGGCAAAACTCAAAGACAAAGAGAGAAACTTAAAAGCTGCAAGAGAGAAGTATCAAATCACCTATAAGGGAGCCCCAATCAGACTAACATCAGACTTTTCATCACAAACCCTAAAAGCCAGAAAGGAATGGGAAGATACATTCAAAATACTGAAAGACAGAGATTGCCAGCCAAGAATACTCTACCCTGCAAGGCTATCCTTCAGAAATGAAGGGCAAATAATGTATTTCTCAGACAAAAAAAAACCATGGGAGTTCACTACCACACGACCACCCTTATAAGAAATTCTTGAGGGAGTACAGGGTTTGGTACCTGAACAATAACTACCACTGCAATAAAAACTCAAGAAAAATCAAAACCCACCAATAAAATAAAATTGCCAATAATGAAGAGAAAAAAATGTTTTTCTACAACTCAAAATACCAACAAATACAGAAAACAAACAGTAAATCAGAAAGAAAGGAACAAAAGGCATTTAAGACACCAAACAAAAATCAATAAAATGCTAGGAGTAAATCAACACTTTTCAATAACAACTCTTAATGTAAAAGGATTAAATTCCCCAATCAAAAGACACAGACTGGCTGGATTAAAAGGGAGGACCCAACTATATGCTGCCTTCAAGAGACCCACCTCACCTATAAAGACTCACATAGAGTAAGAGTGAAATGATGGAAAAGGTTTAACAGGCAAACAAATGAAAAATGAGCTGGAGTAGCTATTCTTATATCTGATAAAATAGGCTTTAAACTAAAAACCATAAAAAGAGATAATGAGGGACACTACATAATGATAAAAGGATTCATTCATCAAGAAGACATAACAATCATAAATATATATGCACCCAACATTGGAGCAGCCAGATTTATAAAACAAACTGTATTAGACCTAAAGAAGGAAATAGACACTAATACCATAATAGCAGGGGACCTGAACACCCCACTGTCAATATTGGACAGATCATCTAGGCAAAGGATCAGCAGAGAAACACAAGATCTAAACAACACTCGAGACCAATTGGACTTGGCAGATATCTGCAGAACATTCCATCCAGCAACCTCAGAATATTCATTCTTCTCATCAGCACATGGATCATTCTCCAGGATACATCACATGTTAGGTCACAAATAAAGTCTCAACAAATTCAAAAAAATTGGAATTATCCCATGTATTTTTTCAGACCACAATGGATCATAATTAGAAATCAATAACAAATGAAATTCTGGAAACTATACAAACACATGGAAATTAAACAGAATTCCACTTAATGACATATGGGTCCAAGAAGAAATCAAACAGGAAATCAAAAAATTTCTTGAAACTAATGAAAACAATGATACATCATACCAAAACCTGTGGGATACTGCAAAAGCAGTGCTAAGGGGGAAAATTATCACGTTAAATGCTTACTTCAAAAGAATGGAAAGATGGCAAGTGAACAACCTAATACTTCACCTTAAAGAACTAGAAAAACAAGAGCAATCCAAACCCAAAGTTAGCAGATGGAAAGAAATCATTATGATCAGAGCAGAACTTAATGAAATTGAAACCCCCAAAATGATACAAAAGATCAAAGAATCAAAAAGTTGGTTTTTTGAAAAGATAAATAAAACCGACAAAACATTAGCATGGCTAATTAAAAGAAGAAGAAAGAAGACCCCAAAAACAAAAATTAGAAATGAAAAAGGTGATATAACAACTGATACATCTGAAACACAAGGAATCATTCGAGACTACTATAAACGACTATATGCCAACAAATTTGAAAATTGGGAGGAAATGGATAAATTTCTGGATACACACAAGCTACCAAAACTGAACCAAGATGATGTAGAAAATCTGAGCAAACCAATAACAATAAAATAAATTGAAGCTGTTATCAGAAAGCTCCCAACAAAGAAAAGCCCAGGACCAGAGGGATTCATAGCAGACTTCTACCAAACATTCAAAGAGGAATTGACATCAATTCTCTACAAACTATTCCAAAAGTTTGAAACGGGCAATTCTCCCAAACTCATTCTATGAAGCAAACATCACCCTGATACCAAAACCAGGTAAAGATACAACTAAAAATGAAAATTACAGGCCAATATCCTTGATAAATATAGATGCAAAAATCCTCAATAAAATACTAGCTAACAGAATTCAGCAACACCTATGCAAAATTATACACCATGTTCAAGTGGAATTCATCCCAGGGATGCAAGGTTGGTTCAACATATGCAAATCAATAAATGTGATACACCATATCAATAAAATCAAACACAAGGACCATATGATCATCTCTATAGATGCTGAAAAAGCATTTGATAATATTCAACACTTGTTCATGATAAAGACCCTCTACAAGTTAGGTATAGGTGGAAATTATCTCAATATAATTAAAGCCATATATTATAAACCCACTGCCAAAAGCTTTCAGCTTTTCCCTTAAGAAGAGGAACTCGACAAGGATGCCCATTCTCACCACTCCTATTCAATATAGTATTGGAAGTACTAGCTAGAACAATCAGAGAAGAGAAGGAAATAAAGGGCATCTGGATGGGAAAAGATGAAGTCAAACTGTCCCTGTTTGCAGACGACATGATCCTATATATAGAACAGCCTAAATGCTCTACAAAAAAAACTATTGGAATTGATAAATGATTTCAGCAAAGTTTCAGAATACAAAATCAACACACAAAAATCAGTAGCACTTCTATTCTCCAATAGTGGACATGTGGAAAGAGAAATCAAGAAAGCTTGCCCATTTACAATAGCCACCAAAAAAATAAAATACTTAGGAATAGAATTAACCAAGGATGTGAAAAACCTCTATAATGAGAACTACAAACCACTGCTGAGAGAAATTAAAGAGGACACAAGAAGATGGAAAGATATCCCATGTTCTTGGATTGGAAGAATCAACATTGTGAAAATGTCCATACTACCCAAAGCGATATACAAATTCAATGCAATCCCCATCAAAATTCCAATGACGTTTTTCTCAGAAATGGAAAAAACTATCCAGACATTTAAATGGAATAACATAAGACCATTCACAGCCAAAGCAATTCTAAGCAAAAAAATAAAGCTGGAGGCATAACACTATCTGACTTTAAACTATACTACAAAGCTATAACAACCAAAAGAGCATGGTACTGGCATAAAAACAGACACACCGATCAATGGAATAGAATAGAGAATCCAGAGATCAACCCACAAACCTACAGCCATCTGATCTTTGACAAAGTTACCAAGCCTATACGCTGGGGAAGAGACTGCCTTTTCAGCAAATGGTGCTGGGTGTTTTAGTCTGTTTTGTGTTGCTATAACAAAAATACCTGAGACTGGGTAATTTATAAGGAAAAGAGGTTTATTTGGCTTACAATTCTGGAACAGCTGCATCTGGCACAGGCCTCAGACTGCTTTTACTCATGGCAGAAAGTGGAAGGCAGCTGGTGGGTAAAAGCAGATCACATGGCAAGAGGAAGCAAGAGAGAGAGAGAGAGAGAAGGTGCCAGGGTCTTTTTAAGCAACAAGCTTTCATGGGAACTAACAGAGTGAGAACTCACTCATTAATCCCCCCTCCCCCAGGGAGAGCATTAGTCCATTCTTGAGGGATCCACCCCCATGACTCAATCAGTTTCCAACACTGCCACATTGGAGACCAAATTTCCACATAAGTTTTGGAGGGGACAAGACATCCAAACTCCATCACAGGGATAACTGAATATCCATATGGGGGAGAATGAAACTAGACCCATACCTCTCACCATATACTAAAAATCATCTCAAAATGGATTAAAAAATTAAATATACACCCTGAAACAATAATACTTCTTAAAGAAAACATAGGAGAAACACTTCAGGAAGTAGGACTTAGCACAGACTTCACGAATACAAACCCCAAAGCACAGGCAACCAAAGGAAAAAATAAACAAATGGGATTATATCAAACTAAAAAGCTTCTGCAAAGCAAAAGGAACTATACAAACAGAGTTAAAGGACAACCAACAGAGTGGGAGAAAATATTTGCAAAATATACATCTGACAAAGGAATAATATCCAAAATATACAAGGAACTGAAACAACTTTACAACAAAAAAACAAGTAACCCAATTAAAACATGGGCAAAAGAGCTAAATAGGCATTTCTCAAAGGAAGATATACAAATGGCCAACAGACACATGAAAAATTGCTCAACATCACTCAGCATTCGGGAAATGCAAATCAAAACCACACTGAGGTACCATCTCACCCCAGTTAGCATGGCTCATATCCAAAAGACTGTGAATAATAAATGCTGGCAAGGTTGCGGAGAAAAAGGAATTCTCATGCACTGTTGGTGGGACTGCAAAATGGTGCAGCCTCTATGGAAAATGGCATGGAGTTTCCTCAAACAATTGCAGATAGATCTACCATATGACCCAGCTATCCCACTGCTGGGAATATACCCAGAAGAATGGAAATCATCAAGTCGAAGGTATACCTGTTCTCCAATATTCATTGCAGCACTATTTACAATAGCTAAGAGTTGGTACCAGCCCAAATGTCCATCATCAGATGAGTGGATATGGAAAATGTGATATATCTACACAATGGAATACTACTCTGCTATAAAAGATAATGAAATACTGCCATTTGTAACAACATGGATGGACCTAGAGAGAATTATATTAAGTGAAACAAGTCAGGCACAGAAAGAGAAATATCACATGTTCTCACTTATTTGTGGGAGCTAAAAACAAATAAATAAATAAACAAATAAACTGGGGGGGGAGGGAAGAAGACACAACAATTACAATTTCTTGAAGTTGATACAACAAGCGAACAGATATGAAGTTGTTGTGAGGGAAGGGGGAAGAGAGAAGAGGAAGGGAGGTTTTGGTAATGGGCCACAATAATCAACCACATTGTATATTGACAAAATAAAATACAATTTTAAAAATAAATAAATAAATAAAAATTATAGACAGAAAAAAATAAATATGTTATGTTATGTATATAACATATTAACCTGGGAAATTTTTTATGAATCCTCCCTGATAATTAGTTTTATGGAATCTTGCTGGGAGATATAATTGCTTTTTTTTCAGCCCTCCTGAGATATCTGGAATATGTTACAAGGACACTTATGATGATGTAATACTAGGAATTTTAATTAACACTATACAGATTCCTTGTACATATTAAACATGAAATGTGTAGCATGCATGTAAATATTGAAGATTCCGGGGTGGCTTTAGTCTGCAGTTTACTTACCTCATCTGCAATCATTGACATTTATTCCTTTTTCTGGGCTGGCAAGAAGGACTTGATGGGCACTTGTTTTTTGCTTAGTTTCTCAGATTTACCCAGAATGTATGGGTATGCAAAGTCTCAGAAACAGGTGGAAAAGCCTTCTTAGCTCTACCTGTTCAACAACTGTTTCTCCTTTAAGATGGATCTTCATCCTTCTTTGCATTATTTGAGCTGTAATCACAGCAGCCCATTCTCAAATTTACCTTCCTGGAAGCCAGGATTCACTCTCCAGCAGAGTCACACCTGCTACCAAACCCTTCGACAAGCCCTTGGCAGGGAGAATTTAACACATTTAACTTTGTTGGATGTTGCTTAGATTTCTTCTTCTGGGATGGACAAAAAATCACTAACCTTCATGTCGTGTCTTTCCTCCATGTTTAATTCTTCAAAGACCTTTCTGACCACTCATTGCCCAATATTTCTCACACATTTTTATTATTGTATTCAGTTGTATTACATACTTTATATGTAAATAAATAAAGCAAATACTGTAAAGTCCTTAGCACAATGATCAGCAGATAGAAAGTGCTTAGTAAAGGTCAGACATCATTATAATCGTTCTAATAAACATTTATGACAATATTTAACAAAAATATTTTATATTAGTTAAAGAAATAACTGCAACTTATTAACTATGAAGTAAAGTAGTATTTTGCTTAAAAAGAGGTTAAATAATAGCTGCAGGAAAAATTCATTTAACCCTAAGACCCCATATTAAGTTACTTTTACAGTCAACAAAATTTCAAGTGGAGTGCTTTTTATTTCTAAATCCTTTTTATAATTATCTGCTTTTTCTCATTAATATATATTTATGCATGACTATCAAAATATGTAGGTACAAATACTAGGTCATTTAGACATTTATAAGTCTTATTCCCCCTCCATCTCCTTTGGTGCTTCCTGAAAAAAGACCACACTGCAGTTCATTCAGCAATTCAGGGCAGAGTGGGTGTGCAGAGTTCACCTAACACATGTTGACTTTTCCCCCCATTTTAGTGACCTACTGGTCTGGGAGCTGAACTGTGTTCTCTTTGCCTGAGGACATGTGGAAATAGCATGACACCAGCATTCTGACAAGGGAAAGGAAGTCACGAAAGGTGAACTGAAGAATCTTTATAAAAGGAACTGTTTAACTGAAACAAAACTGAAGTTTTGTACTCCAGCTATACTATACGAACACTGATTTTTCGCTTCTTTGTGATTAATGACAGACAATATCGAAATAGAAGAACTTCATACAGTAAGGAGTAAATATTCACAAATACTCTAAATCACAGAGTCACAAGTGAAAGAACATGGAATTGTTAAACATTACAACATACTTGCATCACAAAGACATGGTTTACTCTGTGAGTAACATGTAATCTAATAGACACTAATAGATACGGATTCCATAAACATTGCCTTGAACAACTATGGATTTCAATGTTTGTCTTGCCTGTGGTGAAACATTGAAAATGTAGTTGTTTTTCTTTTTGATTCAGTATGTTTATAAACATTTTATGTCCAATTGTTTCTTGAAGTTTTAATTTATATATATTTAGATAACAATGTCTAAGGAATAATCCCAAACTGAGTTGAAAGTGTGAAAAAAATAGTGTTATGATATCAATGTTATTCTAAATCCATAATCATACATATTTCATTGAATTCACATTTCAGGTATCATGTCTTCCTGTGTCTGCCCTCTCCTCACGAGATTTTACCTATAACTTCATTGTTCACAGAGGCACAACACAATCCTACCTGATTTCTCCATTAGTTAACCAACAAGAAAATGAACACCAAGTGTCCATACTCTATTACATAGTGAAGGTACAAACTACAAAAGAAGCCAAAATGATAGGATTCTGGTTTCAAATAGTTTCCAATCTAATTAAGGTAAACAAAACAAACAGAAGCGCAAAATTACCTAAAGGGTGTGTAATCAAATGCCAGACCTTGGGGTGTCACATGGGATTATGTGAAGAGTTAATAAAAGGGAATCTTTGCAAACTGAATAAACCTACGGCACAGCTATTGTGGATGACCCCTTATGGTGTTACACATTTGGCATCATCCTAATTCCTAAATTCATTCCACCCCTTTCCCAAATTTTGTTATCTGTGCTATCCCTCATGCCCCAGGGCTCCATCACTATCGGCTGAAGATGAAAAAGCACAAGAGAGAACAGCAGGAGACCCTCAAGCTCAGAAAATATGTTTGGAGAGTGGCTTACTGAAAACATGCTCTGCACCTGCTGTGTGCCAGGCATTGCACTTGGTATATTACTTACATCATCTCATTTAATCCTTAACATCACCATATGAGGTGGAGGGCTATTATGATGCCCTTTTAACAGATGAGTGAACTGAAATTTAGAAAGTTTTCACAATTTGCTTCAAGCACACATGCTGAGTACATAAGGTGTTCTCACACCAGGGTCATGCTCAGCTTTTTCACAGAAAGATCTGCACTCAAATTGTTAAGTTTGAGGTGGAAGATGGAGGAGGAAATAGACACTAAGGCAAAATCTAGGTGCATGCTGTGCAAGTGTCTCAATATGCCAAAATCCTGAGGTGTTTTAGGTTCCAGTTTCCAACAGAGAACATCATTTTATAAGTAAAGTTGTTTCCTCTAGGAAATGGGAAGCATGTCATAATTGATTGAAATTTCAGTTTACCGATTGCGGGTTGTGGACCAGTATCATCGATTAATACAAAATAGAGAACAAAACCAAGAAACATATCTTTCTTCTCAATAAGCCATAATGCTAATTCTTTGCTATGGGCTATGGCCAGCAAATCAATATAGATCTATATCTTAGAGTTCTGAGAACATTACTTTGGGTTGAAAATATTACACAGTGAAATTGGTACCTTGATTTTAAACTGCCGTAATGACTTGGCAATAACTTGTGTTCTCTAAATTGTACTGATGTAGGATTGGTATTCGGATATCTTACTGCCTGTATGTGGATTTTCAGAAATGCTGGATTCATTAACAATTTGGTGGTGGAGCACATCCTTGGAAGTTCAGAAAGAGCTCTGCCCATTTCAGTGACAGATATCCAGGCTGCTACTGCAGATAAAACCCATCTGGCTGGTACAAGGTAGAAAAGAATGAAGAATAATAATAGGTAGAATAAGGATGAAGGCACTTTCTGACTTCAATTTTTCTACGGAAAAATTAAAGAGAGAAGTTTTGAACTGGAACTGTCTTAGTCCATTTTGTGCTATTATAACAAAATACCCCAGACTGGGTAATTTATAATAAACAAAAATTTATTGGCTCCCACTTCTGGAGGCTGGGAAGTTTAAGATGAAGAGCCAGCATCTTACAAGGGCCCTCTTGCTGTGTCATAGCATGGCAGAAGGCAAAGAAAGAGCAAGAGAGAGAGCAAGAGGGGGCCAGACTCGTCCATTTGTAAGGAACCCGCTGCCATTCGTGGGGGCTGTATCCCCATGACCCAAACACCTCCCATTAAGCCCCCCATCCCAGGACTGCTGCACTGGGAATCATGTTTTCAACATTATGACCTCTGGGGGATGTACTCAATTTATATAAGGGACTTTAAATTTTCTTTGAGAACAAGAAATTACCTGTGGGAGATTGTCTATTATTTCCTGTTAGAGGGCATTAACATACTGCTGCTGTATTTACACGACTGAAATGATGGCATTTTCAAGTTATGATATCACCTGGTATAACACCAGAAACTCTTGTTTTGCAAGCGTAGTAGGGTAACAGAAAATTTCCAAGTGAGATTCAGAATGGCTCTTCTGTTTAATGCTTAAGGCAAATTTTGAATAAATTTAGTGCACTTTATTGAACTATTTCAAATTTCTAGAAGCATAATCAAAGGAATCTTGAGGGGATAAAGTTCCCAATTCATTGGTCTCAGAAAGAATTGTAGTGCAAGGTTTGCAGAAGTTGTGGGTAGAGAGTCTCTGATAATCCGTGATCACCTCCCGCAAAGGGAATTCTCACACTCTTGGTTGATAATGGGGTTTGCTTTTTGTCCTCAGGGGTTAGAAAAGGTACACAGTGAATTCAGGGGTATGGTGCTACTTAGGAGAAAGTCAACATTTTCTGCTCTCTGCTTCTACCACCCAGCCCCTACTTCATTCATAAACTGAAGGGTTTTAATCCAAGTTTTTCAAATTCGGGATATTTTTGTGGGCTACTACAGTCCAAAGGGAAGGTATTTCAAAGGATTATAGGTCAGGGTGGCATCTTTTTTAAAATTCTCTCTTCTTCCACATAGCCAAGAGAGATCCTTCAGGAGACACTTGAGAAAGTCTAAGGCAGGGTGTAAAGCTAGGGCTAGGTCTCACAGACCCCTCAAGCCCATTGTACAGACTGGGTCACAAACAGTTCTATGAGCTAGGTAATAGGAAAAGGTCCTGGGAGCCATGGGTGAAGAAATAATAGGCTTTATTCAGAGCTAGGAGCATTCGACCTCCCAGCTTCCCAGAGCATCTTCAGAAGCTTCATGCCCCAGAGCCATTAGCCCTTTATACTCAAGTCCACAACCCAAAACACCTGAGTGCACGTGTGCAATCACACCAAACAATAACAAGGAACACCCGTGCACACACACATACCCACATTAGATACTGGGCAAGATTCCGAACATCTGAGGGGCCCTGACTATTTTTCTATATTTTCCCAATACGGAATCCAGGGCAGCTCCACCTTTGCCATCAGGGTGAATTTACCCTTTCTTCTTGTTCTTTAAGCAGGTACATATATTTGGTCTTATTTCAAATTGGAATTCAAAATCAGGTTTGAGATTTAGGGAGAATGTAAGCTGAACAGATCTTTCAGCCTACTTTGGTTTTGGCCTATTCGGCCTTCCTAGTCTGGGAATCTTCACTGTCTCTGGCAGTCCATTAAAGAGTTACAGAAGATTCAAGACAAAAGCCCACTCATGGGAAAATGGCAATTTTGCTTTTTCTAGGCATACTTTTCTTTCAGGAACTCTATGAGAAGGAATGACGAGTCCTGGGCTATTTTCACATCTGGGTTCTAATGTCCTTTAAAACTCATTTTAATGTGCCCCACCCTGATATTCCTGGACTTAACTGCTAGCTACTTCCATGTCTTTATTGAGCTATACATCTGAAATATTGGTTTTGTCTACCCTGGCTGATCTAATCCTATTATTGTCACTTAAATCAAAATCCCAGTTTGTTGTAATTAATCTAGTTAAACAAAATAGAGGAAAGTCTCATGACTCTTTGCCCCTAGGTATATGTGCTTTCAAAATGGTCCTCTGATTTAAGACTTGATTTGAGGACCTTTGAATCAAGTGGGTTACTCAATGATGCTAAAGGAGCTGGGCTGTGTTAAATTACCCATATGACTCCAATTAACCTTACGAAAATGTAATTGCTGTAGTATATATTTATATTAGATATCCATTACTTCTGACCCTTTCAGCGTGGTTTGAAACTATGGCCCCATGAAGAACTAAGACTTCAATTGTTTTAAGACTCTAAATTGGATTTTCATTCTATAGCTTTTTTTTTTTTTCTCCCTGACTATACTAGAGTCTTTACCTACACACATATTTGCAGTTACCAAGAGAGCACTCTCTTGCGCATGGAGCATTGACAATGTAAAAATTCTTTCAAAATGACTAAATGTAGCTGATAAAGGTTTTGTTATCCAGCCACTATTTATAATTACAGAAATGAATTGCCTGCTTTATGGAGAGGACATTTCAATACATATATCATATTCTCTTCAATGGTTGTCAAAAAAGTCAATTTGAGCTTTCAGTTGAATTAAGGTACGTATTTTATAATCTTCTAAAATAGAAAATCATTTTACTATTCCTGAAGAAATTCAGTCACTACAGAGGGAAAATAAAATGGTGTTTCCATTTTCCTAATTATATCAATACACGTTAGAGGTTTACTATATATATATATATTTTTTTTCCAGAACCATTTGCACTTTCAATGAATAAAAGTTCTAAAGGGTAACTTCTAAAGTTAAACTTCTAAACAGTAGAAATATTATTTATAATGGTTAAAATCAATATGATACAAGAAAAATAATTTGGATTTTAGCGTCAGGAAGATGTAAAGTTGAATCTTAGCCCTACCACTCTGTAACTATGGGATATTTGGCAAATTGCTTTACCTTTGAATGTTATTTACCTCATCTGTAAAATGGAATTGATTCTATAAATCTTAACTTACACAGATGCTGGGACAATTATATTTGGAACACCTGATACTATAAATAATAATAAACAGTAGTTTATTCCTTCCCTTTTACAGAATTCTATATAAGTTCTTTTATGTTTAACATGTGTTAATATAATAGTAATTCATATATATAGATATATATATCATCTCATTATGTTTGGGACTAAACAATCTCAAACTGTTGAATCTCAATTCTTCCTCATACAAGCTGTGTGACTTAGGACAAGTTACTTAAGATCTATGTGTTTTGCTTTCTTTCTCTGTAAAATGGGGCAATAAAAATATCATACAAATACTGTATATAAAATTCTCAGAGGAGTCAGTGCTATAATGTAAGTCTAATATAAGTCATAACTACTAATATTAGAATGCTGTTTAAAGTCATTCAGCTAATAAGTGGAAGAAGAGAATTTCTGCCCATAGTTTTTGGTTTTAGGTTCAAGTTGGGTTTTTTTCGGGGGGGGGGGAGGTTGTTTTATTTTTTCCTTTTTTTTTTTTTTTTTTTGCCCCCTGGACTTCATACTGCCGTTGGAATTTTGTGTAAATCTGGCTGTAGTAAGGACTTTATATTACTGACACATAACTACATGAAACATATTTTACAACAGCTGTATTTCCCTTACCAGACTGAGTTACTAGTAAACAAGACTGTACAGATTCCAAATCAGAGGCCCCAGCCTGAGTTAAGATCATCGATTCTCATAGACGTATTGCCTCCAAAGTCACTGACACTGACTGAATGCTCACTAGCCTCTGTTCGAGCCATCTCTTAGACTGTTGCTGTGAACCCATGATCACTGACTTCATAAATCTTTGGCTGGAATTTGCTCTATTGGCATTCTAGGTTCGCAAAGGGCCCTCACCCAGTGTGATGGTAAATGCAGTCAATAGTAAAATGAATAAATTATTAATGGTGCATCTATTTGGCTGGAACTAAGTCAAGAAGGATTGTCACAAGTGATAAATATAAAGGCTTCACTTTTTGAAGTTGCATTTCTGCTTTTATTCTAACACCAGTTTTGCCAAAAAAATCCACAGGAGTAATAGGCAAGGTATGGAATTTATAATCAAAAACACTTAAAATTGTATTAAAAACTCAGATTTGGTTTCATTTGGAAAATATATCCTCTGTGAGATAAAAAGAAAATGTTCTTCCTACTTTTTAAAAGGATTTTCCCCATTTATTGTTCATTTAAAATCACATTTTCTAAGGACAGCAGAGAAAAGCTCTTTGAGAGTTTTCAGATCTTGCTGATTCTTTCTGGATGTTTTTAAAATTCCATCAAAGAATGGTCACAGTAAAAACTTCCAAACATCAAATGCCTTGAATAATGGCAGAGAATAATTTGTAGATTGGTAAAAATTTTATCCATCACCTAACTCAAGGGATGCAGAAAGCTATACTCTGAAAACTATACTGAAACCGACTAGGAGGTGTCACAGATAAGATCTCCTTGCTGCCAAAACATGTGGTCTTTATACCTCTATTATGTTTCTTGAGTTTGTAGATGGAAAGCTTTAGCTCTTACAAAAGTTTTCCTTATACCAAGCTGAAATATGCATTCCTGTAGATTTCAGAGTAAATTTAGCACTTCTTTACCTGCCTTTCAGATAATTTAAGCAATTAGATTTCCTTTTAGTCTTATGTTTTTAGGTAAATATTTCAGATACAAATCTAAACACAGCTTAAAATTATAGAGTTATGAGGAGATACAGCCAGCTTCATGGAAGCTCTCTTTATCTCATCAATCTACCATGTAACCTAGATTTTTTTCAGAGTGTAAGATTAAAGAATCATCTCTAGAAGTCCCCAGTGAAACCTTAAACTACTTATGGTGGGTAGAATAATTACATATCAACACGGATTATTTTATTCATTAGTTTTACCCTATAGAGAAGAGACCTAGGAGGAGATGCTATAGGACATGTATGTTCTGATGTACCTATGCAGAAATAGATATTGGAAATGGGATACCTTCAGGTGTAGATCAAATATAAAGTGTGGGACTGTTTGATTACACCCTCAACCAATCTTCTCATTAAAATACTTTCTTTCAAGGAGCTATAATAGCATACATTTTCCCAGTATTTATGAGTTTAGCACTTACTCTGTTACCAGGACTTTCTATTGAAGTACTATTGACATTCTATTGAAATGTCCCTAACAATTCGATGTGACTTGATTTAACAGATTTCATTATTCCCCATGAGTAGGAAACTGAGATGGGAAGCAAAGGATTGATGAGATCAGTGCTTCTCCAAGTTTAGCATGCACCAGATCATCTGAAGAGCTGTGCTATACTCCCAGAGTTCCTCATTTGGTAAGACTGGGGTGTAGTCTAAGAATGTGCAGTTCTAATAAGTTCTCAGGTAATATGGGTTCAATGTGTCTACCAAAGTTCCCTGTATTAAAAACTTAATCCCCACTGTAACAGAGTAAAGAGGGTGAGAAATCCTACTATGGTAATTGAGAGGTGGCTCCTTGAAGAGGTGATTAGATGGTGAGGACTATCCTTGTAAATGGATTGATCCATTCATGAAATAATGAGTGTGGTTCTCATGGCTTTATAAGGAGAGCAACTGAGAAGCTTAGCTCTATCTTGCTCATCCATTCTCACTCTATGATACCCTGTGTCTCTGCGTAGTCACCATCAAAGAAGAAGCCTTCACCAGACATGTTCCCTGCAATTTGGACTTTCCAGACTCTGAAACTGTAAGCAATAAATGTTTCTTCACAAGTTACCCAGTTTTAGGTATTTCTGTTATAAGCAACAGAAACAGACTAATACACTAGGTGATGCTGATGTTGCTGGTCCCAGGGCTATACGTTAAGAACTATGGAACTAGGGAGCAGTAAAGAAAGGATAATGGGGAAATGCTAAAAGAGAAACTGTATACCAGAGCCTAACCTAACTTAGAATGTAGGGTATTTGAGTGAGATTAATAATGATTACTTTATAAGCCTGTTTCATGCTACAGATAAGAAAAATGCAGCATACAAACTCAAATTGGTGTACCCCGTTGCTAAATACCTGTGAGGAAGGATGAGAATCTTCTGACTTTTGGTACTGCATTTCAGATATGAACAGAGTCTTTTAAATGTGAGGCTCGTAAGAACCATTTAGGGAACTTATGAAAAGTAAGGATTCCTAGACCTCATTCTGGACTCAGGGCCCAGACAATCTGCATTTTAATAAATTATCCTGGTCACTCAGATGCAGGGAGTATGAGGACAACACTCTAAGAAATTGGCAAATGCCATCAGGTGCTAGGAGAGCCTCACACAGGAGAGGTAGAGACCTTCCTGAACACAAGGGTAAGCTGGGGTGCCTGAGAGGAGCTGAGGTAGAGGGGTGGACAGGATGCAGATTTGCTATCAAACAAAGTGGTTCAGAACAGACACTGACTATGGAAACAAAAATCATCTCAGTTTAATTGTCAAAATACCCCACCTTCCTTATATAGAAGGGTCCTAGATTTATAGAGAATGTGAACACAGAACACCCATGTCTACTCTTCACTTGTTAGAAGCCAACTCTTTTTTGAGAGATTTCCACTCAGAAATGTCAACTGTAAAAATAATTTCCAAGCTATATATAAATTTTGAGAGTCATCCTAGAGGAGCTTATAACCTTTGCCCCTTATAGTACAAATGGGGATGCTAACAGGAGAGGGAAAATACAAAATAAGGCTTACTTAGCTTTAATTTTTTATTTCCCCAAAATTTGCAATTGTACTCTTAACTCCTAATTAAGAAAATAATTGTTATCAATTCTTCATCTTTTGTTACTTTGTCTGCCCTTATGTATGGGAGCTTAGTAATGAAAGTAATTGTCTCCATCAAAGTAGCATATCATGAAATTCCCTTGCCTATCCCATTATTTTCTTAATTACATTATTAAAATAAAATCACTTTTAAAAAAAATAAGGAAATAATAAATATTCTATCAAATTGCTTTTTGCTAAGTACCTTTGGATTTTTAAGGGTGTGAAAATGAAATACACATTTTTATGAGCACTGAAGGTAGACTTTGAAACCCTATCATAAGTCATCTTACTATATATGGCACACATTAGATTAGAATGGAGGTCAAATCAATTCTTATATGAATGCATATTTCACTTTAACTCCAGGAAAAATGATGTATCTCTGCAAATCATTTCCATGTGCTTTATAAGAAAATAAGTCCTGAAGTACAAGAATTACTTCTCCAAACTCCTTGAAGACTCCTTCAATAAATAAAGCCAAAAGAACTTAGATGGCTTTTAAGGTATCCCATGATTACCACATTTTTCCCAATTTCAATTTTTTCTTTCATAACTCCTCTTTTCCCACACCTCCTACCCCTCCCCCTGCTCCTCTACACATATAACCTTACCATTCCTAATCACAGTTAGATTTACTGTGAGCCTGATGAACTTGATATGCCAGGGCCCCTTACTTATACAGGACCTTGAATGCTAGAAGTTGCTGGGAGTTCAACAGAGTTATGAGTGAGGACCTGGAAGTCAGGATGCTATCAGGAAGCATTTCTATGCAAGCATTTCTGATAAATTGCCTAAAGAGATCTCAGAAGATAGAGCCCATAATCTCCAAGCTTTCAGTAGTTTGGTGGGATTTTATCTCTCATTCTAAATAAATATTCACTTTTATATTTAAAATTTCTTCTCAAATGTGTGTTCTTTAAAAACGGTCATACATGATACTATATATAGAAAAACCTAAAGACTCTATCAAAAAACTCCTAGAGCTGGTTAATGACTTCAGTAATGTTGCAGGATACAAAATAAATGCCCAGAAATCAGTAGCATTTATATACTCAAATAATGAATTAACAGAAAGAGAAATAAAGAAAGTAAGCCCAATTACAATTGTCACCAAAAAAATAAAATATCTAGGGATCAATTTAACCAAGGAGGTTAAAGACCTCTACAATGAGAATTACAAACAATTTCTGAAAGAAATTAAAGAAGACACAAAAAGATGGAAAGATATTCCATGCTCTTGGATTGGAAAAATTAACATGGTGAAAATGTCTATACTACCCAAAATGATCTGCAGATTCAATGCAATCCCCATCAAAATACCAATGACATTCTTCACAGAAATGGAAAAAACAATATTACCTTTCATATGGAAAAACAAAAGACCCCAAATAGCCAAAGAAATCCTGAGCAAAAAAAAAAAAAAAAACAAATGTGGAGGCATAACTCTGCCTGTCTTCAAATTATACTACAAAGCTGTTGTAACCAAAACAGCATGGTACTGGTAAAAAAAATAGACATTCAGACCAGTGGAGTAGAATAGAGAACCCAGAAATCACTCCTCAGGCTTATAGCCATCTGATATTAGACAAAGGCAACAAAAATCTAAATTGGGTAAAAGATTGCCTCTTCCACAAGTGATGCTGGGAAAACTGGATATCCATATGCAGAAGAATGAAACTTGATATGCATCATCTCTCACCATACACTAAAATCAACTCAAAATGGATTAAGGACCTAGTTATAAGACCAGAAACCATAAAATTACTAAGGGAAAATAAAGGAGAAACACTTCAGCAGTTAAGTCTGGGCACAGGCTTTATGAACATGAGCCCAAAAGCATAAGCAGCAAAAGAAAAAATACACAAATGGGACTATATCAAACTAAAATGTTTCTGCACAGCAAAAGAAATAATCAACAGAGTGAAAAGAAAACCTACAGAGTGGGAGAAAATTTTTTCAAACTATGCATCCAACAAGGTAATAATATCCAAAATATACATAGATAGAACTCAAGCAATTATACAGTAAAAAAATAAATGACCCAATTAAAAAATAGGCATAGGAGCTGAATAGACATTTTTCAAAGGAAGACATACAAACAGCCAACGGATACATGAAAAAATGTTCAACATCAATAGTCATCAGAGAAATGCAAATTAAAACCACATTGAGATACCACCTCACTCCAGTTAGACTGGCTATGATCAAAAAGATGGCAAATAACGAATGCTGGCGAGGGTGTGGAAAGAAGGGAACACTACTGCACTGTTGGTGGGAATGTAAATTAGTACAACCACTTTGGAAAACAATTTGGAGATTTCTCAAACAACTACAGATAGATCTTCCATATGATCCAGCAATCCCTCTTCTGGGTATATATCCAGAGGAATGGTAATCATCATGTCAAAGAGATACCTGCACTCCCATGTTTATTGCAGCTCTGTTTACAACAGCCAAGACACGGCACTAACCTAAATGTCCATTGATGGATGATTGGATAAGGAAACTGTGGTATATATACACTATGGAATACTACTCTTCCATAAAAAAGAATGAGATACTCCCATTTGCAACAACATGGATGAACCTGGAGAAACTTATGTTGAGTGAAACAAGCAAAGCACAGAGGGATAAATATCTCATGTGCTCACTCATTTGTGGGAGCTAAGAGAGAAAGGAAGGCAGGAAAGAAAGACCACAGTAGTGCCATGATCCAGCAGAAGAAGGGATCTTCTTCTAGGGCTACAAATTGAAGTTGAGGGGAGAGAGGAAGAGGGAGGGAGGTTGGGGGATAATTGGAAGGGGACAAAGGGTACAAAAGCAATTTCTGGTAATGGGTATGTCCCCAATATTAATCTGGCCCCCACATCATGGTCAGGAGGTGGGACAATCAGCTTTGTATCTCATGAATATTTGAAATAAATAAATAAACATATATATATTTTTTTTTAATGGTCAAAAATTATGTTTCAGGACCATAATAACTGTTCTATTTCCAATGTGTTCTGCTTTTTATTTATACTTGTGCCTTTGATAAAGCTATTCTGGAATACACTTCCACTCTCCCAGTATATTCCCTGGTTCCCATATCTATGTACTCATTTGTTAATTTTTACCCCAAATGCTAGAGACTCCTCAACCATCAGTTTTTTAATCAATCTAAATCTCATCTGTATATTCATGTTTTATCTCTCTTGAATTATAAATCTCACTATATCTTAAATCACATATCATCAGTTACATAGTATTTAGACAAAAACTACATCTGATGCCTCCTAGTTCTAAGTGACTAACAAAGTTTAAGCTGAAAGAGTCTAAACCTGAAGCTTCTTTGCAATGATGTAACCCACACTTCTTTTGATTTGTATTCCTTATGACCAAAATGTCCTGTGTAGTGATTGTACAGATAAAAATTACACCTGGTTGTAAATTTTACCTCCTTAGCTGGAACATCATTCTATCCCCCAATCTCATCCCCAGCCGAGGATCTTCAAAAAGGTGTTGAAGTCTTTTGAGGCTTTATTTATATTTGAGAATAAGGGATGAATGATTTGTCTAAAGATCCAGTAGAATAAACTAAAATAAAATCAGACTAGAATTAGCTCAGAAAAAGAGAAAAATGATATGCACAGAATAGTTGAGGAAGGGGCCAATGGGAAAGTACTTGATCTTCACTTAAAAATGATTAGAGTTTGATGGCATGTTGACAGAGAAGGGTGTTTCTAAAAGTGAGAATTACACGGAACCAACGATCACACTGGTGACTGGAGGACTGGAGTCGGGTTCAAGTTAGCGTACAGTACGAGCTCATAGCAAGTGGGTAAAATGGGCCATATTTTAGAGGGTTTTGAAAGTAAGGTTGAGGAAAACAGACAAAGCAGTTAATTACCTCAAGGAATTAAATGTGAAAAATTGCACCTTTAGAGAAAGAAACTGTATTAGTTCCATTTCTGTTGCTTATAACTGAATATCTGAAACTGGGTAATTGTAAAGAAACAATAATTATCACTTACAGTTTTGGAGGCTGTGAAGTTCAAAGTCCAGAGAATACATCTGGTTAGGGATTTGTTCTTGCTGGTGACTCTATTAAGCGATGCCATGGCCTAATGGCAGAAGCAGAGAGAGAGAGGCTCTCACATGCTCTCCTTTTAAAGCCAACAGAACTACGGGCCATGGACACCATTAAGCCATCAATAGATTAATCCACTTAGCAGGGCGTGGTCCTCACAATCTAATTACCTCTTCAAGGCCCCACCTTTCAATTATCATAATAGGACTTCCCGCCCTCAACAGTTAAATTGGGGATTAAATTTTGAGGGGACATTTCAATCCACAGCAGAAACTGACTAGGAGATAATATGAGCCTAATTATACAGTTAGAAATTATTATAAAAATTTAATTTTATTAATCATTACAGTGTGTTGGGCACTCTGCTCAGTGCTTTACAAGAAAAAACATCATCATTTAATCCTCATAAAAACCCTTTGAACAAAGTCCCATATTTAAAACTATTATACAAATGAAAAAAATAAAATAAAAACTGTTAGCTAGAAGAACCAAAGTCATTTATCTAATAAATAAAGCAAATAATTAAAATGAACTAAAAAAAATATTGGATGCAAGTTAAGAAACCTAAGTGGTAGTCTCATCATTGTCACCAATGGGTTATGCAATCTTATATAACTCAGTTAACCTTGTTTGGCTTATCTATATGTTCAGGTTAGAATCACTACATGATGTTTTAAGCCAAAATAACCAATATCAAACTATTACTTTTTCTTTTTGGCCTATTTCCATCACATTTATTTGCAAAGGATACCCTGAATAACATTCCCATATTTCAAGAGCACAAAGAATTAGGCAAAAATCAAATGTGTGTTGATTATAAAATCTTCATAGACAATCACAAAAGCAGGACCTAACCCACAACCAAACTGATCTTGATTAATTCTTAATGGAGTGTCATTAATTTTAAATGTAATTCCATGATTAATTTTTGATTAGTACAGCCCCTTCCCTTGCTTCTCTGATACCTATATAACACCAATGGGTGATATACAGTCAGGGTGGGGATGGCAAATTTACAATTAGAATCACAGTCCATCATATATAGTTTTTACTAAGCACAAATATTATGCTGGGAATGTGAACATAGTATCTTCATTAATAATCACATAGTTCTTCAGGGTAATTATTAGCATCATCATTTTATACACAGGGTAACAGAGGCTCACAGGTGAATGATTTGCCTAGGGTCACTGTTATAGAAAAAATTGTGTCCCTCCCAAAATTCTTATGTTGCAGACTTAAACCCAATGTGACTGTATTTGAAGATAGGGTCTTTAAGGAAGTAATTAAAGTTAGATGAAGTCATAAGGGTAGGGTCCAAATCCAGCAGGACTGGTGTCCTTATAAGAAGAGGTATGCACCAGGGGTAAGCACACAGAAGAAAGGCCATGTGAGAACACAATGAATAGGTGGCTGTCAGCAAGCCAAGAGAGGCCTCGCCAGAAACTAAACCTCTAGCATCCCTGCCAGAACATTGATCTTGGATTTCTAGCCTCCAGAACTGTGAGAAAACAAATTTCTATTGTTTAAGCCACTCAGTTTTTTATGGCAGCCCTAGCAGACTAGTATAGCCACACAGATGATAAACACTGGAAACACTGGAGTTAGACTAAACATAGGCTCATTTGACCTCAAGCCTATATTTCCATTCCAAAATTATGCTGGAAGAATGGGTCACCTTTCTGCATGGTGATAACCCATGCTCACTTTATGAAGTATTCAAAATGTCTGTGATTCGAATAGGCAAGAGTCTCCTTTTCTGCTGCCCCAAAGATAGCAATAGAGCAAAAATGTAAATAATTTCAAATTAAATTAACAAAAAATCTTTGCAAAAATGTTTTATTTTTATAAGACTAATGCCTGAGTCTTAGAATTATTTTTGATGACAATGCAAGGGAACGCTTAATAGAAAATTAAGAACGCTGGAATATATATAAAACGGAGAAGAGAATATATGATGCATTTGGTTTTCATTTCCTTTTCTACACACAAAAAAATTCAATATAACGTGTATAGCACAATAATGAACATTTATTGTAAATAGTGGAATTACCTTGAGTTTCATTTATTAAAAGAATTTTTCATAGAGTTCATTTTTGCCATTATTGTACATTATAAGCTTTCAGAAAGCTTCATCGGGGTCTGCGCACAAAGCATATTGTAGGCACAGAGAATACAAAGCAAACCGTACCCACATATTTCCTATAACTGAGAATGAGAGAAAACAGACCATTATTGAAAAAATAGGACTGATAAATATGTTTCTGGAGAGAATAATATATTAATGAAGCATGTTTTTGTTTGTATGATCTAACTAAATTGGTAAATTTACAGAAATTTTAAGCCAAAGAAATTTTTAAATAATTCACATTTTTTAGTGTCAATTTTCCTATACTATTTTTACGTTAGATTAGTCTAAAAGTGTATTGAGTTTGTTTTTATGTTTCCCAAGATTGAATCTCTCAACCAGATGAGATTGACTTAAAGCTTTCATATAAGAAATATTTATAAAATTCTCTGGGTAACCAAGTACTGGTTAAATTCATACTGAACCAGGAAACCTGGATTCACTTCTAGCTTAGCAGTGTGAGCTGGCAGACTGGAAACCCAGGAGCTCATATGGTGCAGTTCCAGGCTAAAAACAATCTACTGAAGAATTTTCTCTGACTCAGGGAAGGTTCAGTCTTTTTGTTCTATTCAGGTCTTACTTCAACTGATCTGATGAGGCCCACCCACATAAGGGGGACAATCTGCTTTATTTTATCAATTAAAATGTTAATCATCCAAAAACATCCTTGCAGAAACACCCAGAATAATGTTTGACCAAATATCTGGGTTCCTAGTGGCCCCGTAAAGTTGACATACATACAAGATGAACCATCCCAGGGTTTTTTTATAGCTACAGGGTTTGTCTAATCTATGATTTGCAGATATTGGGTACATTCGTGAAGAGTTCCACACAAACAGTTATTATAGATTCCATTATTTTTTGTAATTAAAGGGAAAGAAATCCCAGGTGTTAATAATGTGGCAAAACTTTGAGATAAACAAAAAATAATTAAGTAGTTTCATAAGATCAATTGTATTAGCAATAAAAACAAAACAGCAATTCATTTTTGCTGACACACCAAACTCCTGCTAATATAAAATGTGAATCTGTTTACACCTTGGCAGAAGATTCCTTGGGCAGGAAACATGGGAAAAACACATTTACAAAGGAATTTGCAAAATAAAAAATATATATATCAAGAGTAGAATTTTATGCTTTCTCTTAATGGAGTCACAGCTTTCACCAATAACTATCAGAAGAGGTTCTGGTTGAAAACAACTTGAAATTAAATAAACATTTAAAATTCAACCTAAGTTTAAAAAATTAACCCACATACATAAAAATCTTCTCTATGTCTGATAGACATTTCACCTATCAGACTAGAGGCATACAATCCTATTTCCTACAGCACTCGTTTATTTTTAAAAATCGAGAGCAATACAACACAAGCATAATCCTGCCATTTTACTCCACAACAGCAGTAGGACCTGACATGAGCCAGTGTAACTTTCAGTGAGGAAAGAGTGCTCTGAGTACAGAGAATGAAGTAAAATACCCTTACTCTTGCCCACATGTCCCTTTTCAGGCACTGTTGAGTTTGCTTTGAATGGGCATCTAGAACACTCCTTTTCCTTGGTGTCTTTCCTTTCCTCTTATATTGATCCTGCTCCTCATGACCTCTTTCTTTTATCCATGTTAGAAAGTGCTCTTGTGTCCAAGTGGAGCACTCACAATCAAAGTCTCCACTGCTAGTAACGACCTCCCTCATCACTTTACTTTAGAGGGCCCCTTCCCCTGAGGTTTGGGATGTGGCCTGAAAAGCCTAGGGGAGATGTAGGGCCCAGAGAACATGAAGAATTCCACTGGTGGGGATGAAGTTTTATGGATAGCTCCAAAATTTCCCATAAATTTTGAGTTGCTATTCCCACAGAACTTTTCTTTACACGTATCTCTCAGTAAAATTAAAGGTTAGGAAATAAGAGCTAAAAGACAAATGAACCTAAGGAGCAAACATCTCATGCTTTTGATCCTCTTCAGTGATTCAGTACAGGTCTTGTTTCTATAGGAAGCAGTAAAAGATAGCCAAAACCCAATTATTTACAAATTTAATTTCTAATGACTTATTTAAATATATAACAATCAGAGTTCAAGATTCAAAAGGTACAAAAGAACATGAAGTGGACATTCCCCTCCTCACCAGAGGAAATTAGCATTACCAGTTTCCAAACAATTTTTAAAGGTAGAAGCAAAGGCATGATTTTTAAAGTTCTATAATGTGGGTCCACAATGGCAAGGTACACTGACTTCATAATAAGTACAGATATGTTATCATTTCAGACTCGGAGCATCCATTGAATCAGGGTGGAGTCATAAGGAACATACAGGAAGACCTGTTAGAATATCATCCAGTGTATCCCATCACATCCACTCCCTTGGTCCTGCTTTTTACCTACCTCCATCCACCTTTATTTGCTTTCGTAACAGAGGGGTTGCTTAATAGAAGGAAGAGAACAGGATTTAGAACAAGGCCCAAATCTTGACTGATACGATGACAGATAAACCATTTTATCATTTTGTCTCCATTGCTTCATCTGTGACATGGAAATAGTACATAGCTGTTATTACTTCATCGGCAATAACAGAGGTGAAGGATAAAATATCTTTTGAGTTACTTAGAAGACGGATGTTACATAAACACCAAGTACTATATAATCACAATTAAAACTAGGACAGAACAGAAGTCGGGATGGAAATTTGGCTAGCATCCCCAAAGGTCATAGCTCTCACATTTTAGGAGAAATGGAAACTCTTCCCTAAAAGGTAATTAAGGGCTGTGAAATTGATATCAGGTATCCACTCCCAGAGGCAGAAACCTCTGAGGAATGCAAACTTTCCCAGAACTCTTTTTTTTCCAACATCTCATTTAGTTTGTATCACAAACTATATCTCTAAAAAAGTCATAGGTTATGGAAAAGTAGATCAAATGAAAAGACAATAGAAATTATGATGTGAACAAAGAAGATACATAAATAGGAATCTATGTTAGTAATGTTTTGCACCATTTCTGAAATCTGTAAGTCAGGTATAGATATTATTTCACCAACAGTGCAAGAAGGAAACAGGCATAACTTGGAAACAGGCATCAACTCTGAGAAACAAAAAACCTAAGGTAATGAGCAAGTTCACTGAAAAAACTAACAAAATAATAAATGTTTAGTAACTTAGTTGTCATTCCAATACATTTTTACTTTAAAAGTGCTCTTTGTAACACCAATATACCTATGATAATATCTGCCAAACTAGAAATTACATTTTTGAAATAATCAGCACCACAATGGGAACACTGTATCAATCATCACCATAGGGGGAAATTATCATCTCTAACCAAAAATAAGTGACATAATCACAGTGATAGATTAAGAACCTGCTGTCTTGTCTCATCACCTGTATAAATACAAGTGATATCAAACATCCCAACATAATTTAAATGTGTAATGATGTTATTTGATCACATAGTCTCTGTACTATTCCTAAGGGATTATATACAAGTTTCTGTGCATGTTTGTTTGTGTGTGTATATATGTCTGTCTCATTCACTTCTAAAAATTATCAACACCAGACATATTGAAATTTATCTGTATGCTAAGCACTCTCTTTGTTATTAAAAAAAAAAAGATTGGCCTGAACCATGTCAGTGTTGCCCAAACTACATTTTCTCTCAGTGGAAAGTATGCCAGATTTTTCATCTGCCTCTGCAGAGTACATCAGAAAATGGGGCTAACCAGTGAGGCAGTTAGGATGACTAAGTAATTAATAGGGGATGGATCTGCCAGTCTGTAAAACAGCTGTGCAGCATTGCTTCAAATCATGCCAGCAAATAGTCTAATGCAGACAGAGACACCTGCTCTTCCCAGTGGCATTGCTTCAGATGCACTTAGGTATCCCCTTGCTGCTGATATGTTCATATTAATGGTAATTTTAAATAGGCTGAGTAAAATATCCAAAAGAAGTCCGGCAGGCCATCATACAGAACACTGCATTTTGTTACCTGCTTTTTGAGTATTCTGTGATTGTGATACTGCCAAAACTTTCATTTGCTTCCTAGAGGAAGAAAACATAATACACAGCTTGGCTGTCTCAGCTCCAAAAACAATTAAGTGCTCTGATAGAAGACGAAGGAGCTCCCATTCTCCCAGCATGTTTGTTCTCTCATCATCTCAGTTCCCTCGTTGCCATGGTCACCTCTCAGCACAGCAGCACTCCCCAGTAATGACACTATGATGCTACACTCCTCCTTCCTGTCCACTTCCTTGTCTTTGTGTATCTCCCACTTTCCCCTGGCCAGCACCACTTCTTTCTACCTCTGATACAGGCCAGCAAGAAGAAAGACATTGAAAATGCTAACAGGTTGCGTTTCAAAACTGCAACCATAAAACTAAGACCTCTAAGTCTTTACAGACATATCGGTTTTGTGTTATGTAGCAACAAAAGGAAAGCAAGGTACTATAAAGTGTCTGCAATACATTATGGGTCCAAACACTGATTATAGGACTGGTCTTTTAATTACATCTAAGTCTTGATTTTAAATTGATCTTTTAATTATATCTAAATCTTGAGAAATTAAATGTGGTGGCAGTGCGCAAGTGGAAGGAGTTATACAGTTTCATACAAGCAGTTGTTCCTGAATATATCCTGCAGAAAGAAGGGAAGAAATGATGGCCAAGGATAAACCAAGGTTCTAAATACACATAGTGCCAAGTGTCTTGATATTTAAATGTTCTTTCAAGCACAGACATTCTCTCAAGAGATTCAGAATACCTGGAATTAAATGTCATATGAAGAGGGTATTTAGGACGGCCACACAATCACAGATGACCCTCAGGAGAAAGTATTAAAGGTTGAGTGTTGGTCTGTCTTTAAAATGTTTCTTGCTGTTCAGGTGTTGCATGGTCACTTAAAGTGCATTTGTCCAACTAAGCAAATTTTGTTGTAGTTGTTATATTAACAGCGTGCCTTCCTGGGCTGGCCAAGTGCCATGTTATGATTGTTATTTTGTTCTATATTATTTGGTTTGTTAGGGTTTGATTTTTGCTGCTGGTGCTTCTTTTAAACAAACTGTCCATTTTGAACTACTGCCATTTGATTGTACTTGTGCCTGGAGGGTATTTTACAAAGAGCACAGAAAATTAAAAAATAAATATTTGCATATTTGTAAGTTCTTTGAAGTCTTTTAGTGAAAGGTTGTAAAAATTATAGATATTATCTTTCTACATTTATAAAAGAGTCTATAAGTAAGAAGCATTTTCCCCCAATAACTTGTTATAAAAAATTTATAAAAATGAAGCTTGTAAATATCCAGTCTTTATGTTTAAGGGTAAAAGCTAGAATGCAGCTTATCTTAATGATAGAGTCAGATTTATCCATTTATATATTTTTTTGTCTTTTTTGTAACTTTAATTGAAGCATTGCTAATTCATTTTTTTTTAACTCTCTCTTATAAGCACCAAATTTTAATATCTAAGTCAATTTTGGGGGAAAGAAACACCATCAAGAACTTCCTTCTGGAATAAAAGAACGATGTTCATTCCTCTAAACATCCAAATTGAAGGTCTACCAAAACCAAAACAGAAATAGCCCACAGAGAAATAAAAAGTAACAAAAATCACATTCTGGGGGGGGGGGGGGTCAGTGCATTTAGCATTCTGTGCTGTGCTAATCATCCTTCAGCTGACTTTCAAAAAAAAATAACAGCCTACCTCATCAAAATATACATTTTCCATTCGCTGTTTTAAGTTAAAAATAATTAAAAAAAGAAAACTTTAAGGAATTCACGATGAATTGCCTGACTCATGTTGATGGCATGTACAGCACATGGAGGTCAGGAAGGCTATTCGCAGCACACATGATTAGGGGACATTCATCTTCATGGTTTCACTTTCTTCCAAACAGTGTAAAATACCCACAATTCCAAGTATGAAGGAACACAGACGATCTCCTTCGAAAATTCCACAGGACAATACAGGCGCCCAAGCTGTTCTTCATAGAGCGACAGGGCTTCTGTCAAATTGACACAGTTCCCCTGTGTAAAATATTTCCCATCCTGTTTCAATACTTTCATTGAGAGATCAAGAATCAGTCTGAGAAACTCCCATGTGGAATCTTCTTCCGGAGATGTGGAGATTGGAACAGCTGTCAAATCATTAATCACATAATCAAACTCTCTCCCTTCTTTGGCGTACCTCTTCAGTACTGGAATACAGTCTTCTATGAGAACCTGATAGCAGTCTCCCTTAAGATTGTCGAAGACGTCACCACATGTTTTTCGCATGTATTTTTTACATCCATCAATCACCATTTGGTCAATCTCTACCATAGTGACCATCTTTGGTTTCAGTTTGACTATTTCACTTAATATTCCCCCGTCTCCGCCTCCAAGAATCAGTACATCCTTGCCAGTGTAATCTTCTTTGCCACTGCCCATGATGGCCCGGGTATACGCCAAATCACTCTCTGCCAAATTAACATCCCCACTAAGGATAAGAATATTTCCAAATTGCTTCGAGTGCAGAATTTTAATGTTCTGATAAGGTGAATCTTCATCATACACCACTTCATCTATGTCATACTCAACCAGGCGCCCATCAGCAGTGGGCCAGTATCTGTCGATGGCCCCTCCTCGAACTATGGGTGGCAATCGCTTCACCCGCCCAGTACTGTCCTGACTCAATTCTTTCATTCTTTCTTCTACTTTGTTCAAAAGACTGTCAATTTCTTCTTTGCCCTGTGCATCACTGTCGTAACTCTGAAGGTCCAGCAACACCAATCCATGTGGGTAAATTCTCAAATTGGCAAAGCTGCCATTTTTGTTTGTGTAGGTTGCTAAGTAGCCATGTTCCTGCCAGGTGTGCACCGACTCTGCCATTCCCTGCTCCTGGAAGATGGACTGGAGGCCTTTCAGAATGGTCTCACCGTCAGCTTTGGCGCCGAGCATGAAGTCGAGGGTGCTGTGCCGTGCTGCTGCCATAGTGAGGCGAAGCCCTGTGCCATGCCTGGGGGAGGCGGCCGCGGGAGACTGGAGCCGCACGGCGCGTCGGGCTGCGGCCCCCATTTATATTTAATAACACATAACATTCTTTAATTCAGAACGCTGAGAGGAGAAGGGATTTCCAAACACTTTGTCACATTTACATTCAGGAAATAATAATAATAAAAAAAACCAGCCTCACACAAATCAAATTAACATTTCCCAAAAGAGATGACAAAGGTTCCTAAAATCATGGTCTTTTAGAAATGTGGTAAATTGCAAAAAAAAAAAAAAAAAAAAAAAATGGAGCTTTATGAACTGGAGAAAAACACCATTTATAGCTGTTGAAAACAAATTTATCTTTTTTGTCTTTTGTGAAGAAATATTTCTCAGGATAGAGAACTGGGCATTCTACTTCTATTTCTCCCTTCTACTTGTCATTTTTATTAATCCCAAGACAAGTTACCCAAGTACTCTTATGGATGCTCAATGGGGTGGTAAGAGAGTTAATATCTTCAAAAACTTTCAGCTTTCTTCTGAAGCATAGTTTAGATGCTGAAAGCATCAAAGACTCACAGAAAAATAATCTAACTAGTTTTCACCATTGTAATCTAGCTTGGGAATATTTCCTGTAATTTTTAATGACAAAATACATACACATTTGTGTGTCTAACTTAAATTGTAGTTATTTGTATTCAACTATTGATGTTATTAATAATAGTCTTTGTATTAGTTACAAAGAGACAGAATCAGTAGGCTATGTATATAAATATATGAGAGGGGATTTATTAGGGGAATTGGCTCACATGACTGTGAAGGCTGAGGAGTCCCACAATAGGTAAACTGCATACTGGTAACATGGCTCTGTCCAACTCTGGAAGCCTCAGGACTGGGGAAGCCAATGGTGTGATTCTCAGTCTGAGGCCAAAGGCCTGAGAACCTGGGGATGCTGCTGGTATAAGTCCTGGAACCCAAAAGGCTGAAGAGTCTCAAGTTCTGATGTCCACAGACAGGAAAGAAGAGTGCATCCCAGCTCCAGTGGATAGAGAGAGATATTCACCTTTTCCTCCATTTTTGTTCTCTCCTGGCCCCCAATAGATTGGGAAGATGCTGGCCCATATTGAGGGTGAATCTTTCTCACTCAGTCCATTCAGACCCTGTTGCGAAAACAGGATAATTTAATCAGGCTCCCCTCACCTCGGGGCTCGTTGGGGGTGGTTCAGTAAATAAATTGTGTGTGTGTGTGTGTGTGTGTGTGTGTGTGTGTGGAGTTAGTGCAAATGCACAGCACTGGAGTTTGGCTGGTGACTGCCTCAGGTGGACGCTACTCCACACGGCCATGCTTTCCAACCTATGGCTTCCAAGGACCTGTTTGCCAGTTACCTAGCTCATAGACCTGCATGTGAGGGGTCTGGTGACCCAGCCTGGCATGTGAGGGATCTGTGACCCCATCTGTGAATGGGCTTGAGGGGTCTGTGAGCTCCAGACCCAGCCTAACTTGACAATAGGTGACATCAGCAGGATTCCAACATTACCCAGAGCACCACAATTGGCATAGTCTGCAACAGGATTCTGAGTGGGTACAGGAGCCAAAAGCCCTTGGAAGAAGGAGGAAATGTGGATACTTTTGAATATGCTCTGCCCTATGGCCACCTTTCTGTTGACCAGGATCTTGTTGCTGCTCACTATATTGCAAGGCAGCCTAGACCAGGCACTATGGCAGAAAACCCTTTGGGAAGGAGAGGAAACATGGCTATCCTTGAGCATGTGGTGCTCAGCAGCCACTTTTCTGCTGACCAGGGCCTGGCTGCTGCTCACTACACTACAAACTGATCAAGATTTGTGGCAGAAAGCAGAGTTGTTGGAAGCATGGATAAATGTCCTGGAGGATGACGTGCAGCGACTGGCCACTCCTGCCTCTCACACCAGGGAAGACAACCAACCCAGTGGTGAGTTGGGGAAAATCGTGCATCTCCAGGTACAACCTGTTTTGCACAAGAAATTGAGACAGTAAAGCAGCAAAAATGGGGAGAGCCCCTGTCTGCTACAGCTATGGGACCTAGGGGTGGATGGTGTAATGTGCTTTAGAGATGATGTAGTAAATGCATGTTGCATTTGTCTGAAGGCAAAAGGCTTAGAGGGTGCCACTTAAACCTGATGGCCAGCTGGGTGCCATATAAACCCAAGAAAAGAGTGCCACATGCAGATGGGGAGATGACCCAAGGATGGGTGCCCCTGAAGAATTTCAAGTATGTTTTCACCTGGTGAAAAGGTGGAAAAGTTAGTCTTCATTACTATGTGCCTGTCTCTGTGGCAGCAGTTACAGGATAGCCACAGCAGATATGCACCAGGGCAGGGCAGCCACTCCTTGATGGACTGGAAAATGCAGCTGTTTGAACTGTGGGCGAACACTACAGATCTGCCTGAGACTGAGTGAGTAGCTGGTGTAAGCCGAGCTGATTGATGTAATTCAAAAGCCAGAATGTAAAAGGGAAGCAGAACATAAAGATTTGGAAAATTTGCAGCCTGGCCATGAGGTAGAAAAGTAGAGATCAGGAGAAAAATGCAAGGGTGAATCAGATAAACTGTTTGCTAAAGACATTATCTTGGTGGGGAGGCAGCCAGATGCTAAAAACCAGGACAATGAGAAAAAAGCCCTAAAGGTATTTGAGAAGTCTGGATGGGTGCCCCACCCATCACAGGCCCTGAGGGCATTTGAGAAGTTTGGGAGAGCACTCCTCCCATCCTAAGAGAACTGAGTTTTCCTGGAGAACAGACCTGGGGCTCAGCTGCCCTCAGTGAACTGCTCCCTGCCTGCCTCACAGCCACTGTGGCTGGAGCAATCCTGCCTCAGCACCTCCTAAGAAAAAAAACCGAAAACCTTGGTGGCGTTCACGTTGTGTTAAGTTTGCAGGCCAGCAGTATGTGAGAGCAGTGGAGGCATGACAGCCTCCACTTAGATTTCGGAAGATGTATGAATAAGCTGGGAGACTCAGGCAGAGACCTGCTGTAGGGGTGGAGCCACTGCAGAGGTCATCTACGGAGCAATGTGGAGCAGAAAAGTGGGGTCAGAGCCCCTCACAGAGAATCCCCACTGAGGAAATGTCTGGTGGAGCCAGGATGGTGGGACTGCCACCAGGAGCCCAGAACTGTGGGGCTGCTGGCAATGTGCAGTGCCAGCCTGGAAAAGCTGCAGGCACCAGGGCAGCTCAATGGGCTGCACTTGGCAGAGCTTTAAGAGAAAGGTTGCCCAACGCTTTAGGGGTCCAGGTGCCCGAGTTTGCTTAACGTTTGCCCTGTTTGGGTTTTGGTTTTATTTGGGGCCTGTTTTTCCTTTCTATTCCACCTTCTGGAATGGGAATGTGTACTCAATGTCTGTCCCACTGTATCTTGGAAGTTGATAAACTTGTTTTTAGCTCTTTACAGGTTCACGACTGAAAGGAGTTTTGCCTTTTGGTCTCAGATGAGACTTTGGACTTTTGAGTTGGTGCTGCAACAAGCTAAAGACTTTTGGGACTGAGATGGAATGTGTAATATGTAAATATAAGGGTCGTCTATCCTCACTAAGGCAACATTGCAGAAGATTCTGAACATGTGGATTGTACAGCGAGGGACCCTGAAGGGGTGGATTGTTGGGAAAAAAGGATAATTTAATCAGGCTTCTCTTGCCTCAGGGCCAGAGGTGGTTCAGTAAACAAATTGTGTATGTGTGGGTGGAGTTAGGGCTCATGCACAGTGCCACAGTTTGGCTGGCGACTGCCTCGGGCAGATGCCGCTCAGCACAGCCATGCTTTCCAACCTATGGCTTCCAGGGACCTGTGCCAGTTACCTAGCTCATAGACCTGCCTGTGAGGGGTCTGGTGACGCAGCCTGGTGTGTGAAGGGTTTGGACCCAATCGGGACAACAGGCTTGAGGTGTCTGTGAGCTGCATACCCAGCCTTAGCTTTACAATTGGCCCAGTCGGCAGGATTACAGACAGGTAAAGTAGCCGGACAGACCCACATGCTAATCTCTTCTGGAAACGCCCTCACAGACACACCCCAGAATAATTACTTACCAGGTTTCTATATATTCTTTAATCTAGTCAAGTTGACATCTAAAATTAACCATCACAGTCTTCCTTCCCATGCTGTAGACGGTACTGAAAATATTGTCATTGACCAATGATCTTGGGGAATGTCCCTTTAGAGCAGTGGTTCCCAATGGGAGTGGCATTCGATTGAGTTGTGCATTGGCCTCAGAGAGAGATCTGATGAAAATATGATAAAGCTCATTACACAAAGAGAAATAACAATTATAAAAAGTTCACCATATTATTCTAATATATTATTCAAATGTTTTTTTTCATATAATGGAAGTGTATGTTTTGTAATACTGGTGAATATTAAAAATAAAGTTCTGAAATGTTTCCAGCTTGCATACTGAAAAGAAAGGACAGAGTTAATGGGTGCTCCCAATAAAAACTTGGTAAGATTGTTGTCAAATGAAGTGAGATAATATAGGGAAACTGAAAGATGGTATCAGTTCAACACATTTCTTTGAATCTGAATCTACATTAAGGTGGTCAGAACTACATATGCTTTCTCTTGTTCAAAACTACATTCAGAAAAGTTCAATAAATGAAATTATAACTGATAGCATTAGAGTTGTATGAGAACTTGGATGGAAATGCTAGTAGGAATAGATCACTTATGGGGATCCATATGAAAATGTAAAGTGATATTAGGCCTGTGACACAGGATTACATTAAAGTGTGATTTAAGAAACCATGGGTTATTGAATGGTTTTAAAATAAATCATTATTATTCAACATGAAACAATGCCATGGTGAGAGAGGATATCCCTGTCTTGTTCCTGATTGTAGACAAAACTTTTCAACTTTTCACTATTGATTATGATGATAGCTGTGGCCTTGCCATATGTGGACTTTATTATATTAGGTACATTTATTCTGTACCTAATTTGCTGAGAGTTTTTATCATGAAAGGATATTTAATTTTACCAAATGCTTTTTCTGAATCTATTGAGATGACTATAAGATTTTAAATCTTCATTCTGTCAATGTATTATATCACATTTATTGATTTTCATATGTTGAACCATCCTTGCATCCCAGGGATAAATCTCACTTGATCATAGTGAATGATTCTTTTAATGTGCTGTTGAATAAAGTTTGCTAGTATTTTGTGGAAGATGTTTACATTTATGTTCAACAGAAATATCTGCCTATAATTTTTCTTTTCTTATAGTGTCCTTATCTGGCTTTTTTAGCAGAGTAATGGTGGCCTTGTAAAATGAGTTTAGAAGTGTTCCTTCCTTTTCAACTTTTTGGAGAAGTTTGAAATGAATAGTGTTAATTCTTTAAATGATTGATAGGATTCACTCATGAAGCCATCTGGTCCTGGGCTTTACTTTGTTAGGAGGTTTTTGATTACTGATTCAATCTTCTTACTTATATTGCTTTTTTTTTTCAGATTTTCTATTTCTTCATGATTCAGTCTTGGTAGCTTGTATATTTCTAGGAATTTTTTTATTTCACTAGCTTAGCCAATGTGATGGTGTATTACAATTTATAGTAGTTTCTTATGATCCTTTGTATTTCTCTGGTATCATTTGTAGTATCTCCTTTTTCATTTCTGATTTTATTTGAGTGTTTTCTTTTTTTTCTTGGTGAGCCTAGCTAAAGTTTTGATAATTTAAATAAAAAAACAGTGTTGTTGATCTTTTCTATTGGTTTTGTAGTTTCTATTTTATTTATTTATGCTCTAATCTTTAGATTACTTCCTTCTGCTCATTCTGGAGAATCTTCTATGTGTGCTTGAATATGTATTTTGTGGCTGTTGGTTGGAATATTGTATCTATTTTCATTAGGCCCTTTTGGTCTGTAGTGTCATTCAAATCTACTGTTTCTTTATTGATACAATATTCTCTTTGGATGATGTTGAAATTAGGGTATTAAAGTCCCCTACTATTATTCTATAGCTATCTATTTCTCTCTTCAGTTATGTTAATATTTGCTGTAAATATTTAGATTCTCCAATGTTGGATGCATATATATCTACAATTGTTATAGCTTCTTGATGAATTGACCCACTTATTTTACAGTGAATTTTTTGTCTCTTTTTATAGTTTTTGACTTAGAGACTCTTCTGTTTAATGTAAGTATAGTCATCTCTGCTCTCTTTTGGTTACCATTTATTTGCATGGGATATTTTTTATATCCCTTCACTCTCAGTCTATTTAAGCTAAAGTAAGTTTTTTGTAAGTATCTTTATTTATTTATTTATTTATAAATAAATAAATAGATCTTATTTATAAATAAATTCTTATAAATAAAAAGATCTTGTCAGATCTTGTTTTATTTATTTATTTATCTTTGTTCAGCCACTCTGTGTCTTCTTAGGGCGAATTCAATCCATTTACATTTAAATAATTATTTATAGGTAAAAACTTACTATTACTGCTTTGTGGGGATTTTTTTATTCTGATTGTTTTGTAGTTTCTTTTTTCCTTGCGTTCTCTCTTGATATCTTTGTGATGTGATGATTTTCTGTAGTGATATGTTTTGAGTCCTTTCTGTTTATCTGTTCTGTTTCCACTACAGGTTTTTTTCCTTGTGGTTACCATTATGCTTCCACAAAATGTCTTATAGTTATAAAAATTTATTTTAACCTGATAGTTACTAACTTCAATCACATACAAAATTCTACACTTTTACCCCCACCTACATACACATATTTTATATTATTGATGTCACAACTTACTTTGTTTCATATTGTGTGTCTATTAACGTACTGTTGTACATATAGTTTTTTTAAACCAATATTTTCTTTTAAATTTTATGCAAGAGTTTAAAGTGATTTATGCACGACCATTATAGTATTAGAGTATTCTGAATTCAGCTATATACAAGCTTTTACTAGAGAGCTTTACACTTTCATTTTTCATGTTAGTAATTAGCATCCTTTTATTCCAGCTTGAAGAACTCCCTTTAGCACATTCTTTAAGGCAGATCTAGTGGTGATGAGTTCCTTCAGCTTTTGTTTGCCTGGGAAGGTTATCACCTCCCTTTCATTTCTGAAAGTTCTGAAAGACAGCTTTGCTGAGTATAATATTTTTGGCTGGTAGTTTTTTTGCTCTGTTTTGTTTTGTTTTGTTTTGTTTCTTTCAGCAGTTTGAATATATCATCTGACTTTCTACTGGCCTGCAAAGTTTCTTTTGAGAAACCTGCTGATATTCTGACAATTGTTCCCTTGTATGTAATGAGCTGCTTTTCTATTGCTGTTTTCAAAATTCCCTCTTTGAATTGAATTTTTAAAATTTGATTATAATGTGTCTTGCTAAAATCTTTGGGTTGATCATGTTTGGGGACCTTAGATCTTCATGAAACTTGATGTCAATATCCTTCCAAGATTTGGAATATTTTCAGTCATTATTTGTTTCAATAAGCTTTCTTCACATTCTCTTTCTCCTCTTTTGGAACTCTCATAACATGTACATTAGTTCAATTGATGGTGCCCCAAATATTCCATAGGCTTTGTTCACTCTTCATTCATTTTTATTTCTTCTCTTCTGACTGGATACTTTCAAATGACATACTTTTAGGTTTACAGATTATTTATTTTCTTTATTAAATCTTCCATTGAAAATTTCTATTGCATGTTTTCATTTCATTTATTGCATTCTTCAGCTCCAGAATTTTTTTGGTTCTTTTTTATGATTTTTATCTCTTTGTTAAATTTATTGTTTTGTTCATGTATTGTTTTCCTGAAACATTGAACTGTATATCTGTGTTCTCTTTAGCTCACTGAGCTTCCTTAAAACAATTATTATGAATTCTTTATCAACAAATTCATAGATATCAATTTTGGGAGGATGGTTATTGAAAATCTATTTCATTCCTTTGGTGCTGTCATGATTTTTTATATTCCTTGAGCATTTCTGTCTTTGCATTTGAAGGAGCAGTAAAACTCCTCCAGTCTTTAGTGACTGGCTTCAGGAGAGGAAAACCTTTGCCAATCAGCCCCTAAGGTTTCTGAGATCTCTCAGACCTTTTCTATGAATGCAACCACTCTAATTCTCTTATTTCCTCTTGTGGGGGATGTCTTAGAATTGTATGTTTTCTCTTGATTCTGCAAAGCCAGGCCAGATACTGAGAGCATCCAATTTATTTTCCCTAGGGTAATGCCCTGAAATGTTTAAGGTTAGGCATCTCCTTCAATCCAAAAGAAAGGGGAGTGAAGGTTGCATGGAATGCTGAAAGTAAAATGGGCTAGTGTTACGCTTCCCTCTGTGTAATGGAGAAAAAAAGTTTTACTCAAAGTAACTTGAATACCATGAGAGGCCTGAAGTGACTGCCTTTCAGCAACTCCTTTGTTAGAGGGAGCAAACTGAATGTGACAGTCCTCATTCAAAGTTAGCTTTTCTTTTTTATTATAAAGACAAGGAAGTTTCACAAGAAAAAATCAGTTGATTCAATCATCAAAGAAAGACATAAAAGCAAAGGCAGTATAAAACTAGTAACAGCAATAAAATTAACGCTGTGACGTTCCAGAATGCAAAAGCTAAGTCAATCCACCAACAAACAGCTTGCCCTTAGGAAATATTTTCTTTCCCTACAGCAATTTCCTCAGCATATTTAAACAACAATCAAGCAGCTTCCTCAAAATATCTTAATAATAATCAGTAGGTTAAATTGCACCAAAGACGTCTTCCTATAGAGCCAGCAATTTTGCTGGGTTACAATTCTTTATTTACAACAGAGACTTTAGCACAAGGAATGTTTCCTGTCTTTTGCAAGCTTAACATTTCTATGTGTAATTCTAAAAAGTTAGGCTATATCTGAAATTACAGGACTTTGGAAGGTAGGCCCTGTGAAATATGTTTGCTTTATAAATGTTAGTACACTCCACAGGCCAGCTGGGTGTAACCTCAGGTGATGCAGTCAATGAGGTTCATGGGCGGGCCTCTCAGTGGAGTCCTCCAGGTAGTTAGTAGAAACTACAACCCTTTGTTGAATTCTGTGCCCCAGTTGTTGTGAGCTCCTTCCCCTTTTCCCTGCTTCTATCTGTCCATAGAATATTCTGCCATGCTGACCCCCTTAATTTTCCAGGTGGAGAGAGAAAGAAGTGGGCCTCTTGGGCAGTGTGCCACCCAGCTAACAAAGATGGGACCTCACAACGTTTTCGCTTTCCCCCATGCATGAAAGCATGGGCCAAGAGAGTCTCCCTTGGAACTGAGCTGTGCCGTCTTGGAAAAAGGGTGATTCAGATAAAGTAAAACAGTTCTTCTTCCCCTCCTCAATGTGCCTATTGTCAGATTTTTTGCTCCATTGGTGTGCTGGGACCTCACCACTGAACTCCTGAGTTCTCACAAAGGTATTCTCATCCATGGGTGGTTATTCAAATCAAAGTTTCTGGGTGGATTAGGGAGAAGGAGTGCTAAAAACTATACTACCACATTGCTAATATCACTGCCAGCCTTCATCTTATTAAATTTGTTTTAACAACATCTCTTTAAAACATAAAATACTTTACAAGAACTTTGAAATAATTAAAAAACTACCAGGTCATAAGATCTGTGACATCAAGGAAACAGGATATTTTGTAAAGTATTGCATTTTTCTTGGTCTGATCCTTCACCCAGAACTTGGGAAAATATCTCCAATGGGCTGCACAAAAGATTGGCACCAAATTTCAATTTGATAACAGGGACAGTCTATGGAAGTTTATAAAAATCAACTCTATGTTACAAGACAAACAGTTGTGAATCTAGAGAATCCTTAAGCTCTCGAGATACACACTCCACAAATGTGTGGGTGCACAAACATGTACAATTTAAGTTCTCCATGCAATATGGAGTCTATATAATCTGTCAGGTGAGCAGTGTAGAATCATTGAGAAAAAAATAAAAGTGGAAAAGTATCTAAACTAGAGAAATACGGAGGAAAACAGGAGAAAGTGTGAATATTCTTTTGCACTGATTTCCTCCTCTTTTTTTTGGTCATTGCTCTCAAAAATGATTAAAAGTCCAATAATGACTTTCTCAGTTCCACAGGATGAACAAATTACTAGCTTTTTTTGTTGTAAATTAGTATGTTTTCTAAATACATCTTCATTTTCATCACCAAATAAAAGTGGCAAGTGCATTTATAATAGTTTAAATAATGTTGTGTCTATATGCCTACTACTCAATGGGGTTGAATAGTAAATTGATAAATTTAGCATAAAAAGTCGTAGTGGTATCTTGAATAAACTTACTCATTGGTTAAGAAACTAGAGAGAGATAATATCCTGCATTAAGCAGAGCATGCATGTATTTTGATTTTCTGTTACCTCTGTTCACCTTATGGAATATTTTTTCCCCTCAAATAATATTATCTCTTTCTTTTTCTTTTCCACTCCTATTTTAGTTTTACCTTCTATTTCCCTACAATTCAGTCTTATTAATTTATCCGATAACATTGTGGCTCAACAGATTATAAAAGTATATTTTTTCGCACCTTTCTGACTCCTTAATGCTGTTTACTATAACTTGATGATAATTTATTTCTTCTTTTGAATATCAGCTATTTGTTGGAAGATCATCGTGAATTTTTCTTTCAAGTGACAAAACCATACAATATTTCCTTCAGCTGAGTACACTAGAAAACATATGTAGGCTATCAAAACTATAGGGTAGCATGCATAAATCATAATCATATATTTTATGCAAGAAATTTGTATTACCATAAAATTTCATATTATATTTCATTATTTTTCTTCAGTTTATAAAAGGCTTATTTATAAAAGAGCAAATAATTAAAATACAATCAAATTTTTGTATGAAATTTGAGCTGATTCACTTTTCTCTTCAATATCAGAAAATTGGTCTTCAAACCTGCACTTACCTTTTTGGCTCCTGAAGATTTTCTCCACATACTTCCAGTTTTTAGTAATTATTGAAAAGCATTACATTTTTTAAAAAATCACTTATACGAGGTACTTTCTAAAATGCTTTCCAATTACACCCCCATATAGAAAAAACCCACTCACTAGTCTGTTTAGTTTCTATAATTCTCTTTAAAAAGTCTAAGTACATACCTAAATTTAAGGAATCCAATTTAATTTATTTATAGATCTAGTAACATTTTTAGGAAAAGAAATATTTAATGGCATTTCCAGGATGTTATGTCTTCATTTCATGATATTTTTCAAAAATTTAATTGAAAATTCTTGTTGAATTATTTCTCAAATCTTCAAAAGAATCTTCCCTCATTTGCACTTGTGTGTGGATTTTCACAAATGCATGCACAGGACTTTGAGTTTTTGAAATTTTTTTTTATTGAACTAAGCTGTCTTTTAGCCTGCAGGAAGTCTTCTTCCCCACCTAGTACAATATGGAAAATATATTTAATGATTCACTGATTGATTGATCAGATTGCCTAAGAGAATCATCATTCCTATTCATTTATAGATAATTTTATTTATTTACATAGTAAATAGTCTATATAGTTTATAGTAGATAGTCTGTAATGTAAATATTAAAATAATAGGCAATATACCTTGCTGTTAAATAGCTTTTACTAAGGTACAATTCATACTCCTCATTTTAAAAGTAGACTTTGATGTAAAAGAAGTGATTATGCTGTAATTTTTAATACGACAGAGAGTGCTTCACTGAATATGTGGTATATCAGCCTTGAGTCTTTTCAGTGTACTAGAGTGGACTCAGAATAGGGATTTAGGAGAAATAGATTCTAATCTCTGCCTTCTGTAGCTACCATAATTTGGGAATTTGAAAACCTCATATAAAGTCCTTTAACCTTTTGGAGTCTTTATTTCCTGATCTACAAAATGGTTATAGGCCAGAAAAATTTCTAAATTTATTTTCAGGTGTAAAATTACATGTGATCTGGGTACACTGGTGAACTATAATTGTTTGAGCTTTTTTCTTACAAAACCTCTTTGTGTTGAAACTTTCACGTGAAATCCTGAGATTGCTAGAAACAAAAACAAAAAAATCGCTATACTTCATGTATATTTCCTCGTTTAGCCAAACTCTTAATATATATAAATCAGTGAAATTGTGATTCATAATTTTCTTTTTATGAACAAGAAAAATATTTGTAGTTTAAATAGTATGTTACAGGTCAAACTGCAACATGAAGTTGGCAGATATTGACTGATTTATTTGTGAAGTTTCGTGTTTTATTTGGAGATATCATATATCATTATCCCCAGAAGCTGATGAGAAATTCCATACATATCACTTTTTCCTTTTTTTTTAACATTCTTATTTAAAATATTCCTTTAACTACTGAGAATTGAAAGTGCAAATAAACAGGCATACGTACACATTTTGAACACAAATTATCAAAATTCATCATTAGAAAATCAACATGAAAGCTAACCATATCCATTATAGATAAAGCAAATTTACCTCATGAATTTTATCCATCTTTTTTTGCTATGTCTATTTATGAGGCATCTCTTAGGCTAATAAAAATGTCAGTAAATGCATGTGGTGCTGACATCTGCTGGCAGAGATGGTCAGCAACAGTGTGTGACCAGAACAATTTGACCTATAGAGGCAGGTGTAGAGCACCTGGAGTAAGTGCTTAAGATTTATTCATATTTCTATGACTTCTAACATCAGGTAGAGAAGTGTGTCAAATGTTAAGTAAATTGCATTTCCAAATATTGACTCTTGAAATGGAATGCCCACGGACAAGTCATTTCACCATGCTAGGTCTACGTGTATCCTCCCTTTTTTCCAGCTCTAATACTTGATTTGGTTTTGATGGATTATTATCTTGATATAACCTTTATTGTGCATTTATAGTTACTCAGAAACTTACTGTAGAAGGTAATTTATAAGTTATTAAAATAGAGCAAGAACCAAATGGATTCAAATTAAATCTGTATTAGTAATGGGTTCTCATCTACCAAAGAAAAATAGAGTCCTAAATTTAAAAAATGAGCCAAAGTGTTGCCAATTACATACTTCTAAGCTTCAAAACAGGATATAAAGTATTTATTTGGAAAAATGTATAAAAGATAATACCAGAAGGGTAGGGATTTTTTTGTGGGGGAGCAGGGCAAGTCACATTACCATCTCCAATCTTCATACCTAAAAGTGGAGATAATATACTTACCTCACATAGTATTGTGAGGGTTAAGTGAGAAACATATGCAATGATGATTACTAAATGGTAAAGATCTTCACAACTGTAAAATAATATTATGCTTTAGCTATATTCTACTGTATATCCTTTTCGTACATCTATTATATAGCAACAATCACTAAGAGTCTCCAGATAATCTTATCCTGGTAGAAATTTTGTTAAAAAATTCATAATACAAAACCTAAAGTTAATAGTCTAGTCAATTTAAAAGACTTGGATGTTTTGGAAGGCTCACATGGGCCTAATTTCATACACTAAGCTTGACTTAATACACTAGATTCCACTAAGAACTTACACTTGTAAATAATTAGAGTTATTGTATAATAAATACCTAATCATCTTACAAATTCTTCCCTATTTTACTTTATTACTTGATTTTACTACTGTATTTTATTAGTTTTTTTAATCTATATATTGTGCAACTATTATAAATAATACACTGAGTAAGATGCTAAGATGAAAATGAGGGAATGGAAAATAGAAAGATAAAGATACTTACAGCATAGTCACTGGCCTCCACAGACTTTTTATTTTTATGGAAAAGATAGACAAGACACTCCATGAAAATGAAACAAATGAGGTAAAGGGATTTGGGGGGAAATCTTGAGTACAATAAGAGTGTAGAACTAACCAACTCAAAATCTCAAATTGGAAAATTTTATCACATGACCTTATTTAGACTTGGGCCCTAGTAGCAAGATTCAGGAAAGGATGTTCCTTCTGAGCTCAGGGGTTTTGGCACAGGATGAATAGAGGCTATTGTACCAGAACTTGACCAGCAGTAAGATAAGGCAGAACAGAAAAGATTAGATGTGGAACTTTGAATAGTTAGGAGAGGAATTGCAGATCACTAAAATGGAGACTAGTAATAGGAAACACAATGTTCAAATTGCATATGCAGACAGGTCTGGTGAGCAAGTGTATCAGAAACAAGTATGAAGCTGTGGAACAAAGCTGCAGAAACTCAACAGATGGTCTGCATAAAGGTGAAAAAAATCCAATGATTTTGGTTAAAAAAAAAAGTTAGGATACATTAATGAATTAATTCTTTATCCATTTGTGAAGAATCCCATACACCTAAATTTTGGAAAACAAGGATAAATATAAAACAGATCTTGCCACTGAAGAATTTATTCAAAAATGTTTATTAAAAATCTCTAATTTATGCCAGGGCCGGTGGTAGGCACAAGCTGGAATAAATGATAGACATGATATTCACTCTCATGGAGTTTACATCTAGATGATTGCAAACAAATAATTAAATGGAAATGAGTGTTAATAAAAGCATATGTGAACTGCCTTGAGAAGGAGAAGCGTTTAGTAGTCTTGGGGAAAAAATTGAAAGAGTTTGTCAGGTGTATGGCAAACTAACGATGCACTTAGAACTGCAGTGACTAAAATAGCACAATCTTAATATACATTTATTGGATGGCTGATTAAACAAATAGTTCATGCATAAATGGCTGAAGCAATGTACAGGCAAGGTAAGGCTGGAGAATACTGAAAAAGAGAGTCTTATCTACAGATATTTGAATAAAATTCACAGATACAATGACCAAGAATCCAGCATTTTCTGAAACAACTTTGATCTAAAATAGCCTGATCTGTAGTCACTCCAAATACACTTCTGCTTGCCAGATGTGTACTAACATTTCCTTTAAAAATGTGATCACTTTATACATGTAGAAGAAAAATGAGACTTGATACCAAGACAACTGGCTTCTGAGGCAGACTATTATTTCCTTCCACTCCAGGACCCATTCGGTCTCAGAGAGAATGGTGTGAGCCCACAGGTGGAGACAGGTGGAAACACGTAGGGGTCAAGAGGGTCAGAAAGCAGAGGGACATATTCAGAGAGAATACAGTTCCAGATTCACTGCTAGTTTGTCAGTTACCTAACGCTTACTGTTTTTTCTTTCTTTCTTTATTTTTTTCTTCTGATCACACTTTAAACACTTTCTTATTTTAAATCACTAGTAGGCTGTTTGGGAATTTAAATATGTAACTACTAAAAAAATGATTTTTCAATTTTCTCTTCACTACCCAATGCGTAAAATAATGACTCAGAATGATATGTTTGGTGCCATCAGTAATATCTATCAAGAAGGGCCCAAGGCTCTACCCAGAATTCTTCACAATTTGTTGCACCATTCATTCATAGTTTAATTATATTAGCAAGTTATTGTCAGTTACACCGTTTCTGATGAAAGTAATTGTAATCGCATAAACAGACACTATCTTGAGATGAGTTTTTTCTGCGATTAATGATTTTTATTCTCCCACAACTCACTCCTACAATATTTTCAAGATTAAAAACCCACACATTAAGCTGCATCACAGTAATGCATCAAATGTTACTTGCTGTTTCTTCTTACATTTAATTTTTAATGTCTACAATTGAAATTACTCTATAAATTTGAAATAATACTACAGAAATTAATGTTTTTGATTGAGCCTGTTATACATAATAGAAGGGAGAAGTATCCTAAAAATTTTTGATTAAAACATTGCAGGCTTTGATCTTCAGAGACTGAGGCTGGATAATCTCAGCACATTGTCCAAAACATAAACATCTGGACAGTAGAAGTCCACTTTGGTTTATCTTAACATCTCAAAAACAGTGAAATTTTCAGCAATAGAAGTATAGCTTAATTGGTAAAGGGACATGAAAATCAACAATATTGTATATTGATAAATTAAAATAAATATATAGCTTAACATGAAAGCTAGCCATGCCAAACTTGGAAAAATAATTCTATTTAACAGTTTCAGGTATGTATGGTTTTTATCTAATCTTAAGACAAGTCAGCAATTAAAATCATACAGCCGTGGTAATTAGTAAACATTTTTTTTTTAGAACTGGTTTTAAATCTTCCTAATTAATTAATGACTACTCAGTTTGGTAAATATGCCTCTGAAAGTCAGCCATCAGTTATGGATTCTCTCCAAATGACTGTCATCTGAGGCTGGTGTCAATTCACTCCTGCCTTTGTAGCAAAGATAAAACAAACTTTTAGGAGAGTGATGTCACTAAGATGGTGGAGTAGCCAACCCCTGGCATCACTTCCTCTCCCACCAAAAGAAATCAATGGTTAAAGTACAAAATTGTCATCCTGAAATCACCCGAGTTCAAAGGAAGAGGCAAAGAGACCCACTGAGCCCACAAAGGCATGGAAAGCCCTGGAGGAGGAAGGGAAGATCACTTCAAATATCCTCAGCTGCTCCCCTAAGCTGGTGTAGCACAGCACACAGAGAAGCTCCCTAGAGTCTGCAAAGCCAGCACAGCACGGTTTATGAGAAGCTACTCGGAGCCTGCAGGGGAAAAAAGTGCCATGACTGTTGAAAAAAAAGATCACTTCAGAATGCCTCATTTATCTCAAAGATAGTGTAGCTGTTCACGAAGTTTCCTCACACCTGCATAGAAGGAAAAGCAACAACCAGTAGGAGGAAAGAATCACTTTGGAGCACTCCATCCCCCTACCCCAGGCTGGAATAGTACTCTTCATGAAGAAGTACACTAGACCTGTGGTCTCAGAGATGACAGAAGAAAGAAGGAGGTGGGTGTTCAATTTGCCCAATGGTCTGTGAGTCATCATGGGTGACACATCTGGGGCCTCCTCTGCAGGAAACATTTGAAGTGCTAGGGGGACTAATCTACCTGGGGTACACTGAAGCATGATATTGGCAGCTGATCTGCCTCCTGATCATCACGGCTGCCACTCAGTGAAAACCTGCCAGTGCCACAAGGCTTTAGTGGACACAATCCATCAGAAAAACTCAGTCGCACGACAGATTTTCCACAGAGCCCAGTTGCTCCCATGGAGTCTTCCCAAGACCCAGAAGTGACTAAAGAGCCTAACTAAATTCTGGTCTCTGTGATAAGTCTTCCCTAACCTGGGACTTATTGGCAGGATAGCAAGTTAGTTCTGGTGCATTGTTCAAATGGCAGTGGTTGGTATAAAACCTCTACAGAATGGACAACAATTGCAGGCCAAGGATAAAGTTCAATTGAACACCACCAAAGAACATCTGCAAAAGCTGGAAGAGGTAGCTGTCTCCTCAAATGCACAGGCATCAATGTAAAAACACAAAGACTGAGAAAAAAACAGAGAAATATGACACCACCAAAAGAAACCAACAAAGCTCCAGCAATAGAGCCAAAGAATGGCATATTTATGAAATGCCTGACAGAGAATTCAGAATAATCCTAAAGAAGTTCAGGGAGTCACAAAAAAATAGAAGTAGAAAATTAAATGATATTTGTAAAACAATCCAGGAGCACAGCAAGGAACTGCACAAAGAAATAGAATCAATTTTTTTTAAAAGAGAAATTCTAAAAATAATACATTATCTAAACTGAAAAACCCAATAGAAAGCTCCAACAAAAGACTTGGTCAGATAAAAGAATCAGTGAGTATGAAGATAAAACATAAAAAACTACCCAATCAGAGGAACAAAAAGAAAAAAGAATAAGTAAAATAAACCATAACTTCAGGAATTATGGGACACCATCAAGTGAAATAACCTATGCATAATTGGAATGCCCAAAGGAGACAAAAAAGGAAAAAAATCTAGAAAGCATATTTACAGAAATGATAGCTAAAAATTTCCCAAGTATGGAGAAAAATGACAAGCATCAAGGTACAGGAAGTTCAGAGTTCACCAAACAGATTCAAGCCAAAAAGGAATTCCCCAAGGCACATCATAATCAAATTCTTAAAAACCAAAAGCAAAGAAGGAATATTGTAAGCAGCAGGAGAAAATAAATATGTAGCATTCTTCTGAGCCTCAATATGGCTTTCAACAGAAATCTCAGAAGAAACCCTACAGGCCAGGAGAGAGAGGGAAGTTATAAACAAAGTGCTGGAAAAACAAACGAAAAAAAGACTGTCAGCTAAGAATTCTGAATTTTGCTGGCAAAACTAACCTTCAAATATGAAGGTGAAGTAAAGACTTTTCCTAGCCAAACAAAAGCTAAGAGATTTCATCAACACTAGACATGCTTTATAAGAAATGCTAAAGAAATTCCTTCTATCTGAAAGAAGATATTGAAGTGTAATAAGAAAACATATGAAGCTATAAAACTCACTAGTAAAGTAAGAACACGGACAAATTCAGAATACTCCAATGCTTAAGGGTGATGAATAAGTCACCTAACTTTGAAGACTAAAAGACAGCCTATTAAAATAATAGCAAAACCAACTACTGTATAAGAGATAGGCAGTATTGAATGTTATAAAATGTAACACTAAAATGTCAAAAGGTGGGGTGGAATGACATCAAAGCATAGAGTCTGCTTCAGTTTTCTCTCTTATTAACAATCAAAGTTAAGTTATTATTAGTTTAAAATAATCTGTTATAATTATAACAGATTTTTCTAAGCCTAGTGATAACCATAACAAAGAAAAAGCTATAATAGATATACCAAAAATAAATAGCAAGAAATCAAAATATACTACTACAGAAAATCAATCATGAAGGAAGACAGTAAGACAGAAAAAAGGAAAAAGGAATCTGCTGAACAACCAGGAAAAAAGTAACAAAATGGTAGTAACAAGTCCCTATATATTAATAACTCAATGTAAACTGGTTCAATGCCCTAATTTAAAGACAAAGGTGGTTCAATGGATTATAAAACAAGAACCAACAATGTGATGCCTGCAAAAGCTCACTTAACCTGCAAAGACACATACCAACTGAAAGTGAAGGGATGGAAAAAGATATTTCATGCAAATGAAAACCAAAAAAGAGCAGATGTAGCTATACTTATATCAGATAAAATAGACTTCCAAGACAAGGAAAGCAAAAAAAGAAAACCCCAGGACCAGACAGCTTCACTGCCAAATTCTACCAAACATTTAAAGAACTAATACCAATATTTCTCAAGCTTTTTTAAAAACTGAAGAGAAAGGAATACTTCCAAACTCATTCTATGAAACCAACATTGCCCTTAGACCAAAAGCAGAAAAGGAAACAACAAAAAAGTAAAACTACAGACTGAGGTCTGATGAACATAGATGTGAAAATCCTCAACAAAATTCTAGTGAACCAAATTAAACAACACATAAAAATATCATTCACCACAATCAAGTGGCATTCATCTGAGGGAGTCAAGGATGGTTCAATATCTGCAAATCCATAAATGTGGTACATCACATCAACAGAATGAAGAAAAAAAAACATGATTATTTCAATAGATGCAAAAAAGGCATTTGATGACATTCTGTGTCCCTTCAGGATGAAAACACTCAACAAATTATGTATAGAAGGAATGTACTTCAACACAGTAACACCATATTTGACAAACCCACAGCCAATATACTAAATAGAGAAAAGTCAAAGACTTTTCCTTTAAGATCTGGGACATTACAAGGATTCTCACTTTCTCCACTATTATACAACATGGCACTAGAACTTCTAGCCAGTGCAGTAATGCAAGAGAAAGCAATGAATGGCATCCAAATTTGAAAGGAAGAAATCAAACTATCCCTATTTGCAGATGACATGATTATATATATAAAAAATCTTGAAAACTCCACCAAAAAATTGCTGGAACTAGTAAATGAATTTAATAAAGTTGCACGATACAAAATCAACATTAAAAAATCACATATTAAAAATAAATAAATAAATAAATAAAATTCAGTTTTCACATAAAAAAATCAAATATTATTTTTATATGCCAATACTAAAACATCAAAAAGAAATAGAGAAAGTAATCCCATTTATAATAGCTTCCAAAAATTTGAAATACCTAGGAATAAATTTAACCAAGGATAAGAAAGATCTCTACAATAAAAACCATAAAACATTGATAAAAGAAATTGAAGAAGCCACAAATAAAAGGAAAGATATCCCATGTTCATGGGCAGGAAGAATTAATATCATCAGAATGTCCATACTAACCCCCCATATAGCCAAAGCAATCTTGAACCAAAAGAACAAAACTGGAGGCATCACAATACATGATTTCATACATACTACAAAGTTATAGTAACCAAAATGGCATGGTACTGTTAAACACAAGGGAAGTACTACATGAAATTGGGCGACAATTTTTTGAACAAGACTTTAATGGCACAGGCAACAAAACAAAAAGAGACAAATGGGATTAAATCAAACTAAAAAGCTTCAATACAAAAAAGAAAACAATGAACAAAGTGAAAAGACAACCTACAGAATGGGAGAAAATGTTTGCAAGCTACATGTTAGACAAGAGGCTAATATCCAAAATATATAAGGAACTGAAAAAAAAATAACCCCATTAAAAAATGGGCAAAAAACCTGAATAGACATTTCTCAAAAGAAGATATATAAATGGACAACAGGTATTCAAAAAAATGCTCAACATCACTAAGCATCAGGGAAATACAAATCAAAACCATAATGAGATACCATTTTACTTCAGTTTGAATGGCCGTTATCAAAAAGACAGAAAATAACAAATTGCTGGTGGGGATAAGAGAAAAGGGAAAGTTCATATATTGTTGGTGTAAATGCAAATTACTACAACCATTATGGAAAACAGTGTAGATGTTCCTCAAAAAACTAAAAACTGAACTACCTTTTCACCCAGCAATCCCACTACTGGGTATATATCCAAACGAAATACCATCAATATATGGAAGAGACACCTGCACTCCTATGTTCATTGCAGCACTATTTACAACAGCCAAGAATTAGACTCGACTCAAATGTCCATCAATGGATGAATGGATTTTTAAAATATGGTATGTATACACAATGGAATACTACTCAGCTATTAAAACAAAATGAAATCCTGTCATTTGTAGTAACGTGGATTGAACTAGACACCATGATGTTAAGTGAAGTAAGCCAGGCACAGAAAGACAAATATCACATGATTTCATTCATATGTGAAATTAGGAAAGGGAAAAAATAAAGTGGTTCTCACAGAAGCAGCAAGTAGAATGGTTACCAGAGGCTGGGAAGGGAAGAGATAAGCAAGGAGGGGAAGGGGTAAATTAACTGTACAAAGTTAGAGGTAGATAGAATAAGTTGTGGTGTTGTAGGCTGACTATAGCTAATAATAGTACATTGTATACTTCTAAATAGCTAGAAAAGAGGATCTTGAACACAATTACCACAAGGAGAAGGTAAATGTTTTGCTGATGTTTATGCTATCTACCCTAATGAATCATTGTATAATACATATATATATATATACAGATTTTTTTCTCTTTGATTTTCAGTTTTAGGCAATTTCTCTTAACCTATCTTGATGTTCACAAATTCTTTCTTCAGCCAAGTTGAGTCTATAGGAAAGCTCATCAAAGACATTGTTCATTTCTGTTACTGTGTTGTTCATTTCGAGCACTTCCACTTGGTTCTTCCTTACAGTTTCAACTCTCTGCCAAAGTTAAATATTTGATATTGAATTCTCGGTCCTTTCCATTAAAGCCTTTAACCTATTAAATGTAATTATTTTAATTTCCCTGATACGTGGTTCCAACATATGTGTCATTGTTGCTTTGTCTCTTGGGAGTATGTTGCTTTATCTTGTCTTCTTATATACTTCATATTTTTTGTTGTTGAAAGCTGGACTTCTTGTGTAGAATAGTATAGACTGAAGTAAGTAGTTTAATACCTAGAAATGAGCAGTCTTTTCTTTCTGCAAGGCCTTTAGTGAAGGGATTTGAGTTATTCTAATTAAAAGTTGGGCTGGATTTGAGGGTTGTTTTGTTGCTGTCATTATACTTAGTGCACCACAGGCTTCAAATTCCTCTAAATACAAAACTTGGGTTCAGAGTAGGAGCTAGTTTTTCAGAGGTTTGGGGGTGTCCCCCCACCCAATATCCAAAATACATAAGGAACTCAAAAAAAAAAAAAGAATCCATTAAAAAAATGGGCAATGAACCTGAATAGACATTTCTCAAAAGAAGAGGTCTTTTCTTTGCTCTGCATCTCAGAGATGATCTGTCTCTAGCAAGATTATTTTTATTCTATGCCTGGTGGTGGTGGTAGTGGTGGGTGTTCTATGGTGTTCCAATAAAGACTAAGTCTTAGGCAGACCATGTCTCTGCTGACCTTTCCCCAGGAAGAGTTTTTCCCCTTTTTTCTGTCATCTGCAGTGAATTTTTACCAGTGCCCTAATGGCAACAATATGCTGTGCCTGTCCCTATGGATTAAGATTTTTGTTTAATAGGAAATATGGGGGTCAGTATCTCAGCAGGGCTGCCCTCTCCCACCCCCACTAATGGCTCCTGTTGCCCTCCTCCTGTTCTGCACCGCAAGAGAGACTGTCTGAGAATTTGTCCAACCTTTTTATAAGTGCCAGGTGGAGTTTGTAAACAAAAAGCTTCAAGAGGGTGTGGACAAACTCTATATTTGTAGCCCCCAGTGCTTTGCCTCTCTCACCAGTACACACACCGTGTGCCAATCACAGTAAAGTACTGTGAACTGCTGAACTACTCCTACCAATGGAAGTCTGTTTCTTGCATAAGAAAGCCAGTGCCACAGTCTTTTCTCTCTGCCTGTCTCTCCTTAGACTTGGAGCCAGTTGGTTGCTGTGCAACATCAGCACTCCAGTGGATCCCCAAAACATTATGATTTGCTGTTTGGCTGGCTTGTTTTTACTGTAAGATTGGGGGCCTTACTCTTTGCAGCTCCCTACCACTCTGAGTGGAAACCAGAAGGGAATCTTAGTCCTTTAAATTTTAATTTTTCTGGTTACTTTCTTTGAAAACTGCTTCTATCAACTTGCTATGAACAAATAGTCAGACAAATGATATAACATTTCAGTTGGGATGCTTGAAAATAGAACACAGAAAGGTAAATATAGAGATAATTTTGAAATAATCAAACATTACTGAGTTAAAGTTTATATTCCATTTACTTTACATTTAAAGTTACTTAGTTTCAGAAATGTTTATATGCACCCACAGACAAACACATGCACACAAACAGTAAGAAAGAGAGACTAAACACAAAGTGGTGTCATTTGCCTAAGGAAAATATGGTGAACTAATATATATGTGTATATATGTTATTTCTGCATACTACTAATTTAATAAAGTTTCTCTCCCCAGAGGAGCAGAAGTCACTTTAAGTTTTCCTAATTTGTTTTTCCATAGCTGTTAAGAGAAGCAATAATTGTCTTTATCATCTGTACACTTGGGGAAATTGAAAGAGGTGCCTTGCCCCAGGCCAGGGTTAATTGGTCAGTGAGTCACTAGAAAGTCTGATTCCCCGTTGAGTGGATTGCTCCTGTCAGCTCTCTTTCTCCAGATAAATCCTTATTTAAGATTCTTGGATTTTTAAATTAAGTGCCAAATATTAATGTGAATTTCCCGTGATATTTTTTCTTTATTTTCCTTTTGTTTTTTTCTAGGTCCAAAATCCTGTGCTAAAATATTTCTCCAAAGATGTGTCTTACATAGAAAGCAAAGCTCAGCATTTAGGAAACTAGTCTCTGGAGCTGCCGTGTTGATAGTGGAGGAGGCTAGTTCATCTTAAATTGGTGGGCATATTTCACCCTGGATATGGAGCATGTCTCCTATAGAGCAGTGCCGCTCAGCCTCTCCTATGCAGATGAACAACTGAGTTCTTGTCAAGATGCAGATTCCTATTCAGCAGATGCAGCAAAGCCCAAGACTGTGCATTTCTAAAAAGCTGTTCACCACACCATATGTTGAGAACATTTTTTAAAACAATGGATGTCACTCTTTTAGAGATTCTTATACTGAACATCTTTGCAGGCAGGCTAACATCTGTGTTTTGTAAAAGCTCCAAATGTGACTGTATCTCACAGCTGGAGATAGGAATCCATTCTGCGGGTGTATCTCACCTGTGTGAAAGTGTTTGCAACGTGTCTTGTAGGGATCAATTCTGATACCTAAATTGCATAATATGTATTGTCCTTCTTTAGCAAATTTCATGTTAAATTATTGGATAGAACAAAAGGTCCTTTTTGAAATACGAAGAAATATGACAATATGATAAAGTAATATATTATTTTAAATTCAAATTTTCACACAGCCTTTTAAAGCAGGACATACTTTTTTAGAATGCTTTTCATTAAAATGAAAATCATTTTGAACCTCCTTTTCTGCATAAATTTTTTTTTCCAAAAATTAAATGGTTGTGGGGAAAAAAAAATGGTATTCTGAGGTAAGACAGTGTAATTCTGGCAGTTTAAGTTTCTTTAAGGGTAACCTAATTAGGTTCTAAACCATAATCACAAAATCTCTGACCTTGTAAAATTTCTATCATCAGGATTTAAGACAGTCTCTTTATAAGATCCCATCTAATGAAGATTTTTTTGATATTAAAAGTTCTTCTCTATCTTTGCCCACTGACCAAATGGGCCTCAATATTTCTCTCAGCTTATGCAGCTTTTATTTTTTTTATTTATTTTTTTTTTAAATTTTATTTTGTCGATATACATTGTGGCTGATTATTGCTCCCTATCACCAAAACCTCCCTCCCTTCTCCCTCCTCCCCTCCCCCCCAACAATGTCCTTTCTGTTTGCTTGTCGTATCAACTTCAAATAATTGTGGTTGTTATATCTTCTTCCCCCCCCCCGGTTTGTGTGTGTGTGTGTGTGTGTGTCTGTGTGTGTGTGTGTGTGTGTGTGTGAATTTATATATTAATTTTTAGCTCCCACCAATAAGTGAGAACATGTGGTATTTCTCTTTCTGTGCCTGACTTGTTTCACTTAATATAATTCTCTCAAGGTCCATCCATGTTGTTGCAAATGGCAGTATTTCATTCGTTTTTATAGCTGAGTAGTATTCCATTGTGTAGATGTACCACATTTTCCATATCCACTCATCTGATGATGGACATTTGGGCTGGTTCCAACTCTTGGCTATTGTGAAGAGGGCTGCGATGAACATTGGGAAACAGGTATACCTTCGACTTGATGATTTCCATTCCTCTGGGTATATTCCCAGCAGTGGGATAGCTGGGTCGTATGGTAGATCTATCTGCAATTGTTTGAGGAACCTCCATACCATTTTCCATAGAGGCTGCACCATTTTGCAGTCCCACCAACAATGTATGAGAGTTCCTTTTTCTCCGCAGCCTCGCCAGCATTTATCGTTCATAGTCTTTTGGATTTTAGCCATCCTAACTGGGGTTAGATGGTATCTCAATGTGGTTTTGATTTGCATTTCCCGGATGCTGAGTGATGTTGAGCATTTTTTCATATGTCTGTTGGCCATTTGTATATCTTCCTTAGAGAAATGCCTACTTAGCTCTTTTGCCCATTTTTTAATTGGGTTGTTTGTTTTCTTCTTGTACAGTTGTTTGAGTTCCTTATATATTCTGGATATTAACCTTTGTCAGATATATATTTTGCAAATATTTTCTCCCACTCTGTTGGTTGTCTTTTAACTCTTTTAATTGTTTCTTTTGCTGTGCAGAAGCTTTTTAGTTTGATATAATCCCATTTGTTTATTTTTCCTTTGGTTGCGCGTGCTTTTGGGGTCGTATTCATGAAGTCTGTGCCCAGTCCTATTTCCTGAAGTGTTTCTCCTATGTTTTCTTTAAGAAGTTTACGCAGCTTTTTAGACAGGCATTTTTTCTGCCTCTTCGCCCTTGACCTCCCTTTTCTTAGAGTATTTAATTTAGAAAACTTGTAACTGTAAATTCTTCCTCTAACCCTTTGAGATACAAATCTTTTTAAAGCCTCTTCCAGTTTTACAACCCAGGACTGTCTTTCTCAAGGACCTGGGAGCCACACCTTTGAAATGTGTTCATCAAGTAAGATAGCACCCCTATGTCCCAATATCTGGGAGGATAGGAGCCTACCTCCTGTTATGAGGATACTGAAAAGTTTACTTTCCCTTTGGGTAAGGCCAGGTAGTCATTACAGATGGCCTTTGTTTTAGCAGAGTTAAGTCAAGACTGAGCTCTGACCTCTCTTTCCTATTGAAATAGTCTTTCTTGGATAACGTCTTCCTTGACTGTTTAACTTTGTCTAGTATAATTTGTGCTTTGACACCACCCTGACATTAAACTTTCACACTGAATTTAGGAAATGATCTATTTTCAAAGCATTTTTAACAGAGAAACTAGTTATTCTCCCATCTCTTTCCCACCACTCTCCCTAACGCTAGCCCATGAGGATTTTTCTCATTTAATTGAATCATTGGTAGTTCTCACCAAAATGCAGGTTCAAGCACCTATGTATTAAAGCTGGTTGAGCATACTCTTCCTCAGTTCATAGAATCTACACTACGGCACTCGTTTAAATGGGCTCTGAGTTATAGACAGGATAGTGGTTGTGTTTTCAGACCTTTGAGTGAGCTTTTTGATCATGAGTTCACTTCTAGAATATGGTTGATGAGAATCCTTTGTGTAAGACTTTCAAATAATTTTAAATATGTTATACAGTCAGCCCTTCATGTCCATAGGTTCTACAGCCATGGATTCAACCAAAATTGGATGGAAAATATTTGGGGGAAAAAAGACTAAAAATAACAATCCAACAATAAAAATAATACAAATTAAAAAAAAAAACAGAATAGTATAGCAACCATTTATACAGCATTTACATTGTATAAGGTATCGTAAGTTATCTAGAGATGATTTAAGTATGTGGGAGGATGTGCTAGGTTATATGCAAATACTATGCCATTCTATTAAGGGAATTGAGCATTCATGGATTTCAGTATTCTCAGAGGGTCCTGGAACAAATCTCCCACAGATACTGGGGAACAACTGCACTCATAAAGGTCTTAAATGGGGCTTTTACTCTCCAACTGATAAGGGGGGAAGAAAGACAAATAATAATTGTCTGGCAGACATAGGTTAACCACACTTATTTTTGTCAACCTGTGCCTTTTCTTTTCTAATACTTAATTTACTTATTAGACTATAAAAGCCCATGAGGAAAAACACCATGTCTGTTTTGTTCATCATTTTATAATCTATACTTAGTGCAGTTCTAAACATACAGAAAGCAAGCACTTATAGTGGCAACATGCAAAATAAAAATTAGAAGTAGCTAGACAAGATTTTTTTTAAAAAATCAAATTTAAATGTCCATGTAAACTTTTCTGCGTCTCAAATTAGACCCAGCAATGAGAGTACTATTAATTTTGTGAGAGGGATTCACAGAAGATTAGTTCCCCAAAGGCAGATGTAAGGTTCACTGCTTTCCATACTAGAAAACAACTCCCTCAAAACTTGTAGATTCTATGCTGCATTCTAATTCTGTGCCAGTAATGGTCACTCATTTTTATAATTCTCTAAAAATTCCAGTAAAATAAAAGACCTATAGAATAAGTTCTTCCCCCAGAACCTACATGATCACTGAATACAGAACTCTGATTTCTGTCAACTTGTTTTACTTTTTTTTTTACTCTATTAGAACATTCTAGTTGTCTTACAGTATATTCTATTTCTTAGAGTCTATTGTTCACCTCCAAATTCTCCTATTGGCATGTTAAATTAGTATAACAACAGCATGCCACTTATTGAAAGTAACTATGTTTTAGACCCTATTTTAGGCACTTCACATGCATCAACTAATTTGATCTCTGCAGCAATCCTGTGAGGGAACTACTGTATCTAATATCATTTAACAAATGAGAACACTGGCCTCAGAAATATCAAAAACCTTTTCAAACTTATGCAACTTCCAAATGGCAGAACCACAATTCACTATTCAAACCCAAGCTAATCTGTGTCTAAAATAAATGCTTTTAATCCTTTACTATATTGCAACTGATGATATAATTTTTCATCACCTTGTAGAAAAATGATTAATTGATGTATGTAACCACAATCAAAATCAGAGTTTGATAAAATATAAACTTAGTGAGAATAAAACAGGCACAGCCATTTTTATAATTCATCCTTCTAAATGTCACTTTCCTACACTTTTTAAAATGTTATTTTCCCAAGATTATCCTCCAAAATTTCAATAATGTAGTTCTTGCTGTGAAGTAGTCAAATTTCATTCAACTCTATGATTACTTGTTATAAAAGGCAGGCTCTTTGCTCATTTATTTATCCTCCTTTATCTAACTTCTATTTAGGAAATAATTTAACAAGCAACTACATTCAAATTCTTCAACATAGCCGAGAACTGTACGTACGCAGAGCTTTCAAACACAAGGTAAAGAATACTCCATGACAATTTACCTATCATTTTCTTAGAATCCATTTAATATCAGAAGAGCAGTTCAATTAGTTTATCGATCTTGCTCTTGTTTGCATTGTTACACATTCAAAGATGTCTATTATTTCCAAGCTCTGAAACACATACACACAATCTCTCTGTGATCTGGGGATGCCAGAAAATTTTATTATACTCAACATGTTTATGGGTTACATACAAAATACATAGGCATCACAAATTAAACCTTTGTTTGAAAACTTTATTAAAACTGACCTCCATGTCTAAGACTATTTCACTAGTCTCACCTGCTCACCCATCCTATAGTATTGATCCCTCAACCATCTTCCATTCTTCTGCCACAGTAGTCACCCTGTGATGGGGTTCCCTCATCAACTACTACAGTGAAACTCACCCCTGGCTGTGAGTGGAACCATCTGGGGAACTCTGAGAATATACTGATGTCTGAGCTCCACCCTCAGAGACTCTGTTCTGTTGGTGGACTCAGGCATTTTAACAACTTCCAAGATAGAGCTAATGTGTAATCAAGATTGAGAACCTCTAGACTTCAACCAGAGCAGGTCTTCTATTTAATTTACTTAGGGTGCTTACTCAAACACTTCTTTTTAGGAAAAACTTGTATTTCTTAAAAATTTCAAAATATTCATTGCAAAGTTGCTATGCGTGCCATATGACACCATGAAAATTAACCTATATCTCTACTAATACACTTTGAAAATTTGGGTACTTAATTTTATGCATCTATCCCTCACTGATTTCTTTCAGAACACAGTTCATGAGTTAATCTCTCTAGATCTCACCTTTGTCACTTGTAAAATGGGAATTATAAAAAGGGTGGTTGTGATGAACAAGGGAAACAATCCATATAAAGTGCCAACAACACAGTGGATGATTAATAAATATGTGTTTAATGAATCCATTAAATAGTAGAAAACAAGCATTTATCCTACATGTAAACATGAGATATGATTTGCTCCAGAAATAATGCTTGCTTGTCATAAACAATGAAAGAACTTGTTTTATCTTGTAGTTCAGGACACTAAAATGGAAGAGCTCCTTCTGTGTGTATCTTTACCAACACATAACCAACATGCTGATCAGTCCCACTGCACCACAAGTAGATACTTTCCTCATCCCTCCCAGGCTCCAATTCTTTCTCCAGGCAACTCACCTGCAAGAAACGTGCTCTTCATTGTGCTCAGGTCTGGCACCGTGAGCTGGTGCCCTCTATGCAGATGTTCAAGACACTGCACCTGTGTCCTGGCCCCACCTTGTGGGGCTCATTCCACTTTAGCTCCCAGATCTTCCCCTGCCCTGCTCTCTCCTGGATGTTTTCATTGTTCCTCTTGCACTCTGACTCTCTGAGCTGGGCCATCCCCTGCAGATCACACCCTGGTTTGTCCCCCAAACCACACATCAGGCCACCATCCCCTGTGGGAGTCTTCTTAATCCACATGCCCACATGGAGATGCCATCACTTCTGAGAAACAGCTCCTGTCCCGGATCAGGTTCCCTCACTCTTCTCAGCATGGACTCTTTACCTTGCTTGGCATTTCCTAATGACCTTTGAACTGTGCATTTGTCCTTTTGGGCTTCTATAACTGAACAGCATAATCTGGGTGGCTTGTAAACAACAGCAAGTTTATTTCCCACAGTTCTGGAGGCTGAAAGTCCTAGATCAAAGCACCAGCAGATTCAGTGATCAGTGAGGGCCTGCTTCCTGGTTCGTAGATCGCTGTCTTCTTTGTCTCTACATGGTAGAAGGGGGTCTCTGGGGTCTCTTTTATGAGAACACTAATCCCTTTAGAGAAGCCCTCATGACCTAATCACCTCCTCAAGGTCCCAGCTATTACCTTGTGAATTAGGTATCAGCATATGAATTTTGGGAGACAAAAACATTCAGTCAAGACAAACTTTCAGTCTATAGCAGACAAATGTTCAGAAAGGGGAAAAAGAAGAGAAAAAGCTTCAATTCTTTTTAAAAATACCATCCACTAGTATGTCTTTATCACAGAGTAACCTTCTTTGTGAATATATTCACTTTGGAAATTATGCTTACTGAAAAAATTGCTTGTTCTTTAAAAATAGCCAAAACCAAGTGTATTTCTTTTTTCAGTCTGGGACAGGGAAAATAAAAGCTGGACCTGGAACATCTTATAAAAATAGTAATAATAACTAATAAATGATGGGAATAACAAAGAAAAAATCATCACTTTGTGACCAGCAATATGATAATGAATTTCTATTCATTTTGGTCACTTATATACCGAAGGGAGTGTTGATCTGAACTATATGATTTTTTAGGGGATTTAAGGAGCTTCTTTAAATTTCTGAACTTAAAATTAAATATTTTGGCTCAGGACAGCACCCAATTGCTAACTCAAATCAGACTCCAGAAACTAAGGAGATTTTACCTTTAAAGCTGAAACTTGAAAAAAATTTTAGAGAGAATAGTACTTCCAAAATTGACTAAAAATTCCAGATTTTGGGGGGGGGGGGTATTAAACTTTTTTTTCTGTAGAATTACTGCTTTTCTTTTTTTCATTTTAACTTCTCAATATACATTGTAATTGATTTTCATGTTCCTTTACCCATTCCTCTTTCCCTCCTCCTCTCTCCACTCCCTCCCCACTACATCATATCTGCTCAATTGTCTTAACAAGTCCAAGGAATTCTTGTGATTGTTGTCTCTTCTTCTCTGCTTCCCACCCTGTATTTGTTTATAATATATATTTATTTATTTATTTTCACAAATAACTGAGAACATGTAGTATTTCTCTTTCTGTGCCTAACTTGTTTCACTTAATTTAATTTTCTCTAAGTCCACCATGTTGTTGCAAATGGTAGTATTTCATTCTTTTTTATAGCAGAGTAGTTTTCCATTGTGTAGATATACCACAGTTTCTGATGATGGGCACTTAGGCTGGTTCCAACTCTTGGCTATTGTAAATAGTGCTGCAATAATGATGGGAGTACAAGTATCCCTTTGGCATGATGATTTCCATTCCTCTGGGTATATTCCCAGCAGTGGAATTGCTGGGTCATATGGTAGGTCTATCTGTAATTGTTTGAGGAACCTCCATACCATTTTCCATAGAGGCTGCACCATTTTGCAGTCCCACCAACAGTGTGTGAGAGTTCCTTTTTCTCCACAACCTCACCAGCATTTATCGTTCAAAGTCTTTTAGATTTTAGCCATCCTAACTGGGGTTAGATGGTATCTCAGTGTAGTTTTGATTTGCGTTTCCCGAATGCAGAGTGATGTCAAGCATTTTTTCATGTGTCTGTTGGCCATTCATATATCTTCCTTTGAGAAAGGAAATATATCTTCCTTTCAGCTCCTTTGCCAATTTTTTAATTGGGTTATTTGTGTTTTTTGCTGTAAAGTTGTTTGAGTTCCTTGAATGTTTATTTTTAAAGAGCTTTCAATGATTCTATAACCCACAGAGAAGTGCACAAACTAGACACTGTATTGGTGAGAACATAAAAGGCATTGACGTGACAATTCAACTTCAGTGTTGTAGAATTGAAATTTGGCAAGACAATCCATAGAGCATATTTCTTGGCATTAATCACTTTTGTTTGCCAGGAGTACACACCAAAGCAAGCTAATTTGAAACATTAAGCAGACATATCTGCTCTCCCAAGCTCCCATTCACCCCCACTATCATCAGGGGTTTTCTGCCCTCTGCCCACAGGGGTAAGCCTCATGGCTTCCTATTTTCTTATTCTTTAATCCCCCTCACCCCAACTATTATGCAAAGCAATTCAGTTTTGTCCCAGCTTTCACCTTCAAACTTACTTGCCAAAGCCCAAGGTAGTGCTCAGTAAACAAGTGCCTGATGCTACCAGGAATCCTCTTAAAATTCAATGGAAGTTATGAATAAAAATTTCCCCTTGTTACACATATAACATGAATGACTAGTTCTGATGGCACATGCCTGTGTTACTAGCTACTGAAGAGGCAGAAAATGTAAGAGTGCTGAGCTTGAGGGTTTTGGCCTGCAGTGTATTCACACTAAATTTAGCAACATTATGTTATGGAGCTATAAAGAGATTTTTCATCAGCTAGGACAAAAATGCTCAAACATATGCTTCAATTTACCCATGGCAACATTAATGCACCATTTTTTAAAATCCAATTGTTCAAAATAAGATTTCAGTTTTAATTTTATGTTAAATTACTTTTTCATTTTATATTGCTTATTTTGAGATTTATCTGCTATTAATTTATAATAGAATATTAACATATTTGAATCATATATATTTGCTAATGTATATTGTAATTGATGTTTTATAATATATTTAAAATTTTATGGGGATAACTTATTAACATATAAGCCCAATCAAGAAAAAAAGAGAAAATGACAAAATGTACAAATTATCAATGAGATAAAACACTGCATACAAAGGAACATAAAATATTAAAAATATATTAAAAATTTATAAAAGAATGCTATGAGCTGTTTTATGCTGATGACTTAAAAATAATTCAAAGCCCAAATAGACCACAAATATGAAAAATGCAAAAATAACTATGTCTTCTTTTTTTGCTAAAAGGGAAAATTATTTAATATAAATGTGTACATTAATAAAAAAGAAAGATCTCAACTCAACAATCACCTTTGCACCTTAAGAAACTAGAAAATGAAGAGCAAGCTAAGCCTTAGCAAAGGGAGTAAATAATAAAAATTAGAGCATAAATAAAAGTAAAAATAGAGAAAACCAATGAAACCAAAAGTTGGTACATTGAAGAGACCCTTTACCTAGATGACAAACCTTTACCTCGATGAACTAAGCAAAAAGAGAGAAGACTCAAATAACTAAAATCAGAAATGAAAGAGGGGTCATTACAACCAAATTCACAGAAATCAAAAGGGTTATAAGAGAATATTATAAATAATTGAGGGTCAACAAATTAGATCATTTAGATTAAATGAATAAATTCCTAGAAGCATGCCATCTGCCAAGGATGAATTATGAAAAAACAAACAAAAAAAACAATTATTTTAGTCTTATTTTTTTTTAATCCCTTCAGATGACTATATTCATGTGTAGATAAATCCAAGGTTTCTGCAAGTATCAAATAATTCCTACAAACTTAAAGTATTATGCATGCCATGTTTTATTCACCTTTTTGCAGCTAAGGTATTATTCATTTACTAAGAGAACAGTGAAAAGATTGTGGTACAAATTGCACTCGTATGTTCTGTCAATAGGAATTATTTTGAGAAATCTTTAAAGAAAAGAGCTGTATTTAGATAATAGTAGAAATATCAAGTGGTAACATTCAAATCTGTTAGAATAATCTATTTCATTTACCAGATACAATAAAGCATGACGGATGACGGTTTCTGAAAAAGAAAGAATTGACTTAGATAAGAGGAAGGTAATACAATAAAATGAGAGTCCATAAATTGATTGAGCTTAGATTTGCTGACATTTTAATTTTTTTAAAGTAGCAATGAACTCTAATACCCCAGAATACATTTAGATCACAACCAGCATTATTTACCACTATTCTAGTGTTAATATTAGTAATGAACACCCTTATTTCATAAGGTATATTTCAAAGCATAAAAGATAATACATTTTTCCTCGGAAATAAACATCTTGACAGCTTCTGGTCAAAACGGCTGAATATACGGTCCCCAGCATCACTCTCTCCCACAAATCAACCAATTTACAACTGTAAAAAAGCAACAACAGACAACCTGGGGCTGCTAGAGCTCAGGGGAAGAGGAGAGACCTACAGTGTGCATGAAGGCAGGAGAAGTCACACCAAGAGAAAAAAAGTACCATTCTAACCATTCTGAATCCCTGCTGCTTCCAGGCTGGAACTGCTGAGCACATGGAGCAAGAAGAGTCAGCAAAAGCTGCAGCTGTGCCTTTCAGATGAAGTTGCTTGGAGGCGGCAAGGGAGAAGAGGGCCTTGGCGGCCCCTAGGCCAGCAAGACCACTAACAGAGTTCCTGTGGATCTACATAGGAGCAAGGAGCCATAACAACCAAAAAAAAAGGAGCCACTCAGAGGCCAGCGAGTCATTGTAAGGGATCAGAGCATGGCCCATTCCATGGAAAGTGTATGCAGCATGGACAGTCAGGGAAATGGGCCCACCAAGGGAACATGGAGGCACATCAAGGACAGCTGATCTGCACCCCAATCAGTGAAGGACCACTCTAGAGACTGGTCAGGAATATAGAATTGCATGGGTGCAGTTTGACAAAAAGACTCATGTCCAGACCAGAGTTTCTACACAACCCAGGTTTTTCTGGATCTCTTGAGACCCAGAAGTACCTATAAAGTCAACCATTAAAACCTGAGCTGCACAAGAAGACTTACCTATAGAATCAGCAGCAAAGCAGCAATTTAGCTCAACCACAAATCTCAAGTGCTGGTCCCCACAGGAATTTCCCCCATCTTAGAAGTAAGCAAAGGACAACAAATTAGTTCCAGTGCAGAGTTTAAATTGTGGGAATAATCCAACACAGAAATGAAAGAAAAAACAAAGTACCCACAACCAGAGACAAAGTTTCATATTAACCAATAAAGGTCTCATTTCACCAAAGAGCACCTAGAACACCTAGAAGGACCAGAAGTTCCCTGGGCTACCAAGCCAGAAAGGGGGGAGGGCCAGGGGCCTCAGCAATGCCCCCGACACCCACAACTAATCCCAAGGATGGGGAACAAGGCCATGACCCCCAACACGTGCAGCTAACCCAGCATTGACCACCAAGCTGCCACAAGAAGCTCCCCAGGTTCTCCCAAGCTGGGGTGGTGAGGGGCTAAGGGTGTTGGCCACATCCCCAAACACTTGCAGCCAGCTCAATGGCAACCACCGAGCCACCACAGGAAGTGCTCCAGGTTCTCCCGAGCTGGTGTGGTAGGGGGCCAAGGGCCTCAGCCATGCTCCTGGACACCCACAGCCAGCCCAGTGGTGACCACTGAGCTGCTGCAGGAGGCACCCCACGCTCTCCTGAGCCAGGGCAGTGAGGGGCCTCGGGCCTTGGCCACATCCCTCTGACACGTGCAACCAGCCCAGCAATGACCACCAAGCCACAGCAAGAAGGGCCCCACGTTCCCAAGCTGGGATGGTGGGGGGCGAGGGCATTTGTCACAACCCCCTGACATCTGCACCCAGCCCAGCAATAACCAAGCCACCACTGGAAGCCCCAAGATCTCTCCTGTGGGAGTGAGAGGGGTGCCACAAGCCTTACTCTTGTCCATCCTCTTTCCTCCTTCTTCCATCACATTTCCTTCCACTTTCCCCTCTCTCCCTCCCTCCCAACTGTTCCACAACAACATCCTAGAATGTAAAAAGTATTAATAAAATTACATTTTCTTTAAATAAATTAATAAACACTTTAAAGATGAAAAATTGAGAGGGTAAAATTTGTCACTTACGACTTTACATGATAGTGTATATTTACAGCATTTGAATTATGTTGATAAATGATAGTTTAGGAAATAATTACATGATTTATTAATAAAAAAGAAAATATTAATAATAAACAATGACATTAATGCCTGACATTCATCAAATGCTTATCTGTTGGCACAGTGCTATGCACTTTCCATGAATCATTTCAATAATTGTCGAAATTCTAAGATACTATTATCGCCATTTTGCAGATGAAGAAAGTGAGACAGAGACATTTAAAAGGTTTAAAAATCCTTCATTGTTTTAACAGCTTATCATAACTTTGAATAACTGAGTCAAAATAAATATAACATTTTCCAGTCAATCATACTTTATTAAGACAGACAGCTCAGAACTAGAGTCCATTTATGAAGTTTTGAACATAAAACATATATGAGATGTGCATTGTAACCAAAAAAATGAGAGATAAAAAAAGAAAAAGAAATAAAGTATTCATTCACTTTGGTAAGATGTGGTGCCAATATTGATCAAGAATTCTAAGCCAAATTTCTCCTCTAATTTTCTCCTCTACTTGATATCGCTATTTTCAGCATCATTCTCTTGATATAGTTTTGCACACAAGTTGAGAGCCAAGGGCCTGGAGATCACTGCTCAAATTCTTACAACTCAGTGACCACAGCGGTGATCATCAATATATGGTGGGTGGGTGGGAAAGGTGGGAGGAAGGAGTGTTCTTTACATTGTCGAATTTTTTTCTCCTGGGAAATCCCAATTCCTTCAGAGAGTTTACTTCCATTTCTTATTTGAGTCACAACAGTACTCTGATTTCTGGACAGTATTCTGATTTCTGGACAGAGAAATGTGAGAATCTAATCTTGTTCTATACAGGCTTGTAATTAATCTCTGGTTTTCAATGCCTTGCCTCATCAACTAGGGTGGGTGCATCAGGGAGAGTTTTATGATAGAGAATGATTGCTCCATATATAGATTTTATTGGATCAGGTATTTCAAATTTACAAATAAGTGCAAAAACTCACTAAAATAGTACTCAGACAAATACTATCGCATGGTTATAATTTTAGCTCTTTTAAAAAATTTTTATTTTTGAATAATTTTAGACTTACAAAAAAGTTGCAAAAATAATGCATAAAGCAGCTAAATGTTTGTTTCCCAGTTTCCCCAAATGCTAATGTATTATACAATCATAATACAATTATCAAAATCAGGAAATAACATATATGCAGTACTACATTAATGATTATTTGTGTTAGTCTGCTCTGGCTTCCATAATAAATTACCCCAGGCTGGGAGGATTATGCAACAGACATTGACTTTATGACAGTCTGGAGACCTAGGAAGTCCAAGATCAAGGCATCTGTAGGGTTTTGGTGGCTGGTGAGGACTCTCTTGTTGGGTTGTAGATGGCTGCCTACTCACTGAGCTCACATGGCCTCTGTTCGGGGCATATGCACAGAGCGCAAGCTCTCTGGCATCCCTTCTTATAGGAAACTAATCCTATTGATGAGGGCTCTACCCTTATGACCTCATTTATTCCAAATGTAGCCACACTAGGGATTAGGGCTCTAACGTATGAATTTTGGGGAACATATGCATTGAGTTTGTAATACCATTAATCTACATAATTTATTCAGATTTAACCAAATGACCAATCCAGGACAGTAAATTGCATTTAGTTGTCATGTCTCCTCAATCTCCTACATCTGGAACAATTCCTCAGTCATTCTTTGCCTTTCATCATCTTTCATGACACTTTTGAAGAGTGCTGACAAGTTATTTTATAGAATATCTATAAATTTGGGGTTGTCTAATATTTTCTCATGATTAGATTGTGGTGATGAATTTTTGACATTAATATCAGAAAATAATTGCTGTGCCCTTCTCAGAGCAACATACCAGGAGGTAGACAATATTAGTACGTCTCAGTACTGGTGAGGTTGACTTTGAACATTTGATTAAGGTGATGTGTGCCAGGTTTCTATACTGTAACATTGTGGAAAGATAAAATGAGCCTATGCAAAATGTCCCATTTCTCATTAAGCTTTTAACCACTAATTTCAGCATGTGTCAATGATTTTTGCCTGCAACAATTGTTACCGTGTTGATTGCCCAGTGGAGATTTTCTATTTCTACCACTCCTTCTATAGTAAAACTATAAAGAACAGTTGTCCCTTCTCCTACATGTACTTACTTATTCAATTGTCATTTACTTCAGTCTGTACTCATGGGTAGTCATTCTATTTTATGGGTTATAATGAATTACTACCATTATTGCCATTCAAATTATTCCAAATTTTGGTAATTGGGAGCTCCTTTACATTGACTCCTATACTCTTCCAACTTACCCCCACAATTTTTTAAAAATAGACCTTATTTTTAGAACAGAATAACATTGACAGAATAAAAATTTTTTAATAGTACAGAGAGTTTCCACATACTCCATTATTAGGTGCCCTCCATTATTAACATCTTACATTAGTATGGTACATTTGTTAAAATTAATGAACCAATTTTGACACACTATTATTAAGACCATAGTTAACTCAGTTTTCCTTAATTTTTACCTAATATCACTTTTCGAATCCACAATACCATCCAGGATGCCACAATACATTTAATTATTATGTCTCCTTAGGTTCTCTCAGCTGACAAAATAGGAAATGTTTTGTGTGAATATTAATCAGTATATATGCACACATGTAACCGTCTATGTATTAAGCTAAACAAGAGTTCAGACTAATTTCTAACACTAATCTATTACCAAGTGGGTCATTCTAGTCTCCTCTCCTTGCTTAGCTATAACCTTCTACTCCAAAAGTGAGAAATCTTGCTCCCACCATTTACCATTTATTTACTTAATTGTTCAATTCCACTATACTAATAAAGCAGTATTAGCATTGTTAACCCATACTGCTGTGTGAAACAACTTTATCAACAAGAGTAGAGTGCTTGTATTTAGTTTGCTTTGCTTTTAGTCTTACAGACTTCTCTCAATTATAAAGTTGCTTAGGTCAGCACTTTTTCCCCCACCACCTTCATTGATGTTACTTAATAGCTCATAATAATCTTATAGTTAGACCCTCTTGTCACAATCTGCATTACTTCCTAGGATCCCCTGAACTCCTAAGTGGTTCCTTTTTTAAGTTGCAATTGTTAAGATGAATTATCTGTATTGTAAAGTTGTATGGGTTTGTAGGTTTTGACACATGCAAAATGTCATGGGTCCACCATCATTATTACATTATGAATCATACAGAATAATCTCACTACTCTAAAAATTTCATATCCTTCACCTATTCAACCCTCCCCTCTCTACCCAATCCCACAGGAACCACTCATCATTTTACTGTCTTTATAGTTTTGCCCTTTCCAAAATGTCATATAATTGGAGTCATACAATGTGTAGGCTTTTAGAACTAACTCTTTTCATCTAACGATATGCATTTGATGTCCATCGATGTCTTTCTGTGCCTCTATAGCTCTCTTCTTTTTATTGCTGAATAATATTCCACTAAATGGATGCATATTCACCTGCTGAAGGACATTTTGGTTGCTTCCAATTTTTGGAAATTATTGATTATGAATAAAACTGCTATAAACATTTTCACATAGGTTTTTATATGGACATAAGATTTCAATCAATTGGATAAGTACTTAGCATAATTGCGGGATGATATAAGACTATGTTTAGTTTTGTAAGAAAACTGCCCAACTGTCTTCCAAAGTGGCCATAGTATTTTACATTACTACAGCACTAAAATTTTTGTTTCCTCCACAGCATTTGGTATTGTCAGGTTTTGCATTTTAACCATTCTAATAGGTATGTAGAGATATTTTGTAGTTTTTACATAAAGATCTTTGTGTTAGCTTGCTAGGGCTGCTGCAAAAAGTACCACAAGCTGGACGCCTTAAACAACAGATATTAATTATCTCACAGTTCTAGAGGTACAAGTCTGAGGTTGAGGTGTCAGCAGGGTTGGTTCCTTCTGAGGACCTGAGGGTAAATTTGTTCCATGTCTTCCTCCTAGTTTCTGGCAGTTTACTGGCAACTTTGGCATTCCCTGGCTGATAGATACATCACCCTGATTTTTCCCTTGAGTTTCACATGACATTCTCCCTGTGTGCATGTCTGTGTCTAAATTTCCGTTTTTAGTAAGGACACCAATCATAGTGGATTAGGGGCCACCCTAATGACCTCATCTTACTTTGATTGTATAAAGACCCTATCTGAAAATAAGGTCACATTCTCGGGACTTCAATGTATCTTTTCTGTGAATATTTCTATTTATCCTTTAGGTTTTATCAGATTTTTTGCCTCACATATTTTGATGTAAGATATATATAGTAAGAATTATTGTCTTTTTTGAGAATTTACCCGTTATCTTTATTTGATGTCCCTCTTTATCCCTAATTATTTCCTTTGTAATTTGTCTGTGAAGTTTACTTTGTCTGAAAGTAATATAGCTACTCCCGCTTTCTTTTGTTTAGTTTTGGCGTGGTATGTCTTTTTACTGTTATCTCCATTTCATCAGTCATTTTACTGAAGATTTTCCAGTCATTGCTGGACGGATTTAGCTTATGCTGGGTAAATATTTTAAACTTTATGGGCCATACAGCTTCAGTCATAACTATTCAACCCTGTTATTGTGATGGTTAATTTTACATGTCAACTTGACTGGGTTGAAGGATGCTCAGATAGCTAGTATAACATTATTTCTGGGTCCATCTGTGAGGATGTTTCTGAAAGAGATTAGCATTTGAAACAGTAGACTGAGTAAAGAAGATCCAGCCCCACAGGTGTGGGTGAGTCCTCATTCCATTGAGGGCTCAAAGAAGAGAAAGGCAGAAGAAGGGCAAATTTACCCTCTCTTCCTGAGGTGGGACATCCATCTTCACCTGCCTTTGGACATCCGAGCTCCTGGTTCTCAGGCTTTTGGCTCAGACTGAATTGTATCACTGGCTTTTCTGGTTCTCCAGATTGCAGACGGCATATTATGGGACTTCTCAGCTTCCATAATCACGTGAGCCAAACCCATAATAAATCTCATCTTCTATCTGTCTAGCCCATTGGTTCTGTTTCTCTAGAGAACCCTGACTTAAACAATTGTTGTTACTCACAAGCAGCTATAGTTAACCATAAGTGAATAGTAATGGCTGTGTTCCCACAAAACTTTATTTTCAAAAGCAGATCAGATTCCTGTTCTAGTAGCTACCACAAGAAGAGTTCATGAATGCAGAATTTACCAACTTTTCGTATGCCTTAAACTGTTTTCCATACACTTAATACTTACAAGACAGCTTGGCTGGATATAATCTGTGGTTCATACTGTATTTGAGTTTTTTGAAAACGCTACTCTATCAATGCCTTGTTTGTATTTTGCTTTTTGAAAATTTTCTTACCAGCCTAGTTATTTTGCTTTCGAAATTATTTGATTGTTTCTTCTGGAGGCCTTAAGAATTTTTTTCTTCATCTTTTAAATCTAATAGTTTTACTAGTATTTATCTTGAAGTGTTATTCTGGGCTCATTTTCCTAGGTTTCTAGTAGACCCATTAAACATGTACATTTAGGTTTTATTTCTAGAACTATTTCAAAGACCATAGTTTCAAATATTAGTTCTGCTCCATTGCTCTGTTTGTGTTCTTCAGGGATACTGATTATATGAATGATATTTCTTCTTTTCTTGTTTCCACTTCTACCATTTTCTGTCAGACCCTTTTTCACTACTTTTTTTTTTTTTTTTTTAATGTCATTTTCATTGTCTTGGTCATTATCCTGCCTTTCTCCAATGCTCTTTTCTAAATTTTTATTTAAGTCCATTCTCTCCTGAGCAATTTGTAATCTACCTTTGTTTCTGAGATAATTTTGTCTTTTCTTCCATTTATTTTCTGAGACTAATCAACTCCATTTTTGTTTCTTCCTCTTTACATCTTTTCTTAGTTTTGAATGTTCTGATTCTAGATTTTTTCCCCTATCCCCCCATTTTTTTGTTGTTTGTTTGTTTTGTTTTGTTTTGTTTCGTTTTTTGACTATATATTTAACTAATTTTTATATGTGGTCATATTTTGGGGATTGATTTAAGTTCTTTTCTGGGAAGTGATGCTGTGATTTACTCAGTTGAGATATGTTAAATACTGATGTCTGATATTTTTGGTAATAACTCAGTATAGACTTTTTTGTTTTTCTATTTATTTTTGTGATGTTAAGATGGTTTACATGATTCTTGTTCAATGACACTCTTTTCTGTAGTGATCTAGGTTCTTTTGAATATTTTTTTTTCTTTTCTTTTTTGTTAGTGGTGGTTAGAGGGTTTAGGAGATAGGGACTTAGGCCACAATCATTTTCTACAGCTATCAGAGATTAAGTTTTTTTGGTTAGTTTGAAATAAAATAATTCAGATTTAGGTGAATTCCTTTTTGTGTCCCATACCTTTTTATTACATTTCTCCATACAGAGATAATAACTGAGCTGATGAATGTATTGCTATGGATATTTTTAAGTAATTTATAATTGTTGCATAACTATGGATTGACCAAAAATGACATTTCCTTGTGTTTTTTAATATTAAGTCAAATAGTATCATGCTTTACATATTTAACAATACACTTATCTCAATCAACATTATTTTTGTGATCTACGCATTTTGACACACAAGGATTTATTTAATAAATTTCATTTTATAACTTTGTACATCTTAAAATTTATGTATTTCACTTTTTATGAAGGTGAAGTTATTTTTTATTTTTTGCAATTATATCAGGTATTTTAGAACATGTAGTTTATTTCTGCACATGTATCAGAGTTTCTTTAGGATATACATATAAATATAGAGATATATAAAGATATTTTTATGTCTATATATCTACATAAGTATATCAGATATATATTTGTGGAAATATATATGTACAGGTATATATGTGAGTATGTTTATACATACTCATACACCCATATTGCTTTTCACCCTGTGATATTCTTGTTATGTTTTAATAATTAAAGTTGTGCTGGCTTGTAAAAAGAATTGGTAAGTGTTCTCTTTTCTCTCTATTCTGTACAATGATTTGAGAAAGATTGATGTTATTCTTTGTGAACTTGGAAAAAAAATATTAGTAAAGAATTCAGAGCTAGAGTTTTTCTTTGTGGTAACTAATCAATATCTTAAACAGATATTTCTTTAATGTATGTCCTACTAGTTTAAAAATGTCATGTTTTCATTTTCATACACATTAAAATGTATTCTACTTTTTATCTTAATTTTATTATTGAGCTGTGGATTATTTGGAAGCGCTCTGTTTAATATCCAGGCAGGAGAGTATTTTCTATTTATTTTGATCATTTTAATGTACCTTAATCATTCTGTGTCAAAAGAGCATCCTCTAAATGATTTCAATTCTTTGATATTTATTGAGGACTGTTTTTATTGCCCAGCATATGATAAATTTGGTTAACATTACATGAGTACTTGAAAAAAACACATATTTGGCAGTGTTTAAATGCACTGTTCTATAAACATGAATGAGGTCAAGTTTGTTCATTATATTTTTCAGATTTTTTATATATTTACTGATATTTTTGTCTACTTCTTCTATTGGCTAATGAGAGAGGCAAGTTACGGCCCCCCAATACAATTATAAATGTGTCTAATTCTTTTGACTATTTTTGCTTTGTCTATTTTGCAAATAAGTTATTGAGACTCCATTATCATTACCAAAAGTCTTTACTATCTCTGGTAATTGATCTTGTGTTAAAGACTAATGTGATATTAACATAGTTACATTAACTCTATTTGATTAGTATATTCACAGTACAGCTACTTCCATCTTTCTCTTTGTTTCCAAGCTTTCTGTGTTCTTATGTAAAAATGTGTGTCTCTAGTAAGTAGCCTATAGTTGATTTTTCTTGCTAACATAGTTTGATAATATTAGTATTTTCTTTGTAGTATTTAACCCTTTTACATGTAACATTATTACTCACATAATTTGTTTTATTACACCATGTTAATCTTTTTATTTCTATTTGGTTCATTTGTTTAATGCTCCTCTATTTTTATTCCTTGCATTGATATACATATTTCTATTTACTTGTTAGTCATACATATATTCTATTGCAATATTCTTTTAGTGGTTACTCCGATATATTACAGCAAGGGCCTTTGACTTAATAGAGCCAAATCTGAAATGTTACTTTTAAATTTTTTTTAAAGATTTCATTTAATTTTTTATTGAAACATGCTTGTACATATTTGTGGGGTACAGACGACTATCAGTATTTGTGTACAAAATGTGGTGATCAAATCAAGATAGTTGGCATATTCGCCACTACATTTTGTATTCATTTTTTGTGTCTATTACTTTTAAACTTCTCTAATAATACTAGAACTTCAGAATGCTTTCCCTAACTTTTTTGCGTAAGCCAACAAGTTAAACCATTAAGTTTACAGGCAAATGGGGCAAGGCCATCCCCTTAGGTTGAAGATTCAGTTTGCATAAGGGCAGTTTTACCATTTATCTTCATGAATCCATACTGTCAAAATTCTGCTGAGCTTTTGTGAATCTGCATGAAATCACTAGTGAACAGCATAGAATATAGAATATACCTTCAAAACAGTATAGAATATGGGTCTCTAATGTGGGTATATTACCTAAGTTAACTTAAAGCTACTCTGCACCAAAACCTGAAAATCTATTACTAAATCTATTCCCTATTTTAAATTAAGTGCAGTCATGTTTTTCAATATATCTGATTACAGTTTTTCAATGAAATCTAGTAACAATATAAAGACACTATAATAAAATGCCAGCAATAGAAGGGCCAAAAATTGAATACAAACCTACTCCCTCCAAATAAAATGTTTCACTGGAAAAACAAAATTAAAATACTAAAATTCCTTGCAAACTAAAGTTCAATATCATTAAAAGCCCTTTGAATATTAAAAATAATGTATAAATTCTTTCAATTAGTTATTCTGCTCAGTCTTAGCTAGAAGGGCTATTAATGCCTGGGTAGAGCTAACATTACTTGAAAAACTGCAACCTGGGCTGTCTTTCATGGGAATGGAGGAGATTCCTTGCCATGTGGAGGAGGGGAAATAGTTCAATACCAAATTTCTGATGTGTTTCAATTTGTAGAGTCCAAAGAGTTTATAGAACATAGTTTATTATCACAGCATTGAAACTGCTGTCACCAAATTTAAAAAACAATCAATATATGTCCCTTAAAGAAACTACCCCAACAAAATTATGTTTCCAGAAACCAATAGGTAGAAATGCCAGAGATGATAGTTGTAACTCAGTGATGTGTGAGGAAGAGTTTGACCTGAATTTCAGCTTCAATAGCTTCCCAGAGTCTATATAAGTTTCTAGAGTCTACTCACTGAGATATTAAGTTGAATTCGGAGAAATGTAACAAGTGACTTATTTACCCAACCTATAGGGAAAATCAACCTATGCATTGTGTCCCTGGTAATTGAGGCATGACTTACTTCCTGCAATGTTTAGAAATTCGCCTTATTGACATCTATCACCAGATCGGACTTGAGGTATCTTTCCTTCATACCACTCATCATATCAAAGCTTTTGCTGACTTAAGCTTGGCATCTAGACTAATGACAAAGATGTTTTCATTCCTCTGTGGACAATGCTTCTTGCTGTGCTCACCCTACTGGATGATGGTTTCTCTTTCATTCCCACAGGATCGAAACTTTTAACAGATTCCTGAAATAAAACAGCATTTGATGCTTCTGAAGCCGGTGCCCCAGGAGCATACGAGGCGCAGCACCACTGCTGCGTGCTTCTGCGGACACTGGCTTTCCTCAGCTTCCGAATAACCTACCTTTGCATTTCTGTTGTATCTTTCTCTGTGGTATTGAGATATTCCTCTAATAATCACGGTAACCAATGTTCTTACATTTTAATCTGCTCCTTTTTTTGAATAATTATTTTCAATTGACAAAATTGTATATACATACATTGTCAAATGGCTAAATCAAACTAATTAACATATGCATTACCTCACATACTTATTTTTGTGTGTGGTGAGAACACTTAAAATCTACTCTCAGCAATTTCCAAGAATAAAATCCATTGTTATTAATTAGTTAGTTACCATGGTGCACTTATTCCTCGTGTGTAATTGAAATTCTGTATCCTTTGACCAACATCTTCCCAGTGCTTCACTCTCTTCTCACCCCAGTCCTTGGACCACTGTTTTATTCTCTACTTCTATGAGTTTGAATTTTTTAGATTCCACATATAAGTTCGATTATGCAGTATTTTTCTTTCTGTGTCTGGCATATTTTACTTAGCATAACATCCTTCATGTTTATCCACATTGTCACAAATGGCAGTAATGTCATCTTTTTTACGGCTGAATAACATTCTATTGCATATGTATACCACATTTTCTTTATCCATTTATGTGTTCATGGACACAAGTTGATTCCGCATTTTGGTTATTGTGAATAATGCTGCAGTGAACATGGGAGTGTAGATATAACTTCAACATACTGATTTCAATTCCTTTGAGTATATACCCAGAAGGAAAATTGCTAGATCCTATGGCAGTTCTATTTTGAGCTTTTTGAGGAATCTCCACGCTGTTTTTTGTAATGACTGTACTAATTTTTATTTCCACCAGCAGCCTGCAAGGGTTTCCTTTTTTCTACATCCTCACCAACACTTATCTTTTGCCTTTTTGATAATAGCCATCCTAACAGTTATGAGGTGATATCTCATTGCAGTTTTAATTTGCATTTCTCTGATGATTAGTTATGTTGAACATTTTTTCATGTATCTATCAGCCATTTAATCTGCTTAAATATTCCTTTATCTTAATACTGATAGGGCAAGTTTGCTGGATACATGCTCTTTCCATTTTTCCCCTGTTTACTTTTTAACACATCTCTGGATTTTGTCTTATCGATTCTCTAAAAGCAAGACATAGAAAGTCATTGAGCTCTGGGCCAGGCAAAAGCATCCAAATAAATATTGTCTTGTCCTCACTTAATTAAATAATGAATAAATCCACTCAGCAGTCTCATCAAACCAATATCTCATCCAACTAGATTTTACCCTATTATTACACTCCAGGTTCCTTTTTAATGATTCATTCTTGCTGTATTTTCTTTCAGAGTTTAAACATTATATATCCCTTTAACATAAACTCCAATAATAGTAGTGCTCCCAGAATACCTATGACATCTTGGAATACACCCAGTAATTCTTTGAGTACTTCATTCTGATCTTCCTCAACTCTTTTTCTCATATCTTTTCAAATTTTATTTAACCATATATCTAGCTATCCTAATTTTTAAGTGGCAGTTCCTATATCACTCTTAGGAATCTTAGTCTCCTAAGGGAGTCATTCCAGTCTGCTCTCTGAATCTACACCTCTTTCTCCTTCAGATGTCAGTGGGTACAAGAACTGTTTCTGAACTAATAGCAACTAAACCATCACCACTCTACTGAAAATTTATTTAGTAAAATTAAACTTGGATAGATATTATTTTCCTTTTTATGTCAAACTATCCTGACTTTCAAGATGTTGTTTTTCCAATTTTAATCTTATGAGATTATTATCAAAGAACTCTCCTTTCCCTGTTTAATTAGTATACCTTCTTTCATTTTGTTTTCATTCTTCTACTTCTCTTGTTCAGGTGGTGAGTATGTTTTCCAAACCCACTTCAGATGCTCCTTAATTTCCTGGAAAAGCTTGATTCCAGAAGACAGAGCATTTCATGTATAAGCCATGTTAATTGTTTCTTTAACCAAAAGGTTTGTTATATTTAAGTGTGTTGTTATGTGACTTCTTCACAGTAAGGGGCTCATTCCTCAAATATTGACTACTAGAGTAAAATATACCTTTCTTATGGGTAAGGTTATAGGTTGGATTTCTGAAATACTCAAAAATGTTATAAATCCCAAATCAACTTGATGTCTTGTGGTGGCAGGTGACACTTGAATCTAGGGACAAAATACATGAATTGGACTCTGAACACAGTTCAGAAAAAAATTAAATAGGGAAAGAATTTGGAGCAGCTAATCTAAGTGCCTACTGATGAAACACCATGTATTTTAACGAGGCTAGTATCTTTGCTGGGAGCTAAGGTATATAAATCCAGCTGGAGAAAAAACTGCCATGTACTGTAAAGCCTCACCAGGATCATAATTCACATGCCTTACCTTTAGAAAGGTGTCACCAATGCCTAGACTCCCCTGACCCAACCATGCAAGAAGTTTCAGATTCCACATATTTTAATATATTCCCAATTCCTCTCCTTGTCCATGTCTCAAAAGTTCAGTTTATACACTGGATTTTTGAATTAAAAGTGACAAATGCTAATCAGCTCTTTTCCATACCTAAGTTCTGAACAAATAATAAATCAAATACATGAATGAATAAATGAGACCAAAATACCACTTTTATTTTATTGATAAAATTTAATTTAAAAGATGCAACTTATAACTATAGGTATAAAACTTTCTAGTCCTGACTGCCAGATTTAGATACATACCTTCCAGTCACAAGAGGTGAAGGAAAACATAGCCATCTTCATGAGCAGGAATGATAACATGCTGTATTAGCCCTTTTCTGTTGTTTATAACAAAATACCTGAAACTGGGTGATTTATAAAGAAAAACGAAATTTAGTGCTGACAGTTTCTGAGCATGGGAAGTCCAAAGTCCATCTGGTGGTGGTGAAAGTTACCCAGAGGTCTGACATTGCAAGATGGTAGAAGCAGAGAGAGAGCAAGAGGACAACTTCCTCAGTCACTCTCCTTTTAATGAACCCCAAACCATGCCCTGACCACCATTTTTAATGCATTTACTATAGCACGGTCCTACAATCCAATCACCTCTACAAGGTACCACCTTTCAATTACCATAATAGGATTTCCCACCCTCAAAAGTTACAGTGGGGATTAAGCTTCTAATATATGAAATTTGGGGACATAATTCAAGCTTCAGTGAGTTTTTTTGTGGGGGGGCATAATTCAATCCACTACATACGCCTATAGAGCTATGCTTGCTTAGCTCATTGAAAAATAAAAAGAAATTCGGAAAGAGGTGTGCATTTCTGGTTCCTTATTCTAACTTACCGTCTACAATAAGCTTCAATGACTCAGACTGAAAATACCATAATACCTAAGGCTTGAATTTAAATCCAGCCACACACCTAGTAAAGCAGTCACACTGCATAACAGAGACTGTGGCAAACTGCCTGGTTCAAAAGGCCTATGCTAGATCAGTTCCCTGATGCTTAAAGCTACATGTCCTGGCTGCTGGAAACCTCATTTCTGCATATTATCTTTCCTCTGCAAAATTCCACCTTTTGCTATCTCCCCATGAACCAGAAACTGATATTTGAGGAGTACAATACATAACATTCATCTTTCCTACTACACTCTCTCATGTTCTTAAGCAATTGAAAGATAAAACAAAAGATAAAAGCAGATGGAAAGCTACTATCACATTTACTGCTGATTTTGAAGCTGAGGAGATAACCAGCCAGCATAGTGGTTAGGCAAAATTACATTAGAGACAGACTCCACAAACTCAGTTTCTGTCTCCTTGTGGAACCTTAGCCAGTCGTGTGGCCCTGGGCTACTACAAGTTGAGGATAGTAGTACTTTCTACTCTGTAGATTGTAGGGCAAATTAGACAAGTTAAAATACATATGAAATACAAGCTGATGTTACTATCTGTGGATTTTCTCTTAGTCTCATTATTTTTGCTCAACTTGCCAAAAGTTTATTCGATTACTTTTTTCAAAGAACTTTATTTTTGTTCAATGTTTTATTTTATTCTTAATTTTACCTCTTTTTATTTACTTCTTCTATGTATTTTTTTTCTGTTTATCTTCCTTCAATTTATACATTGGATGATGTCAATAATTGCCAATCTTTCAAAAATTTTTATTTTAAATAACTCCATTTAAGGTTATAAATTTCTTTCCAAACTACTATGTAGATTCATTCTGAAGTTTTAAATATATCCTATTTTCATTGCTGTTAAGGTTTAAGTATGTTCTAATTTCTACAACACTTTTTTGACTCTTGGATTTCTTAGAAATATAATTTTTAATTTCTAAACACATGGAAATATTTTACACTTTGGTTTCTTACTCTCTTTAATTCATTTACAATTTTACTACTGAGTTCAGAGATGAAGGTACCATTTACATTGTACTCTCAGTATTGTATTCTGTAAGATTAAATATTCAATTCTAAAAAATATTACTTTTTCTATTATAAGTATTTTTATGGATCCATATAGTTATCACTTAATCAGAAAATTTATGAGCAAATCTTTAAACACATAAAATTTGTATTCTTACAGCTTAAATATGAATGCATCAAAACTATGCTGATTATACTGCATATTTTTTACCCAAAATAACTAGATTTGCAGACAAAGCCATATGGTTTAAAAATGCAAACTAGCCCATGAGTATATTTCAAAAAAAGACATTAGACTCAATTTTCTAGCATTCGTTTTAAAGTGAAAGTAAAATAAAATATTTGCTATACACAGATAATGGGGCTATTTTAAATTGCTATTAGTGAATTTCCATTTGTTTCCTTAAATATTTATATTGAAGTGCTTCATAAAAACAAAAGATCTTTAATAAGTATTGAGTGTAAAGAAATTTTTAAATATTTATATTTTTAATATATGAAGCCAATGAATATATAAAAAAGTAAACTTAATGCTAAGTTCTTATGAGAAATATATAATATAAATATAAATATGTAACTTAAAATGGAAAATTTCACATTTTCATGTTCATCTTACCATCTCTAAAGAAGTAAACTAGGAGCCTAAAATCTTTAGCTATTCTACAAGTATTTTTCTTTTTACAACATAGAATTAAGCTAACCTTCATCAAAGATGTAGGGGCAAAAGCATATAGATTAAAACATCACTGATGATGAAAACTGTTAAAATATAAACCTAATGAGCTTTAATAATTTATATTTTAAATTCAAGTTTCTTGCCTAAGAGGATATAATATGATTTCAAAAAAATCATAGTGAAAAACGTATTTCTCCAGAAATCATCATTCCATTTTAAATATACGATATTAAGATGTTAATTTAGCAGGGGGGAGAAAACACTTTAAACACATAAACTGCACTTAGAAACTCAGCTTTTTTTTGAAACTCAATCTGCAAAACCAATTCATGTAGACTATCACTTTGCTTGGCTTTATTTCATTATTAAGGTGGTACATGAGACCTGGTAGAGCATTGACTCCTGTGCACCTGGTTTCCCTAGGACTACACTGAGTGTGTTGAGTTTTGCAAATGGCCCAGTTGTCCCTTTTATCAGTGCTTCAGTTAACTTTTATCTATCATATTTGCTCATTGAGCTTCCCAGGTCCGTGTGGGTCCCTGGCTGCTTAGTCAGTAATCTGTTTACTTCCTAACTTCCAGAAAGTCACCTGAAGCACCAGCACCATTTATTCCCAAATTTTCTTTGATGTTATCACCTTATATAAATTATCCTTATTGATGTCTTTGTCGTGGGCAAGGAATAATTTGTGAAACCATTCAGTATTCTATGAGCTACTCTATTTATACAGATATTCAAATAGGCCCATTTCTATCATTTATTCCTATAATACTGTCTTGTATCACTAGTATGGGGGAAATGGGTATCTTTCTCTCTTATATGCATGACCCACCCAATGTCCATATTGTGGTACCCAAGGGCAATCCACTATTTTTCACAAAGCAGGGCTGTTCTATAAAAAGCAGCAGAAATTCTGGAGATAAAGAATAATTATAAATACTGATTTCACAATCCTCTCATGTCTTTGCCTCTGCAAGGGTCTTCAAAACGTTCATGGAAGATTTGTATTATCTTTTGATTCTATTTTTCCACAGTTTTTGAAGTGCCCTCTTGCTTACTCTGAAACTTCCAATGCCTCAGAATGTACATTTTTGAAGTAAAGGTAATATTTTCTTGTATTAGAAAAAATATATATTCAGAAAAACAGTAAGCAGTCTAGATGTTTCAAATAGGATGAGCTGTTTAAGAAATTATGCACTTAAAAACTATTGGGATGGCTGCATCTCGGGTACACTGCTAATTTTCAGACAATCTGAATGTTACTACTGCCGCTGAGGTCAGGTCAGGAACTGCACAAAAATATCGCTGATGGTCACAGGTGTCTAAAGCACCAAAAGAGGCTGATTCTCAGGAAAACCCCTGTGGGCCCATGTGTCTTCTCACTCTTAAAGACACGGAGTGATGGCTTTTCTTTTATCAGCACCGCACTCTACCGAGTGAGCCACGGGCCAGCCTGATGGCTTTTCTTTTAAAAATCATCTTTCTTCCACTCATCTTCAGGAGAACATTTGGGTCGTTTCTAGTTTTTTGGCAATTATGAACCAAGCTGCTATAAACATTCATGCATAAGTTTTCATGTGGATGTAAGTTTTCATTACTCTAGAGGAAATACCCAGAAATAGAATTGCTGGGTCATGAAGTAAGTGCATATTTAACTTTATAAGAAATTCTTTCCCAAGTGATTGTACCATTTCACATTCTCACAAGCAATGTACTAGAGTTCCAAGTGCTGTATACTCTCATCAGTATATTGGTATTGCTTATATTCTCTCTGCAACTTCCAATTACAATCAATTCTTTACAAAGATGGTTGTTTTTTAAGATATTTTTTCACCGCAATTCAAATATCCAAATACCTTAAAAAATCAAATTAACTCCTGTTTCTTCAGTTGAAGGATGAAGGCAGGTAAGGTCATTGTAAATATCTCATGGCATGAAAATGACTTTATTAATCTTCAGGAAATAACCAGAATTTACTCGTACAAGATTTTCTTGGAATCAAATCTAATTTGAAATTTAATAGAAATGACACATTTTCCTTTTAGGAAAAATAAAATAAGAAACACATAAATAACATTTTGTCTTCTAAATTTGTAATGACATGTCACCATAGAGCATGAATTCAGATTCAAAAAAATAAAATTTAAATATTCAAAATCATAATAAGTTTATTTTCTTTTGTTTCTTAATGCGGACATTTAACATTCTGTAGAGATAACCTTATAGATGAGTGTATGATTTTATAATAGTAAATAGTCTAAAGTCTATCTCTCTCTTTGCTTTCAATAGCACCTTTTAAAAATAATTGCTTAGAACCAAAAAAAAAAAAAAAAAGTAAATTGAAATTAGGTAATGGATGCATTGAGAAAATCATAGAACTTAATAAGTTTATAAAGATAGTTTATCATATTACTAAGACATATTCTGCAAAACAGTTATATAGGTTGGAACATCAAATTGGTTACAAACAGATATTGATGTTAAATGCTGGTAAAGGCCTCATCTGGTAAAGCTTCACATGGGTAAAAAGATAAAGCTGTGGTCTGAAAAGCGATGAAGTGAAGGGCAGGCAACCAATACCCATTCTTTTGTTGTGAATTTTGAAAGAAATCCAGAAATAATTGAGCATGTGGTGTTAAAATCCTTAGCTGTTTTTAGATCACTGAAAAGAGATTCAGTGCTTTAATATGCTTATTAAGAGGAAATTTAAATAAATTCAGAGAAATGTAGAATTTTTTCATGTGTTAAGGGAGCTAGTGCTAAACGGATTGCTACTGTTAGAAACTCAGTTCTTCCCCTTGGATGTCAACAGAGAGAAATTTGGCTAAAAATTGAGGCAATTAAAGGAGAGACCTGCATTGGATGCTGATTATTATGAAAACATTTTATAACAATGCATCAGTAGCAGGGTTGGGGTGGTGGTATGTATGGTGGTTAAGCACAGACTTTGGAGACAGACATGTGGGTCAGAATTCTGGCTCCAGTGTTTACTACACCTGTGGCCCAGAGGGGCCATGTAACCTCTCACAGCCTAAAGCCTTAGGTTTTTCATGTGAGAAGAAAGTACCAAAACTGATAGGGCTGAGATGAGAATGGAAAGAGAGAACTGATATGAATTTCTCAGTGTATAGTAAGTACTCATGCAATATTAGCAGTTTCTATGTTGACATTTATTATTTCCACAGATGTGAGGCAAGATGCCAGGATGAATGTTTTCCAGTTCCTTTTATTTCCTTACTGATTGGATTACTGTAGGATTCAAATTAAAATATAAAATATGTACCATGCAACCTGGTGAGCATATGTTTTGGCAGCACACATATGCACAGAATACTAACCTGGTGCCAGTTGTGAGGTACCATGTGATCAAGATAAACTAACAGAAATCATTGATGACTGTCACCTGAATTTTCTGTCCTAGTGTGTTTTTTTTGTTTGTTTTTGGTTTCGACAAATTCATTACATTCGAACCTAAAACCATTAATTTTGAGATTATTTTTTATCTTCCATATTGCTGGCAGTGTTTGAAGTTACTTTTTCTTCAGTCTTCTTTCTCTTTAAGGATCTGTTTATCAAATATCAACTCCCCAAATGTTCTTTCATGTCTGCTCCTGATTTTAGGTACAAGTGATACTATATTTGTCTATAAAGTTAACAAAATTATAATATACATAAAAAGTATTCTTATTGTGTATAGAAAATAGGTATTCAACAGGTAGAGAAAAATGTAATGTGAAGATATCTTAACAATGGACATGTAGCAGACTTTTTATCAACTAATTTTAAAGACCTTTCTATTACACATCTGTTGCTTTGCCTCCCACAGATTTGTCACTCCCTTCCTCTGGGTGATGCAGCCACAAAAGATTACTCAAAGCCCATCTCTTGTGAGCAGTGAGAAGCCCCGAAGGGGTTAATCTCCCAGAACCCTCAAGAGAGAGGCATTCCTTCCATTTGGGAAATTAACCAAGAACTGCGGTTCTTGCCCCACATTTATTCTCCAGACCAGGAAGTTACAGGAAGAGAACATAGGTAGGGTTTTTGCTAAGTATAGTTTAACAAGTTTAACAATAGAGGCTGGTAACATTCAGTAAAACAAGCAAGGTGACCTTCCATAATACAATTTGCAAGAGGTTAAGTAAATCCACCAACAAAAGCTTGATCTGAGCAAGCATTCTCCCTCCCTACAGCAATTTCCCAGTATCTTTAGGTATCAATTAAGTAACTTGTCTGTCCTTGAGCCAGCAACCTTGCTGTGTTACAATTCTTTATCTTATAACAGAGACTAGCCTGGGGAAAGTTACCTGTCTTTTGCAAGTTTAACATTTTAAATGTACTTTTAAGAAGTAAGGTTAAACCTGAAACTACAAGAAGCTAGGCCCTGTGAAATATATTTGCTTTATAGTATACTCCACAAACATCAATGTATATTATTGCGTTAGCAAGAGCAGTGTTTCAAATACAAACCAAGCATTGTTGGATAACAGAAAGATATTTTAGTGCTCAAGTTGAAAGTTAGATAAATAAGTTACAGGAAATTAGACTAAAACTTCACAGACCCACAATATTTAACCTATTTCTGTCTAAAATAAACTGGTTAATGCTCTTTACCAACTTGGTTATTATCATTAAAATTAATTATATGTTAGGGGATATTGGACAATAATTTTGCTATTTACAAGAACATAATTTGTGGAATTATATTTTAGGAAATTATTGTCCCAAAATGGCTTATTCCCCACATTTTTATAATTATTTTATATCTCATTTTCTCTCCACCGTTCCAAAGCATCTGAAAGCATGTGCTGTTGCTTGACTTGTATAACAGTGCCTCTTGTCCTTGCAGGAAGCTGTGAGCAATTGGCAATGCCAACCACTGGTTGTTTTATGCAAGAAACTAAAGGTGATTTTTTTTTATGGCAAAATATGGCTTTATGGCCCCAAACTAAGTGACCCCTGAATCTTACTCTGCCAATCACCTTCAACCACCACTCTGCCTCTTCCCACCCCTAATGCAAGGATCTAAAGAAGGTATTTCTAGCAAGAGTTGTTGAATAGGAGTCAAAACACATTAAAGAGCTACCCAAGTGATAGAAACTTCAATGTGATTTCCACCATAAAATGAAGGTTGAGGGTGTGACTGGCTCATGCATAAGGGTCAAGTAAGGTATTCCATTTATTCTTTTGTTTGTTTTAAATCTTAGACCTATTATACTCAGGCTTACTTGTGAGGAAAAAAGAGAAATATAGATGATTAATAAGCATAAAAAGTTCCTGAAAAATCACCTCTCTGGATGAGGGTGGGATTGAAATGGAATAAGAATGGAGGGCCTTAGTCCATGGCCCTTGCTAATGGTGGGCCTAATCCAGGTCTTCTGACTGCATGAATGCAGAATGAGCAAGAGAGCAGCCCTTCGGCACTGCCCTTTGCACTCCGTTATCCTACCCAGCCAAAACCATGGTTCCATCAGTATTTGGAATCCTGACAAATCAAACTGGGGATGTGTCTTCTCCTGAAAGTGACTTAGAAGGATAAGGTGGGAGCTATCCAGAGCCAAATGGACACAAAGAGTCTTTCTCCTTCAGTGAACAATATTAGGACCCTTGTCATTGTTTCTGAGTTAAGGATAATTGATTCCTTACCTCTATATGTTTTTAATTAGAAGAAACCAGGTTTTTCTCAAAAGAAATTAAATGACTGGTTACATTTTTTAAAAGGCGTAAACTGCAACCCAAAATCTTAGGGTGTTTGGTGCTTCTCAAACTGAAAAAATGTAAGAGGGCCTGGCCTGGCCCAAACAGTTCTGGAACTCCTGAATCATCCTGCAAGGTAAGAAGATATCAGGAAGATACAGGCCTTTGCTGTAACGGGAATATTTGGCAGACTTAGGTGTTTCCTATTGTATAGTAACTATTATAATGGGACAGTAAAGTAGTCTTGAGGTTTCTGATACAATCATATATGACTCAAGTTAATTTAGTCTGAATGTCCTCAATATAATGCATCATTAATATTTAAAGTTTTCCATCAATCTCAGAATCTTCATATTCCTTACAAAAGGCTCAAATTTGAAAATACAGTTGTCACAGATGAGGAAAGAGATGGTGTGGACCCACACTTGTGGATTCAACATGGCCGCGTGGCTAAAATCCCACTCAGTGAGTTGTTGTATATGCAGTAGACACCAAATATTATCCTATCATCCTGACTCATCAATTCATCATAGGCCAAAACTTAAAATGTTCCTAGAGAGGATGAAGGACTCAGAAGACTGAAAATACAGCCTTGGAAGACTGGTTGAGAAAAGGGGAAGAAAATCACTTTCTGCTATATGAAGTATTAAAGAAAGAAAGAAACAATGTGGTAACTACTAAAACAAGGAATTAAATTCCTTTACCTTTAGTAATTGGAAAAGTATCGAGGAATGTGTGAATAAAATTTTAGAACAGGCTAAACAAGTAGTGGCTTCTCTATGACGGGGAATTTTAAAAATTGGAGAATAATGCATAAGTAGCAGTGACACAGGGCTAGGAGCAGAGGAGGGAAAAGATAGCATGTCTGGTGTTATGGAGCTGAAAAAGTTTTCTCATCTATCCCCATGAGTTTGCATATGCTTTATTGCTGTGTGCTGTATGTGAAAGATGGAAGTGAGCTACTAATGTTGTGCAGAGCAGCCTGGTTGTGTCTTCGAGGGCACAGAAGTTCATGCATACATTGAAATTCCAGGAAAATTAGATTGCCTATGGCATGAACAGAGAAACAAGAACACTTGAATTCCTGAAAGCAAAACCCAACATGTGAAATGATTGACATACTATATGGTATTTCTCCCCACTAAAAGTTTTAATACAGCTATAATCTAAGCAAGTAATCAATCAGTAGTAGAGAAAGAAGTTTAGAGAATCTATTTTCATGCATGAGATTATAAAGATTAGAAAAAATATTGATAGTATGAAAAACAAGTTTGGTTTTATCATTAAAAATAGATTTAGTAACAAGTACTAATGAAGGTGATGGATTTTTCTTTGACCTCGTTTACTCTGACAATTGCTTGAAGTACACGATTGACTGTTCATGCATTGATGTATGTATACAAACCATTTAGAATAAAAGTGTTCCTTAGAGAAAGAGCTATAAAATGTACAACAAATTTAGATTAATAATTTTATGGAAAAAGTTATACTATAAATGTTGTGGACATACATCCTACAAATATGAGAGGTCTATAAGGTTCATGGAAGGATTCATATTACCTTTTAATTTTATTTTTCCATGAAAACTTTTTGAAGTACCCTCCTGTAATCTTGAAGATTAAATTCCTTTAACTTAAGCTAAATTCTGCACAGCCATGTATATTTAAAATTTAATCCTAATAAAATGCCTACTGTTCATTGAGATACTGTTAGAGAAAGCCAAATGTCACCATCAAGAACAATTATATTGCTATATTGCATTTAGTACATGACTATAAATATTTTTTCTTCCATTTTAATATGTTTTATGAAGAATATGAAAAATCATTAAATGCATTAATAAAGGCAGTAAAATAATCTGTTTCTCTCAGCTTTGCTCTTTTAATTGTTTGGAAAATTACTTGAGTCACCCTTGGCCAATCCCCAATACTACATTCTTATGACCTTGCCGTTTAGATCATAGATTACAAATCTTTTACATGAATTAAAAATTCCTTTAATAATTCTCTCACAACACCATCCCAGAGCCTGTTGTCTTGTGGTAAATGTAACATGATGGAAATAATATATTAACAAGGGTAGCTAACATTTTTATTTGTGCAATAATTTTTTGTACATTAGTATTAATTTCAGGATATTTCTATATGGATTATTCCCACTTTCTTTTCTTGTATAATGAAACAGTTTCTTGAGTGTTAAAAAACTACAGCTAGATCTTTTAAGATGTTATTTCAGTGTCACAGCAGAAATAACTGTCCCAGAAATTTCTGTCCCAGAAAACTACAGATAAGAAAAAAGGACTGATAGATTAACAAATCATATATATCCTTCTGCTCACTCCAAGACACACTAGCCAAGAATTAAGTGACTTAATTAAATTAAGAATTATAAAATAGTATTCTGCTCCACATGCATCCACTCTGTAGAACCAATACTCTCAGATTGCTCCCAATATTTCTGGGAGTTATCTCCCAGGTGAAACTATCTCACAGTGCTCATGAAACAATATCACATGTTCTTTGACTCAGGACTTCCTGCTAGGTCATAGTGACTACTGGCTAGTGTCTAAGTAACAACAGCAGGACCAATAAGCCACAGACAGATCATTCTACCAAATGACCAGTGCTGCTGATTCTCATAACAAATCTGTGCCCCAAGGCTCTGAGTCAGCCATTGCCTGGACATGCATATCCATCTAACTATCGTATCCTCTTTTGTTTCTTCTCCAATTCCAGTTGTCTCTTGCTTAGGCTGAACAATGCTTCCAAACCTACTTCCAGGATTACACATCAGGACTCCTTATGCTTCTAATGTGTTACAGAGACCTAGCTTATTTTAGTGTTTATTAAGCCACCAGTGTGGCTTAAAATCTATCAGTGATTTAACATTGAAATCTGAATAGAATTTTCACTTGGTTATTGTTATTCTGAATAAATGACCCCTGACTGCATCTCACACTACTCTTCTCCCTGGATTATTATGTCCTAGGCACACTGGCCTTTCAGAGTATAGGTACCACACTCATTCCTGCTTCAGAACCTTTGCACATGAGGTTCTCTTCCCCTGTAATATTCTTATTCCTACTCTTAATGTGGCTACTTCTTACTCATGTAAGTCTAAATTAAATGTCACGTTACATCTTCCAGAAGCATTAATTTAATCCAGTAGTCATGTTATAAATGTTCATGATACCTGTTATTTTACCAAATGGATCTTATATTATTTATAATATTTATTCATTGGTATAATTGTTTCTTAAGTGCCTGTCAGCCTCACTAGATTGGAAATAACATAAAAGCGAAGACTGTTTCTGTGCACCAATGAAACACCAGTGCTGAGCACAATGCTTGGAAAATGAGTAAGATAATGTTTGAATGTTTGCCCCCTTTGAAACTTATGTTGAGATTTAATCCCCAATGTTGCAGTGTTGAGAGGTGGAGCCTTTAAAAGGTAATTGGGATATGAGGGCTCTGGCCTCATGAATAAATTAATCCATTCATGGATTAATAGGATAAGTTATGATGAGTGTTGACTGGTGGATTTATAAAAAGAGGAAGAGAGACCTGAGCAATCATGCTCAGCCCCTTTGCACTGCTTCGCAACTCTGCAGAGTCGAGAGTCGCCACCAGCAAGAAGGGCCTCACCAGATGCGGTCGCTCCACCTTGGAGTTCCTAGCCTCCAGAATTGTAACAAATAACTTCTGCTTCTTTGTAAATTATCAAGTTTCAGGAATTCTGTTCTAAGCAACAGAAAAGAGACTAAGACATAGTATCTCTCCAAAATACTTTTTGGTGAAATGAATAAATAAGACTGAGGTCAGTCAAAGTGGCAGAAAGTGCACTGTGTTTAATATTCCCCTCATTGTATTACTTTGCATCAGAAATTGACTCTGAATTTCTTAAGTACAAAAATGGCATTACTTATAATGTAATGGGCAAGGTCCTGCTAGAGGCAAGGTTCCCCTAGGGATTCCTGCTCCGACCCTGGCCTTTGCTCTACTCTGCTGCCTCTCGCTTTTTCTCTTTTTGTCCATGACTCTCTTTCAGCATAACTTAATAGAATTTTTTGGTTCATTTATTGGGAAATGTGGTTATTGCCATCTCATCCTACTTTTAACATGGCAACTGGTAACTGCCTCTAATGTCAGAGAGCATTCACGGAAAAGGGCAAATGATCTGTGCCGAGATATTCATCTTTAGTACACCCACCCCTTAAAAATCAGTTAAATTATTAGAAATAACTTACGTGGCTTGCTGCTCTTCATTTAAGATTGATTATTTTTTTCCCAAGAGATGCCTGCCAGTCTCATGACAGAGACCCATACAAGAGGTTAAAGGCTATTATCAAAAAGGCAGAGAATAACAAATGCTGGCGAGGATGCAGAGAAAGGGGATCTCTCCTGCACTATTGGTAGGGCTGTAAAATTAGTGCAGTCATGAAAAACAATATGGAGCTTCCTCAAACAACTATGGATAGAACTGCCATATGATCCAGCATTTCCAATGCTGAGTATATACCCTAAGGAATGGAACTCATCATGTAGAAGGGATACCTGCACTCCCATGTTTATTGCGGTTCTATTTACAATAGCCAAGAGTTGGAACCAACCTAAATGTCCATCAACAGACAACGGGATAAGGAAAATGTGGTGTAGATACACAATGGAACACTATTCTGCCAAAAAAAGTATGGAATTCTGTCATTCACATGGATGATCTTAGAGAAAATTATGTTAAGTGAAATCAGCCAGGCACAGAAAGAGAAATGCCACATGTCCTCACTCATAAGTGGGAGCTAAAAAAATAAACAAATAAATAAGAAAAGAAAGAAAGATTCAACAATCACAATAATTTGTTAAACTTTCAAAAGAAGAGAACAGAACAGAGACCACCAGAGGTGGGAAAGGAACAGTCAGAGGGGCGCTAGCAAGAAATTGGTGAAGGATCACAAAGAATGATTATGTTTTGTAATGATGGGTATACTAATTATCCTGATTTGATTATCACATATTATACATATATGTGATAGTCAACCCTGTTCCCCACAATTGTGCATAATCAATTATATTTCAATAAAGAATAAAGAAAGAAATAGTCATTTCAAAGCTTTCTTGTTGAGATGGTGTGACAGCTTTGAAACATGCACGTCTTGATTCTTTGTTGTTGTTTTTTCAGAACCTGTACATATTCAAAAAGTTATTACACAATATCTCAGCAACCAAAACAATTTATGTCTTAAAGATTTGTGCCAAGATAAATTCTTTAAAGAAATCATCATTCATTTTTATTTCTCTTACTAAGGCTACAGCCCCACTATCTCCTGCACTGCAACATGGCCTCCAGCATATGCTAAAATGATCTCACTTGAAACTAAAAATTGTTTTCCTTATACTTCATCTCCTCGGCTCCAAAGATGTGAACAAACTAATCCGAAAAGCTCACCCTAGCTAATGAGGCATGCAATGTGTGTGTTTAATGGAGATAACTGGACACATCAACACTTCCAAATCTGATTTTAAGGCTGAGGGTTGGTGGAGGTCAGGGGGGAGATATATAGACAAAGTTTATCTTCCCAGCACCACTCAAATCAGACCACATCACTTTCACCTGCTTTAGCCATGCATAAGCAGAACACTGCATGTTAATAGGACTGCAGATTGAGGACAAGTGCATCGTACAGCTAGGCACCTACAATTAACAATAATTTACTGCATGTTATCAAATGACTAGAAGAGAGGAGATGAAATGTTCACAAATGATTACATTTTGCAATGATGAATATGCTAATTACCCTGATTTGACCATCGCACAGTGATGCAATCAATGGGAATTTGGATTTGGTGGGCAATATGAGGCAGACATAAGGGAGAAACTGAGTTCATTTTGGAAAAGAGACCAAAATTAATAGAAAAATTAAATTCTTTTTTAGTAGAGAAAGTATTATAGGAATTGCAGTAAATAAAGTGTGAGAACAAAACTTCTGAATTAGTATACAGAAATCAACATTCTTCATATAAACAAAAAATAATCAGAAGATATAATGGAAGAAAACATTTACAATAGTAATAAAAGTAATAACATACTTAAGAATGGACTTATAACTTAAACAGAAATATTCAAACCTATAAGAAGAAAACTCTAAACCACTCTTTATGACCAAAATATACTTGAACAATTGAAAGCTATTCCTTGTTCACAGATAAAATGTGTCACAATAATAGAGGTGCTGATTCTCTCCAAGATAATTTATAAATTAAATGTAATCCAAATAAAAATACTAACAATATTAGACATGTTAATTCTAAATTTTATCTAAGAAAAATAATGTCAAATAGTATTCAGGAAAACATTAAAAAAGAAGGGCAATTAGGCAGTTAGTACTGTCAGATATTAAAATATTCAAAATTATTCATAATTGTCAGATCTTGGAAGTGACCAAGATATCCTTTAGTACATGAATGAATAAATAAACTGTGGTACATCTAGATAATGAAATATTATTCAGTGCTAAAAAAAGAAATGAGCTATTAAGCCATGAAAAGACACTGAGGAAACTTAAATGGATGTTATTAAGTGAAAGAAGGCAACTGGAAAAGGCTACATACTGTATGATTTTAACTATACAACATTCTAGAAAAGGCAAAACTATGGAGACAGTAAAAAGACCAGTGGTCACCAGGGTTTGGGAGGAGAGAAAAATGAATAGGTAAAGCACAGAGGATATTTAGGGTAGTGAAACTACTCTGCATGATGCCACAGTAGTGGATACACGGCATCATAAATTTTTTCCAACCCATAGAATGTACAGAATCAAGAGTGAGCCCTAATGAAAACTATGAACTATGAGTGATAATGATGTGTTAATGTTGGTTCATCAGTTGTAAAAAAAAGTATCACTCTGATGGGACATGTTGATAATGAGAGAGGTGGTGCTTGTGTAAGGGCAGGGAGTATATGGGAAATCTGTTGTACCCTCTACTCAATTTCACTGTGAATCCAAAGCTTCTCTAAAAATTAAAGTCTATTTTAAAAAGCATACTATATGTGACCAAAACAGTATCATACAAATCCATAAATATGCTGACAGACCAACAAGACAGTATAGAAAGTCCAGAAAAGACCCCAGTACAAATGAAAACTTAGTATACGTTATATGTGGTATCTTTAGACTGCTAGGAAAAATACTGCCTTTTTAAAACATAGTGCTCAAAAAAATGGGTAGCCATTTAGAAAGAAAAAATAGTTAGATCTATTTTTGATAAGGTGTACATGAAAACACTCTACCTGATTCAGCAACCTAAATGAGAACATGCTTGGCTTTTTTTATAATGTGTGTGTGTAGACATTTCTAATTGCTATATTAAAGAAAATATTCATAAATTCAAATTCTTTAAAAATCTTTAAATGCATGGCAAAACAAGCAGCTGGGCAAAAATGTTTGCAACTTACATCCAATGAGAAAATGCTAATCTCTTTAAAAAGAATTTTTAAGAATAAAGGAAAAATAACATGGGAAAATGATTGAAAGATGTGAACAGACAGTTCACAGAAAAAATATAAAAGTGGTTCTTAAACATATGAAAAGTCACTCTAATTCACTAATAATAATAGGAATGCAAATTAAAACTACACCCATATGTTATTTCTTACCTACCAGATGGGCAGAAAATCAGAGCGCTGAAAACACATCCTACTCGACAGGCTTTGCAAAATCAGACACTCTTATAACCGCTAGCAAGAATATGTGATGGTAAAACCCCTATGGGAAACAATGTGGCAATGTCTAACAAGACTGAATGTATATTTACATCTTGATCCACAAATTCCACTTCTAAGACTTTACCCTGCATATACATAACTGCAAACACACTATATATATATGTACAATATATATATGTACTATATATATATTGTACACATATATATATACGTATATATATTGTACATATATATGTACAGGGGGACTTCAAAAGGTTCATGGATAAAAGAGAATTAAAAATTAAAATAAAAAATATAAACTTTATTTCTCAACATATGCTCTGTCAGGTTCAAGCCACTTTTGTAAGTGATGATACCAGCCATTCAGTCCATCCTTAAAATACAGAGAGTCCTGGGAATTTAATCCTGTTTATGCAGTCTTTTCTACACTAATACCAAAAGAAAAATGACTGAAGATTAAATAGTTTTAAGATTAGGAAACAAAAAGAAGTCGGAAGGATCCAAATTAGGACTGTAAGGTGGATCCTTAATGATTTCCATTCAAAACTCTCATATAATGGCCCTGTTTGAGAAGAGAAATAAACAGGAGCATTGCTGTGGTGAAGGAATCTCTGGTGAAGCTTTCTGGAGTGTTTTTCTGCTAAAGCTTTGGCTAACTATCTCAAAACATTCTCATAATAAGCAGATGTTATTGTTCTTTGGCCCTCCAGAAAGTCAACAAGCAAAATGCCTTGGGAATCTCAAAAAACTATTGTCATAACTTTTGCTCTTGACCAGCCCACTTTTGCTTTGATTGACCACTTCCTTCTCTTGGTAGCCATGGCTTTGATCAAGCTTTGTCTTCAGGATGGTACTGGTAAAGCCACATTTCATCTCCTGTTACAATTCTTTGAAGAAATGCTTCAGGATCTTGATCCCACTTGTTTGAAATTTCCATGGAAAGCTCTGCCCTTGTCTGCAGCTGATCTGGGTACAATAGTTTTGGCACCCATTGAGTGAAAAGTTTGCTCAACCATAATTTTTCAGTCAAAGTTGTGTAAGCTGAACCAACGGGGATGTTTATGGCATTGGCTATTGTTTCTGCTGTTAATTGCTCTTCCTCTTCAATTAGGATGTGATGATCTGCCACTGAGGCTTTATCTTCAACCTGACCTCATCCCTTCTTAAAAAGAGTTATCAATTTGTAAGCCAGTGATTTCTTTGAGGCATGGTTCCTATAATTTTTGGTAAAGCATCAATGATTTCACTATTCTTTCACCCAAGCTTCACTATTTGATGTTCGTTCTTGCTTCAATTTTAGTAGAATCCATGTTGCTCTAATAGGGGCTCTTTTCAAGCTAATGTCTTATCCTCATTAGTGTCTCAAACTAGATCCTGTTCAGACATGTTATTCTGGTGCAAAAAGTTTTGAAATTCATGCATAGTTTTTGTTTGTTTGTTTGTTTTATAATATGCATTTTCCATGAACTTTTTGAAGGCCTCATGCATACAAAAGGTAATTCACTGCAGCATTATTTGAAATAGCAAATTTTGGATAAAAACTAAAGGACAATCCATAGAAGTCAGGTTAAACTAATTTACAAAATAGCCACATGATGGACTATAATTCAAACATATATTTAAAAGATAATTAGCTATGAACTTATATTGAGTATTACCAAGATACATTAAATGAAAAAAGAAGGCTCAAGAAAGTGTACATAGTATGATAACTTTGTGATGGAGCATAGGAGAAATTTTTATTGGTGTGTGTATGTTTTTGTACAAATAAATGTTTCCTATTAGAGATACAGATATAATATATACTATGTACCATATGTCACACATACAGAGAAAGGATTACAGAAAATAATGAAAGTGGTTAATTATGAGTGTGAGTACAAAGAAGATGGAAGGGATGGAAGAAGGGAGATAATCTCTTCTTTACAGATGAATAACAGCTAAGAAATATGAAATGATAGAATTAGAAAAATAAACAAGCCATTTTCAACCTTTAAGGTAATAATTGAGTTAGATGCTAAATAGATGCTAAAACCATTGTATGAGGGATTGTTCGAAAACGGGATATTTTTACCTCCTCAAGATATAACTTACTAATTACTAATGGAAAAAAACTGTGAATTTTTTAACCACTGAGAGATTTGGTAGTCAAACTTTGTATCATCAATGGTACAACAACCTAATATAATCTCCCTAATGTGAAACCATTAATAAATATACAGTAACATCTATGTACTTACTATTCTTGCCAAAATTATTAACCTGAATCTACTCATGTAGAAAGAATAAGAAAGAACAAGAATGGGATGCATTCTAAGAGACCAAAGTGCTGTAATCTTCAAAAAGTTCAATATTATGGGGAGTGGAGATAGAATGATAGTTCGACACTAAAAGAAACTAAAGAGACAGAGTCAAATACAATTTGCAAACCACAATTGGATCCTGGAGTTTTACAAAAAGAACCTAAAAGACATTTTAAGAACAATTAGGGAATTTTGAATATGAACAGTATATTAGGTGATATTTTTAAATTAGTGTTAATTTTCTTACATGTGACATTGTCGTTAATTCAGAAGAATGTTCTTATTCTTAGGAGATTCAAGCTGACATATTTATTGGAGAAATTATGAAATGCCTGAAAATTCCTTTCAAATTGTTCAACAAAAGAAAAAATGTATGTGTATTTAGAGAAATAAAACAATTTTGAAAAAAAGGTTAATGTATAAATCTAGCTAGGTACAGGTTACTTAGGTGCCTATTGTAAAATCTTTCTAACTTTTCTGTAGGTTTAACTTTTTTTTCCCTCAAACAAAAATTTATAAAAAAAGCAAAACTATTTTTGCTATCTTGATATTATAGCCTGTTTGAAAAATTAAGAAGACTTAAATAAAATACAGATTGGTTATCTGATGAATCTACATCCAGAGGTGATTTTTCAAATAAAGTCCTATTATATTGCCCCCTTCCCTCCAGCCATTTGCTGGAATCCCTGTAGGGGACACAGTTGCAAAGTTGAAACTTAAATTGAGAGACATCACAAGAATTAAATCACTTTTGGGATACATTCTTAAAGGGCTTACTGAAATACTATGTTAAGGGAAAGTCTGTTTACAAAATATTCATCTCCAAATGCCTTGTCCTCCCCCAGGAGCACCTGTATCTTTCAGGGCTTGGAGTTCCAAGAGTAAAAAACAAAGGTGAAAAATCAGGCGTAACTGGATTTTGGAGGTGGAGGGGGTCATATGACATCTTCAGAACTGGTCTGGCCCTGTCCTTCTCTGAGCATTCCTTTGCCTTGTGTTGGTGCAGTTTTCAGGCTGGCTCTCCATTCACGCTGCCCATTCTTGGATCAGATACCAGTCCTATAAAAATGGATGCAGTCAGGGGCATGTGAGACTCTGATTTACTGAGCTCACATTGCCCAAGTCTAAAAGAGGAAAGACATTGTAGCACCTGGACTACTTGAACTGAGAGAGGAGAGGATGTTTCCCAAAACAAAATTAGGATCCCCTTAACATTCAAAAGTGGGAATGAGTGTTGGGCAGTCAAAACAACAGCTGTCAAATACCAGCCCCACAGCCATTTCTGGAGCCCTGAATTTCACACTTTATTTTATGTTATTTTTGTCACATTTTGTGATTTCAAATAAGTTACATGAACAATTTCTGGAGATTTTAATTTTCTCTTTTAATCATTATTCTCCCATATATTTTTATATCCCGTATAGTTTATAGAATAAACTACCTTTGATTACAAGTTTCTTGATTTCACATTCATCTTTACTAAGCTAACACATTAACTACTTGGTGCTGTTGATTATAAATTATAAATCTTTTCTGTATTAATTTGTTTCCCATTAGTTTTTGTGCTATTTTATTTCTAGTCATATTTCTACAAAGTTAAATTAATATTAAGGGTGAGATACTAACCTCCAAAGCAAAAAGAAACTGATTCAACAATGATTTATTTTTAATAGAGACCAAACTTGTCACAGTAATACATTAATTTTCTGGAGCGTAAGGTGCCTTTTATCCTAGTAACAACATATATCCATCACTTTTGCCCTTCACTAGAGAGATAAAATGGTGCTTTATGAGCATGAAAGGGCATCCTATCATAAACTATCACATTTCTACACAACATAAATGAACCAGAAATATGGAAATCATTTTGTAAACATGAATTCTATGAATGGCCACTCTTATTACGGTTAGAAAAAAAAAAAAAAACATGTATCTAAGAATTCATTATTTGCAATGATCCATATATACTAAGTCCTGATCCATTGGATCCTTTTATATCTTTTGTTTTATAAAAGCATATCAATTAAGTTTTCCTTCATTAAGAGGCAACCACAAAATCTCAAAGGCTTACAACATTTAGTACTCAGTCATGCTATGTGAATGCTCAAGGTCAGCTTCAGCTTCACTGAATATTGCTGGATTTGGTTGGTTGGCCTTATTGTACCTGGTTTGTCTCCTTATATTTTCTTATTCCAGGACCCAGGCTGAAAGATCCACCAAGACTACAATACACAGCTGTAATGACAGAAGGCAGAAGTTAAAGGCAACTGATAGAATCTTGGAATACCTCTAAAAGCTTCTGATAAAATGTGTCATATGTCATATCACATTCCATTGGACAAAGCAAATTATATGTCAAAGTCAACATCACTGGGGCTACTCCCATGACTGGAAGCCAGAAGTAAGTGAAGAGGTGGTGAATATTTGGTTAGGAATATTATCTACCACAAGAGGTATCCAAGAAGCTGACTTATTTTACTATGCTTGGAGCAGATAGACAACTATTCATTCACCTACTGATTTACACATCCATGGTCTGAATGTCCACTGTGGGTCAGGTCCTTATTAAGTGCTCTCTTGTGACATAAATTAACAACACTAGAAAGAAATAAAGAAACATATGAAATGGTCCCTATCAAGGTTATTTCATTCCTTTAGGCCAGGGATTGCCAAACGTTTTCTGTCAAAGGTCCAGATGTCAAATACTTCAGGGTTTGTGGACCACACACAGTCTTTATGATGGCTCCTTCTTTCATCTTTCTCTTCTTTCTCCTCCTAAATAGTCTTTTAAAAAAAAAAAATATATATATATATATATATATATTTAATTATTGGCTCTCAGAGTGCATAAAATGGGCCACTAGCCAAATTCAGCCCATGGGCTGCCAGCCCTTGCTTTAAAAGATTATAACAAGCAAAGATCTTGTTTACTATTACTCCTATTAAAAAAAAAAACTATATCATTTTAAGTAAGGTTGTGTACTCTAATTTTTTTAACTTGTAAATATATAGGTAAATTCTCTTTAAGTGTGCAAAGTTCCAATAACTGAGAGAAGAATATAAAACCTCTGTGTCAAAAAGTACTCATGACCGAGCCTACATGGCTATGACAACTGCATTTCCCTTATCTTCTCAACCACACTCTCTTGAGCATATGGTTTGAACATTAGCTTCATGCTCAGTTTCTTCACACTTAATCTGTTCTTCTGAGACGGTTTATCCTGAACTCGGAGTAAAGAAGATAATTGATATAGTGCGTAAGGGCATGAACTGAGTTTCAGGTATTGGTTTTGTCATTTATTAGCTGGGTGGAACATGTTTGTTAATAGCTCATTTCTCTAATAATCCCAACATATGTGTCATTTTGTGATTGTATTTTCCATGATGATTTTAATTTTCCTAGGTCATTGTAGGCTAAGTAATTTGGGATTGAATTGTGGATATTTTTGGTATTATGTTATGAGACTCTGGGTCTGATTTAAATCCAAAAGAGGATATTGATTTTTATTCTTTATTCTTTTATTCTTTATTCTCTTCACTAGGCAATGTGACCAGGTGAGTTTAGTCCACAAGTTCCAACTTGCTTTCTATGGGTTCTTATTCCAATGTCAGCTCAGACTCCAAAATATTTGCAGTGCTATTGAGATCAGTCTCAAGTTTGCACCCCCCAGTGGCCAACCTAGGAATGGGTGGAAGTCTACCCTGTAGCTCAATTCCCAAAACCTTTGATGCCATGTTCAAGGTGAGATTCATGCATGTGCAGCTTGGAGATGAGCCCGGGAGCCCAAATTATGGAATTTCTCTTGCTCTCTCTTCTTTCTGTGATCTCCCCAACATTCTCTACCTCCTTGGGGCCTCCCTTTGCTGTCCTCTCTTCAGAAACCTAACTTCTTACTCTTCTAGACGCTTCCTAAAAATATGTTTGTTTTCAGGACCAAATGGTAAGAAGAAAGAGGAAGAAAAAAAAAATGTGAATTTGCTTCATGCTTTGGAGACCAAGAGCAGGGTTCCCTCTCTGAGATGTGTAGGGTTCTGCCCTGCAGCCACTGCCACCACTCTACCACCACAGCATTGCCTGGGAGCTGGAGCAGAAGGGAATTTTTAAAAAAAAGAAAAGAAAAGAAAACTGGAAATTTCTCCCACTTTTTCCAACCTTTAGTAATCTCTCCTTAGATCAGAGAGAATATTTCTCATGGAGCTCTTTCTGTTTGTTGTATTTACTCATTTCCAGATTTGGTGCTGCTTTTAGTCCAGGTTGGGTGATGCCCAAGACAGAAAGAAAAAATCATAAACTCACCTTTGGTTCTGCAGAACTTTGAATTTTGAAATTCTGATCTCCTTCTCCAATATGCCTGCTACCATTTACTTTTCAGGGCCTCTAATTGCTGCTCCATGCATTCTGCTCAGGATTTGGAGCTGCTTTCAGTGGGAGATGCTGGAGTGTTCACACTCATCTTCCCCAGAATCTGAACTCCAAGTTCCTTAATGATTTTAATGTGCTTGAATTGGAGTAATATGAAGAAGAACGGAGGTGTGGAAAGTGAAGGGAAAGTATTAGGAACTGCAATGTAATTCAAGGCAAGAGACCACAGGAGAAAAGCACCAGTGTGGTAGGGAAGAAATCACTTGCTGACATACCAAGGGGTTTTCAGTGATTGATGTGTCCTAATGAGTTGGCTGGAAAAGCATAGCTTGGTAACCCGAGAGAGTACATCTCAAAGAATAAGCTGGGTGATGAGTCTGGCACAATCAACATTTCCCCTAATGAACATCTTTAGAGCTCTTAAGGCAGTCTGTTGCTTCTGCTAAAACTTTTTGTAAAGTCAAAGATAGTCATGGAGAACATCACTCATATTCTCTTACTCTGTTTGGTATCCATTATTATAAATAAAATAACAAACATACTATTTGTTATAAGGGAAGAAGAAAAATAACAGAATAATAACCTTAGAAAGTTTGAGTCAACTAATATGGAGGAATACATGTTAAAGTGATCAATAAATAAGTAATGAAAATGATCAAAATATAAAATTTGGATATTTATAAATCTGCCAATATTCTTCTATAAAGCACTGTCCAGTAATATCCAGGCATCTTGTTTGAAATCGGTTCCCTTTCAGTTTATAAGCTTCTCAGAAATTGGCATCTTGCTATTGGACAAGTAAGTAAGATCTCCATCTTGATAGGTGTCTATATTAGTCTTTCTGGTTCATGACCTTCTCTTGGTTGCTCTATCTGAGCCAAAGGGCAGACAGGGATGCTAGCAGAGCCTGAGTCTGCATGGAGTCCTAAATCTTAATTCATCATATTTCTATAAAAAATTGCTGGTATTTTCACCAGATCTTCAATAAAAATTGGTTTTCCCTTATACTTTGATAATTACCAAAAAAAAAAAAAATTATGGCTCCTTTTGGCTATATTGGTTTTGTTTTGTTTTGTTTTTACTTGACTCAAACTATGAATAAATTGACTTCTTTGAGCCAGATTTGGTAGTCCTTTATCGACACTACCACATTGTACGGAAAATTGCACGCTGGTCTAAAAATCCTAAAAATAAGTGGCTTCTTTAAAAGGGTGTAAGTCAACATAAACTATAGAAAGTTTATCTAGATAACTACTAGATTATGAGGATGTTTTTGGAGTTAACTTCACAAGAATTTCATTCAGATTTACCCTAATGTATTTGCCAAAGCCATGAGACTTATAAGTACGTTTAGTAAAGTAAGTGTTTTAAAAAATGGATATCTGTGAGAGCTTTTGAAAAAACAGCAATAACAGCAGCCCAGCACATTTATTTGGAAACATTTTACCTTCAAGTTCTTACCCTTCAACCGTATAGATAATATTTTAAGACTTTTAAGATACAACAATTTAATCACCAATGTCTTCCAGCTGGCCAGGAATGGCATTTCCTGTTGTCTCTTTCTTTTTCTCATCTCAAAGGCACCCAAAGTATAAGAAAAATTGCCAGATGTCACAAATTGTAACACTTATCTACACGGTGCAGTCTGAAAAACAGATGGAGGTGTCTGAGGCTTACCTCATTCAGTGATGGTATTCTTTCTCCGGTGTGACTCACAGAAGGTGATTACTGTGTAGTCCAGATGCTGGATTTGCTGCTGCCACCTGGAGCTGTACCTTCTCTCAGGGTCCTCTACTCTGTGCAATGAGTTTGAAAATGTTTAAACCCTGTTGAGCATGTGTTTTTGGTTAGTGAAAAGAAATGCTCTCTGAAGATAATGAATAAAAGATAACAGGCAAGCAAAGATAATTTTTTATTTCCTGAAGCAATGTTATCATTTGTCTAAGTACAAACAGGAGAACTCAGTGACTACTTAAAATGCAGGTTGAGGCAAATTCTAAGAGACTGAGCAGACTTTAATGATGATAATATTCTTAGATGCAAACTGAAAAGATCTTCTTGAGAGCAAGAATTTTAGAGACATCTATTCTACCACGCAAAGCCTTAAGGTGGTATAGCCAGAGGATTTATATATGAGAACAAAGAAAAATAATAAAAGTAAACTAAAATTACTAGACCAGAGATCCCAAATAGTCAACTAACATCATAACTGGAGGAATCAAGGGAAGATGCATTATCAGCCAGGGACATATCCGGGACAAGACAGCATATTGAATTTTTAATATTACAACCTGTTTCAAGCATACAAATTTAACAAATGACAGAAAGGTAGATACCCAGGTGAGGTTTGGGGCTGAGCACAAATCATGATTCAGCCATTCAGTAGATTTACTTCCCTGAACATGCCTCTCATGGAACATGGAATGTGGCACACATAAGGAGTTGAACTAGATTTAAGTCAATCATCAATTATTTGCTAAATGTATATACTTCTAAAAAAGTAGATCACAAAGTAAAGGATTAGAAAAAGAAATAGAAAAACTGCTTACAGTCGTGAAGTAACTAATACTCTGATTTGAAAACAAGAACATACGCACAAGCAATCAGTAGCATCTAATGATAGAAAGCAAGTAATTCTGAACAAACAGCAACGTAAGTTTCCTATTAAGGGCAAGGACCATTATACATATTCCGCATTTTATGGCTCCAGTGCCTAACCCCTATTAGGTGACTAATAAATATAAATTAAATGAGGGAAGACACAGAACAAACTGGATTAGAGTAAACTTCTTTGGGGCCAGTTCTTTACAGATTAATAGGCATAATTTGGTAGAAAAGAATGGGAGAGAAATGTGTGTAGGAGAAAATTGTTAAAAATTAAAAGGTAAATTATGCAGGGCATTTAAATTTGCACAGTCTAAAAAGTATAGACTGAACTACTAACTTTAAATTCAAGAAATACACAAAGGGAGGTACCCTATATTTCCTAAGTGATTTTTAGGTATAAATGCTATCTAAGGAAAAGCGTTCTTGAAGCCATATGTAGCTTGAATTGTAATAGGAATGACTGAAAGTAGAAAAACTACTTGAAGAAGGACTAGCATAGATTATAGGAAAGGAATATAGTGGTCTGACATAGTCTGTGAAGGCTAATTTAGAAGTGAAAATGGAGAAAAACAATAAAAAGAAATTAAAGACTACTAGACTAAAAATCCCAAGCAGTCAAACAACATCATAATTATATGAAATAAAGAAGATGCGTTATTGGCTGAGAAAATAGCTGGGACAGGCTGAATTTTTAATATTGCAAACTTTTTCAAGAACACAGATATAACAAATGCTATAATTTTGCTGTATTTGTTTATATACTTTTCTTTTAAAGAAGTGAATCAATACAGATGCCTTTGAACCCCATTCATTCCATTCATTTCCCTCATCATCAAAGGCAGGCATGAGTCTAAAGTGTTTTTATGTTTACAGTCTATGTTTCTATACCTTTATTAAATCTGTATGATTCAATGAAGTATTAATTATGTGTTTTAAATTTACCTAATTGCCTCATTTTTCATTTTGCTTTTTTAACTCAGAGTTTTTGATTACTCATGTAAATATTTGTAATACAGGTTTTGTTCATTCACTCTGGTTCATTCACTGTGGGTATTTTGTTGACTTTGTTTATGTTATCTTTGGTCATACAAGTTTTAAATTTTATTTTATTTCTTTTTTCATTTATTATTTTATTTTAATTTATCAATATACAATATAGTTGATTTTTGTGTCCCTTTATCAATTCTTCCTTTTCCTCCCTCTCTCTCCCCCCTCCACTCATCAATATCATATCTGTTTACGTCTTAATAAAATCAAGAAATTGTTCTGATTGTTGTGTCTTCTTTCCCCACCCACCCTGTTTGTTTGTTTATTTACTTATTTATTTTTATTAGCTCCCACAAATAAGTGAGAACATGCAGTATTTCTCTTTTTGTACCTGGCTTATTTCATTTAATACAATTCTCTCTAAGTCCATCCATGTAGCTGTGGATGGTAGTATTTCATTTTCTTTTATAGCAGAGTAATATTCCCTTGTGCAGATATATCACAGCTTCCTTATCCACTCATTTGATGATGGGCATTTAGGCTGGTTCCAACTCTTGCCTATTGTAAATAGCACTGCAATAAACATGAGAGTACAGGTATCCCTTCGACATGATGATTTCCATTCCTCTGGGTCATATGGTAGACCTATCAGTAGTTGTTTGAGGAATCTCCAAACTGTTTTCCATAAGGACTGCACCATTTTGCAGTTCCACCAACAATGTATGAGAGTTCTTTTTTCTCTGCATCCTTGCCAGCATATATCATTCTCAGTATTTTGGATATTAGCCATCCTAACTGGAGTGAGATGGTATCTCAAAGTGGTTTTGATTTGCATTTCCCAAATGCTGAGTGATGTTGAGCATTTTTTCATGTGTCTGTTGGCGATTTGTATATCTTCCTTTGAGAAATGCCTATTCTGTTCCTTTGCCCATTTTTTAATTGGGTTACTTGTTTTTTTGCTGTTAAGTTGTTTGAATTCCTTGTATGTTCTGGTTATTAGTCCTTAGTCAGATGTATATTTTGCAAATATTTTCTCCCATTCTGTTGGACGTCTTTTTGCTCTGTTAATTGTTTCATTTGCTGTGAAGAAGCTTTTTAGTTTGATATAATCCCATTTGTTTATTTTTCTTTTGGTTGCCTATGCTTTTGGTATCATATTCATAAAGTCTGTACCCAAGCCTACTTCCTGGAATGTTTCCTTTATGTTTTCTTTAAGAAGTTTTGTTTTTTGGGGGTTTATATTTAATTATTTAATCCATTTTGAGTTGATTTTGATATATGGTGAGAGGTATGGGTCTAGTTTCATTCTCCTACATATGAATGTCCAATTTTCACAGCACTATTTACTGAAGAGGCAGTCCCTTCCCCAGTGCATGGTCTTGGAGCCTTTCTCAAAGATCAGACGGCTGTAGGTGTATGGGTTGATTTCTGGATTCTCTATTCTGTTCCATTGGTCTTTATGTCTAGTTTATGCCAGTACCATGTTGTTTTGCTTACTGTAGCTTTGTAGTATAGTTTAAAGTCAGATAATGTTATGCCTCCTGTTTTATTTTTTTTGCTCAGGATTGCTTTGGCTATTCTTGCTCTTTTGTTCTTCTATATGAATGTTAGGATTTTTTCAAATTCTGAGAAAAATGTCATTGAAATTCTGATGGAGATTGGGTTGAATCTGTAGATCACTTTAGGTAGACGGACATGGTCACAATGTTAACTCTTCCAATCCAAGAGTATGGTATATCTTTTCATCTTCTTGTGCCCTCTTTAATTCCTCTCAACAGTGGTTTTTAGTTATCATCATAGGGATTTGCCACATCCTTGGTTAAATTTATTCCTAAGTATTTTATTTTTTTGGTAGCTATTGTAAATGCACACACTTTCTTGATTTCTTTTTCTGTTAGTTCATTGTTAGAATATAGAAATGGTACTGATTTGTGCATGTTGATTTTGTATCCTGCAACTTTGCTAAAATCATTTATTAACTCTAAGAGTTTTTTTGTAGAGTCTTCAGGCTGTTCTATATATAGGATCATGTCATCTGCACACAGGGACAGTTTGACCTCATCTTTTCCACTCTGGATGCTCTTTATTTCCTTCTCTTCCCTGATTGCTCTGGCTAATACTTCCAACACTATGCTGAATAAGAGTGGTGAGAGTGGGCATCTTTGTCTTGTCCCTGTTCTTAAGGGAAACGCTTTCAATTTTTCTCCATTCAGGATGATACTGACAGTGGGTTTATCACATATGGATTTAATTATGTTGAGATACATTCCTTCTATACCCAATTTATAGAGAGTCTTTATCATGAACAAACGTTGAAATTTGTCAAATGCTTTTTCAGTGTCTATAGAGATGATCGTATGTTTTTGTCTTTGATTTTATTAATATGGTGTATCACATTTATTGATTTGCATATGTTGAACCAGTCTTGCATCCCTGGGATGAATCCCACTTGATCATGATATATAATTTTATGTATGTGTTGCTGTATTCTATTAGTGAGTATTTTATTGAGGATTTTTGCATGTATATTCATCAACAATATTGGCCTGTAGTTTTCTTTTTTTGTTGTATCTTTGTCTGGTTTGGGTATTAGGGTGATGTTTGCCTCATAGAATGAGTTTGGGAGAGTGGCCTCTGTTTCAATTTTTTCAAATAGTTTGCAGAGAATTAATTCTTCTTTAGAAGTTTGATAGAATTCTACAGTGAAGCCCCATATTTCAAATGCTCAATAGCCACGTGTGTCCAGTGGCTACCATTTTGTACCACACAGTAATAGAACATTTCTATCATCACAGACAGTGCTACTGAACAGTCTGAGGATAGGACATCCAGTAGAGTAAAAAATAGAATAAACTAAGATATCAGATATACTAATATGAATTCTGATTGTATTTGTTTTATATTGCCAAGTAGTAAATTATCACAAACTTTGCAACTTAAAATAGCACAAATTTATTATGTCTCAGTTTCTGCAGGTCAGATGTCTGAGCACAGTGTGGCTGGGTTCTCTGCTTAGGGTCTTACCAGGCTGACATCAAATCGTTGGCCAGAGTTGTAGTTCTATTCTGGGCCTTGATGTCTTGCAAGCTGTCTGGTTCTGGCAGAATGCATTCCTTTGTGATTGTACCAGCTATTGCCTAGGACTACTCTCGTCCCCTAGAAGCCACCTACAGTTCCTTGCCATGTGGCCCCCATAGGCAGTTTATAACATGAATATTTGCTTTCTTTAAGTCCTGCCAGAGTGCATCTCTTTTACATAATCTTCTGTGACTAGCAGGTGAAAACTCTGCCTTTAACAGGTCTCCTGTTTAGGTCAGTTTCACCGAAGATAATCTCCCATTTGCTAAATAAGTTAACATAACCATGGGAGTGATTTCTTGTCATAGTCACAGCTTTGATCCACACTCAAAGGAGAGGGGGTTATAAAACTAAAGATCACTGTGAGTCATCTTAAAATTCTGCCTACCCCATTCACTTTAAATGAAATGCATACTTAACTATGTAACAGTCAACATCATTCTTCCTGCAGGCTTGAAGTAATTACTATTAGTAGGTTAAGAAAAGTCTCCTATAGTCCTACTTCACTAACATTTTTCACCATGGAAATATATTGCATTTTACTAAATATCCTTTCTTCTTTGTAGTTTATCACATTTGTTTATGTTCATTGATTCTATTAACATGGTAAAACATACACCAAATTTCTAATGTATATCATATCCTGTGTTCCTGGGGCAAATTCCATACTTGGTTATGCAGTTACAGCTAATAACAACTGAGCCAGTAAGGATCACAATCTGTTTATGGGTGCATAAAAGTCTTTAGTTAGGTTCGGATATGTATAATTCCTGCTTTTAGACTAATCTGGCAGGCAGGAGATATATGATTGGAATGAGAGCAGACTGAGATAGCAGCAATGTAATTGAGCCTTGACCAGTACCAAGTTAGGGGAAGTGAGCCTGAAACTTTTGCTCTGAGCAGGAACTCTGGAGAGGGCCTAAAGTCACACCAGGCAATGGTGCCTCTTGGATACCAACAGGAAGAAATATTTTTTTGTGAGGGAAGCTTTCTTCTATAAACATACATTGATCTCCAGGTTAAGATCAAGGTTAAGATCAAGCAAAGAGCCAATAATCAAAAATTAATAATAAGAACATCATAAGGCAAGCCACTATGACCAAAGATAGCAATAAAAAAGATTAACCAATAATATAGACACCCAAAGACTGCAGAATTTTTATATGCAGACTATAGAGCAGCTATGTATGATAAGTTTAAAGAAATAAAGAATACATTCATAAGCGATAAATAGGCAGATATTTGAAAAAATAAAACCCATGAAAAACATAAGGATTTACATTTTTTAAAAAGTCAAAAGATAGATTAAACAGAGACATGGCTGAATAGAGAATAAGTGATTAATTTGAAGGATGAGAATGTAGCATAGGAAGATAAGGAAATGAAAAATACTAGGTATTAAGATAGAGGAAAAATAGAATGTGAATGTTTAAAACATGTCTAACTAGAATCTATCACTGTAGGTTTAATGATATTTTAAAAATAATGGTGGAATGTATATTAATTATCATAAAATTACCACAAACTTGGTGGCTTAAAAAGAAAGAAATTTATTTTCATATACTCCTGGAAGCTAGATGTCTGAAATCAAGGTATCAACGGGACTGTGAGAGCCCACCACAATAAATAGTCATAGACAGTTAGCCTTAGAGGAACTATTTTGTAGAATATAGCTTTAAGCAGAATGCTAGCCATAAAAAAGTTTTCTTGTAACCTCGGCTCACAGTATAGCTCACGGAGAAGTGCTGCAGGTGCTCAGGAAGAGCAAGATAATCAGGGCTAATCGGGAACTTGGTAAACTAACCTTCCTTCCTTTGGAGTCACAACTGGCTGGGAACAAGACCACATCCAGCTTATGGGAGCAAGATAATGCCCACGTCCTAAGAATGAGTTGAATAATTGCAAAACTGACCTGAAATAACAAAAGCCTGGAGTCTGGGCCAACCCCGTGGCTCAATCTGCTGAGTGCAGCGCTGGGAGTGCCGAGGCCACGGGTTCAGATCCTATATAGGGATGGCCGGTGTGCTCATTGGCTGAGCGCGGTGCGGGTGACACCACGCCAAGGGTTATGATCCCCTTACCGGTCACAAAGGAAAAAAAAAAAAAAAAAAGTCTGGTGTCTGCAAGATTGCATTGAGGAGTCAATGAGAATTAACTTCCTCTTTTGTTTCCCACATTTTTCCCTTTAAAAACCCTTGCTGAGGCTCTTGAGCATTAGAAACAGTTCAGCCTGTCAACCAGGTTGCACTTCCTGAATAAAGCTTCTAAACCTTGCACCAACACCTCAGACTCTCGAGTCTTTTGTCTCTAATGAAGACAGTGGCCAAACTTGGGTGCCAGATAAAGCCTGACAAGCCAGCCAGGAGGGGTCTGGCCCTCCCCCAGGCAGCTTGTGCTTTCCCCAGATTCCAATGGCTGGAGCAATGGACCATGGAAGTGCAAGAGGGCTGACCTGGCCATCCTTCTGTGGGACTGCCTTGTGTTGATTACCGAGCCCCACCATTCTTGGCAAGCAGGCCCTGTGGTGGAGATTCTAATACTGCATGAAGCGACCACAAGTACCTTTTGTCCCGAGGATTCTCCCTGTTTCTCAGCCATGGCACTGGCTTTCAGATTTCGCTTCTTTGGTGAAGGAGGAAGCCTTACGGAGGGGCCGATGAGTCCCAAGTCAGGTAAGTTCATAACCAGTGTGTACAGGAGAAGGTCCTGTGTCTGTGCTGTCTGTTAGATTTGTGGCCTTAGCCAATGAGATAAGACTTACAGGAACCTCTACTGACCAGTTTGTCTGTCTGTCTGGGAATGTTCCATCTGAGTACTCTGCTGGAAGTCCTCTGTGCTATCTGTTAGAAAAAGGTACCACCGATATAGGCCAGGACTTTTATGAAACTATAGCAAAACTGTTGTTTGGCAAAGTGCTTCAGTTAGGGTTGTGAATAAGCTATCTGTGTGTTTATTGTCTGTCCTGTGTTGCCCACTTGGCCTGCTATTCATACTACTATTTTGGAGGAAAGTAGACCCTTCCCGTGTGTGTGTTATGTTTCAGAACTCTTGGTAGCCTTTGGACCTCTTAAAACTCTCCAAGCCCACTGTGAGTTTGTGTTTGGGTGAGTTACCTGTCCTGGTGAATTGCATCACACTTCTTGGGAAGGTTTTGCCGTCTCAGCGCTTTTGCAACAAAGTCTCCATGACCGTCCTGGATACATCCTACAGAATTGGTCTGAGTTTTGTTTGGCAAGCTTGAGCAACAGAAACTATGGTCCAGAAGGTTATAATTGGCTAAGTGTCTGCACAAAGTTTGTCTATCTGCATGCACAGTTTAGCAAACTGGAGACTATCTTAAAGCTTGAAAGTCCTACAAATAAGAAAACAAAATTATTAAATGCCTCTTCTACATAAAATTGTTTGGAGAAAAAAAAAAAGATGACTGGTCCCAGATTACAGAAGAAACACCGTTTATAGAACATTCTGAGTCTCTACATTCTTTTACATAGTTTCTATTTTTTCTCTGCTGACTTTTCTGTAAGGATTAAGCCAAAAGGTCACTGTTTATGGTATTTCAGCCAAGATAAGGAAGAAACAAACTGGTTACCTGAAAAATATCCATGGTCATTGAAGATTCTGGGTTTTTGTTTTTAATTAAAGATCATTGATTATATATGTTTGTGGGGTTCAGAATTGAATATCAATATACATGTACAATATGTGGTGATCAAATCAGGATAATTAATATACTCACATTTATCAAACGTAATCAATCTTTGTGACTCAACTGATTTCTCACTAACCCCCTTCATGCTCCCTCTTTCCCCCCTCTAATAACTACAGTTCCATTCTCTCTCTCTCTCTCTCTTTTTTTTTTTTTTTGGAAGTTCAATACATTATTGTGTTGTTTCTCTCTTTCTTTCTTTCTTTCTTTGAGCTCCCACTTATGAGGAAGGACATGCGGTATTTCTCTCTCTGTGCCTGGTTTATTTCACGCAACATAATTTTTTCTAAGTTCATCCATGTTGCTGCAAATGGCAGGATTTCATTCTTTTTTTATGGCAGAATAGTATTCAATTGAGTATATTTACCACATTTTTCTTATCCAGTCTGCTGTCAATGGACATTTACGTTGATTTCAACTCGACTGTTGTAAACAGAGCTGCAATAAACATTGGAGTGCAGGTATCCCTTCAACATGATGATTTCCATTCCTTTGGGTATATACCCAGCAGTGGGATTGCTGGATCATATGGCAGTTCTATCTATAGTTGTTTGAGGAACCTCCATACTGTTTTCCATAATGATGGCACCATTTTACAGTCCCACCAGCAGTGTAGAAGTTTTCCATTTCTCCACATCCTCGCCAGCATTTATTATTTGCTGTCTTTTTGATAATGACCAGTCTACCTGGGGTGAGATGATATCTCACTGTGGTTTTGACTTGCATTTCCATGATGCTGAGTGATGTTGAGCATTTTTTCATGTGTCTGTTTTCCATCTGTATATCTTCACATGAGAAATGTGTGTTCAGCTCCTTTGCCCATTTTTTTATTGGGTTATTTGTTTTCTTACTGTTGAGTTGTTTGAATTCTTTGTATATTCTGGATATGAATCTCTTGTTGGATGCATAATTTGCAAATATTTTCTCTCATTCTGTGGATTGTCTTATCATTCTGTTAATTGGGTTTTGTTTGCTGGTTTGTTTTGCTGTGCAGAAGCTTTTTAATTTGATATAATCTCATTTGTTTATGTTTTCTTTTGTTGCCTGTGCTTTTGGGTTCTTATTCATAAAGTCTTTGCCCATTCCTATACCCTGAAGTATTTCCTCTATGTTTTCTTTTAGAAGTTTTACAATTTCAGGTCTTATACTTGAGTCTTCAATCCATTTTGAGTTGATGTTGGTGTATAAAAGAAGTACGGGTCTAGTTTCATTTTTCTACATATGAATTTCCAGTTTTTTCAGCACCATTTATTGAAGAAGCAGTCTTTTTCCCCAATGTATGTTCTTGGTACATCTCTTTTTTTGTTGTTTTTTTGTTTTTGTTTTGTTTTGTTTTGTTTATTTTGTCAATATACAATGTAGTTGATTATTGTGGCCCATTACCGAAACCTCCCTCCCTTCTCCCTCTCCCCACTCCCTCCCAACAATGTCCTTTCTGTTTACTTGTCATATCAATTTCAAGGAATTGTAATTGTTGTGTCTTCTTCCCTCTCCCCCCCCCCCCCGGATTTTTTGGTATTTATTTATTTATTTTTAGCTCCCACAAATAATGAGAACATGTGATATTTCTCTTTCTGTGTCTGACTTGTTTCACTTACTATAATTCTCTCTAGGTCCATCCATGTCATTGCAAATGGCGGTATTTCATTCTTTTTTATAGCAGAGTCATATTCCATTGTGTAGATATACCACAGTTCTGATGATGGACATTTGGGCTGGTCCAACTCTTGGCTATTGTAAAGAGTGCTGCAATGAACATTGGGGAACAGGTATACCTTCGACTTGATGATTTCCATTCCTCTGGGTATATTCCCAGCAGTGGGATAGTTGGATCATATGGTAGATCTATCTGCAATTGTTTGAGAAACCTCCATACCATTTTCCATATAGGCTGCACCATTTTGCAGTCCCACCAACAATGTATGAGAGTTCCTTTTTCTCTGCAACCTCGCCAGCATTTATCGTTCACAGTCTTTTGGATATTAGCCATCCTAACTGGGGTGAGATGGTATCTCAGTGTTGTTTTGATTTGCATTTCCCAAATGCTGAGTGATGTTGAGCATTTTTTTGATATGTCTGTTGGCCATTCGTATATCCTCCTTTGAGAAATGCCAATTTAGCTCTTTTGCCCATTTTTTAAATGGGTTGCTTGTTTTATTCTTGTAAAGTTGTTTGAGTTCCTTGTATATTCTGGATATTAATCCTTTGTCAGATGTATATTTTGTAAATATTTTCTCCTACTCAGTTGCTTGTCTTTTGACTCTGTTAATTGTTTCTTTTGCTGTGCAGAAGCTTTTTAGTTTGATATAATCCCATTTGTTTATTTTTCCTTTGGTTGCCCATGCTTTTGGGGTCATATTCATGAAGTCTGTGTGCAGTCTTACTTCCTGAAGTGTTTCTCCTATGTTTTCTTTAAGAAATGTTATTGTTTCAGGGTGTATGTTTAATTCTTTAATCCATTTTGAGCTGATTTTAGTATATGGTGAGAGGTATGGGTCTTGTTTCATTCTCCTACATATGGATATCCAGTTATCCCAGCACCATTTACTAAAGAGGCAGTCTCTTCCCCAGTGTATAGGCTTGGTGCCTTTGTCAAACATCAGATGGCTGTAGGTGTGTGGGTTGATTTCTGGATTCTCTATTCTATTCCATTGATCAGTGTGTCTGGTTTTATGCCAGTACCAGTCAAGTAGTGTTATGCCTCCAGCTTTATTTTTTTGCTCAGCATTGCTTTGGCTATGTGTGGTCTTTTGTTATTCCATATAAGTGTCTGGATAGTTTTTTCCATTTCTGAGAAAAATGTCATTGGAATTTTGATGGGGATTGCATTGAATTTGTATATCCCTTTGTATGGACATTTTCACAATGATGATTCTTCCAATCCAAGAGCATGGGATATCATTCTTTCTTCTTGTGTCCTCTTTAATTTCTCTCAGCAGTGGTTTGTAGTTCTCATTATAGAGATTTTTCACATCCTTGATTAACTCTATCCCTAAGTATTTTATTTTTTTGGTGGCTATTGTAAATGGGCAAGCTTTCTTGATTTCTCTTTCCGCCTATCCACTATTGGAGAATAGAAGTGCTACTGTTTTTTGTGTGTTGATTTTGTATCCTGCAACTTTGCTGAAATCATTTATCAAATCCAAGAGATTTTTGTAGAGATTTTAGGCTGTTATATATATAGGATCATGTCATCTGCAAACAGGGACAGTTTGGCTTCATCTTTTCCAATCTGGATGTCCTTTATTTCCTTCTCTTCTCTGATTGCTCTGGCTAGTACTTCCAACACTATGTTGAATAGGAGTGTTGAGAGTGGGTATCCTTCTCTAGTTCCTGTTCCTAAGGGAAAAGCTTTCAGTTTTTCCACATTCAGGATGATATTGGCAGTAGGTTTACATATATGGCTTTAATTATGCTGGGATACTTTCCATCTATACCTAACTTGTAGAGAGTCTTTATCATGAACAAGTGTTGAATGTTATCAAATGCTATTTTAGCATCTATAGGGATGATCATATGGTCCTTGTGTTTGATTTTATTGATATGGTGTATCACATTTATGGATTTTCATATGTTGAACTAACCTTGCATACCTGGGATGAATCCCACATGATCATGGTGTGTAATTTTGCATATGTGATGCTGAATTCTGTTAGAAAGTATTTTATTGAGGCTTTTTGCATTCATTAAGAATATTGGCCTGTAGTTTTCTTTTTCTGTTGTATCTTTACCTGGTTTTGGTATCAGGGTGGTATTTGCTTCATAGAATGAGTTTGGGAGAATTGCCTCTGTTTCAATCTTTTGGAATAGTTTGTAGAGAATTGGTGTCAATTCCTCTTTGAAGGTTTGGTAGAATTCTGCTGTGAATCCATCTTGTCCTGGGCTTTTCATTGTTGGCAGTCTTTTGATAACACCTTCAATCTCTTTTATTGTTATTGGTCTGTCCAGATTTTCTACATCTTCTTGGCTCAGTTTTGGTAGTTTGTGTGTGTCCAGAAATTTATCCATTTCTTCCCAAGTTTCAAATTTGTTGGCATATAGTTGTTTATAGTGGTCTCTAATGATTCCTTGTGTTGCAGAGGTATCAGATGTAATAACACCTTTTTCATTTCTAATTATTTGGATCTTCATTCTTCTTTTAGTTAGCCATGCTAATGGTTTTTCAATTTTATTTATCTTTTCAAAAAACCAACTTTTTGATTTGTTGATCTTTTGTAATGTTTTTTGGGTTTCAATTTCATTAAGTTCTGCTCTGATCTTAATGATTTCTTTCCGTCTGCTAAATTTGGGTTTAGATTGTTCTTGTTTTTCTAGTTCCTTAAGGTGAAGTGTTAGGTTGTTCACTTGCCATCTTTCCATTCTTCTGAAGTAAGCATTTAATGCAATTAATTTCTCCCTTAGTACTGCTTTTGCAGTATCCCACAGGTTTTGGTATGATGTATCATTATTTTCATTAGTTTCAATAAATTTCTTGATTTCCTGTTTGATTTCTTCTTGGACCCATGTGTTTAATTTCCATGTGTTTGTATAGTTTCCAGAATTCCATTTGTTATTGATTTCTAATTTTGATCCATTGGGGTCTGAAAAAATACATGGGATTATTCCAATCTTTTTGAATTTGTTGAGACTTGATTTGTGACCTAATATGTGATCTATCCTGGAGAATAATCCATGTGCTGATGAGAAGAATGAATATTCTGAGGTTGTTGGATGGAATGTTCTGCAGATATCTGCCAATTCCAATTGGTCTAGAGTGTTGTTTAGATCTTGTGTTTCTCTGCTGATTCTTTGCCTAGATGATCTGTCCAATATTGACAGTAGGGTGTTCAGGTCCCCTGCTATTATTTTAGTAGTGTCTATTTCCTTCTTTAGGTCTAATACAGTTTGTTTTATAAATCTGACTGCTCCGACATTGGGTGCATATATATTTATGATATGTCTTCTTCATGGATCAATCCTTTTATCATTATGTAGTGTCCCTCATTATATCTTTTTACGGTTTTTAGTTTAAAGTCTATTTTATCAGATATAAGAATAGCTACTCCAGCTCGTTTTTCATTTCTGTTTGCATGGTTAATCATTTTCCATCCTTTCACTCTTGGTCTATGTGAGTCTTTATGGGTGAGGTGGGTCTCTTGAAGGCAGCATCCAGTTGGCTCCTCCTTTTTAATCCAGTCAGCCAGTCTGTGTTTTTGATTGGGAAATTTAAGCCTTTTACAATAAGAGTTGTGATTGAAAAGTGTTGATTTAATCCTAGCATTTTATTGATTATTGTTTGGATGTCTTAGGTGTCTTTTGTTCCTTTCTTTCTGATTTACTGTTTATTTTCTGTATTTGTTTATTTCCTTGGTTGTAGATAGCCTCTTTATTTGTTTGTTTTCTCTTCATGGGTTCCATTTTTATTATACTAGTGGGTTTTGGCTTTTCTTGGGTTTTTATGGCAGTGGTAGTTATTTTTCAGGAACCAAACCCAGTACTCCCTTGAGGATTTCTTGTAAGGGTGGTTGTGTGGTAGTGAACTCCTGCAGTTTTTGTTTGTCTGAGTAATATACTATTTTCCCTTCATTTTGGAATGATAGCCTTGTGGGGTAGAGTATTCTTGGCTGGCAATCTCTGTCTTTTAGTATTTTGAATATATCATCCAATTCCTTTCTGGCTTTTAGGGTTTGTGATGAAAAGTCTGATGTTAGTCTGATCGGGGCTCTCCTATAGGTGATTTGATGCTTCTCTCTTGCAGCTTTTAAGATTTTCTCTTTGTCTTTGAGTTTTGCAAATTTGACTATAACATGTCTTGGAGAATACTTTTTTGAGTTGAATACATTTGGGGATCTTTGAGCTTCCTGAGTCTGAAGATCTGTGACTTTTCCTATACCTGGGAATTTTTCTGCCACTATTTTGTTGAATATGTTTTCAATGCAATCTCCTTTTTCCTCCACTTCTGGAATACCCATGACTAGGATATTTCAGCGCTTAAGGTTGTCTGATATCTCTCTCAGATTTTCTTCAATGCCTTTAATTCTTTTTTCTTTCTTTCTTTCTTTTTTTTTTTTTTTTTGTCTGCCTGTGTTATTTCAAACAGCCCATCTTCAAGGTCAGAAGTTCTCTCTTCTACTTCTGCAAGCCTGCTGGTTAAAATCTCTGTTATGTTTTTTATTTCATTGAATGAATTCTTCAGCTTGGCAAGCTCTGATACATTCTTTTTCAGGGCATTGATTTCCTTGTACATTTCTTCTTTCAGGTCCTGTATACTTTTCCTCATTTCACTGTGTTGTCTAACTGAGTTTTCTTGTATCTTATTCAGTTTCCTTAGAATTATCACTCGAAATTCTTTGTCAGACATTTCAAGGGCTTCTTGTTCTATAGGATCTAGAGCTTGAGAGTAATTACCCTTTGGTGGTGTACTCTTGATTTTTCATATTTTTGGTATCTTTCCTTTGATTTTTAGTCATTGTGGCAGGGGGGTTTATACTCCACCTGTTTGACACTATTGTCTGGCTAGGATGTTGCTGGGATCACCAATTTGGTATGGCTACCTCAGTGTCTGCTCAGTTGACCACTAGTGCCTTGCATGTGTGGTTGCCTTTGGTCTTGGGCCTCTCTGGAGAGCCACCTCTCTAGTCAGCATGCACTCGGCCAGGCTGCTGGGTCACGCTGCAGTACCACAGGGTGTGTGGTCTCTGCCAAGCTTCCACCTCCCATGCTGGACGTCTCCCTGCTCCACGTGCTCTGGGCTGGGCTGCTAGATCATGCAGAAGTGGCACTGCAGGGTGTGTGGTCTCTGCAGAGCTTCTGCCTCCCCTGCTGGACGTCTCCCTGCTCCATGCACACTGGGCCAGGCAGGGGATGGAGATGGGTGAAGCCTACCTTCTGGATTGCGTGGTGGTGGCACCACAGGGTGTTTGGTCTCTGGAATTATCATTATGAATGAACTTTAAGTCTGGTGGAGAAAGGACCTCAGTCTGCTAGTCCAATTCCCAGCACCAAGCATTCTCTTCTTGGTACATCTCTGTCAAGGGTAAGTTGACTGTAAGTATATGGGTTCATTTCTGGGTTCTCTATTCTGTTCCACTAGTCTGGGTGTCTAATTTTATGCCAGCACCATGCCATTTTGGTTACTATAGCTTTGTAGTATAGTTTGAAGTCAGGGACTAGAAGGACTCTGGCTTTTTTCTTTTTGCTCAGGATTGCTTTGGCTATTTGGGGTCTTTTGTGGTTCCACAGGAATGTTAAGAGTTTTTTTTTCTATTTCTTTGAGAATGTCATTGGTATTTTGATGGGGATTGTATTGTATCTGTAGGTCACTTTGGGTAGTATGGACATATTTACAATGTTAATTCTTCCAATCCAAGAGCATGGAAAGTCATTTCATCATTTTGTGTCCTCTTTAATTTCTTTCAGCAGTGACTTGTAGTTCTTGTTGTAGAGATCATTCATCTCTTTGTTAAATTGATTCCTAGGTATTTTACTTTTTTGGTGACTATTTTAAATGGACTTGCTTTCTTGATTTTATTTTCTGCTATTTTATTATTGGAGTATTAAAATGCTACTGATTTTTCTGTGTTGATTTTATATCCTGCTAGTTTACTGAAATCATTTATCAGATCTCAGGGTTTTTGGTAGAGTCTTTAGGTTTTTCTACATACAGGATCATGTCATCAGCTAACAGGAACATTTGGATATTGTCTTTTTCAATCTGGATGCCTTTTCTTTCTTTCTCCTGCCTTATTGCTCTGGCTAGTACTTCCAAAACTATGTTAAATAGGTGTGGTGAGAGTGGGCATCCTTGTCTTGTTCCTGTCCTTACAGAAAAAGCTGGATGATTTTGGCAGTGGGTTTGTCATATATGGCTTTGATAGTGTTGAGTTACTTTCCTTCTATACCTAATTTGCTGAGAGTCTTTATGAAAATTTTGTTTTAAAGAACTTAACAATAAACTCATTTGAAACTGAAACTTAAGGGAAAAAAAGGGTAAAAAGGCTTTTCTTTAAATATCAGGCTGCTATGAATCTACTTTGCCTAAGGTCTGGACCACAGCCTTTATAAGATTACCTGTCAGGGCAAATAAAGTTTCACATGTGAACAGGCCCCATTATGTCTGAAGAATGATTTTGATTCAAACATCTTTTATTAACTGGCAAGTTTATATTACTATCTCATAACTAAAATGAAAGCTATAAAAGTGTAAATGTGTATAGTTGTGTTTACACATATGTACGTGCATTATTCTGTATGTTGTGTATACATAATAAAATCTGGCATAATCAGCAGGAAATGCCTTTTTAGTTCAACTAAACTTAAATAAATCTTAGTAAATAAGCTAGTTTTTTGGAGGGTACTAACATTAATAAAGCACATGTATTTCACAGGGCCTTAACCTTTAGACTGGTAGGGCCACAGCCCTTAGTTTAGAAGGACCACAGTCCTTAGATGAGGCTGTATCTTAATAGGAACTTTATCTTAATAGGACAACAGTCCTCAGCTGTTAGAAGGGCCAAAGCCATTTAGTTTAGGCTGTAGCATAGTAGGACCACAGTCCTTAGTTTTAGCAAGGCTAAAGCCTTGTAGCTTGAGGAAGAACCTAACCTTTTAGTATTACACATAGAAATGCTAAGCTTGGGGAAAAAACAGAAAACTTTCCTAAGACTAAAAAGTCTCTGGTGTGTATATGAGAATTGTAACACATATACACATATACACTTAGCAAGCACATAAATGCTTGCTCTAAGGGCAGATGCCCTTGGTGCAGCTAAACCTAATTATGGGAAAACACATGTACTGAAAGCTTCAAGGCTACTCTGCCAATTAGCAGCTGTTTCCACATTTCACCTTCAACTGCTTCTCTAAGTTTTCTAGGGAACTAAGTGTTGCCATAACGATTATCTCATTGGTTCTTTTGTATGTTACATAGCTTAGTTTTATGACTTCTTTGATGGTAAATTACTTAAACTATTTTTAAGTTGCACCTGCTTTAATGAAAATTGTTATGTAGCCAGTTTGTTTATGTTTTCACTATGACTGATTAACCACCTGTATTCTTTGCTGTAACTTTTTACCTGGACAATAAAAACTCAGAGAAAACTTAGTTGGAGATTATTTCCTGGGATGCTTCTTGCTTGAAGAAGTCGTTCCTTGGATTGAACCCCTTCTGGGCCTCACTGCTCTGGAGAAATGGGCTTTGAGTAATCCTTTGCATCTCCATCTACATCACCCCGAGAGAGAGGTAACAAGTTTTTAATTGACTGATAAAATAAAAACAAATTTCTTCAGAATTGTCAACATACATTTTTGCCTGGGTTTACTGGTCAGACAGGATTATATTTGTCCCTACAAAGAAGTTTTAAGATTAAAATTAAAAACTCAGTTTAAAACAAAATGATCTTTGATTGTGTATTTCTTTCATAAATGAAATTAATTTGATATTGTTGGTTTAATGAAAGCAACTGCATCATCTGAGTTATTGCTAAAGTATCCACATGTTTAAATTTAAAGTTCTTACTCAGGTGAGCACTTGATATTTGCAGGTTATAAAATGGTTGACATGGGATTAACTTAAAAGGATGAGTGACTGTCTAATATATCAGTTTTCATAAGTAATCCAGATGTAATTGTTAAAAATAAATAAACTGGGTAAATTAAATGATGGATATTCATTGAATATCTAGGTCATTTCCTAACAAAATATAATACTAAGACATTAATTACTAAATATGTTTAAGCTTACATGCCTTTGATGTCTTGTTTCAAAGAAGCAAAAGAATTTTATGTTTTTTAATCAGTATGTTCTGTTCCACATTGAAACCTGTGTTTTTAAACATTATGAAGTATATATTCATGGAATGTTTTGGTACATAATAGAGATTGCTTACTTCCTATATATTCATTAAAATTAAGGTTATCGAGAACCGAAAGTCAGAGTTTATTAAATATTACTTCAAAAAATAGAAAAGAAATCAGTAATTTGGAGATGGGAAATGAGAAGAAAGTCAAGGACATTAAGATGTAGTTTTGATTAGGAAGGTTAAAAAGAGAATAATTTTGCATAAGAAAAAAAATCTTGTGTAGTAAATGTCCTTAAAACGACTGGTTATTTAGGAGAGAATAAATGTAGGACAAAACAGAAAGTCTAAAGCATGTCATGAAAATGTCTGAATAAGTTCTAATATGGTTTGTGAAGGTTGAATTTATAAAAGAATTTTGTGTGATTAAGTTGGTGATCATTACCAAGAAATTATTTCTAGGTCTTTCTAAAGACTGAACTTTGATACTAAAGAGAAACTGATACAGAATTGTATTCCTCCGGCTAGAATGACAAGGTTTTCTTGAGGTATTGATCTGCTCTTAGTAAAATTACAAGAGGTCTTGATTTTAATTCAAAAATCTATTTCTTTAACAGCCAACCTTCTAAACTATAGTTTCTATTTTTGCCATATTTTTTATGAGATTCATTTAATCCATTTATGGGTTGGAAACTGTTTTCATTTAGAATAAGAATTTTATTTGCTCGGGTAAAATCTTACTCTTGAAGTTTAGACTCATATTTCAGAAGTTCAACTTTTGCTCTCCTTACTGTGCATGATTTGCAGATTATAATTGCCTACAGTTCCCACTTTTCCTATCCTTGGAAAGGTCTAAATAACTCTGTTGTTATCATCTGATACTGAAATGTTGTCTTTATTAGGTTTTTGATTGCTTGAAAAACTGAGCTTTGAAAGGGTTAAGGTTTTTATATCCAGGTAACTTTTTGAGTTCCTTTTGAAATCTCTGATTATCACTTTGGTTTAATTAAATAGCTGTTATTTCACAGTGACCTGTTGGGAAAATAGAATACTTTGGTCAGACTCCCTTGACTCAGGTCCAGTTGGGGGTGGAGCAGCACATTTCTTGTAAACAAGTTGTGTGGGGGTGGAGTTAGTGCACTTGTGCACCCATGTATCTTTTTAGTTTATTGCTATTGTGTGTTCTTCAGTTTATGAAGCAGAAGCTGGCTGGCAGAGACTCGTGTCTAAAAATAGAGCATGTTTACTCTGCTGGCAGCTGCTCAGTTTTTCTTTGGATTTTGCCCATAGCAGTTGAGTTTCTGAGTTTCTCTTTGTACTGCCCAGCTCTTAGACGTGTGTGGTCTGAATAAAGACTATTTTCTCTTCAATCAAGGCTTCAAGGACCTTTTTGCCAGTTACCTAGCTCATAGACCTGCATGTGAAGGGTTTGTGAACGGGCTTGAGGGGTCTGTGAGCTCCAGACCCAGCCCTAGCTCTACACCTGTGATCCTGTTTTGATGGATTAAGTCTTTGGGATCTTCCAGTTGGGCCCCTGGAGAACCTCAGAGAATATGTCTGTCATCTCATAGAGATATTAAGTGATTAAGCTTATTTGATGAATTATATGGGAAGGATTGTCAAACAATAAATATTATTAGATATTGTTTTAGTTACATTTATGGATATGCTGTTGATATAAATGTTATAAATTTACATAAAATTCTTAAAATATATCTTAGTTTATTATATTAAATTTTATTTATATTAAAATTTTATTTTATTATTGTATTAAATTTTCTTTAAAGGAATATTTATATGAATATACTTTTGCTGTAAATATTTTAAAGATAATATAAAATTTATAAAAATCTGATAATCCTGATGTGATCCTATCAGTCATGATTTTCGTTCTTATCTTAAGGTGCCATGTGCAATAAAAACAATCAAATTTCCTGACCAACTATAGATTATAACAAGTTTTCATCAGATTTTAACAATGACTGTTCTAAGTCTTTTGATTTTCCTCTAAAGATGTCTGCAATCAGATTCATGGGAAAAAACTATAATAAATAACTTTAAGATCAATGGACAAAAAAAAGTTTTTCAGTACTCTAACAGGAAATGGGATGAGTTTGTAAAACTGCTAATCAAGATCAAGCAAAGCAAAAAGTAATTACATAAGGTTAAATAACTGATAAAGATAACACTTTAATGACTTACTTTAAACATTGTTGGTTCTTCACTTAAATGTTTTGTTCTCCAGATTTAAGGAAAACTTCTCTCTTAAGCTACCTATAATTTACAGCAAATGAGTAAAATATACTGTCATGAACAAAGACGGAGGCATTTGGGTTTTTTTTTTTATTATTCCTCCAAAATTTGAAAATTGTGAATATCCTTATGTTTTTTATGACAATATGGTTATTTGCACAAGTTCAATAAGAATTTGCTCTCTTTATAACAGGATAAAATTAAAACATTGGTTATATTGTTAAGGACTTGACTGGAATATCATACTTGAGAATGTGCATAAAATGCCTGACTTCAGGTATCCTTAGCCTTACAGTGAGTAAATAAAATGTCACTGCCTGGCAAACTGAAAAACCTTAAGACCGAAGTTAAAATCCAATGTCTGCTTTGATTTGGCTTCCCAACCCTGAGAGGTTTTAAATCCAGAATATCTATGTGATCAATGTAGAGAAAAAATTATCTTTCTAAAGAAAAGCTGTAATATATCTGTTAAAGAGTATAGCTCTGTGCCTTGTATTTGACTTTTTCTTATCTATTTGTAGATTTGACTGGATCTAGAATTCTTCTAGGTTCCTCCAATGTACTTTTCTTCCTCAAATTGGAAACTGCTCTGTTCCTGAAGCCCTATAGGCTGAAACTGGATGATTTGGGAGAACAGGTCTCATGTCTGATGTATAGGCCTCACAAAAAGTTAACCAACCTCCCAGTGCCATAATGAGACTCTTATCCCTCTAATGTCTATTTTTTTTTTTTTTACTTGACAGGATAATGGTCATATAATTTAATTAATTGGTTTTAAAATAGCATGTCTCTCCTAAGTTCCTGACCCCACTTCATGTTACCCTAATTTGGCCTAACTACTGTTTCCTCTTGCCACCCCACCGACATGGGAACATGGGTACCTGGGAATAAGCTTCCCCAGCACTGAGGGATCATCTACCAGGGAGTCTTCCCAGCACAGAGGGCCCTTCTCAATTAGAAAATTGATCATCAATGCTTTCATGAGCAATGTTTTAATCAAAATGAGGTAAATAATGTCTTGAAGTTGACTCAGTTACACAACCAGCTCTCTAAAATATTCACATACTTGAAGCGGGGGACCTCAGGACTTGGATAAGACATCTGGTTCTTAAACAAAGGATCCATGTAAGTTCTTAAAGTTGTTGATGTATCAGTTAATATACAGCTTGATAACTCTGAGTAAGCTGCCAAGTAATATTAGATAACTGCAGGATGTTAGATATTCTGCTATCAAACACCACCTGTTGTACTTACATTGATACCTCGGGAGAAGTCAAGACCCAAATAAAATATTTGCCCATGCAAAATGGCTATAAGAGGTGTGGACCACTGACCCCCTCAATGATTTATTTGGTTGGTTACCTTTGGGGTTAAGAAATCTATTTTGACCTGCATTCCAAATTGTTATTATTGTAATCATCAGCATCTCTGTTCTCTCCTTTAGGCTTAAACTCTATATTACATATGCTATCACCTGTTGTCAATCAATTGTTAAAACAATAGATAAACAAATTAGAACTAGAACTCTCTATAAGTCTCATCCCCTAGAACTTGGTTTCATTTCTGACATCTGAAATATATTTCTCATTCTCATAATAATGTGGGAATAAATGCATCATTGTTTGTACAATTTATATTCCCACACAATGGCATTAGTAGGTATAAAATATCTTGTCATTAAAGTGTGTTTTTATTTTCTAGGATAAATTTATTTCTATAGATTTTATGCAAGTAATCAAGAAGAAAAGAAAGCTACAATATTCATCTTCGCAAGTTTTCTCTTGGAATCTTTAAAAAATACACTTCAAAATGCATTTTTATAGTATTTCTTAAAACATATTTTCTCATTTGACTTACCATGCAAAAATCTAAAAATTACTGGATTTTTTTTTTTTAACCACAACAGTTTAACGTAAATCCTAATAAATTGTTTATGTGCCTGGGAAGACCTTGAATAATTTACTCTTAGGTAGGAAGCTCCATTTTTAAAAAACAGAAACAAGCAAACAAACAAACTCTACTTTTAAAAACACCCTGCCAGCAAAGTTACATAGGTACCATATTTGCACAGTCAAAATGACCAACCACTACTGTGATACCTTGCCATCTGTGGCTCTCTAAAAGCATTCTGCTTTTCAATGAAAGTGAAACATTTTCCTTTTATGTATCATATTGTCAAAGAAAGAGGTCAGATACCCAACAACAAATTGTTTTAAAAGCTGTAACCAAATTGACAATTCCTCTTTTAGTTGACTTTAACATAATTGAGATTGTTAAGAATATTATTCCATGCTATGTTAAGTATAGCATAAATGTACTTGGTATAAATTACATATGACTAAAATATATAAATAATATATGTATTATGTTTTAATATTTATGCCTGTACATACTATAATAAAAATACATACACCAATTTCCTAAAAGATCAATTCTAGTGATTTACTTAATATGATCAAACAATATAGAATTTAACATCTATTAATGCTTTCTGCCTTAAATTTTATTTTTGACTAATGTTAGTATTGGTACATCTATTTCCTTTTAGTTAGAATTTGCCTTGTATTTCATCATCCAACTAATTTTTTTTCAGTCTTGTAGTCAATAGCTGGATTTTTTTGTCATTGTAGTCTGTCTAATAGGGTCTTCTAAATTGAATCTTTCTGAATGTATTTTAATTACTTATTTTTTTCTATTTATCATGAGTTTTTATTTTAGCATTTTTGACAGTTTTGCATGTTTTAAAAATGCTGAATTTAACTTAGCAAAAAAGATGCAACATGCTTACACTGCTATTTATCTAGTTTGGGAATATTTTTTTGACATACTTAATTCTGAACAGAGAAATTTCTTATAAAATTTTAAAAAATTATTAATTGATATCCAATGTATTGACTATTTCTTATATGATGCATTGCTTTTTAACATTTATTTTGCAACTAGCTTTGTCTTTTCTAATAAATATAATATTCAGCAGCATCTTAAACCTATGTTTAAAGGAGTGGCAGATACTTATCTGCCTTAGATACTATATCTTTATTTACCAGTATTAATCACATCTACTATATATATTCATTTGATATTAATTAACAAAAATTGTATATATTTGTGGGGTTCATACCACTGCCTTTTATGTTGTTTTTCTTTATTTTGTTTTAGTATTGATAAAAATTGTTTAATTCTCTTTTATTTTTCCTCTTCTGGTTGGAGAATAAATGTTGTACTTCTGTTCCTTTAATCTGGAATTGTTAATGCATGTCCACAAGTTTATACTTTTCTAATAAAATCTAAAGTTATTCACCATGGTTAGCTTCTTTCCAGAAAAAAATAGAAAAGTGTAATACTCTTATGTTTGCCCTTGTTTAGAATTATACATTAAAGTTTCTACATACAAATGTAGTTATTTAAAATATTATTACAAAATATTTAAAATGAACAAAAAATTGAAAAGATAACATAATAAACACTTGTATATGTATGTCTTAGCTTAAAAAATAAAATGTTAACAATAGAATTAAATCCCTTTTTCTATCCTTTCCATTTCTCACCCCAAAATTTTCACTACCCCAAATGCAATGCTAATCACTCCCATCTTTGCCATTCCCAGGAGATTATCAGCTCTTTGTGAGCATGGATTTTGTCTAGAATTATGTCTGGCACAATAAATATTTTTGAAATTAATGATTTTATTTACATTGTATGTATTTATCTTCAAATAATATGTGGTACTGCTCTGGAAGCTTTTAAGCTTTTTATAAATGTTATTTTAATGTATGTATTCTTCTGCAAGTTTCAGTCATTATTGTCTTTGTGAAAGTCATCCAGATTTATACATATTATTGCAGGCCTTTGATTTTCATTCTTGTATAGTATTCTATTATGTAAATTACAATAATTTGTCCAATATCCTGTTAATAGAAAATGAGATTTCTTCACATTTTTATTGGGAAAATAGTGTGAAAATATTTACTGCGAAAATATTTTAAATAATATCATCGTGATGAGTTAGACTTACCAGTGAGCTTTATAGGTGGTTGTGTTGATGCTGATGAGCTTTGCTACTTTTTCTATTTCTTCCTTCTGGGTCAAGAAAGATCTGTGGAAAATGAACTCTTAGTCTTTGTATGTTTGAAAATACCTCTGTTTTATCTTCCCTGTTAAACGATAACAAGAAAGTATTTAATTCTTGGTTGATAGTTTTAAGATGCTAATATTATTTGTTATCTATTATTACTAAAGAAGTGTTGCTCTCAAGCCTCATTTGGTCTTTGTTACAGTCTTCCATCTTTAATGTTAGTTTGTAATATTTTCTTTACATGATAATTTTCAATTTCACACTATATAGAGAGAGTGGATTTTTATTTATCCCACTTAACCTCATGCCACTTTCTATCTGGGGACTCATAGCTTTCTTCAGATCTGGAAACACTTATACGTTATGTTTTTGAACATTGGTTATCTCCATTCTTACATTCTCTTACTTCCAGAAATCCTGATTATCCCTTCGTGCTATTCTCCATATCTCTTACCATGACTCCTACTGTTTTTAATCTCTATGTTTTTGATACATTATGGATGAATTCTTCATCACAATATTCCACTTCACTAATTCCGGTTTTGATTGGTCTTATCTAGATTTTATCACTTCAACTTTATCAAGTTCTTTTGTTTAAACATTCAACTAGTCTATTTTTTATTTCCATGATTTCTAATTTGGTCTTTGATATTTCTACATTTTTCTTGAGTCCTATCTGCCTAATGTGTTCCATAATTTCTTTTTATTGTTTTATAGACATCATCCTTTCTTAATCTCCTTTATTATTAATAGATCTGCAACATAACCAGCACCACTTTAGACAAGCCCAAGTACAAAATGGCACCCCCTCGCTCCCCCTTCTCTTTACAAGAAGCCTCCTGACTTAAACAGAAACCCCTTTTGCTTTCTACAAGGATGCAGTTCCCCACCCTGATCCACATTAGCATAATGACCCTCCTTGATGGTATCAGCCAGCCTTTGGTTCACTATATAAGCTCTACCACCCCCACACCTGGTGCTGTCCCCTTTTCAGGGCAGCCCTGGGCTGTTTCCCACTTTGAGCTCAGCCCAGCAGATTCTTTTCCTTTAATAAAGCTTGAATGGTACCTGGCATCTCGGCTCACTTTCTTTCAATTATCTTAAATACTTTTATGTTAACAGAACTTTATTCAGGTATAATTTACATAAGTAAAACATAAAACTTAACTACACAGCTCAATGAATTTTGACAAATACTCATGTGTCATGTCAGCACTACTCCAATCATGACAAAGAACAGTTCCAGTACCCCAGCAAGTTCCACTGTGCCTCCTGCCGTCCTCTTCACCCCACACTCCAGCTACAGGCAGCCACTGCTTTGACATATCATCATAGATTACTTTTGTCTATTGTTAACAAATAAGAGAAGTCATATAATCTGTACTCTTCTTTCTAGCTTCTTTTAATAAACAGACTATTTTGACCTTGTCTTAGTTCATTTTCTGCTGCTATAACAGAATTCCATAGACTGTATTATTTATAAACAATACAAATTTATTTCTCACAGTTCTGAAAGATGGGAAGTCCAAGATCAAGGCATCAGCAGATCTGGTGTCTGGTGAGGGACATGCTCTGCTTCCAAGGTGGCAACTTCTTGCTGTGTCCTCAGATGGTGGAAGTTTAGAAGGTCATTAGGGCTCTCCCTTTGAGCTCTTTTATAAGAGCATTAATTCATTCAGGTGGAGAGCCCTTATGATTTAATCATTCACAAAAGGTCCCACCCATTAATACTGTCCCACTGGGTATTAAGTTCCAACATACGAATTTTGAAGAAAGACAGATTCAAATGATAGCAGACATCTATCTCTGCTGTTGTCTGCATAAGTTGTTCTTTTATACTGCACAATAGTTTTTTATACTATAAATGAACCATAATATGTGCCTCCATTTTCTTGCTATGGGTTGTTTCCAGTTTGGTACTAAATCTTCTGTTAACATTCTTGTACAAGTCTTTTGAGTATCCATTTTCATTTACCTTGGATAAATATGTACAAGTGAAATTTCTGTGTCATAGTGGTGTGGATGCTTAATTTTGTTATCAATGGCCAATTTTTCAAGGTAATTGTACTATTTTACATTCTCATGAGGATTCTATAAAAGAAATACTTATTTTTAAATTATTTAAGGTTGCTCTATTATTTATATTGCTTCGAGAATAAATTTCCCTGACTGCTCAATTTGGGACTGCCTTTTATCACATATATCACATGTATTTTTCCTCTTGTACTTTAAAACCTTAATTTTTATCTCATCTTGAGTGATAGTCATCCCCTCCTCACCTGGCGGTTTTGCATCCCCTACCTAGCCTCCCGGAGGCCCCATGTTAGAAACAATTCTTATCTTTATGAGTTTCCACCTCAGTGGTGTGAATTGAGACTTCACTGACCTATTCACCAGCTTCACTTAGATTCTAGTTGTGTGACAGTCTCTGTCTCTTTCTTCCATTTTTTTGAGGTAGAAGTTCAAATGTCATAAGAGTTTTAACTCTTATTCAGCATCTTTCCCTAGAGAGCTGGAAGAATGGAACCATAGCCACCAGCTCCACGTTTAGCCTGGCTCTGATTCCCTGACATGTGTGACCTGTTCTTTATTCCTGTTACCCAGAAAGAAAAAAAAACCCTCCATGTCATCTTTCCCTGTGTTCATTTCCAAGAGTCCAGTAGGCATGTAGCTTCAGATATCAGTTATCCTTTCTGTGTTATATGCTCATTGGTCTTGGAGATGTATAGCTTGCTTTATGCACAACCATGTCTTTTAAATGCATTTAAACATGTATTTCTATTATTGCTGTTTGTCTGGATTTTGCAGGTGATTGGTTAATATTTGAACTCTCAGGATTATCTTGGCTGGAATGTCTTTGAAGTTTTTAACTTTAACTGTTAAAATTAATATAATCATGATTATGATTGAAAATGTATGTAAGGGGGATATGTAATCAAACAAATATTTTTCATACAGATTTACTTACATTTACCTAACAATTTATTTTCTTATCTTTGTTCTTACTTAGGAATCTTTGTATCATATATACAGACTTATAAATGCAAAACATTAATAAGATAGTTTGTTTTGATTTGTTTTTAGAAATCAATGTAATGGAATGAAAACTCAGTGCAAAATAAATTTTCAATTATCTTATTCCTGTAACAGTGATGTAATTGCACTGATCTTTTTGTATCCACCTTCCAAAGACCCCTTATAGTCAATAATAAATATTTTCATAACAGCTAGCTATGATTGTGATATATAGGCTGTATAGAGGTTAAACCAATGATTTTGATGAAACAGCTATGCATTAATCATTTTGGCACAGATAAATATGATTAATAAATTGCACTGAATGGTTAAAAATGATAGTTTCTTAAAGTGGTACAGTAATATGTGGTAGCAACTGAAACAAACACCTGAAAACTCAAAGAAAATATTGATTTTCATTTGCTATAATAATATCATTTCAATACAATCTACTTGACTTTTACTGATTGCTTGCAATATTGATGTTATAAGAAAGTCCCTTCTAGGTAGTGTTATTGAGCTCAAGGAGGTGAAGGTGAACATGATTACTTCAATGGACTTTCCAGTTAGAGAGAACTAGAATTTATTATATTCATACCTATTAGTACTAGAGACTTTATTACATAAAATCTAGTGAAATACTTTTGAGAAAAAAAAGTGTCTAGATCTAAAACAAAGATAAAGCAAAGGGGAAAAGACTTTCAAGTCCAGCAAAGATTTCTGGCCCTATAAAGTGAAGAATCTGACTAAGCCATTTAAAAACTTCTGTTCAATCTTCTTGAAAGGAGTCGGGAGTGAGTGGAAAACACAAACACAAACCATAGTATTTTCCTGTACTCTTACTCAGCAATTGAGCAACACAGAAGACAGACGTATGTGACCAAATGTGTGAGGATTTCTCACTATCAGCAAGCAAGAAATCAGCTCTCCAGCAGACACCAGCTGGATGCCCTACAATTCAACTTTGACACTATTTACCAGATCCCACAGGTTGAGGGCTCAGTCCCCAAGACTGCTCTCCCCCCGACTTATGATGCCAATTGCAAGCTACAGGTTGCTCTACCTTGCTTCTGACTGACTATAACCTGGGGTTCCCACAACACTTTCCTTGAGTTCAATTAATTTGCTGTGCAGCTCATAGAACTCAGGGAAACACTTACTGACATTTACTCATTTATTTTAAAGGATATTCCAAAGAATACAGATGAAGAGATGCATAGGGTAAGGTATGAGAGGAGTGTGCGGCTTCCATGCCCTTCCTGAGCACACCACCCTCCCAAAACCTCGCCATGTTCATCTGTTTGAAGTTCCCAAAACCCAATTCTATTGGGTTTTTTATGGAAGCTTCATTACATAGGCACAACTGGTTAAATCACTGGCCATTGGCAATCAACTTGACCTTCAGCCCATTTTCCCTCTCAGGAGGTTGTGGGTTGGGACTGCTTTTGGTCTTTCCAGTGATCAGCCCTCATCCTGAAGCTACCTAGGGGCTGCCAGCCATCAGCCAACTCAGCATACAAAAAGACAGAAAGTAAAACCCACTTACAATAGCTACCAAAAGAATAAAATAGCTAGGAATAAATTAACCAAGGTGAAAGATCTCTACAATGAGAACTACAAAACGTTGCTGAAAGAAATTAAAGAGGACACCAAAAGATGGAAAGACATTCCATTTTCATGGATTGGAAGAATTAATGTGGTGAAAATGTCCATACTAAACAATCTACAGATTCAATGCAATCTCTATCAAAGTATCAGTGGCATTCTTCACAGAAATAGAAAAAAAAAAGTCATAAAATTCATATGGGACCACAAAAGATCCCAAATATCCAAAGCCATCCTGAGCACAAAAAATAAAGCCAGAGGCATTATACTTCCTGACTTCAAACTATACTACAAAGCTAAGGTAACCAAAACAGCACAGTATGGGCATAAAAACAGACACATAGACCAATGGAACAGAATAGAGAACCCAGAAATCAACCCACATACTTATAGGCAATTGATCTTAGAAAAAGGAACCAAGAGTATACACTGGGGAAAGAACAGCCTCTTCAGCAAATGGTGCTGGGAAAACTGGATACAAATGCATAGAAGAATGAAACTAGATCCATAAATCTCACATTATATCAAAATCAACTCAAAATGAATTAAAGACTTAAATTAAGACCTAAAACCATAAAACTCCTAGAAAAAAACATAGGGGAAACACTTCAGGATGTATGATTGGCAAAAGACTTTATAAATAAGATCCTCAAATCACAAGTAACAAACGAAAAAAAAAAAAACTGGGGTTATATCAAACTAAAAAGCTTCTGCACAGCTTTTAAACAACCAACATAGTGAAAAGACATGCTACAGAATAGGAGAAAATAATTGCAAACTATACATCTGGCAGGAGATAATATCCAGAATATACAAGGAACTCAACAGTAAAATAAATAAATAAATAAATAAATAATTTTAAAGTGGGCAAAGGAGCTGAATAGATATTTCTCAAAAGAAGACAAACAAATGGCCAACAAGTATATGAAAAAATGCTCAACATCACTAATCATGAGGGAAATGCAAATCAAATCCATGCTGAATATCATCTCACCCCAGTTAGACTAGCTATTATCAGAAAGAGAATAACAAATGCCAGTGAGGATGCAGAGAAAGAGGAACCCTCCTACCCTTTTGTTGGGACTCTAAATTGGTGCAGCCATTATGGAAAACAGTATGGAATTTCTTCAAACAACTACAGATAGAATTGCCGTACTATCTAGCAGTCCCACTGCTGGGTATATCCCAAAGGAATGGAAATCACCATTTCAAAGGGATACCTGCACTCCAGTGTTTACTGCCGCTCTATTTACAATAGCTAAGATATGGAATCAACTTAAATGTCCATCAACAGACAACTGGGTTAGGAAAATGGGGTATATATATATACTCGATAGAATGCTAGTCTACCATAAAAAAGAATGAAATTCTGCCATTTACAGCTACATAGATGATCTTGGAGAAAATTATTGAGTGAAACAAGCCAGGCACAGAAGGAAAAATAGGGCACGTCTTCACTCACAAGTGGGAGTTAAAGAAAGAAACAAACAACAGTCACAATAATGCATTGAACTTTCAGAAGGAGAGAATAAATCTGTGGTAACTAGAGGTGGGAAGGTGTGCAGGGGGACTAGGGAGAAATTGGTTAATGGACAGAAGGAATGATTATCTTCTGTAGTAATAATCATGGTAATTATACTAATCATCACACATTGTACACAGGTATTGATATTCAACTCTGTACCCCATGAATATGTTTAAGCAATTATTTTTCAATAAAAAAAAATTGTGTCATGCTATCTCTACTCTGTTTGGGAGAAAAGTTCTTACGTTAATTGTTCTAGAATTTGTAATTTGTGCATTTCCCAGGGAACTATCACCATCTGGGACTTGAATGATATGGCAGAATGAGCAGTTGCATGGATGCACTCAGATCCAATAACAATGTTGCCCTACTCTTTATTAAACATGAACCAGATGACTACTCCTACTGAACTTTGGTTTTCTCATCTGTAAAACAGAACTAAAAATACATAACTTTAGCATTGCACTGAAAACAGCCAAAAAAGAATCACTTAAAATGACTAGCACAGATTTGGCACTTAATAAATGTTAGTTGCATTTCTGTGTACTAAATGCATTCATTTCACATTAAGCTTAGGCTATTTTGCATTGTTATGCAACTTTTTATTTATCTTCGTGTTTAACAAATTGCCTTACATAGTAACTGATTCAATTTATTTTGAAATTTCATTTGACCAAGATAAGTTTAACTTCACCTGAGACTATTGCAACATACTTAATAACAAAGTAATACGATTTCTATTAATAAAACAGAAGTAGAAGTTTAGATATGTGTCTTTATATTGACATATATACAAATACTCATACTTATATACATTCCTAAATATTTTGTTTGTTGCTGATAATATTCATGTTGGTGCTGATAATTTATATGAAATAGTAGAAGCTATGGGTGTTTTTTAGGAAATTCTTTCTTTACAATAAAAGATCTTTTGTTCTCTTGTTTTTCCTTTGTGATCTCTCTTTCGTTTAGATAATCCGATATATCTGGAAAAAATTACCAAATTAGAATTTTTAGGTGTCTCTGCATTTTCTATTCTTATAACTATTTTCCTTATAATATGATAAAACAGAAAAGAACTTTAGGATTTTTTACACAGTTCTGTGAAAGAACTGTGCCTATCACATTCTAAATCAAAGAGTTCTGTCATACTTTAAATAACAGACAAAGAAAGAGATTTCATAGGGTCTGCTAGGATGTCCAAGATTCTATTAGTCAAATGAATTTTGAGAAAAAGAGAAAATATATTATTAAAGCCATAAACATTAAATTTTGAAGAAGCAGCCAATGATCTCTTTGATCCTTATATATTTTGACACCTGTTAATTTCTTAGAGGATTGGCAAGCATTTGTATATCTTGTTTGATTAGATTATTGTTTTTCCAAAACTGAGGCAAGTACCAGCATCCCCCTAATCTAAATGTATAAAGAGACTTTCAGAAGTTCACGAAAACATTTAAGCAAGTAAAGAATCTCTTTTCTCTGATTTTCATGCTATCATAAGAAACTGACAATCATGTGTAACAGAGTGGTGAATCAGAAAATACAGACAATAGCATGAATATTTAAGTGAATGAATGCTATGTAGCAGGTGTCTTAGTCGGCTTGGGCTGCTAAAGCAAAATACCAAGCTGAGTGATTTATAAACAACAGAAATTTATTTCTCACAGTTCTGGAGGCTGGGAAGTTCAAGATCAATGCACTGGCAGATTTGGCATCTAGTGAGGACCCATTTCCTGGTTCATAGATGGCACCTTTTGGCTGTGTTCCCACATGGTTTGGAAAAAAAAAAAAAAAAAGCAAGGCAGCTCTTTGGGGATTCTTTTACAAGAGCACATTAATCCGATGCATGAAGGCATAGCACTCATAATTTAATCACCTCCCACAGGGCCCACCTCCTAATATCTTCACACTGTGAAGGTGATTAGTTTTCAACACATGATTTTTGAGGGGATACAAACATTCAGATCATAAGAGAAGGCATTGTATCAGGTGTTTTGAACACATCACCTTATTTAATTCTCACAATAATCCTGAATTAGTTACATTTCCTCATTTGGAAAATGAAACAGAGATCAAGCTTCTTGCCCCAGCATGCACAGTATGTGGCAGGGCCAGAATTCAAACTGTGTCTGTCTCCAAAGTGAAAGCTGTTAACCACTAAGTCATGCTGTTTCCATGGCCATAAAAAATGAAATAAAGTGAGGGAAAAATATAAGAATATAGTCACTAGTATCCCACAGTGACTTTGCTACATCTAAAGTACAGATAAAAATTGTTTTCGAAATTAGGAATACTTTAAGATGATGGCAGTTTCTCAAATAAAATTGAATTCACCATACTTCTTGGACTTGAAAATATAAAGTTTCTTTTCTCAGTAAGGTCTAAAGATCTAAAAGATCCCTAGTCCTACAGAGACTTAGAGTATCTCTGGGCAGTATTTGTAAATACATCAACACAGTATCAAAATTTAAAAATTAATCAGCCTGATTTTTGTCCACAATACCAAATGATTTATTTATTGTTCTTGGTTGTTTGTTCCCACTGGCTTGACAAAATTGGCCTTTAATTTTGGCATAAGGTAAGCAAGTATTAATTAACAAATTACAGAAAATTGGAGTTTCCAAGGCATATTTCGGAAACAACAAATTCCTTTTGCCCATCTATAACCACCTGCAGTGGGACAAATCCAACAGGTGAAAGGCCATTACCTAAAAGTAGAATAATCATGTTAAATATAATGCTTTTATATATCATTGGAAAAGGTTGCATGAATAAGTCACTTTCAATATCAGTTAGAAAATGGGTGACTTGAAATAGTTAACATCTCTAAATTTTTCAGGGATAGCACTTAGTTTTCTTACTTCTTGCAATGATTCTCAGAACCAAACAAACCCAGCTTCAAAATAAATTCAGAAAAAAAAATTACTACTAGCTTAGGACTAGTGTAGTGTTCACGAGTGTAGTGAACACTGAATATGGATACAATGTGTGTAGTGAACGCTGAATATGGATACAATGTAACTGCTAAAAACAGAGCAAATTCATATGGAAGTCACAGTATCTTCCCTTAAGAAGCTCACAGTCACACAGAGTATGAACTAGTTACCTTTGAGGAAACCGCAGAATCTGATGACAGATGAAAAATCAGTGATCAAAGCTCATATCTCCCATATCAGTACAAACCATGAATATTTGGTTCTTGGTGTGATGCACTGAGGATCCAACATAAGGTCAGTAGTATTCCTACCAAAAATTCATAACCTGAATAAAATCAGAAAGAAACATCAGACAACCCAAAGTAAAGGAGTTCCTACCAAATAAGTGTCCTGTACTCTTCGAAAATCTCAAAGTCAATAAACACAAAGAAAAGCTGAGAAATTTTTCCTGATTAAATGAAACTAAAGGTACTTATAGTAAACGCAATGGGTAATCCTGGATTAGATCCTGGACCAAGAAACAAAAAGTATCTATAAAGGACATTTGTGGGACTACGATGAAATTTGAATAGAGATAGTGGATTAAATATGAAATACAAGGTATAACATAAAAACATGTCTTTGTTCTGCAGAAGTCAACTGCTTTTACAGACGTACCTAAAGGCAAAGAACTAAATCTTACTCTAATGGCTCAAAAATAAGCATATATTTTTATTCTACATAAATATACATAATTTTATTTCACGTAAATGGGGTTAAATAAATGCATTACTCTACAACTGGGTGTTTTCACCTTATAACATGTCTTGATAGCTTAGAGATCTTTCATGTTAGAATATATATTATTAATTCATTCCTTTAAATAGTGTCCAGGTATTTTACAGGCACTACTGACTATTTAGGTAGTTTTGATTTTTCAATATTATAAACAATATGTTATTAACCTTTCTTCTACCTGTACCTTTATAAGCTTGTCCCAGTATTTCTGTAGGAACAGTTTCTAGAAGTAAAATTGTTATTTCGAAAGATATGAGCAATTTAAATACTGGTAGATGCCACCTAATCACCCTCTGCTATGGTCTGAATGTTTGTGTCTCCTCCAAAACTCATCTTGAAACTTAAATTCCCAATGCAACAGTATGAAAATGTAGGGTTTTTAGAAGGTGAATAAGAGATGAGGGTGAAGCTCTTATGAGTGGGATTAGGGGCCTTGTAAAATATCTGAAAGGAACAGGGTTCCTCCCCTCCAGAGAACACAGCAGCAAGGTGCCATCTTGGAAGCAGAGAGCAGAACTCACCAGACACCAAATGCTGGCAACTTAGTCTTGGATTTCCCAGCCTCCAGAACTGTAAGAAATAAATTTCTGTTCTAATTAAATTACCCAGTCTCAGTTATTTTGTTATAGCAGCACAATATAATCTAATCTTCTATAATCATCTATAATCTAAATCAATTTAGCATCACCTTTGACAATGTTCATGTTCTATTTCCCCCATATACTCTTCACCACTGAATATTAAGCTTTTAAATTTTATTCAATTTATGTATATCATTGTTGTTTTAATTTTACAAAATACTAGTGAGATTGAACATTTTTTAGTGTATATATTGACCATGTGTACTTTATTTCTATAAAATGTCTGTACATATTATTTGCCCATTTTTTCTTTTGGACATTTTCTTATTGAATCATAAAAGCTTTCTGTGTATTATGGTTATTACTCCTTTGCTGCATCTAACTGTGAAAATACTTTCCTCCAGCCTCATGCTTGTCATATACCTATATTTCTGATGTCTGTTTTATTAAGAGTTTTAAGTTATATGTAGTGAAGTTTTTCAATCTTTTCTTTATGTATTCTGAGTTTAGAAAGATTTTTCTACCCCTAAATTCTAAAAAATATCCTTCGATATTTTCTTCTATTACCTTTTCTAACATTTAGATCTTATTCTACTAGATTTTTATATAGTGTGAGATAGCTATTGAAATCAAATTTTGTTTCCAAGTAAATGCCCATCCCTATTCCATTTAAAGCTTGCTTTTACTTTTCCTACCAATTTGAAATGCAATCTTTTTTCACATAAAAAAATTATATTTTAAATTTCCACATAGAAATAGGCCTATTCTATTCTCCCTATCCAATATCATCAATGTAGTTTTGAAACAATACTGTGCTATTTTAGCACTACAATGTACTGAAGTATGTGTTAGGACAATACCCCACTACCACCTCGTAGATGTGGTGTAACGGTTTCCAGAACCGTTTCCAGAACCGCACAGATTCCAGAACCATACCTGGCTGCAGAACTTTCTGCTCACTGGCATATCGGTTGACCTTTCTGTATCTCATATTCCTTATCTGTAGAACTTGCAAGAGCATAGGTTTCTCATTAACACTACAGAATTTCTAGGATTATAGAAATATTACTAGGATTATTTTAAATAAATGAATTAATATATGTACAATTCTTAGATCAGTATTTATCATATAAAAATACTCCATAAATGCTGCCCATTATTATTTTTTATTGTCTATTAGATATTTTTATTATTTATTTTATTTTAAAGAAATTATTTTTTAATTGAACGTATTGATTGTACATATTAATGGGGTACAGAGTTATATTTCAGTACTATGTGTGATGATCAAATCAAGGCAATTAGCATATTCATCATCACGTTCTTAACCCCTTACATTTTGTTTTGAAAAAAAAAAGATCATTCTTTTGCAATATTTGCCTCATATAAACTTTTGCATCAGTTTGTCAATTTTCAAAAATATTACCATTTGTACTCTGTTAGATAGGACAATGGGTACTAGGTTAATTACAACTGAAATTCTGTTTTGTGTAGATTGGTATTGTTTAGCAATGGAATTCTGTTTTCATATGAAAGTTTAAGTAGAGTATATCAATGTATCAATTGATATAGTAATATGTTAGTCCCTTAAGTCTGTACCTGCTGTGGGTAAAGCTGCCCACCCGACCACCAACAAACACCTCCCAGGACTCTGAAGAGAACAGTTTGAAAATCTCTGCTCTGGAATAATTTTTGTCTTGTCACACAATCTTTCATCACATGTATGTATGTTTGATTCAGTGGGCAGTTACTGAGCCACTATGTTTTATTGTCTGAAAGTAGGTTGCCATTTGGTGTGATTCATAAGAAAAACATCCCTAGACAATATTCTAAAAATTGCAATTTCAGGAAAGAAAGCAATAAACAACCACCATCTCTGTCTGTTCAAAGCTGCATTTTACTGAAGAGGCATGATAGATTAACGGGCACCATATGAAAGAAAGTTTGTTTAACCAAATTCAGTAAAACGTATTTATATGGATACACTCCGTAACATATGGCTAGGTGAAAAGATGTTATAATTATATCCACATCACTATGGTAGATATGCTAACTATATTAGTTTTTTGTACAATATACTGCTGGATTTTGTGGTCCAGGAGTGCTGTTATTGGTTGTCTTCTTGATTTAATATGAACAGCTAGCTAAACTGTAAGTAATCTAATCTGCTTTCTGTATGTTTACATTTATGGCATCACTTCTGTTGAGCTAAAAATGGAATTAAATTGTCATAAACATAGTCTGCTAGTACAAGGAATTATAATAATAGGCTGTATTTTTTTTATTGTTATACTTTGGTCAACCAAGTGACAGCAGGAACTTGCATCTAAAACACAAGTTATTGTACACTACAGGCCAAAACCTAGGCTGGTACTGGAGTCTGAGCTAATAGTGCAGACATGGGATGACGGTGAATGGCTCTCTGGGTTCCAATGAATAGGGCAACTTTCCAGTTCATCTGGGAGAAGCACAGTCCAACAGTATCACAGCAATGTACCCATCTGGGAGTTTTAGTAGCTCTGAATGAGCACATTGCACAGACTGTGGCTAGTTAGCCAATTATTGAATGTCTCACACTGCTTTGCCTGTGTGATAATAAAAGACACCACAGATGGGACCATTGTTTTAGGGGGGGTAACCAATAGTGGGTATCCTGATGCATTGTGTCACCAAAGTATACAATGTCACAGAAAAACAAATGGTTGACTTTCAACAAAGAGCTATTATGTTGAGACATTCTAGGTACTTTGAGCCATTTGGGAAGAAAAGAATAAATTTGAATTATTCATTATGAATAGTCTCCAATATGCCTTGTAATTACTGCATAGATCATTATATATGTGACTCACACAATGTACATTTTACTATGTAGAGATGAAATTCAGTGGTCTTTACTTGAAGAATGAGCAATCACAAAACTTGAACTTAGAGTCCTCTGAATTCTTTAAAAATTATTTCTGATCTAACCTGAAAAAAAACCCCTGCAATTTGTATATATTGTCAGGTGGAATACAGGTTAAAATGAGTCCTAGAAGTGAAGAAACTTGTCCAAGATTACAACAGAGAATATTGGAGCAGAATTCAAAATTAGTCTATCTAGTTTCAAAGCCTCTAGCCAGACCATAAAATCACACCTGTCTCATTGTAGATGCAGTTTTTCTGCACAATTTAACTCTCTTTAATTTGTTTTGAAAATGAACCAAAATAAATATAGGAAACCCCCAATGTAAACCTGTAAAAAGGTTAATATCTTTGCTAAAAGAAGCAAACTATTCAGATAATGTTCAATGTTCCTATATTCTTATTCTCACATTCCTTTTATTCTCTCTTCAGAAAAAACCACTCTTATAAATTTGGTGTGCATTCTGCTAGACAATGTTTTAAATTCTTTTATTGCATATACCTTACCCATAAGCCATCAACATTAGTTAATTATTTGTTGATCTATGTAAATTATATCATGCTGTGCAAATAATTTTACAAATTTCTTTTTACAACTTCAAATGTCATCTAGTTGACTCATTTTAACAGTTACATAATAATCAATGTTTCATTTATCCATTCCCATATCAATAAATATTTACACATCAAATTTTCAATATTTTAAATAGATCTCCAGCAATCAGCTTTCTGTGCATTTCCTTGTATATAGGTGTGAAGTTTCTCTACATTTCTCTAAGGTGTATACCTTAAAGTATGTTCTGAATGGTCAGTGCCCACGAGTTAATTATTTTAAATATAATCTCTTTGCATATACAATGTGCCTTTGTCAAATATTATACCAACATAATATTTCATCAGCACTGTACATACTGCCAATACTGAATTCTTTGAAAGAAAAGCTTATTATTTAATCTATCATGTATATTAAAATATATAATATATATATGCAGATTTTCAGAATATAATAAATGAGCATCACCAAACTACCAAGGTTAAAAAATAGACCACTATTGGTCCCTTAGAAGTTGTGTGTTCCTATCCAATCATGTAATTCTCACCCTCTAGGATCACTTTGGGGTTCATTATTCTTTATCCATATAGATTTTGTATCTGAATAGGTATGCCTAATTTTGAAAACCTAAGTAGCAAGCACAAAACTAGACACGTAATAAAAATAGACATTTCCAATTTTAGAGGAAGCCTTTCAGGAAAAGCTCTGCTGAGGGGGTGACAGGGTCTCTGAGAGTGTACAAGAGCCTCTTCTGAAGAAAGAGAATAAATTCTATAAAGACATAGGGCTCATGTCACCTAGGCCATCTAGCTAGGCTGAAGTGAGAAATAGATATTGGAGGATGTCCAACAGAAATATGGTCAGAGGGATTGGGCAATTCTGCATTTTTTGCTTCTAAGCTCATAACAGCCCAACTTCAGCTCCCACAAATGGGTTGAAGCAGAACACTTGTGGCATCAAGTGAGTGTCGCCAGCTAATCCAGGGAACAGTACATGAGGAAGAGAGTGTGATCTTCATCAGCACATGGCTTAGTGTTGGGAAAATATAAGATAATGGTCAGGGCCCCTCAGATGTTCAGAATCTTGACGAGCACCTGATGTGAATATGCACATGTGCCCGGGTGTTCCTTGTTCATGTGATTGCACATGTGCACCCAGGGGTTTTGGATTGTGGACTTGAGTAAAAAGGACTAATGGCTCTGATACACCAAGCTTCCAAAGACACTCTGGGAAGCTACTAGGGCTGCTGCTCCTTGCTCTGAATAAAGCCTATTATTTCTTCACCCACAGCTCCCAGGACCTTTTCCTATTACCTAGCTTGTAGACCTGTGTGTGAAGGGTCTGTGACCCAGTCTGGACAATGGGCTCGAGGGGTCTGTAAGACCTAGCTCTAGCTTTACACTTAGTCAAGTACAGTTTAAGAATCTGGGCCAGATTCCACCTGAGCATTCTGCTCTTAGGATAAAAAGAACAGCACAGTGGCATGGAGAGGTGGTTGAAAGGAGACTTCAACAAGTTTGTCTCGAATCTGCTCGAATCTAGTCTGAGGCACAGGTGTCCTCCAGGCCTGTTCCCTCATCATCTTACTGGGGGTTCTCTTCACCTGTTTCCCGTGTTAAATCTCCTCCTTCATACATGCTACTTGATCCTCTGGCTGGTGTTCTTTGAGCTTCAGAAGGGTAATGTATTTTCTCTCCTCAATACAGAGAGAACCCATGATGTCAGAATTTCAGGCCTATCCTCAATGCCTGGTAGGGTCTCCCATAGAGACCTCCAATCTTTTACTTGGAAGATAAAAACCTGGAAGCTTAGCAGTAGAGAAGGGTTGGGGTATCTGAATTCATTAATCAGTATAGGACTCACAATTTAATTCCTTTGTTCTGGGAATATATCCGTGTCCTTGTTTCTACCAATCCCCTGTTTTACATAATTCACAGCATAAACTGTCAGACTTCTGTTTGGTTGAAGAAGAGGCAATTTCCCTCACAGGAAGTTGTTTCAAGGAAATCTCGGGTTACTAATGTGTCTAATGGTCTTTTACCTAGTCCAGCTCATGTTAGGTTCTCCCTTCACTTCTGATTACATTGTCCTTGACACTTCCGGTAGTTCTTGAGAATTATTCAGTAGACATTGCATAGTGTTAAGCTTTCCTCAGGTCAGGCTTGGAATCTGGCTTTCTTGTTGGCCATCTGCTTTCCAGCTTACAACATTTTGTTGTTCTTGCCTTGATTCTGTGTTACCCATCCCTGTAGACACTAAAATGGGCATTGAACAGGCTGAGACCAACTCTGAAACCAAATAGATTTTTGCTGAAAACTCGTGCAAGCCTATATATTACTTCTTGTATACTTTTTAATTTCCTTTATTAACCATTTTTCCCTAAATCTTTGAAGATAGAATGCCCTTATGAGATTCCATGCATCAAAAAAAACAAAACTTTTGATGATAGCCTTTGGAATGCTATAGTCTTATTCAGTGAGACTAAAGTAATTTGAAAGTATGGGTATAATTTATAAGAATCTTAAATGTGCATCAGAGATATCATATTGTATTCCATAAACATATACAATTATCATGGATCAATAAAAAAAGATATTGCAAAAAATTAATTGGAAGCATGGAAAGATATTCAGGATAATTTTTAAAAATCAAAAGACAGATTTCAAACAGTACATATAATGTGTTCACATTTTAATAAAATGTTATATATTTTAGAAGACTCAAGGATTATATATCAAACTGTTAAGAGTGAATTCTCTAGGTGGTAGATAGGACTAAGATTGATGTTTATTTTCTTATCTGTACTTGCAAAATCTCAATACACTTGCATTGTATTTTTTTTTTAAAAAAAAGGTGCATCAGAGAAAATTGCAAAGCTGAAATAGGGGTTCTGTCTGCACATCACCAAATGCTGGGCAAAACAGTTTGTGAAATGATTGTAGAAATATGCTGTGACATTCTTCAGACTATATGCCAAATGGAGGAAAAATTATGTAATAAATAATAACAAGCAACAGAGGCATGGCTCTCCAAAATAAATTATTAACTCAACAACAATACTTTGTAAGAATATTCAATATATAGTAGAGATCTGAAGGGCAAAGACATGGTTCATGCCTCTCATAAGCTCATAGTCAAATGGAGGAAGCAGACTGTAACAGGACTCAAGGCTTATGGCAATAATACTCCTTATCTTTAAGTTATCAACTAAAATGTCACCTCTTCCTGACCACCTGTAAGGAAAGTAGGAAAAGTTTAGTCATGATCTCTCACCTGACATCTGTTACAAATGGGCAAGATTGAGCACATTCACTAGAAACAAGTTATAAAAGTAGTGTGACTGCACGTGTGCCCATTTACTGATTCAGCATGATTGTTGTCATTATATAATATTTGGCTGGCAGTCACTATTGTGTAGTAAAAGTATGAAGGTAAGTGCTCTGAACTTCTGCTCGGTAGAGCACAGAGAGTAGCAGAGCATGGAGGGTCGGCAGCATGGGGGCAAAGCCTGAGCTTGTCTTGGAGGAATCAAGCATGTCTGTGAAGCTCACATCTGAAGAATAAAGTATGTTTACCTTGCATATAGTTGCCAGGATCTTCTTTCAACTACCTGACTCACGACCTGCACAGGAAGGGGCAGAAGGATCTGAGATTCCTGCCCAACACCCCCCTATCCAAAGGAAGTCTCCCATCTGCACCTTCACTGCCATTATTTCTATCTTAGTATTCTCTTTCTCTTTAAAGTATTAACCAAAATGTGTGATTATTTTATTTTTGCTTGTTTCTTTTTTCTGTTTCCCACCACTGGACTCTTACACAAAATCAAAGACCATAATACTTGTTTCTCATTTTATCTGCAATGACATACAGATAAAATTATATGCAAACAACATATTTAGTAATTTAGCAATAGTTCCTACCTAAACTTTCTAGCAGCACACAAGCTAAGTCTTGAAGTGTTAGCCAATTACGCTATGACCAATGTCAGTCTAAAATGGCAGCAGGTGGACAGGAAGAACACCCAAAATGGCTGCAGAAAGTTTCACATTTTCCGAGAACCACAGAAGACCCTCCTCCCCCTTATTCCTCACCACCACATCACCTTCCCGCGTGTGCAATTTTCCCCACCTATAGGAAGGTCCCAGCTCAGCTTAAACTCTCACTTGGTCCTCTCGTCCAATGACAACCTATTAGGATATATAAGGTGCTCCCTCGTTCTGCATGTGGCTGCTCCTGCTTTGAGAGGACAACCCACCGCTCACCCCTGAAGCCCTCCAATATACATTCTGGCTGAGTATCCATCTCTCATTGTAATTCTTTGTAACCCGGGCCATCCCTTTCATTGGTGCCGTGACTTGGATTGGGCTTCCCCACCACCGGTGGGGCCCCATCCATCTCTCCACCGATGGCCCCAAGCTTCCACCTGTGATGACACTCAGCCCGGCCCTTTTTCCCCATTGCCACCAGCACATCCACCATCAGCCTTCTAATCGGTGAGTTTCCCAGAATACCAGTTTCACCTCTCTCTCTCTCTCTCTCTCTCTCTCTCTCTGTCTCTCTCTCTCTCCCCCCTCCCTCCCTCCCTCCCTCTCTCTCTCTCTCCCCCCCCCCCCCCCCGCTCCCATCCCCCCTTCTCCGGGACTCGGCAAGAGGACGTTACCCTTTCCCACTCCCTCTCGCTCGCTGTGGGGGTTTTCGTTTCTGCCAATACGCATTCGTCAGTCCCGCGCCAGGTGCCCCTCAGCTCTACGACCCTTTCAGGGTCCCTCAACCACCAGGAAACCGGTGACAACCACTTCCGGGGTTTGAGATTTCTCAGTGCCCCATCCAAAGCAGGGACACCCCTTTGGCCATGGTACTCTCTCCTCCCTGTATCATAGGGGGTGCTTCATCTCTCTCGGCTGACTCCCCTCTAAAATGCCTCCTCACTAATCTCAAAACTTTGGGCCTGGCCCCAGTCATTAAGCCAAAAAGCTCATTGGGCTTTCTACTGAGGAGTGGCCAGCCTACTATGATTTAGACAATCAAAATAGGTGGCCTCCTTTTGGGTCCCTTAACCCCGATATTCTTTGGGACTTATATAACTTTTGTGAAACATTCAGGAAAACGGGCCCAAATCCCCTATGTCCAGGCTTTTTCCTACCTTCGGTCAAATCCCGCCTTATGCACGGGCTTGTCGTCCAAACCAGGTTCGATTAGCCTGCAGGCCTTCTCCGCCCGCTTCCGTTCCTCCTTCGTCTGACTTCGACCCCCCGGACCAACCCCCTCCTTACTGGCAGCGCGCCTCTCCGCCACCACCCCAACCCTCGGTGCCTCCCAGGCCTCCCGCTCCCGCTCCGCCACCACACCCATCCAGCCCGCCTTTTACTCGCTCTCGGGCCCATGAGGCCCAGCCCCCCCACCCCCACAACTCAGACGCCACTCTTGGCCCCGCTCCGTGAGGTGGCCGGTGCAGAAGGTATTGTTAGGGTTCACGTCCCTTTTTCCATGACTGATCTTTCCCAAAGTGAAAAGCGCTTAGGTTCATACACAACTAACCCTGTTTCTTACACTAAAGAGTTTCAGTATCTCTTCCAGGCTTACAGTTTAACTTTTCATGATGCCTACACTATTCTCACAAACACCTTATTGCCTAGGAATGTAGGCGGATCCGGCAAGAGGCCAGATCCCATGGAGAAGAGGTCCACCAGACCAACCCTGCCCAGGTGATCGGGGCTCAGGCCGTCCCGGGGATCAACCCCCACTGGGACTATAACACCCCTCCCGGCTTGGCTCAGCGAGACCACTTCCTCACTTGTCTTGTGGCGGGGCTCAAACGGGCCACCCAAAAGACAGTAAACTATGAAAAACTCCCAGAAATAGTCCAAGATAAAAACAAAAAATCCTTCCTCCTTTTCAGACCGCCTTACTAAGGCTTTATTACAGTTCACCAACAAAGATCCCTCAACTGCTGATGGGAGACAACTCCTGATGACTTATTTTTTTAACCAAAGCTTCCCTGACATATGGGCAAGCCTAAAAAAACTGAATCAGAGCCCCTTACTCCTCAGAATGAAGTCCTAGCTGCTGCATTTAAGATCTATCACAGCCAGGATGATAAGGACAGACTCCAAAAATACCAAATGTCTACACAGACTATGAAGGGTTCTACCCCCTCTGCTTCCATTATCCAGAAGGGTCACCCCCACCTAAGGGTCCCCTGGGCCCCTGCTTCAAGTGCAGCAAAGAAGGACATTGGGCACAGTCATACTCCAACCCCAGACCTCCATCAAAGCCTTGCCCTAAATGCCACACTCCGGGTCACTGAGGGGTAGACTGCCCCAGCCTCCATAGGGAGGCCAGGTTGGTCTCAGATCCCACACCCAACTTTCTGGGCCTGGCATCTGATGACTGAAGGGGCCCTGGGATTCCTTTATCCACAAGGGAGCCCAGGGTAGAACTTAAGGTTGAGAGCCGCCCTATTTCCTTCCTCATTGACACGGAAGCTACTCTTTTGGTTCTGACAGAGTTTTGGGGACCCGCATCCCCATCCGAATCGCCCATTGTCGGGGTGGGAGGAAAGGTTATATTTCCTTTAAAAACACCTTATGTACAATGCCATTTCCAACACCATTCATTTTCCCTTCACACCAATTGGGTTGCATTGCTTCCCTTGGCTTTATTCCAGCTCTGGACTCTCCCAAAATAGCCCTCTTCTATGTCCCCATTTGAGGTCATGTACAGTTACCTGGTTTTGCCTCCTGGATGGCCCCTTCATCCAGTCCATTGCCAGAGCACCTCACCTATCCCTCCTTTCTTTCATCCACTCCAAACTTTGGAAACACCAGCAAACCCTTTTACCTGACCCATCCAGGTCTCATGTTTCTTTAGCTTTAACCCCTGAAGATTGGGTACACTTCTCCACCCCCCCATCCCGAGTCAACAGGGGTCCCTTAACCCCAAAATGGGAGGGACATTTAAAGTTATTCTTTGTACACCTACAGCTGCCTGGCTGGAAAAAGCCCCAGGAAAATTAACCTCATGGATTCATAGCTCCAGGTTAAAGCCAGCCAGGTCACCTGACCACAGAATGGAACCTCACCACTCAGGTCATTCCCACAAGCTCACTTGTTCCATTTCTCCCACCAATCCTCTAAGGCTTCATATACCCCACGCTCCCGCCCTCTCCCTAACACCTGAATAATTATTCCTCTTTCTTCCTTCATTTTATTGCATATAATTCTTTCAAACAACATGCATTCAGGCCCGGCTTTTTCCCTTTTGGCCCTGCTTCTATTTTTCAGCCCCACCACCCCCAACACAGATTTATTTTATTTGGTGGAATCTGGGGGCTCTTGTGCCCAAGTCCTTGCCACCACCGACTGCCGGCCACAAGGAAGCCAGACCTCTATTAATTTTACCTTCTCCTCTTTCCATTCCACCCCTAGGGAATTTTCCAACCTGGCTATCTGTTTCATTTATGACCACATTGAATACAACTGCCGTCATTATTGGGTCCAGACCAACGGAGGTTGTCCTTACAATTATTGCAAAATACACACCACCCAGCTAGATACTGGGAGCACATTACGATCCAGGTACTGCCTCACCAGCGACGGACAGTCCAAATATATTCTAACTATTTCTGATCCCTGGGATTCCCAATGGAACACCAGTGTTAAGTCCAAATTGTACAAATGGCCCTTTAATTCATATCCAATCGCGTCACTTGACATTTATAGAGTTTACACAGGGGTCACCCCTCAAGTTTTTTCTGTTCTCCATGACCAGACTCGTTATATCCAAACACAGGAACAAATCATTCAGGAACGGATTCGCAAGGTGCCTTGGGTTTCTGTCAATCAGCTTATCCTCAAGGAATACTTGCCACTGACAAATAATAAATGACATGTCTCCTGTCTTTCCTCCATGCCCTTCAGGAGGACAGTTGGCTGCTCCCTAACATCCATCAGGCCAAGGATGTGTTCGAGGGACTCAGCAACCTGTGGCTCCAAGGAACGTTCTCCACCTTCTCGCCAGCAGAAATCAGAATTTTCAGTGCCTGGCTGTATGGCCTTATGCTCCTCATGTTTGGTTAACTGTACCCCCCCTTTTTTTCCTCCCCATACTGTCCCCTCCTTCTCTGCCCCCATTCAGCAGGAAGTAGCCAGAGGCAACAGCGATGCCCATTTTCCAATCTAAAACCAAAGAGGGGGGAATGTTAGCCAATTACATTATGACCAATGTCAGTCTAAAATGGCAGCAGGTGGACAGGAAGAACACCCAAAATGGTTGCAGAAAGTTTCACATTTTCCGAGAACCACAAAAGACCCCCTCCCCCTTCTCTCTCACCACCACATCACCTTCCCGTGTGCGTGATTTTCTCCACCTATAGGAAAGTCCCAGCTCAGCTTAAATTCTCACTTGGTCCTCTCGTCCAATGACAATGAGACAGCTCAACCTATTAGGATATATAAGGCGCTCCCTCCTTCTGCATGCGGCTGCTCCTGCTTTGAGGGGACAGCCCACCTGCTCGCCCCTGTAGCCCTCCAATATACATTCTGGCTGAGTATCTGTCTCTCGGTGTAATTCTTTGCGACTCTGAGCCATCCCTTTCACAAAGGATTTGTAAGAGTTAGCCATAATAGACAGTTTGGGGGAAGATCATTTCTGTCAAGTAGAGGTATGTGAAAAATCACAAACTGTTTAATATAGCTTAAGTGAATACACTGGTAAGAAAAACAAGGAACTGAAGAAAAATAACATTGAAGAGGAAGGCTGAGCAAACTCATGAGTTATTACTCTGCTACAAAGTCTTGGGCACCCACTGCAATATTTTAAGCAAAAGAAACATAAAGATATATATATTCTTTTATTTTAGAAAGATAAATCAGAGAAAAGTGAGTAGGATGGTCACTTTCATCTTTTCATGGTCAAAGCTACAGTTATGATTGTTGATATAGTAGCCTCTATAAAAATAAGGATTTGAATTTTATGTGGAGCTCATAGAGGAAAGATAAAGAGCTTTCTGAAGGTAGAATCAACAGTATTTGGTGATCTATTCTATGTAGTGGGTGAAGGATAAAGACAAATAAAGGTCTTTTTTCAAATTTCTGCCATGGGCTGTTAGGTAGATAATATTGCCACATATCAAAATGAAGAAAATAAGAAGAACATTTTGGGATGGAGTAGAACAAAAACATAAGCAGTAATGTCACCTTTAGTTTGGACTTTTGCCAAAATATAAGGCACTAATTGTATAATTGTTTCTACTTTGTGTCACTTTTAAAAATCTTTTTTATTACCTAGATCCCCCATGTGACACTTCCTAATATTTGTTAAACATATATTTCTCTTTCTGATTTGCTCCTCTGACACTACCCAATGCATAATTATCCAACATTTAGAAATTAAAATAGAAGAATGTTTCAAGAAGATGAGAATCCAGATAGAAGACTCTGTTAATTATGACTCTTTCGTTTAAATATGAGCTCACTGTCTTATGGAGACAAGTAACACCATTGAAATGATTATTTCAAAAAGAAAAATGCATTTTTGTTATTGCCAAAGGAAGAGTAATAGTTTCATTATAAGCCTATTACTTCACTTTAGCTGAATCCAAATAATGATTAATTTCTATAACACATCTTAATTTTGTGACAAAATCAAACACGTCTTAATTTTGTGACAAAAATCAAAATGTAAAGTATTGTGATATTTTTATCCAGGTACAGAACAGTTAGCCATAATACGTGAATGTAAACTTAATGTAGTTACCCAGGTATAAAGAAAATATACTTAACACCAAAGTGTTTAAAAATGATTAGATTTGAGGCTATTTACATACTACAAAGGAGAACTTTGAAAAGGAATAACTTTTTTTATATATTCAAGGGAGGGTTATTTTCAATATATAAATAATTCAAATCAAGAGCATTTTAATATTTTATTTTGAAATTGCCCAATTTTGAATCCAAAAGTCAAAGCAGATATTCACTGTTTTTGTTAATCTAAAACTTGAACAAATCTGTCTATACGAGAAATGTGAACTATAAATGTTTATATGAAATAGATGATGTTGCTGTTAAATTTTTAATAGATTGGATGCCATGACAAACAGGCAAGGAATAAGATTATTAAAAAACATCAAATAATTTTTTGTTCCATTCAATTCCTCAAAATACAGGACAGAACATTAAACATGAGGGCAGGCAATCAAAACTTTAAAGATAAAAACACTCTGTTTACATTCTTATTCCTTTTTCTGCCTGATACCTACTGATCCAAAACTAATCTCAACATTAGATTTATTCTCTGTCTAATCCTTACTTCTCATCTTTAACATCTGGAAGTTCAGCTACACAAAATTCACCTTTTAGTGAAAAGTCAGACATATCATCAAAGGATTAAAGCTTTTGTCAAAATACCCCCACTTACTGCTATTTTACAATGTCATATAATACCAGAATTCTCTCTTCCCAAATCTATTTGGCTATGTATAATCTAGTCATGTTTAAATTTAATATATATCTTACAAAAAAAAGGTGAAATAAAGGAAAATAAATAAATGTGAAGAATCAAAAAAGAAAAAGTCTGGGGAAAACTAAAAGGAACAAGAGTGTCTTGGAGCAATGTTTGGTTCCCGATCTAGGGAAAAGAAGGTATTATGTAATGCTGGGGCATTCTCTTCTGCTAGAAATCAAGTTGCCTTCAAAATTAAAGAGGTGTCATCAAAACAACAAGCATACAGGTGTAAGGAGCCCTCACTGACTAAAGTTGTGGCAAGCAGAGCACCAAAAGAATTGTAATTGCAGTTTAATAAAATGATCTTTTAAAATCCAAAAATTAGCATTCAAAAACAATAAAGCCAGAAAAATTTATACATAAAATTTGATAAAGATTTGATAAAGCATTTCTTTATTATAAAAGTGGTGAGTACAATATAATAAGTAAACATTTATCTTTCCATCAGAAACTATATTTCAGAGTAAATAAACAGTTCCAGTAAGGGGGGGAAAGCTCGACCACACTGAAGAATACCAATATTATCAAAGAAGTGATAGAGTTAAATATCATTATTTTAAACTTGTATTCTCCAAATAACATACACTTAAAATATACAAGTAAAATTTACAGAAGTACAATGAAGATTATTCTGAATCTGAAGTCAAAACAAGATTGTAAAACTTTTCTTTTAATAATAAATAAATTGAACGATGAAAAAATTTAGCATTGCTACAAGAGATTTGAACAACTAACACACTTGATGTAATAAAAATATATAGAAAATTGAACCATGAAATTGCTGAATGCACATTTTTTCACCATATATGTTGTCTGGCTACAACAAGGCTACAGCTAAGGCTGATGCCTGGAATCCTGCTCACAGCGCCAATGGTCTAGCTCTTTTAATCCTGTTCATGATGACAATTATAAAGCTAGGCGACCACACTAGTTGTTGTGGCTCTTTTTCCTGCTGGCAATCCTGCACCAACTGGGCCAATGGTTGAGCTAGGGCTCGGTCTGGAGCTACCAGACCCCTCAAGCCCATTCACAAACAGGGTCACAAACGCTTCACACACCAGGCTGGGTCACCAGACCCCTTCACACAGGTCTATGAGCTAGGTAACCGGCCACACAGTCCTTGGAAGCTGCAGGTCTGGAAAAACATGGCCACCCAGAGCAGTAGCCCAAGGCAGTAAAAACCAGCCAAAGTGGCTCTGCCTTGCAGGCACACTTACTTCACCCACAAACACAATGCTTACCGAACCACCCTGAACCAGCTCCAAGGTGAGGGAAGCCTGACCAAACTATTGCATTTTCCCAACATATATTATTTTTTTTAATTATTTAAATTCTAAACAATAAATTGACAAGAAATACCAGAGCATCATAATTATACAGGCTATTTTTTGGTGACAATGCAATTAAAATATGTATTAGTTACAAAAAATCTACCAAAACTACACATATTTGAAAACTTTTACAAAAGTTATTACAAAAGAAAGCAAATTTCTACTATTTGTGAAACTGAGCAAATTGTAAGAGAGAAAATAGGGTGGTAGCAATGTTTAAAGGTATAATGGTTGAGAATTCTTTAAAACTGATCAAAGAACCTAACCTATCAATTATAAAATCTCTACAAATCAAGCAAGATAAATACAAACAAAATCACACTTAGGCTCAGTATAGTCAAACTACTGAAAACCCAAACAAAAAGAAAATCTTAATAACAGAGAGAAAGAAGATATACTATATTTAAAGTAGAATTAACAAAATTGACAGAGACATTTTCAAAGGAACAAGAGAAGTTCCCAAAAAAAGGAGACAAGATTACAGCCCTAAAAGAAAAGGGGTGGTCAGCCTTGATTCTATATCTAACTAAAGTATCTTTACTTTCTGAAAAAAAGTGAAAATGAAATAAAAGTTTTTCTGACAAAAAAAATCAGAAAATGTATTGCCAGTGTCCTAAACTAAAAGAGAAACTAAAGGGAATATTTCAATCACAATAAAAATTATTTTAGATGAAAACATAAAGATGTGGGAAAGCAGGCCTAGCAATGAAAAGGGTAAATATTGGGTAAACTTCAATGAATATTAACTATAAGAAGCTATACTGTAAAAATTCCATATGCTCTGGTGCAGTATTTAAGGAGCTTAGATATCACCACTTTATTCTAACAATAAGTAAAAAGCTGAACAAACTAAAAAATCAACAACTCTTCTTAGATCCATCAGAAAAATGAAGGCGCAGGACAAACTGCTATCCTAGAATTGGAGAGACGGGCTGATACAGAGAATCACAAGTGACCTGAGCAGACAAAACTTCCAGAGGAACCAGTGTTGGGGTAGGAAAACCTGAATTGTAATTGACAAGTTGCTGGAGGCTCAGTGTAGACAAGTCTGAGTGTTACAAATTCGAGGGGGATCCAGTCTTAAATGGGCTTCCACACATTCACGAATTTAATTTCCAGGAGCTCTACCAGATTCTCACAGTGAGTATCAAAGAAAGATCTCCTTGTGCTTCTGGCAGGGGGAAGAGAAAAGTAACCATTCTGAAATAAACAGAGCACTCTGTTCTTCCTAACAAGCTCTGTGGTCAAGAGAAACAATTTTTCAAGAAGTTTTGTTATTTGTTATAAAGGAGAACCTAGACATAGGAACATGAAGTGGAAGAGGATACAGATATAAAATGAGTTTACAGCAAGAGACAGGAAATGTAGAGCATATTTATATGTTGTTGGGAATAATCATAATATAGAGGGGCATTAATGATTAAGGAAAAATAAAAGGAAACTGCAAAAGAAGTCCCTGTCAAACTGAGAAGAATAAGGAACCGGAGCCAAAAGGAATTTTGGACTTTTTATGGAAGTAAAGACAGTTCTTTCATGGTAAAAGCAGAGAGAACAGAAGGTATAGATCCTGACCCCAGCAGAAGTGTGCTTTGGGGTGAGAAAATCCAGAAGTTACTGTCTGGTTGCTTCATTTTCTCACTGATAATTTCCTGAGAGTTGAGGAGGGATTAATGTGGGTCTTCAAAAAACGATATGTGGTTATGAAATTTTGTCTCAGAAAACATTCGTTGATAGGATTGTTTGGCAGTATTCACTGCCAATGGAAAACTAGTTAGCCTGGTTTTGTAATTTTGATGTTGGAGGTAAGATCCGGGTGCCCAATAGTCAGCCTCAACTGCTCAGTCCTTTTACCACGTTCTTGACGCCACCACAGGAAAAAATTCAAGGTCAAGAGTCACAATAGAAAGTGAGAACAAGTTCAATATAACAGATAAGAGATACAGGTTCCACAGAGAGAGTGTGGCATAGCTCCATAGACTGAGCAGGGCCCGTGCCAACTCTAACACAAAAGTAAGTTCAGTACAGACATCAAGTCTAACACAAAATCAAGAAAAACATACTTAAAGCTCAGTACAAAGTGCAGGTTGGCTCAAGAGAACGAGCAGCTGCTTGCTGAAAGTAAGTTCAATACAAAGTAAAGTATGCACACCTCAGCCATTGAAGTGTGGACTGCCTCCAGGAAAGTGAGCAACAATTCTGCCTTTGACTGGGATTCAGCTTTTATAGTTTCTCTATCTAATGAATATTCGATCAAGTGGGTGGTTCCCAGTTATGTATCATTTAGTCTTGCACATGCTCAGGCTGGTCTCCTCCTAGAGTGTGTTCATTGATCAGACCCTATCACATGCACCAGGCATAGACAAGAATATTCTGTGCTCCCTACTGAGCATGCCCAGCCACTGGATTTGCACAAGCCAGCCCCTGTGACCTCATCTTCCCCATGTTCATGCTGAAAATAGGTTTGACTGGCAACAGTAAATTTCCTCCAGGAGTGAGCCCAGAGGAAGGGGACTGAGACTTTGGGGAGTGGCTGGAAACCCAGAGGTGTGTCCTGAAACCCAAGCCCAGGGAAACTGAGCACCTCCTATATCAATTTGCCAAATGATTCTTCAGGTTATCAACATTTATCCTAACAGGGTGTAAAGTCTTGCCAAGACTGAATATTATCAGTACTTTCTGTCTGTGCCAATGTGATATGTGTGTGTGTTTTAAAAGAAACCCCTTTTTACTGTATGTTTTTTATTTGACTGTGAGAATATTTTCTTTTGTTTATTGTTATTATACGGATTGGAAAAGAGTAAAGCTAGAGACAAAAACACTTAGAAGACTGTTGCTATAGTATAAGTGAATATAATGGTTGCCTCAATAAACTGGCTATTAGTATGTTTGCATACATGTTACATTATAATTTCAATATAAAGCACATTGACTTTAAGAGAAGACCAGCTGGGTGTGTTCCCTGAAGCTTCACAGGGGTAACATTATTTTGATAAATTCACCACACTTTTTTCAGTCTGGTTCTCAAGCTAATGGGTTTCTTGAAATGGAATTTTATCAGCAAGTCAAGGAAAGATACATTTCCCAGTGGGGAGTCTCACATGAACAAAGCTAAGAACTAGGAAGTTACTCATATCTTTTATCTCTACAAGTGTGAGAATAAAATGAGATGAGACAGGAAGTCTGCTTAAAGAAAGTTTAGTTTTTCTTTTTTATTAAGATGGTGTTATGGGTTGAATTGTGCCCTCCCCCAAAAAAGATATATTGAAATCCTAAGCCCGTTTACCTCCAAATGTGACTTTATTTAGAAATTTAGAAATAAATTTAGACTTTATTTGCAACTATTGCAGTTGCAGTTAGTTAAGATGAGGTCATACTGGAGTAGGGTGGGCCCCTAATCCAATTTTACTGGTATCTATGCTTTTAAGAAGATGGCCATGTGAAGACAGAGACTTGTGGAGAACACCATGTGACATTGAAAGTGAAGATGGGAATTATGCATCTGCAAGCCAAGGAATACCAAAAATTGCCAGCAAACCACAGGAAGCTATGAAGAGGAGATCTAGAACTGAGACACTTGTCTGTTGTTTAAGACACATAGTTTGTGATACTTGGTTATGGCAGCCTGAGGAAACTAATATAAATAGGGAGACTCAAGGATATCTAAATGTTGTTGGAAACAGGTCACCAGGAAGGGAGACAATGAAGACAGAAGATGAAGGAATTATTGATGGAGTATGTTCCTGGAGAAAGAGGCAGAAAATAGTAACTCAGAGAATGGCCCTTAGAGGAAAGACACTCCTTGACTTGTAGTGAAAGGAAAGAAGGAAGGTGTGGTAGTTCCTCTCCATGATTTTCAATTTCCCTAAAATTGATGAGGTAAAATCGTCATCTAATGATTAGCCGGACCCTAGTTTCATAGGATATTTGAGAGAATGGAGAAAGTCTGAAATAACCTCTGTAGAGAATAAGAGAAAAATGAAGTTCTCTACAATACCACCAGTCTCCAGATTCAAGTACAGCACAAATAAATAAAAGCATTTGCAATTTGGTTTGCTATATAAGCAATTAAAAACCTGTATTTTTATTTTATTTATCTGTCCTCTGAAAGAACAATTTAGCAATGAACATTTTAATTACTGTAATTTGAAATCAATAATAGATATTCATATGTTTGTTACCCCTTCACATCACCTGAGAAAACCATTAATTCATTTCAAGGCCTGTGTTCATGTTGTTGATGTCCTAGATTTGTGTATCATCCAGTAAGAAATGTGTAATCACTGAATTAAAGATTGTGGAAGGTATATTACCAGAAAAGTTTGGCTTTCCATCAGATCTATAAACTTACCTAGCCCTTGTGTTTATTTCAATATATGCAGTCATTCATTGAGTAAAATAACATCCTAACATTTTACAGTTTGATATATGTATTAAATGGGTTCCCTGATAGTATGGATCTAATAATATTATAGAGGCAGAGTTGTTCATTAACATATTTAAGAATTTATTGATATAGATAAAAACCATCCAGTTAACACAAATACATAATGATAAGCCAATACAAAATATGTATGGATATGATCCTTACTTGTTTCTTGAGACACAGGTTTAGAATCATATTTAGTTTCCATCACCCTCATTCACACAAATAAATAGATATCTAATTAGCTATGTGTCTGGAAAATATACAAAAAGAGCCTTCATACATGAGGAGGTAAAGCAAAGCTCATCATAATAAATAATATGAACACTTAAAATGAAAGAAATAACTAATCACCAAGAGCAACCATACATTTATGAACAATAAGTCATTCCAGACTAAGCCCACATTATTTTTGATGGGGTTACCAGTCCACTGGTTAAAAGTAATATACTTGCATGTGTATACATACTCATATGTGTGTGTTTACATATATTTATATCTATTTAATTTATAGTTGTTTATATATTTATATATATAATGAAGACTAAGTTGATTAGTTATTAAAGTGATCAACTAAAATGGTGCCATGTTGACACTAAGTGTATAGAAAGCTGCCCAAAGAATATCAAAGTCCTCATTTTGAGTCTTTTCCCAAGGCTAGGCCCTACCCATCTTCATACTCTATAGCTCCCCTCTCATACTGTTCTCCTCAGTAGCAAAGCTGTTTAACATGGAGCTCAAAGGCATAGGCTCTGCAACTAGTCAACCACTTTTGGAATTCTACCCTACTAGCCACTGGCTATGTGACCATGAGCAAGTTATGTATTCCTTCTGTCCTACAGTTCCCTTATCTGTAAAATGGGAAATAATATTATTATCTTGTAACATTGTTGTTAGAATTAAATGAATAAATACATTTATTATAATACATAGGTTTTTGGAACAAGCCTAACACAAGTTAAGAACTAAATAAATATTAAATATTAGAATAAGCATCATTATATCCCCTATATTGGATAATAGCATTATTATCTACTCAGTTGCACAAATTAGAAATCTGATCAGCTTTAAATCCCACCTTTTTATCACATATGTGTCACAAATAATTTGTGTCCCTGCTCTACATCTCTAATGTTCAAGCTTTAGTTTAAGTCTTCATTCAGCCTCTCCCTGAACAAATAGTGTAAGTCTCATAACTCTCTTTAATCCCATGTGCCCACACTCAGATTTGTTTCCACATCATTTATCATATCTTTTTTCTGATATCCAAATCTTATCATGCTACTTCTTTTCTTAAAAGGCTTAAGGTTTCAAGACAAAGTTCACATTTCTCCCCATTACATATCAACCTCAATATAAAAGGTCACTGTTCTCTGAACCTGTTCTGCTTTTCACACCTCACTGCTCTGCACTATTTCCCTTTATCCCCACCTTGGAGCACCTTTCCCTCCTTTTTCTGCTTGTCATCTCTTTCCCTTTCCACCTTGTATTAGTCACCCCTCTTTCTCTGGTCTTTTAACATAACCGTTCTTTAATAACAACAAGAGCTGCAATAACAATAGTTAACATTAATGTATAATTATGTGTCACACACTATTACAGAGAAAGGTATTACCTCATTTACTCCTCAAAACAATCTCATAATGTAGGTACTGTTATCACTCTCATTTAACAGATGAGGAAACTGGAGAAAAGTTAAATACTTGTCCAAGACCACTTGGCTGGTGAGACACAGAGCAGACTTTGAATCCATGCAGAATTATTTGAGAGCTGAAGCTCTGAAATACTAAAGAATACTGTCTCTCAATTACAGTACCCAAATATAGCAATATTATATTACCATAAAAATCAAAATACTATGTCTTCTTTACATTCATATCTTCAGGGTCTAGTTCAGTAGCTGCAATATAGAATGTACAATAATTAATAAAAGGACAAATGAATGAATTAATGAATGAGATCAGATAAATAAAAAGCTAGTTTTTAATGGATTTCCTTTCCTTCCCTGCGGACATTATTTTTATCTATTTTATATATTACTGTTGCTTTTGATTTTCTTTAAGGAAAAAACATTAAAAAACAAATTTAAAAGTTACTGCTTCAAAGGGGTTAGCCAGTTAGCTCAGTTGACTAGAGCATGGTGCTAATAACACCAAAGTCCAAGGTTTGATCCCTGTGCTGGCCAGCCGCCAAAACACTAAATAAATAAGTAAAAGTACTGCCATGGCTGAATTAATATTTGCCCATATCTATACAACCACAAATAAATCAGATTATTAAAGAACAATGCTTGCTATTGTGAATAACGCTGCAATGAACATGGGAGTGCAGCTATCTCTTTGACATAGTAATTTTAATTTCTTTGGACATATACCCAGAAGTGGGATTATACAATAATTACTTGTCAGTTAAAAATTAAATTAAATTTTAAAAAAATATTTTTTTTTGTTTGTTTTGAATTGCCTGTTTTTAAAGTCTTAAAAGCCTTAGCTTTAGTGCTGACACAGACTTTTAAGGTCAAACTGAGTCATTTATATCCTAAAAGTCTGATCTGTTTTTTTTTAAGGCTTTTCAGTATAGCCACTGCATTAAAAAATCAATCAATAAAATTTTTTTAATATTACAAAGTCAGTACTCATAAAAAAGATGTATATATTTAGTTTAGCCAATAGATTATAGATTCAGTACAATTTCCAAAGCATCTCATGGATATACCACAGAATAGCCCCATTCAGCTGAAATACGTGATTTGATTCCTGTTTAAATTTCTGAAATATATTTTTTCTAGATCAGTGACACCAACCACATTAGTGGTTTTCAAAAATGTTAGATACAGTGTTGCAATATGGATCTTTTTTTATTTAGCTTCTAACTCTCCAGAGGTTTTCAAATTTATTCACATATATATGTCATTGCTTTTTCAATGATTACATAAAATTGAAATCATACTATGAGTTTTCAGTTTCCATTTATTTATTTATTTACTTATTAAATTTCTGACTTTATTCCTAGAAAGTTATGATAATATTTTCTATAGACTTTATATTACTGCATGAGTTATGAAAAAATACAAATAAATCACTCTTGTTAAAAATTGTGATTCAAAGAAGTCTAATAACATGGAAAATATTTAAAATTTAAGTGAAAAGAATATATTTTAAAAGTATATTTAGTGTGTTTTCATTGTGTGTCTATCTGTAAGACAAAGCTCTGAAATGTTAACATTGTTGTACAGTGAGATTGGGGACAATTTTTATTTATTTTACTTATCTATATTTCTAAAGTTTCTAAAATCTATTACTTTTTTTGAGCAGTTGTTTTTTAAAGCCTCATATTAATAAATTGTACATAGAACTAAAATTTTAAAGTTCTGTTTGATTCAGTCTGTCTACCTGGAGTGTTTAGGACAAAGTTAATGCAAATAGAAACTTTCATTGACCTTGAAGAACAGTTAAAACATTTGGCTCGAAATACATCACAGTAATTCCTTTCACTTGGTAAGATAAGTTGTACAAATATGATGTCGATGGGTGGGGAGGGCAGCGAGGGAGAGAGGAAAAGGAAAAATTGCTAAAGGGACATGACAATCAACTACATTGTATAATGTTAAATTAAAGAATAAAGGAATAAAAAAATAAGTCACTATTTCTGATATACTTAAAACACACACACACATACACATAAAATTTCTACTTCTGTTGCTGAAAGTTCTCTAGATTGGCCACAAATACCCAGACTCGACTACCCAATTTGACTCAGAACTTTGGGTTACAACTAGAATTGTTTCAATGTTATCGAAAACCTTTAAAACAAAGGTAGACTTTTATTATTAGTTCACATTCTCTAGCAAACATTAGTTAATGTTCCATCATAAAAGTTTAATGTAACAATGGAAAATTTTCATAAAGTTCTGTAGAAAGTATATGCTGTGGGAGTCCAATAAAATATTTTTTGGACAACTGTTCTCATTCTGATTAATCTTTTCTTTGTTCATCATTACTCTTCTACACAGTGAATGGATTTAAAATTTATTATTTAGTTTAGCCATTTTACTTGTAAGTCAGTGAAATTCAAAATAAAGGAGCAAAATTGACTTACTTGCTAATCAGTCTACGTGACAAAATATAGATGTATGTTGATTCAAAATACTATTGATTTTACCCATAATAAAATGTTTGGTAGTACTCAAAATAAAACAGAATTTCAGCTTTTAAAGAGTTTCAAACCAGAAAGTTATTAAATTTAAAAATCTCAGTTAAGATTTCTTAAAATGTAGAATAAAAAAGTAGCTTACATGTGGGGAGATCAGGTTTGGAGTTAAAGCTTTTCAAGAGTAAGTAAAATAAATTATATCAATTTTTATGATGGAGTGACAATAATTCATTGACACAAGAATATGCTTTTGATTTATTATTAAGTAGCATATGCAAAATGATTATATGCTCCAGTTTTTAAAGTATGTGCATTTGTGTGTGTGCATGTGTGTTTGCGAGGGGCTATACAAAAATACATAGTTATCCTATCATCCTGAGCAATGAAATCATTGTTGATCTTATTTTCTCCTTGTTATTAATCTACTTTTGAACTAATATTACTAAAATAAAAGTTATTTTTACATAAAAATTATCAATCTAATTACATGGCAGTTTCCTGCTGGAATCCTAGAACTACTAATTCTCTCTTATATGCCCTAGAAAGATAACTCCCTAAGCAAACAGGGTAAGCAAAATATTTAGGGCCAATAATATTTCACTGTTATCAAATGTCTGCTTAAAATAAGTTTGATGCCTATAAGCATCATCAAAAAATTATCTGTTTTATTTAGAGAAGCCCTGAAAGAGCATCTATTATTAAGTATTACTTTGGTAAAATAGTCAATGCAATAGGCAAAGAAATTAAAAAGGGTATAAATATTAGAAAGAGATAAATATCATTATTGAAGATATTATTCCCTATCTAAAAAACATAAAAAAGTAAACTGAAAAACTCTTGTAACTATAATAGAGTTTAGTAGATGGCTAGCTAAAAATACAATAACAATAGCTTTTTAACCAGTAAGAAACAAATAAGCGAGACAAATCTCACTGGCAGATGTTTTAAATTGGCTCACTCCACTCTAATTTCAACAACTCCTAATTTGCCTTCCTGTGTGCTACAAAGGCTTAAAACCTAATGCAAAATTCCATGCTCTTTATTACAGGATATGTGTATGTGACTGAGTCTCAAAAAAATCATATGTGCCTTTGCAAAATGAATTCTATGAGATGTTCTCAATATAAGGGGAGTTCACATACTCTGGCAAACACAGAGACAGAGGCATCTGGTTTTTCAGAAGCAGCTATGGTAGCAATTTGGCAATTGGTGTGGAGCAAGAGGTACTGATGACAGGAATGTTTCTAATAGAAAATTCCCATCACGTGACTGAGCAGTTTCCCCGCCTGCATTGTTTCTGTCGGGGTAATACTAAAACCTGATATTCCAGCACTCCAACTGACTCTGTGAGTTATCTGATATCTTAAAATAAATTGATTTTCACTTAAAATAATGAGATCAACTCCATTTTTGATAACCAAAATCTCTGACAAATTCAATGGAGCATTAACTAGATAGATCATCTAAAAGGACATACATACAAATATACAAATATTAAGTGGTGTACTTTGGACTATGACAACTGGGGTAATTTTAACCTTGTTGACTTTTTAAATTTTTATTATTCTAATAATGTTCATTTGCTGCAAAGAAGTTATGCAATATAAAGTAGAAAATACTAAGTTCACCCAGAGATTTTCTTCAGAATGCCATGATTAAATAGAAAATAGTACCAAAAGTAGAATAATCTCTGTGGCAGAGATAGCCATCTGTCCACCAAACATACAACACACAAGCAAATGAACACACATCTATTGCCTCTTCCTGCGGACACAGCTAGACGGCAGTTCTCAGCCTCCCTTGCAATGGGGTACAGACAGATTGTTGTTTTAATGAGAAATGGTTGTTTTTACAAAGAAATGATGTGTACAACTTCCAAGACTGGCCCATATACTTCTCCCATGAGCAATCCTCCATGCTCTCCACTATACACTTCTGGCTTATGGTAATGCCCTTGGTGACCTTAGAATCCACATGTTAAAGAAGAGAGAGTAGCCATCAGTTTGCCCTGGACGACTGTACAGAGAAAGTTCAGCAGTCATTCCAAATCATGGCCAAGACTATTAGATGAGAAAGAAATAAATCCATTTTTTTTAAGGCATTGCAATTTTGATGTCTGTTATGTCAGCCTACTCAGCACTAATACAGTCTCCACCTCTCCCATCATCTGCTTTCTCCTCCACCCTTCATCCTTTCCCATAGGATTACTTGTGGTGTTATTCTATGTCTTTTATTTACTTTCCCCCAAAGCTGCCTGCCTTCAGTACCTGGAGACTACTTCTTAAAAGTCTCATCTGCAATATAGCTTACAGAAGTTGTTCCAAGTTTACAGGGTAACGTTGACACTTTCCTCTAGCTTTAAAGCTGATAATGTTTTTTAATATTCTTACTTTTATGTGTACATTCCTGTAATTTAATAAAAGAAAGCTGAATGCCTGTTCTTGCATTTACATATTTTACTGAAAGATTGATTTGGAATGATTTCTTCTTCTTTTTTTCTAGTTAGTATTCTTTAATTTTTCTGTAACCCATAGGAATTACTTTTGTAATTTTTAATGAAGAGAGAAAAAAAGCTTTAGTAAAGATACCAAAGTTAGCTATTTATCCACCTTTTTAATTAAAAGTTTGAATTCAATTAAATTCAAGTTCAGATACAAAAATGCCTGTCACTCTCAGTTTGGCTTTAATTTTTTAGTAAAATCATGTGTACAGGCTTATCATACTTACAAATATAGACAGGATAGCATGTATACAGAGGATGCTCTCCGTCTCTAACGTCTTCCAAAATTTGGAACTGAGAACCTACACCGTACTTAATAACATCCCCTATATGATTACTGAAAAAAAATTTCTTCCCATGGGGGCCAGATTCTCAATTCTGATTTCAAAAAGTCCCTAAATGATTCAAGGTCCATCTCTACTGTTGTCTGCTCTGTAAATATTCATGATTTCTCAAACGGATATACTCAGTATCTCCGTTAAATATATTTTTATTTAACACTTGATGCTTTCCAGGCCAGGTCTTTTATCAGAGGGATCTTAGTCTCATCTGTGCTCCTCCTTAAATTGCAAGCTCCTTAAGGTCAGGGACAGGATTTCATTGGTCTTTCTATTCTCTATACCTCTTAGCACAACAGAATACACAGAAACTATGCTTGCCACATTGTGTTGAATTAAATTGAGCAAATATGCAACTATAGTCAATTTTTCTGCTTCTAACCTGCCTCTAAACCTGTTTCCATGACAATCCTAGGTGATAGGAGCTCTTCCTTCCAAGAATAAGACGTGGATGCTGGTGGCAAGAAATGCTGAAGTCCTGCATAGAATTGATATAGAAGGCGCTCAGTTTAGGTTACAGGTCATGCCTCTGCGTTTCCAGCCACTCCCCAAGATCTCAGACCTCCTCTGGAGGGAAGTTACTGTTGCCAGTTAGACCTATTTTCAGCATGAACATGGGGAAGATGAGGTCACAAGGGGCTGGCTTGTGCAAATCCAGTGGCTGGGCATGCTCAATAGGGAGCACAGAATATTCTTGACTATGCCTGGTACACGTCAGAGGGTCTGATCAATGAACACACTCTAGGAGGAGACCAGCCTGAGCATGTGCAAGACTAAATGATACATAACTGGGAACCACCCACTTGATTGAATATTCATTAGATAGAGAAACTATAAAAGCTGAATCCCAGTCAAAGGCAGAATTGTTGCTCACTTTCCTGGAGGCAATCCACACTTCAATGGCTGAGGTGTGCATACTTTACTTTGTATTGAACTTACTTTCAGCAAGCAGCTGCTCGTTCTCTTGAGCCAACCTGCACTTTGTACTGAGCTTTAAGTATGTTTTTCTTGATTTTGTGTTAGACTTGATGTCTGTACTGAACTTACTTTTGTGTTAAACTTGGTGTGGGCCCTGCTCAAACTCTGGAACTGTGCCTCCCTCTCTCTGTGGAACCTGTATTTCCTATCTATTATATTAAACTTGTTCTCACTGTCTACTGTGACTATGTCCTTGAATTCTTTCCTGTGGTGGAGTCAAGAACCTGATAAGAGGACTGGGTGGGTTAAGACCAGCTATCAGACCCCCTGGACCCTACCTCCGACATCATAAGGAATGGAAAGAAAGTTGTTCCTGAGATAACTAATAGAAATACCTTTGTGCGGGAAAATGAATAGCAGTTTTGGTCACGCAAAATCAGGAGTTTTAGATGTGGCTGTATATCAACTGACAGGATTGATAGGGAACCTAACTAATTTTTTAAACATTGTGTCATTGGGAAATATATTCCAAACTTCAAACACCTGACCGAAACTATGTTTTTGGAATAAAATACATTCTTTACATCCAACCTGCTACAGTAAAAAATAACTGACACCTTTGCGCAATCCACTATCAATCCTAAAAGTGTATTCTCTGTGCAGAAGTTCTTTCAGTTTAGTCAATATACTGAGCTGTATACAATGATAGATTTTTTGAAATTTTATGATTCATCTTGAGTAGATTTTGTAGTGTTGTCAGGTATAAGAGTTATGTATATGCCTAAAAATTTGTCTTATAAGAAGCTTAAACTTAGGGAGGAGGTACATAACTTTTCTTTTATTTAATCTCACTGAGTCACTACGTTTTATGTTTCAAGAGCAACTGCATACTGAAATGGCAGAGAAAAACTAAAATAAAAGTGAAAGTCTAGAAATGGTATTCCATTATCTGGATTTTGTTAGTCTGTAATTTTCACCATAGGTTTAAAAAGGAGTGAAAACTGATTACAATAAAATTATGTGTTTTTATTAGGTATCACTAACTTTCACTCCAACAGAAGAAATTTCTAGATTGCACAAATCTAGGATGTTGTTTTCAAAATTTTCAATTAAATGTCTTATGTATAGACAATGGAATATTATTCATTTATAAAAAAGAATGAAGTTCTGATACACGCTTCAACATGGATGAAACTTGAAAACATTATATTAGTTGCAATAACCAGACACAAAAGGACAAATATTGTGTGATTCTACTCACAGAGATTACCTAGAAGAGGAACTAGATTAGAGGTTACCAGGGCCTGAAGGAGGAGCAAATAGAAAGTTATTAATTAATGGTTATTTAAGTTGATAAAAGAAGGTATGAAAATACATAGTGGTGATGGTTGCACAACGTTATGAATGTGATTAATACCACTGAATTGTATGCTAAAAATGGCTAAAATGGCAAATATTTTGTTACGTATTTTATCACAATAAAAAAAAACCTGAAAAAATTGAAATTAATGAGCAGTGACATAGCCAAAGAAAACAGCATTTAGTTTTATGCCTGTGACTACCGTGACAGGTTAAATTTTTTATTCCCATTCATGAATGTAATCAAGAAATGAGAATACTTCGAATAGCCTTATAATTGTTATTGACTAGTTATTTTGAATAAAATCCAGACCTTTTAGAAATAAGTAACAATGGAATTTCTATTGAATCTATACTATAATTTTAATGATAGGATTTTTGAAACTGTTGGAAAAATAATTGATTGAAGAAATTAAGAATTTATTTGTAGGGAGTAACATACGGGCTTAAGAAACTCAAATACATGAATGATCTTATTGAACTGTTAATATATATTTGCAGGAAAGATTTCAAGTCTTATCTGGAGGTCAATTTCTTTTCTTGAATCCCATTGCTCTGTTAGATATGTTTAAACTTGTGTAAGAAATCAATCATTTTTGTAATTTTTTTCATTGGTCCCAAGGCCCCTTCTTTCTCATCACTTAATAGAATCAAATCTTCAAAGTGTCCTCTAATCGATTCTAAGAATGAGAATTTAGCAGTTGGCACCATCACTTGGTTCAAGGTCACTGAATCTTTCCCAATCTTTTTTTTAATTTATTTAATATTAATCTTTTTTTTTTTTTTTTGGTCAGTACAATGATCCTTAATTTTCTTTTTCCACCAGAGAAAATATGCAAAGTCATTTGAAAACTTCTGCCATTTTTTATGAGGAATAGAATATTTTACTTTATATATAAACTCCTTTTTTCTCTAAAGATTTAGAAACAGAATAAGATTTTCACTCTCGAATACAAATTCTGTTCTGATTTCAATTAGATAAGTGATGTGATTCAGCAAGTGTCTGGTATAATTTAATCTTTTTTGGCATGAGCCTGACTTCATCATGGGAGAAGAATTATTTCTACCTATGTTTTTTCTGTTAATCTTAATTAGGTCTAGCAAAGTTATACAATCTTTGGTATCCTTCATCTCTTCTTTTGAATTTTTTCCTTAATGTCAGCATTTCTTGCATCCCACCTGGATCAGAAGTATTCCTTTGAAGAGTTAAGGTAGAAAGGGGAAGAGAATTTGAAGGAGATAAAACCACATAAGAGTCAACAAAAATATTTTATTTTAGAAGGTGATAGAAAATTTAAAAATTTTCTCCACCACAGCAGTTTTAAATTTACAAAAAAAATTCAGTTTTCCCCATTATTAATACATCCAGTTTTCCCCATTATTTCCCCATTATTAACATTTTACTTTAGTAGAGTACATTTGTTTACAATTAATGAACCAATATTAATACATTATTATTAATTAAAGTTCCTAATTTATTCAGATTTCCTTAGTTTTCACCTAATATCCATTTTCTGTTCCAGTGTATTATCCAGAATACCACATTACATTTGATTGTAATGTCTCCTTAGGCTCTTTTTGGCTGTGACTGTGTCAGACTTTTCTTGTTTTTTAGTGATGCTGACTGTTTTGAGGTATTTTGTAAGATGTCAGGTATTTTGTAAGATGCTCCTTTATCAGAATTTGTCTGATGTTTTCTCATAATTACACTTGAGTTATGGGTTTGGAGCAGGAAGATCACAGAGGGAATGTGCCACTTTCATCACCTAATATCAAGGATAACAACAGTCAGCATGATTTATCACTGTTGATGTTGACCTAGATCACCTGGCTGAGGTAGTGGCTGTCAGATTTCTCCACTGTAAAGTTACTCTTTTCTTCCCTTTTTCATACTGTGTTTTTTGTAAGGGAGTCAATATCACAGCTCACACCTGAGAAATGTGAAGTTTTGTTTGCTCTGCTTGAAGGTGAAGTACCTAAATAAATTATTTGGAATTCTGCATGGGAGACTTGTCACCTTCTCCGTTTATTAATTTATCAGATCTTTTATTTATATCAGTGTGTACTTACAGATATTTATTTTATACTTTATTTTCTTTCCCAAATTGCCTGAGTTTGGCCATTGGGAGCTCTTTCAGTTTGTTCCTGTACTCCTTTGACACATCCCCACTGCTGTAGTTTTCAAGGGTTTTTAGCACTTTCTTACTCTCTGGCACTCCAAGGCTCATTGTGCATATTTCCCACCCCAGTCCTAGAAGCAGCCAGTGGTTCCTGTCTTTGGAAAATGATACTAGGAGATCTGGACACGAGGTGTGCTTGTTATTACAGGAGGGTCATTTCTTTTAGGCTCCCTCAGCTAATAGAGCAAAGAAATATATGTGTGTATACTAACCTGTGTAGTTATTCGTACAGTAGATCCTCATTATTTGTGGATTCATAGTTTTGAATTTTCCTACTTACTAAAATAAATACACTGGGCCAGCCCTGTGGCGCACTCGGGAGAGTGCGGCGCTTGGGAGCGCAGGGGCGCTCCCGCCGCGGGTTCGGATCCTATATAGGAATGGCCGGTGCACTCACTGGCTGAGCGCGGTGAGGGCAACACCACGCCAAGGGTTGCGATCTCCTTACCGGTCACAAAAAAAAATAAAAAAATAAAATAAAAATAAAATAAATACACTTTTGTAATCATTTATGCCCATGTGCAAAGCAGCAAAAAAATTGAGTCACCAACGTGCACATCCCAACTGAGGTATCACAAGACAACACTCTGCCTTGTTTCAGTTCTCGTCAACAAATGTCCTTTTTGTGATCTATTTAGTTCACATTTTTGTGTTTTACGTTGTTGACTTCACTTTTTTAAATGACCCCGCAATTGTAGTGCTGAAGTGCTTTCTAGTATTCTTAAGTGCAAGAACACTATGACGTGCCTTATAAAAAAAAAAAAAAAAAAAAAAAAAAAAAAAAAAAAACTTGGATTAGTTTGAGTTTCTTTCAGGCAGGAGGAGTTATACATAGTGGTTGCTGGCTGGTAGTTCAATGTTAAAGAATCGACAATATATATTAAATAAGGTCTCTTAAAACAGAAACATACATAAAACAGGTTACGTATTGATTGGTTGACAAAAATATTACGACCACAGTTCTGTAGGAACCTAACCCTGTAATTTCTTCTAGGAACCATGGTTAAGCATTTGCTAATTCAGTGTTCATGATGACTTTCTGAAAGATATCTACCATGAAGAACAAGAATTAATTCTACCTATAAATATTTTTATATGTAATCATCTATATCTATATTAAATTAAAAATGAGTTCTTATTGATGCCTCCAAATCTAAACTATTACTTCATGAATCATTCTAGCCTCCTGTCTTATTTACCTATAAACTCCCATTCCATGAGAAAGTACCACCCTTCATTTATTCACTTAATTACTCAATTCCTGTATAAATGTTTAGCAGTATCAGAATTGTTAATTCATGCTGTCATGGGAAATAGCTCTGTCAGCTAGAGCACAGAGCTTATGTACAGTTCCTTTTGCCATCAGTCTTACAGAATCCACTCATTTCCAAAGTTACATAGGTAAGCACCTTTTCACTACAACCCCTTCATTTAGGTTGTTTCATATATTTGTAATATGAGGCTACCTCGAAAAGTTCATGGAATAATTAAAATAAAAGATAATACAAATCCTTCCGTGAGATTTTGAAGATCCCTCGTTCAGTTAGATTTCTCTTGCCACAATCTACGTTCCTTCCTGGGAATCTTGACCTCCTAAATAATTTTTTTATTTGCATAGATTAAGGTTTACCCTGTGCTGTAAACTTCTACGTATTTTGACAAATGAAAAATGTCATATATTCACCATTACAGTATCATACAGAATAGTTTCACTACCCTAAAAATTCTGTGCTTCAATAATTCTGCCCTTCCCCTTCTCTCCCACAAACCACACGCAACCACTGATCTTTTTACTCTCTATAGTTTTGTCTTTTCCAGAATGTCATATAATCAGAATCATACCCTTCAGGCTGGCTTTTTTTTTTTTTTTTTTTTTTTTGACAGAGCAGTATATATTTGAGTTTTCTCTGTCTTTTCATGGCTTTATAATCCATAACTTTTTTATAAGTAATAATCTATAGATGTAGTACTGTTTCTTCATTCACCTATTGAAAGACACCTTGGTGGCTTCCAGTTTTTAGCATTTGTTTTAAAAAGCTGCTATAAACATCGATGTGCAGTTTTTTGTGTATATGTGAGTTTTTAAGTCAATTAGATAAATACCCAAGAGTGCTGTTAATAAATTATATGGTAAAACTATGCTTCCTTTTCTATTTTTAAAGATTTCTCTCTCAAGGGGAACCCTCCTACACTGTTGGTGGAATTGTAACTTAGTGCAGCCATTATGGAAAACAGTATGGAGTTTCCTCAAACAACTACAGATAGAACTGCCATATGACCCAGTAATCCTGTTGTTGGGTATATACCCAAGGGAATGGAAATCGTCATGTTGAAGGAATAACTGCACTCCCATGTTTATTACAATCCTATTTACAATAGCCAAGAGTTGGAATCAAACTAAACGTCCATTGACAAATGACTAGATAAGGAAAATGTGATATATATACTCAATAGAATTCTACTCTGCCAGAAAAAAGAATGAAATTCTGTCATTCACAGCAACATGGATGAACTTAGAGGAAATTAGGTTAAGTGAAATAAGCCAGGCACAGAAAGAGAAATACTACATGTCCTCACTCATAAGTGGGAGTTAAAAGGAAGGAAGGAAGGAAGGAAGGAAGGAAGGAAAGAAAAGACAGAAAGAATCATAATAATTTATTAAACTTGAAAAAAAAGAGAACATAACTGTGGTTATTAGAGGTGGGAAAGGGAAAGGAGGAGGGCACTTGGCGAGAAACTATTTCAGGGTCACAAAGATGGAATTCGTTTTGTAAACGCGAGTGTATTAATTATTCTGATTTGATCACCACATATTGTACACATGTATTGGTATTCGATTCCATATCCCACAAATGTATATAATCAATCTTCCATCAATTAAAAAACTGTCAAAAAATAGTACTATTTAAACATGAAAAATAAATAAATAAAATGTGCTGCTTCATGCTTAAAAAAAAAAACTTCTCTCTCCATTAGACAACTACATATGGTACTGCGGGATGTCTGTATCAGGTGAATTTTCCTTAATGAGAGCTAGAGTATCATTAGTTTTACCACCTATGTTCAGGGGTATAGAACCTTTGAAAACAATTCAGATTAGAAATATCTGGTAAAATATAGCTGATGAAAGGCATGTTTATTCTATCTTTCCCATCAAAAGTAAGTCTACCAAAATGAACACAATAAGAAAACATGTATCTACAATGCAACTAGGAAATCCGTACAAGTAAAACATACTTGCTCTGAAAGCTATGTGCCAAGAACAGTGCAGTTTGAACCAAATTAATAAAGCATACCAGAAGATGATATATCCTCATTGACCTTCTTGACAATTACAGATTTTCTTCAATTTAAATAGCAGAGATCTGTGAGACCCTAATAATGATCCTTTTTTAGAAAAAGTAATAATTGTAAGAAGTGGATAGGCAACAGGGAAATCAAGTAAAAATATGTATGTGGGCCATTTTCACTACACCGAGCAAAGCGTGTTTAAATGAATGTACCTAAAAAGGAAAAAAGAAGTGAAAATGTTGAGAAAGAGAATAATAGATATGAAAAATATAAAAGGAGATCTAAAATATGGAGGAGATAACAGAATAAATGAAACAGAAAAAAATATTTTAAAATGTGAAAGTAAAGAAAAGCTGGATTTGTTAGTCAAAAACAAATACTGTTTCAGAAAAAAAAATTATGGTGAAGTTACTGAACATCAGATATGAGCACGGTGGTGGTGGAGACTAACAAAATCACCTACAAATTATAAGAAGAATGAAAAAACAGTTTGTGCAGCTAAAAATATTTTTTAAAAAATTCCAGGACTGAAATATAGCATTAATATTAAAAATAAATGTGTTTTATGTTTAAATTAAGCCAACCAAGACATTAATCTAAATAAAGAACTCTGGGATGAATCTTTTTTATGACGGTTTCAGAAAAATAAGGTATTAGCTATTAATAACATAAGGATGAAAAACTAACAAAGTTCTGGTATTTGTAGGATAGAAGTTGAGAGTTAAATGCATGCATGTACTAATACACGCATATTTTTCAATGTGCGATCAATAGATACCATCTTAAGTAGTTAAATTTTTAAAAACTATTTACATGTTTAACATTAGAAGCATTTTCCATATAAGAAACACCGCCCATAAAGAAAATAAAAGACAGAAAACAAAAAAATGCAGACCCTATAGTAGAAGTTAGTAAATAAAAGAAGCAATAATACTAAGAGAAAATACAGCATAAAGTTAGATAATAGAATTTTAACAAAACTTACATGTTAAAATAAATAAATAAATATATATATATATATATATATTTATATATATATATTTTTTTAATGTAAGTTCCCCTGGAAAAAATAAAAGAGATTGCATGACTGTGCTTTTCAAAATTCCCAATGATGTGACATTTTTAACCAAAAGACTAAAATAACCAAAATTCCTATTAATAGGGGGCATCTTTGATAATATTGTATGATCAGTGGAATTCTGCACAACAATTAAAAGAATAACATGGATCTGTGTCTACTAATCTTGAAGGGATGAAGAATGGATGCATGGAAAAAGCAAGTTGTAGCACAGTATATATAATGTGATCTCATTTATAAAAAACAAAAGTGAACTATTTCATGCTCTCCAAATTGTGAAAGACTGACTGAGAAACTTGAATTCCAATTACTTGTTTTATACCAAAAACACAGATTCCAAAAGAATTGAAATACTTTCTTTACTGAGGAAGAAGATACATGGAAACATCAGAACGCTGATTTCTGTGTTTAGAAGCAGATGAAGTAAGATGAATGACCAAAAGCAACAGTGCCCTCAAGCTCTGATAGTCCAAAGCACCCTCCATCCTGGGCAATTGTGGAGACAAATATTTTGTGCACAAACAGAAAATCACAACAGAGAATGTCTTTGGGTGGCCTGGTTGGGAGCCATGATTCCCCTTACCCTAGTGGAATAGACCGCAAAAGTTTCAGCCCCCAGGCTCCAGGTGTGACCACCACTGCATAAACAACTCTTTTGAGCAAATAATGTTCTAGGACTTGGGATAAAACTTCCCCCTGAACAACTAACACCTAATCTGACTACTACTCCACCCCTCTCCAAACATTCTCAAGGTCACTCTCACAACAGTCTTATAAAAAGTTAGAGGGTGATGGGGCCTTTTTCCTGGAGCACAGTGTCCTTTACAATTTCCCATTGTACTCTCACCCCTGCGTGTTTCCCCATGGGAAAAAAAAGCACGTGTGTGTTGGGGCAGGACGGGGTGGGGGGTGCTAGGGAGACAGCATGCTTCATCTTACTGTCCCTCTGATTATAAATTTCCCCCAATAACACCTGTTTTTTTGCCTGCATCAGGTGGCACTGTGATCTACCTCTCCACCAGACTGTAGGGCAGACAGACAAATCCATGCTGTTATTCTTGTAAAATCTTCATATCCCATTTAAGAACCATAGTTTTATTGGTGATACATAACAATTAATTAGGTCATACATTCACTAGTCACATTTTAATGTTAATAAGTTTCAGAGAAACCAAATTCTCAACGATGGTACATCCACAAATCATATTTTTAAATGTTACTTTTGAAGATAATACTTTAAACTTTTATTGATTCTACTTGCATGCAATTTAAAAGTACAGTTTTCTAACACTGACACCAAGCTCTGTGGGTGCAGTAATCTAGCCCTCAATCTCTCATATACTATATGGGTAACTCATCAATAACCCACCACTGAAAATCATCTGTGAGTGTAAGATTCATAAATTTAAGAAAAAGTTGAAATATACATAAGCTATAAAAACTATTATTTAAATAATAGTATAAACATAAAATAAAAATTATATAGTAGATAGCATACTGTAAGTACTAAAAAACCAAACAATACAGTTCTTAAGAAAAAATGGAAGCTTATTATCCTCTTTCATAAAACAGCCTCAGGTAGAGGATTATTAGAGTAGTTCTGCTCTATGAGGTCACGCAGGAGTGCAGACTCCATCCATCCTGCTGCTTCGACATGTCTAAAATTAGTGTTTTTATATACAACATAGTAGTTACCTCACACCGTAATTTCTACACCGTGTTTTAGTCTGAGCCAAGTGTTGCAAAAAGAAGTAGACATTGTCTTAGTCTGCTCTGGCTGCCGTAACAAAATATTACAGGCTGGGTAGCTTAAATAACAGAAATTTATTTTCTCACTGTTCTAAAGACTGGAAGTCCAAAATCAAGGTGCCAACATGATCAGGTTCTGGTGAGGGCTCTCTTCCTGTCTTGTATATAGCCTTCATCTCACTGCGTCCTTACATCTCTCTCTCTCTCTCTCTCTCTCACACACAAACACACACACAAAGACAGACATAGAGAGAGACACAGAGAGAGACAGAGAGCAAGAAAGAGAGAGAGTAAGCTAATAAGGGCGCTAATTCCATCATGAAATCCCCCCTTCATGACCTCATCTAAATCTGTTTATCTCCCAAGGTTTCATCTCCCAATAGCATCACATTGGGGTTAAGTCTTCAACATATAAATTCTGGAGGGATATAATTCAGTCCATGGCATTCTACTGCTGGACCCCAAAATCCATGTCCTTCTCAATGCAAAATACTTTTGTTCCATCTCAATAGCCTCAAACATTTTAACTAATTCCAGCATTAACTCTAAATTCTAAAATCCAAAGTCTTATCTAAATATCACCTGAATAAGGTATGAGTGACAATCGAGGACTGATTCATCCTGAGGCAAAATTCCTCTCCATCTGTGAATCTATAATCCAGACAAGTTATGTGCTTCCAAAATACATTGGTGGGAAAGTCATAGGATAGGCATTTCCATTCCAAAAGGGAAAAATAGGAAAGAAAATAAGGGTGAGGAGTAAGCAAGTTCAAGACTTAGTAAGGCAAATTTCATCAGACCTTAAAGTTTGAAAATAATCCTTCTTGTTTTGCTGTTCTACCCTTAGGCCCACTGCGTGATCCTGCCTTCAAGACCTACTGGGGCTGTGGTCCTAGCTCCATGGCTCTGCCATGTGAAGGTCATGCCACCAAGGCTCTGGGAAGCCTTGGTTCCACAGCTCTGCAGGGCAGTCCCACTCCTGTGGCTATGCAGGGCAGTCCTTCCCCCAAGGCTTTGATCAGAGGCTTTCTGGCTTGCTGAAACTGAGATGGTGGCCCTGATGATCTCCAGATTGCCTTTGGGGTCTTTCTCCCCTTTTCTTGAAGGATAATTTATATTCACAGCTGAATATATATGGTCCCATTCTGTAAGGTCTAAGAAATCCAACAGCCTTCCTTCTTTTTATCTCATCTCCACTTCCTTCAGTAAAGCTGGTAGTGTTTCTTCACATATAATACCATGAGCTCTATACCAAGTGCTGGTCCAACCACACCCTTGGTGTTCTCTTCTGAACATGATTTCTCACTTTTTATATTACAGACATGCTGAGAATTTTCCAAACCTTTTTGTTCTGATTTTTTTTTTTTTTTTGCTTAACAATTTCTCCTTTACTTATCTCTCTCTTCCACTCCTTCAACACTTTTCTTAGAAATTTCTTCAGCTAAACATCCAATTTCATTGCTTGCAATACTACCTTCCACAAAACACTAGAACACAGTTTAGCTAAGATTTTTTGCCACTTCATAACAAGGACTACATTTCTTCCAGTTTCCAAAATCACATTCCTCATTATCATCCAAGACCTCACCAGAATCACCTTTAATGTCCATATTTCTAGCATGCACATCAAAACCTCTACTCATTATCCAATTCCAAATCTGCTTCCACATTTTTAGATATTTATTACAGCAGCATCCCACTCCCAGTCTCTAAAAAATCTGTATTCGTCTGGGTTCCCCAGAGAAACAGAACCCAGTAAGATATATATTACATTTATGTGTGTGTGTCTGTATACACACACATATACGCATATGAATATGCGTATATATAAAGAGATTTATTATAAGGAATTGGCTCACACAGTTATGGAATCTGAGAAGTCCCAAGACCTGCAGTCAGCAAGCTGAAGATCTATGAGAATTGATGTATTCTCAGTCCCAAAGGCCTGAGAACCAGGACATCCAAATAAGTTCCAGTCCAAGTGCAGGAGAAGACTGATGCTCCAGCTTAAGCAGCCAGGCAGGAGTTCTCCTCTACTCATAGGAGAGCCTTTTGTTTTTTTTTACAGCCCTTCAATTAATTGGATGGGGGCCCACTCACATTAGGGAGTGCAATCTGCTTTACTCATTCTACTGGTAAATGATCTCATCTAGAAATGCCCTCATAGACACATCCAAAATAATGTTTGACCAAATGTTTGGGCATCCCATGATCTGGTCAAGCTGACACATAAAATTAATCATCACAGATGGTGAACAACTTCCTTTTTAAAGATTGCGACTTTTTGTAAGGTTGCACATATAACTTCCTTTCACAATCCATAAGCCAGAATGTAGTATACAGCTTTATTTAAGTCCAAAGGATGTCAGAAAATGTAGTCTGTAGCTGGGTGGACATAAGTTGAACTTAACTTGGAGGTTTCTGTTATGGCATAAAAGGAAAGAAAAAAAAACTTATACTAAAAGCAATGTCTGTGTGTGCATACACACGTATGTGTGTTGCAAATTGTTACCCTACTTTCTGTATCTAGAGTAGCAGTAAAAATGTCTTTTATACAGACACATTCTGAAATTTTTCATTTTTAAGAGGCCACTGACAGTCTTGATATCAGGATATTAAATATTTTATTATGTTGTTCTTATCTAATTCCAAAGGTATCTTTAAGATACCTTTTCTTATTTCAAGCTTTTCTTCCTAGTCCATGCCTTTCTATAGAAAACTCATCAAAAACAGACAGGGATTACTCCTCAGCCCAAATTGACCTCTAAAAGTGAAACCTAAGAGTTCTAGGGTATCCCCTGTGTTGCAAACACCCAGCCTCTACCCTAACTATCCTTCTCTGAACTATTCCTAAGTGCAGTAAGCTTCTCTGATGTAATGAAACTAAAGTTGCGCTCATTTTCCCAAATCCAAACAGGTGTTGGAGATTAAGCTTGCTGATGTTTCTACTTTTCTTCCTTGCAGATTACTGCTTAAAACTTTTACATTCTCCTCCAACCTTCACAAACACTTCTCCTATCCCTTTCGTTTAAGCAAGTGTGGTAAGCATTCTCTAAAATTACTTCTGATCATCTCCACATCCTGGTATTTATGCCTTTTTATAATCACACCCCTTGAGTGCTGTTTGGACCTAGTGACTTCTAACAAATAGAATACAGAAAAAGTAATAGGATGTCTGTTCAGAGATTAGGTTACAAAAAGACTGTAGCTTCCATCTTGCTACTGTCTCTTGCTCTCTATTGAACCACTTGTTCAGAAGTAACTTGCTGTGTGATGGGTAATACATGGAGAAGTTTATGTGGCAAGAAACTGATGTCTTCAGCTAACATCTAACAAGGACCCGAGATCTGCCAACAGCCCTGTGAGTGAGCATGGAAGAAAATGCTTCCCAAATTAAGCCTTGAGATGACTATAGCCCCAGCCACTACCTTGATTGCAGCTGTGTTAGAGATTATGTGCCAGAGGATGAATGACCCACAGAACTATGAAATTATGTGGGGTTTTAAAAATTATTTTAAGCCTCAAAAATTTGAGGTAATTAATTATGCAGCAATAGGTAGTTAATACAGCAAGTAATGTCTCCACATGCTTCATTTTTAAAAAGACGATGCAATCAAAATAGAATTACCTCATCTTTCTATAAATCCACCGTCTACCCCTTCTGTTCCACATACTGTGTTCCTGCCTGTTACAATGGAAGGAACATTTCTGGTCTTATCTGAGGTCAAGCCCTCCACTTCAGATTCCTCAAAGACTTCACTATGATAATTAGCACCCTCACTTATTACATAATCAATTTCGGTCTGCTATTCCACCATTCCCAATGATACACAAAAATGCTTTACCATGACCATCTTTAGAAAACAAGCGAACGAACAAAAATTTTCTCATCCCCAACTCTTTCTACAACCCTATTATTTTGTTCCCTTTTATAGCAAAACTCTTCAGCAGAGGAGAAGCTTACATATACTCACAGTTTACAGTTCTTCCACTCTCAGTACTATTTGACACTTTTGACTACTCTCTCCTTATAAAACACCATTTTCTATGATTCTGCAATCCTATACATTACTGTTTTTTCTCCTATCTCATCAGATGTGTTTGCTTTCTCTTTCCTTTCCAGACTTCTAAATGTTGGAACACCCCACCTCTTATCTATCTACTTTCTCTCCCTAGATGGTCCCATTCACATCTGTCTTTATGCTGATGATTCCCAAAATGATATTTCTAGCTGTGGCCATTTCCCTGAACCTGAGTCATTTATTTATTTATATATTTATTTATTTTGACTTGAATAGATTTTTTTAATTCAAAATATTCTAACAGTTACTTATACATACTTTGGGGGTACAGCATGTTGTTTCAATATATCCACATACTGGAAGATGATTCACTTAGGGGAGATAGCATAGTTTTATACCCCTTTGTCCACCACTTTTCATCCTTATCCTCCCACCTTGGCCTCTGGTAACCATTATTCTACTCTCTACTTCTATGAGAGCCACTTTTCTTTCTTTTGTTTTTTAAGATTCCACATTGAGTGAAATCATGTGGTATTTGTTTTTGTACTGGAACATGATGGTTTTACAGTTACATCCACGTTGCTGCAAATGATAGGATATCACTCTTTTTAATAGCTGAGTAGTATTCCATTGTGTATGTATACCACAGGTTTTTATCCTTTCATCTGCTGATGGACATTTAGGTTGATTTCATTTCTTGGATATTGTGAATAGTGCTGCAATGAACATTGGAGTGCAGATGTCATTTTGATATATTGATTTGATTCCCTTTGGGTATGAAAGATATCTGATTCATAGAGTAGATCTATTTTTAGTTTTCTTAGGAAGATCCATATTGTTTTCCACAGTGGCTGTACCAATTTACACTCCCACCAGCAATGTAGGAGAGATCCTTTTTCTCTGCATCCTCACCAGCATTTGTTATTTTTGATATGATAGCCATTCTAAGTGGAATGAGATAATATCTCATTGTAATTTTAATTTGCTTTTCCCTGATGATTTGTGATATGGAGTATTTTTTCATGTGCCTATTGGCCATTTGTGTGTCTTCATTTGAGAAATATCTGTTCGAGTCATCTCCACTTGGCTACCTAATAGTCTTTTCAAATTATACCTACTAAAAACTGAAATCTTAATCATCACCATTTCCCAAGCCAGTCCTTCTCCTGGTATTTCATATCTTTGTAAATGAAACCACCATCCACTTAGAAATTATCTTCCACTCACCCCTCCTATACTTAAACTGGAGCCAGTTCATCATCAATTCTTACCTGGTATATATCTGAAAATATTCTGAATCTCCCCACTTCTTACTCTCCATTGCTACAATGCTATATCACGATGTGATTGTCACTTATGAGGGCTGCTGCAACAGGTCTTCTCACTTCCATCTTCCCTCCTAAAAGCCCATTTTCCAAATATAACTGAAAATTATTATAAATCAAATAACATCACCATCCTGTCTTACTTCTGCGGTGACATCCCCCAACACAAGGTAAAGACCTTCCATGTTTTGGCCCCAGTCTGCCTCTTCAACTTTGTTTTATACCACTATGCCTTATGTTCGCACCGAGCAACCAGACTTGATGTGTTAACCCTTTCCTCACATAGAGGATGACGCAGATCATATTATTTACTTTTTTCATGGTCAAGGAGCTCATTTCTGTACTGTCTTAATTGAAGGTTGTGGTAATCCCATTTTTAATTCTTGTCACAGACGCCCCCTACTCCTTTTTAACCATTGCTATGTTCTCCAATTATCCTCTGATAAGAAACAGAGCAGGGACATTAACGTGGATGTAACTGTAAAACCATTATGTTCCAGTACAAAAACAAATGCCACATGATTTCACTCAATGTGGAATCTTAAAAAAAAAAAACAAAAAAAACCAAAGAAAACCCAATTTAAAAATGGGCAAAGGAGCTGAATAGGCATTTCTCAAAGGAAGATGTAAAAATGGCCAACAGACACATGAGAAAATATTACAGCATCACTGAGTATCAGGGAAATGCAAATCAAAACCACAATGAGATATTGCCTCATGCCAGTTAGACTGATGATTATCAAAAAGACATAGAATAATAAATGTTGGCAAGGATGCAGAGAAAGGGAAACACTCCTATACTGTTGGTGAGACTGGAAATTAGTGCAGCCATTATGGAAAACAGTATGGAACTTCCATATGATAGCAACGCCACTGCTGGACATATATCCAAAGGAATGGAAATCATTATGCTGAAGAGATGCCTGCACTTCCATGTTTATTACAGCTCTATTCACAATAGCCAAGAGTTGGAATCAACCTAAATGTCCATCATCGGATGACGAGATAAGGAAAATGTGGTCTAAAAACCTAACGGAATACTAGTCTGCCATAAAAAGGAATGAAATTCCACCATTTGCAGCAACATGGTTGAACTTAGAGAAAATCATGTTAAGTGAAATAAGCCAGGTACAGAAAGAGAAATACCACATGTCCTCATTCATAAGTGAGAGGTGAAAATAATAAATAATAAAAAAAGAAAGATACAATAACCACAATAATTTGTTGAACTTTCCAAAAAGAGAAAATAGAACTGAGGCCACTTGAGGTGGGAAATGGGGGGGGGGCTTAGAGAGAAATAGGTAAAAGGTCACAAAAAATGTTTACATTGTGTAATGATAAAATTTTTTAAATGAGGTAGAAATTAGGGAAAAACAAAACAAACCCTAACAAACAAAATTATAGCTAGAACCTTTTTCATGTGAGAATAGAGGCAAATAAAGGATAGAGTACAATGCTACTGACAAGACTGGGTAGAATTCTTACCACATAAAATTAGCAACATACTTGGATTGTATAGGAGTTGTACTTTTCTTTCACTGTTACAATTTTATTCACAAAATAATGAGCAGGGGTGTGGTAGATTACCACTTTACAAAGCAAATAGCTCTTGAGTGCTAGGAAACTACTCTTCGTGAACAAGCTTTCCTTTCTTTTGAAGGACAACCAAAAGTGTGATATGTGTAAACTGAAGAATTTTCATGATTTCTCCACATGATTTACTAAGGAATGCTAAAATTTATTGTTTTCAACCTTTAATTATAAAGTTATAAAGCAAAAGGTCAACATTCATAAATACTCTTATGTATAGTCATTTTTATTTTTATTTTTATTTTTATTTTTATTTTTATTTTTTGGTGGCTGGCCTGTACGGGGATCTGAACCCTTGACAGTTTTTCTAAATATCACTAATAATTCTTTAAAACTATGATTTTTTCTGCCGATATAATTTTCCATTTTATAAAAGAAGCATAAATTTTTATAGTGACTCAATTTGGGCTCTTTCCTCAGATTCAAGGCTCTCCCCCTAAACAAGACATGATTATCAGTCAGTACTTAGTAAGCAACTAAGAGAAGGCCCTATTCTAGGTATAGTGAGGGAAAAGACAGAGTCCTTATCCTTGGTTGTGTAGAGCAACCTGGGAAATGGAAGAGTGCTGTTTATATTGTTTATGGTCAGAAAAAAGTGACTGCCCAATGCTCTTCTAGTAATTTTGAGAGGAAGAGAGAATAGTGAGAAACAGAGAGGAGCAGATAAAAAGCCCTGACATGCCAGGTGATAACCAAAAGAATCTGCTCTGGCTGGGTCAGCTAAATTATAGTGCCTTGGGAGATCTGGGTTAAGTCAGTAATCACATTCACCTGTCCTGGAAAATGTTATCATAAGACCATTTTACTTAGAAGCAGCCATAATGGTGCCAGAAATCATAAAGTAACCTAGAATACTTCTTACCACCCATACCCTAGATCCTTGTGTATAGGATGTAACCTAGTAACAATCCCAAATATGTATGTCCTGTACGACAGATAGAAAACCTGATGAAGTAATCAGGTGGGGCTGTCTTCCTCTCTCTCCTTTGACCATTCCCCCTCCATGTGATTATAAAATGTTAAGCTGTACTGACCCTCTTTGGAACACAGTACTCAGGGTGACCTGACTATGTGTCTCCCCAGTTGCAAGTGTCATATTGGCTCAATAAATCCTTGTTATGTGTAAAAAAAAAAGAGAGAGAGAGAGAGAGAGAGATCTTGTTCTCAATTCTCAATTGGTAGTGATTAAAAAGTGGTCACTCCTCACTTTAACATTTGAAATAATTTGCCTTCACTCCAGAACTTTCTTTGCACAATCAAAGGATGTAAGACTTCCAAGTAAAAACACCCATATTTTTTTCTCAGTGATTTATTTTTCCAGTGGAGGCAATGTACAATGGTTAATAATATAGAATTTGGAGTCAGGCTTTCCCAGGGTTTGAATCCTGGTATCATGCTACTTATCGCCCATGTGAACTTAGCCAAGTTACTTAACGTTTCTCTACCTCAGTTTCTTCATCTGTAAATAGTATAATAGCACTTATTTCAATGTTTTTATGATGATAAAACAGGATAAAATACCTGAAAACTTACTCAGAATTTGCATAGTGTAACTGTTCAGTAAATGTTCCTTCCTGTTATTGTTGGGGTTCTGATCCCTAGGGGGAAAGGGGTCCCCACTCATCTAACCAGGGTAGAAAGTGGGCTGCCATATTTATAACAATTGTTTAGGTAAAGAAAAAAATTACAAAATTAGATTTGCACTGAGTTGTTCTTCAGCCATTATTTATTAATCAATGACTTTGCTACATTAATCCCCTCCCTTTATTCTAATATTCTCTTTCCTGCCCCCACTCTCAACTTTGTCCTCATTGTTCAAGACGTATGTCCCCTTGCTGAGGTCAGACACACATTATCCCTACCCAGAGGATACCAAGGTCCTAGTCCCTTCTTATATCTTACAAAGTGAAATCTCTGCCACCTTGAGCCCTGTTCAGATGTCATTTCCTCTGCTCCTGCGAAGGATGTTGCAGGGACGCTTGAGGTTGATTCCCGTGGAGTGATACATGGAAGGACTGCAGCTCCACTAAAGTCTCCCTTCAGCCACTGGGAAGAGCTGTAGCTGGAAATTTTCTAAACTACCTTAATGCGAATATGAACCAACACTATGAGATTTAGTTTATTTCTTAAAAACCTGTTAATCGAGCCTACCCATGGTATGTGTACTTCTTCCGAATAGCATTTTAAATTAAGTAAATTACTTACATGCTTATTATCTGGACAAATGGTACCATGCCCATATAATTCTTTTCTCATCTGGCCAGGCTTTTTTTACAATAGTTACAGGTATAGGAATTTTATTCCAACACAGCCAGAAAATGGCAATTTTACAGTACAATTTTATGTAAGCCCATGTTACACAGTTTATGTTTCCCAATTTTCTCTCCAGAGGTATTGGCCTGGAGGAGGAGGAAGATGAGGGTGGAGGGTTACGAAGAGTATATGAAAGTAAGAAATTCAGAGAGATCTCTATTTTAAACCTCCAACTCACCATTTATAAGTATATGACCTGACACATGGTTTCATCTCTTTGAACTTCAGTTTTTCCAACTGAAAACATAGCTACTGATACCCACTATTTAGGTTTAAATCCAAATAAAAGATACACCCATTAGTAAATTAGATTTCTGAATATTCATTTTAATCCTGGTAAATCTAGATCAGAAAATATTCATTAGATTCTAAAATCAAAATTAGGTGCCCTATTACTTTCCTCCCGAGGCAAAGCAGTTAGACAGTTTTAGCACTTTTTATTCATGACAAGAGAGAAAGTGCATGTGACGTGTGTAAGCAGGCAACCCCCAGAAGAGACTAAATCCTAAATATGATGAATTCTTCACCTAGTTTCACTCAGAAATACTATTTCCCTTTCTAAGGAGAGAAGAGAGTGAAAGGTCAGGTTGGAAGTGAGACCAGCAATTTTCTGTTCAATACTGTTCTCTCCTGGAAAGAGCAGCTACTCAGCTACTAAAAAAAAAAAAAAAAAAAAAAAAAAAAAAAAAAAAATTGTCAAGGAAAGGGACAATATTTACTCTCCAAAGTCAACTTCACTGGCTACCGGTAAAGACTAAGGAAGATAGTAAATGCTCAGCAGAGCACTACTCATATTATGGAAACTTAGTAAATGGAGAGTTGTTGCTGCTGTGTTGTACTGTTATTGTTATAGCAGTCTTCTCAAAAGTCTGAAGTGAAGTTGGCCAGGCATTTGTGTTAATGTACAATGGGTCTGTTATTTTCCTAATATGAGAAATCCAACCCCAGCACTCTCCCCAAACCATTTTATAATCCCTTCACCCCATCACTATCATCAGCTTTAAGTAGCCTTTAAAGGTCATTATTAAATTAATCAATTTATGACCTTATAGGGAAAGACATGATTCACTCTTGCACTGTCCTGCTTTCTCACATCCTATGAATTTCAGCTACTCAAAAATTCCACTAAATACAGATTTAAGTTCAATGTATTCTCTACTTAATATAGGAGACAAAACGTATTCATGATTTAGAAGGGACCTTGGAGATAATCTAATTCTATTGTATATTCTTCAATTTGTACACACCTTCCTTTTATAATGATACTATTTCTTTGACTCTAGAGACATATATTTGTTGAAAACATCTTTTCTCTGTGAATTTATCATTTTACCTTGTCAAAAACACAAACTGCATTTTTGGTTATCAGTTTGAAATTATAATTAACATGAGGTCATCATCACCTCTACCTGCAATCCCAACCCTCACCTCCACAAATACCATGCTTATAAAATAACGATGTTTGTTTTTCTGCAGCACTGCTGTCATTGCTGTAGAAAGAGTAGATTAGTCATGGGAAAAACTATTTATAATTTTAACCACCAGTTTCAAAACTGTAATATAATCTTTAAACTATAAATGTTTACATTTTTTGCAAAGAATAGTTGGATTACCTTTATCAACTACATATTCATTTATTGTTTCATTCTACAAATATTTCAAGAGTATCTCCTCTGCTATTTATTAGGAATAGAGGCATTCAAAGTATATCAAACAATTGATTTTTCCTTTGGCGTTTTTTCAGTCACTTAAGGGGAATAACCACTTATTTATAATAAAAGATGGGCAGTGGTTAGTAGTGAAGCAGCACTATCAACTAAGCAATATGGGAAGACAGGGAAAAGAGCTATTGATTCTGCTCTGGGGACTGGGTGATATTTACAGTGATGCCATTTGAATTGGGTATCTCAATTGCTGCTGCTTCACTGTCTTCTATTGGCTTCGAGAGATTTGAGTTTTGCCTTACTTTTCTTTCCTCTGTTCTCATATTTACAACTATGGCTATGTGTTTACTTCAAGAACTTCCCAAGAAAAAAACGACCTCAGGACTCCCATTTGTTTCTTGGAATCCTCAGATTTTATGAAACTGTTTCAAGCATTCTATACGTTTGATTTAAATTACATTAAGAAGAAACCTATCCGTATTTATCATATACAATAACATTAAATTTTCAGGCAGTTTATATTATATTTTTAAAATATTGGAATAGAGGCTCCTTTGCTATCTCTGTGCATATATCTGAACATATGTATATGTTGTCATTGGTTAGAAAAAGTATATCACTGCTTGTTTTTTAATTAAGTATTGCTTTCAAGAATGAATAAGTTCACTACTAGAATACAAACACCCCATTCTCTTAATACCAGACAAGACTTAGATGTTCGTGGATAGTGTCAGAGATGCAAAAAAAATGTAAACAAACAGATTATAACAATATGATCTGATAGATTATTTTAATGCTTATAGTCTAATTTTAATACTTTTAACCAAATATATACAAAAATATCCTTAAAAGTAGGAATGTTTTCTCGATTTTGGTTAGAAACTAGAAGTTGTCTTCTAATTAAAAACATGACATTTCTAAACATATCTGACTATAGGACATAATTCTGTTGATAAGACTCTGCACAACTAAGGAGTTTGCAGTATACTAGGATCAAGCAGGTCTGAAGTTATGGGCCAAGTCACACAGGCATATCCTGCTAAACAACCAGTCAGGGTCAACTGAAACTCAAGAGCCCAATAATGAAACCAGATGCATATCATCAATGTTGATATTCATACAAATCAATTGTCAAGCTAGAATGGCACGGTCCATTCCTTTATGTATGCAAAAGGATATTTTTAATCATAAACATAAATAACTTTTTGAGGGCTGCATTCGAAGTGTCAATTATAGAACCAGGCTCACATGGAAGCATGCAAGAATTGAGAACCAGATATGCTGTATTAAGTCTTTTCTCATATTGGTGTAATAGACATTTCAACAGCAAATAGTGATTTTTAAAAAGTTATTAGTAATAATTTTCTAAACCCCCCAAATTAATTAATTTTAGATGGCCAAAAACCTACCACATGCCAAACTTTAAAATATTAAGATTACGCTTCTGAGAAGGAAAATAAAAATTTTTTAAAAGTGATCAATGAGAAAAGAGAGGTTGTTTTAAAAAAGAAGATTATAATAACATTAAACTTCTTACCAAGAATATTGGAAACAAATCAATAGATCAATATTCTTAACATTCTGAGGAAATATAACAGCGAGCCTAGAATTACACATTATAATAACTTTTTTCTATAATTCAAAACAAAGATAAAGATCTTTTCAGAATATAAGACTCATTTCAGAATTTTTAATAAATATCTACATAACTATTTAGAAAAAAGTACCAATAGATTTCTTCAGCAAAGACCTTGAAAGCAACATTATAATAAAAAAATATTGAGCAAAAAAATGAATAAAGGTTACTGGAATTTGATAGTAATGATTAAAAATATTTAGTAATGATTTAGAACTTTATTACAATCCAGAACAACATGGATGGAAGTGTGAAGAGCTAAGAACCAAGGTGAGGCAACATAAGATCTCAAAGCAGTTATGAAGACAGTCATGTTCTTGTCTTTTTCGGGGGTAGGATGTTCCCAGTGATCAATTTTTGAGATTAATATAAAAACATAAATCTAAGGTATGGATGTCAAAAATTTGATTATAATTACTAGAAAAATGAAGAGGCAAGGAAATTTGTCAAACCAATAAATATGAAACAAAGCTTAAGCAATTCAGCAAGGAAAAAATAGAAAGAAGAAACAAGCATAATAAGTAGCAATAACAAAATATGATGGTCTAAAGATAATAAACTCTATGAGAATAAAATTAAACTCATTTGCTTAAAAGAACTTTCATAGCGTTTTACAAAACGGATCCTAAATATATGTCACTTATAAGATATATGTGAAGCAAAAACTCAGAAAATTTGTAATACATTAATACAATAAATATGCCAGCCAAAAACTAACGAAAACAAAGCTGGTAGCAATCTGAATATTAGTAAAAGTACAATTCCAAGGTGAAAAGATAATATTTAGAAAGTCCAAGAAAACTTCCAATTCCTAAAAGGAAAAAATTCATGAAGAAGATATAATAGTCATATACTTTGTATCCACAACTTTGAAACACATAAAGCAAAAACTAAAATAATATAAGCAGACCTTTACACCAAAAACATAGGACCACACATTTCTTTTCAGCAAATATAAACACTTAAAACATTATTTTTAAAAGCCTTAAGAAAACTAAACACCTTACACAAATTTAATATACATACCATATTCGCTGATCATGACACAATTAAATTAACACTCCTTACCCATAATATGAAATTTTTAAAGAAAAATTAAATAATTCATTAGCTAAATAATAAATTACAATGAAATTTACAAAATATTTAGGACTAAATAAAAACAAAAGAACTGCTTATGGCACCTGTGGGATGCAGCCTAAGTTGTAGTCAGAGGAAAACATAAAGCAGAAAATGATTTCCTGAGAAAACGAAAGGACTGAAAATAATAGAAGCTTTCAATATGATAGCTGAAATAAAAACATGAAAATAATCTAAAGAAAACAAATATTTAAAAAAAGAAATAAAAAAGTTGATCCACAAAATAGAGAATTGACTTTTTGACTAAATTAATAAAATAGGCAAGCTATTAAAAATATGTTGGAGAAAAAACTAGAAAACCACTAATAGTTGTTAGAAAAGTAGGACATACCAGAAACATGACTGCTCTTTTTCACAGTAAAAGAAAATCATATTAACAACTTTATTTCAATCTATTTGAGAAACTAGCTAAAAGAGTTAGTTTTCTATGAAAATCTAAGTATTGGCTCAAGAAGACTAGGAAAATAATCACAAAATATATTGAACTGTTAGACAAACTTTTACATCTAGCAAAAGCATTAGACCAGATAATCCTTAACTTTTATAATTTTTTAAAAAATTACAGAAATGTGGCAAAGTACCCAACTCACTTACACAGAATAGTTAAACTAAATCTAAAAATAAAACAAAATTAAGTTAAAAAAATAAAGGCAGAGCAACAAAATAAAATTTACATCAAATATCACTAATGAAAATAGGAGCAAATATAGTAAACAAAGTATGAGCAAATTAAATCTTACAAAAATTATTTAAATAATGGTGACCACACCACATGCAGCTTATCCCCAATACAAGCATGTACAACAGTTAGAAAACCCGTTGGCTTTCATTTATGTTACAGACTACTGATAAAACCATATAATTTCAAAACTGTGTATAAAATATATGATAAAATGTTTATAAACTTATCATAAAAACTCTAGGAACAGAGGGAAACTCCCTTATCTTATATATAGACTTCCATATGATTTCTGCTGCAATCATCAAACAAAATGTTGAAACACTGGAAATAATCCCATTGATATCAATAATAAAGAAAGGCAAGTATACAAATTATTATTGCTACTTTAGATTGAATTAAAGGACAAAGACAAATCAGTAAAACAATGGAGAAAAGGGCCATGTAAAGACTGAAAAATTAGAAATGAGAGAAATGCAATCACTAATTTAAGACAATACAAATTATTCAAAAGAATTTATGAAATTTATGAACTACTTATAAACAGTAAGCTAGATCAAAATTCTGAAAATAGTAACTATTTGTAAAGATAGTTTAGCTATATGTAAGCAAATAATTAATTAATAATTAATTAATCATTAGAAAATCAATTTTAAAAAATCACTTTCACTTTTTTAAAAGAAATGTTTTGTTTTGTTTTTATTGTTTATGAATATTCATGGGGTACAAAGCAAATTGTTGCCACTTGTGCCTAAGATAGGATGGCCAGATCCATACTGGCAGCATGTCCATTGCCACAAATTGTGATTATACCCCATGTCTCCCACCCAATTATCTCCTCAATTATGCTCGACCTCCCTTCTCATGCCCCTTTCCCCACTCCACTTTGTATCCCTAGGTATGTTCTCTCCCTCTGCAAGTCCAACATACCACTGTGGTCTTTCATTTCTTTCTTGTTTATCTCTTAGCTTCCACTTATGAGAGAGTACATATGGTTTTTATCCCTCTGTGCTTTGCTTATTTCACTCAACATAAGTGTGTCCAAGCTCATCCATGTTGTTGAAAACGGGAGAATTTCATTCTTTTTTATGGCACAGTAGTATTCCATGGTGTATATATACCACAGTTTCCTTATCCAATCATCCATTGATGGACATTTAGGTTGTTTCCCTTTCTTCGATATTTTGAACAGAGCTGCAATGAACATGGGAGTGCAGGTATCTGTTTGACATGATGATTTCCATTCCTTGGGTATATGCACAGAAGTGGGATTGCTGGATCATATGGAGGATCCACCTGTAATTGTTTGAGAAATCTCCATACTGTTTCCCATAGCAGTTGTACTAATTTACAGTCCCACCAACAGTGCAGGAGTGTTCCCTTCTCTCCACATCCTTGCCAGCATTTGTTTTTCTCATTCTTTTTGATTATAGCCAGTTTAACTGGGGTGAGGTGATGTCTCAATGTGGTTTTAATTTGCATTTCCCTGATGACTAGTGATGTTGAGCAGTTTTTCATATACCACTTGGGAATTTGGATGTCTTCCTTTGCAAAATATCTGTTCAGCTCATTGCCTATTTTTTAATTGGGTTATTTGTTTTTCTTACTACATAATTTCTTGAGTTCCTTGCATATAATGGATATTAATCCCTTGTCGGATGCATGGTTAGCAAAAATTTTCTCCCATTCTGTAGGCTGTCATTTCACTCTGTGGATTATTTCCTTTGCTGTGCAGAAGGTTTTTAGTTTGATATAATCTCATTTGCTTATTTTTTCTTTTGTTGTTTGTGCTTTCAGGCTCACGTTCATAAAGTCTGTTCTCAGACTTAGTCCCTGAAGTGTTTCACCTATATTTTCCCTTAGTAATGTTACAGTTTCAGGTCTTATACTTAAGTCTTTAATCCATTTTGAGTTGAATTTAGCATACAGTGAGAGGTGCATGTCTAGTTTCATTCTTCTGCATATGGATATCCAAGTTTCCCAGCACCATTTACTGAAGAGGCAGCCTTTTCCGCAATGTATGTTTTTGTTCCCTTTGTCAAATATCAGATGGCTATAAGCCTGAGTGGTGATTTCTGGGTTCTCTGTTTTGCTCCACTGGTCTGAATATCTATTTTTATGCCAGTACCATGCTGTTTTGGTTACTATAGTTTTGTAGTATAATTTGAAGTCAGGTAGTGTTATGCCTCCAGCTTTATTTTTTGCTCAGAATTGCTTTGGCTACTCACGGCCTTTTTTTGTTCCATATGAATGTTAAGATTGTTTTCTCCATTTCCATAAAGAATGTCATTGCTAGTTTGATGTGGATTGCATTGAATCTGTAGATCGCTTTGGGTAGTACAGACATTTTCACAATGTTAATTCTTCCAATCCAAGAGCATGGAATGTCTTTCCATTGTTTTGTGTCTTCTTTAATTTCCTTCAATAGTGGTTGTAGTTCTCACTGTAGAGATCTTTCACATACTTGGTTAAATTGATTCCTAGGTATTTTATTTTTTGTATGACTGTTGTAAATGGGCTTACTTTCTTGATTTCTCTTTCTATTAGCTCATTATTGGAGAATATAAATGTAACTGATTTGGGGGCATTTATTTTATATCCTGCAACATTACTGAAATTATTAACCAGCTCTAGGAGTTTTTTGATAGAGTTTTTAGGTTTTCCTATATATAGTATCATGTCATCAGCAAATAGGGACAGTTTGACTTCATCTTTTCCAATCTGGATGACCTTTATTTCTTTCTCTTGCTTGATTGTTCTGGCTAGTATCTTTAGTACTATGTTAAATAGAAGTGGTGAGAGTGGGCATCCATGTCTGGTTCCTGTTCTTAAAAAATTTTTCAGTTTTTCCCCATTGAGAATGATACTGGTGGCTGGCTTGTCATAAAAGGCTTTTATTGTGTTTCCTTCTATACCTAATTTGTTGAGAGTCTTTATCATGATAAGATGTTGAATTTTGTCAAATGCTTTTTCAGCATCTATTGAGATAATCATATGGTTTTTGTCCTTGAGTTTGTTGATGTGATGTATCACGTTAATTGACTTTCATATATTGAACCATCCTTGCATCCCTGGGATGAATCCCACTCAATCGTGGTGTATAATTTTTTTTATGTGTTGCTGTATTCTTATGGCTAATATTTTATTGATGATTTTTGCATCTATGTTCATCAAGGATATTGGTCTGTAATTTTCTTTTTTTGTTGTGTCTTTATCTGGTTTTGGTATCAGAGTGATTTTGGGCTCATAGAATGAGTTTGGGAGAATGGCTTTTGTCTCAGTTTATTGGAATAGCTTGAGGAGAATTGGTATTAATTCCTTTTTATCTTTCTTTTTTTTTTTCCTTTTTGTGACTGGTAAGGGGTTCGCAACCCGTGGCTTGGTGTTGCCTGCACCACTCTCAGCCAGTGAGCGCACCGGCCATTACTATATAGGATCTGAACCCGGGGCGGGAGCGCCACTGTGCTCCCAGCGCCACACTCTCCCGAGTGAGCCACAGGGTCGGCCCTTAATTCCTTTTTAAAGGTTTGGTAGAATTCAGTTGTAAAACCATCCAGACCAGGGCTTTTCTTTGTTGGAAGATTGCTGATTACTGCTTCAATCTCATTGCTTGTTATTGGTCTATTCAGGTTTTCCACCTTTTCATAGTTAAGTCTGGGTAGTTTGTATATGTCCAGAAACTTATCCATGTCTTCCAGATTTTCATATTTGTTGTCATACAGTTGTTTATAATAGTCTCTAATAATTCTTAAAATTTCTGTGATATCAGTTGTAATGTCTCCATGTTCATTTCTGAGTTTTGTTATTTGGGTCTTCTCTCACCCTTTTTTCATTAACCTCGCTAATGGTTTGTCTATTTTATTTATCTTCCCAAAAAGCCAACTTTTTGTTTTGTTGAATTTTCTCTATCATTTTTTGGGTCTCTATTTCATTTAGTTCTGCTCTGATCTTAATTATTTCTTTCTGTCTATTACCTTTATGATTGGATTGTTGTTGTTTTTCAGTTTCTTTGAGGCATAGTGTTAGGTCATTTATTTGAAATCTTTCCATTCTTTTGATGCAATAAATTTTCCTCTTAGTACTTTTGCAATATCCCACAGGTTTTGGTATGATGTATCTTTATTTTCATTAGTTTCAAGAGATTTTTTTGATTTCCTGTTTAATTTCTTCTTGGACCCATAGGTCATTCAAGAACCTATTATTTGGTTTCTGTGTATTTGTATAGTTTCCAGTGTTTTGCTTGTTATTGAATTCCACTTTTAGCCCATTGTGCTCTGAAAAGACACTTGGAATGATTTCAATTTATTACATTGCTGAGACTAGATTTGTGACCTAATATGTGTTCTATCCTGGAGAATGTTCCATGTGCTGATGAGAAGAAAGTATATTCTTTAGTTGTTGGGTGAAATGTTCTGTTTATATCTGCCAGGTCCAGTTGGTCTAAGGTATAGTTTAAATCCTGTGTCTCTTTGTTTCTTTGTTGCCTGGAAGATCTGTCCCATACTGAGAGAGGTGTTCAGGTCACCCACTATTAATGTATTAGGGCCTATTTCTTTCTTTAGGTCTAAGAGTGTTTGCTTTATATATCTGGGTGCTCCAGTATTGGTTGCATATATATTTATGATTGTTACATCTTCTAGCTGGATAGATCCTTTTATCATTATATAGTGGCCTTCTTTGTCTCTTTTTATGTTTTTTGGTTTAAAGTCTATTTTATCTGACATAAGAATAGCTACTCCTGCTTGTTTTTGGTTTCCCTTTACACGGCATATCATTTTCCTTCCCTTCACTTTTAGTCTGTATGTGTCTCTATATATGAGGTGGGTCTCTTAAAGACAGCATATACTTGGGTCTAGCTTTATAATCCAATCAGTAAATCTGTGCCTTTTAATGGAGAGTTTAAACCATTCACATTTAGGGTAGTTATTGACAGGTGTTGTTTAATTCCTGTCATTTAATTTCTTTTTGTTTAGATGTTTTAAACATCTTTTGATCCTTACTTCTGCTTTTATTTCTCTTCTTCAATGTTAGTTGGATATCTGAGGTGGCATGATTTAACTTCTTGCTCTTTCTCACTGGCATTTTTTTTTAATAACAGGTTTTTCTCTTTCTTGTGTATCTGTGATAGTGACATTCATTATTCAGATTCCAGACACAGTACTCCCTTGAGAATTTCTTGCAAAACTGGCTGTGTGGTGGTGAACTCCCACAATTTTTGTTTGTCTGGGAAATACACTATTTCTCCCTTATTTCTGAAGGAGAGCCTTGCTCGGTAAAGAATTCTTGGCTGGCAATTTTTTCTTTTAGTGTTTTGAATATATCACTCCACTGGCCTGCAGGGTTTCAGTTGAGAAGTTTGCTGTTAGTCTGAGAGGGGTTCCCTTATAGGTGACTTGATGCTTTTCTCTTGCTGCTTTTAGAATTCTCGTTTTTTCTTTGAGCTTTGCATATTTGACTATAATGTGTCTTGGAGAGGATCTTTTTGGACTGAATCTGTTTGGGGACCGTTGAGCTTCCTGGATCTGAAGGTCTGCATCTCTCCCTACCCCTGGGAAGTTTTCTGTTGTTATTTCCTTGAATAGGTTTTAAATACCTTTTCCTCCTCCTCCCTTTCTGGAATACCCACAATTTGGATGTTAGAGCACTTGAGGTGTTCTGCTATCTCTCTTAGATTTTCCTCATTATTTTTAATTCTTTTTTCCTTTTTGTTGTCTGGCTGGGTTATTTCAAATAGACCATCTTCAAGATCTGAAATTCTTTCCTCTGCTTGCTCTACCCTGCTATTTAAGCTCTCTGTTGTGTTTTTTTTTTTTTTAATTCAGTAAGTGAATCGTTCATTTCTAGGAGTTCTGCTACATTTTTTTAAGGTATTAATCTCTTTCTAAATTTCCTCCTTCATATTCTGGATATTTTTTCTTGTTTTCTTGTGTTCTCTAATTGAGTCTTCTTTCATTTCTTCAAGCTTTCTTAAGATCATTGCTCGGAATTCTTTTTCAGACATTTCAAAGATTCCCAGTTCTATGGAGTCTGAAATTTAAGCATTACTGTATTCCTTTGGTAGTGTCATATCTTCTTGTTTCTTTGTAATTCTAGTATTTTTTCATTGATGTTTGGTCATCTGGTAGAGGACTTGCTGCTTCTGTAACTCTGTGGTTGGCTATGAGGATAAAGACTTTCTCCTCTATTTGTAGGCTCCATTGGTGACTCTTCTTATATCAATGTAGTCATGTGAGGGGCAGGTTACCTGTAGAATGGCCCTGGCTGCTACTGTGGTGGTGAACTGTCCCTGTGGGGACAGAAGGTGTGGCAGTATCTCTATTACACCATGTTGGCTCCTGTTCTAGCTTTCCATGGCTGTAGACTGAGCCCCTGGTGCTGTGCAGGTCTCAGCAAACCTCAGTGCCTACTGGGCTGTGTGTGTTTCCCTTCCCCCTGGGGACTCAGACTGGACCTGGTGCCACAAGGGTCTGGTTTCAGCTCACCTTGGTGGCTGCTGGGCCTAGAAAGATAACTTTGTTCCAGAAGGGTCAAAACAATTGCACCATTTTATGAATATGAATGCAAGGAAGAGTAATGGGAAAATTTTGATTACTATTTTAGCTTTTTAAATGACTATTAGAATATTCAAATATTCTATTCTTATTGTCTTAATTTCAGAATTTTATTTTTTTAATAAATGTGTCCATTTCATCTAGGTGTATGCAGTTTATTGAATAAGTTTATTGAACAAGGACTTGGTAAGGTACAAAGAAAAAGAAAGTTTATCTTTTTTGGACAACTGCCTTTATAAACTGTACGGAATATTTTGTCATTGTTCTAGATGAAGTTTCATATTTTTTTTTTCTTGTCACATTCATGTATTAACAGCTAAAGTCAAGTCTAATTTAATCTTCTCACTCCGTTTGAAACTGCTGCTTCACACAGCTCAGGTCGGACTTAGTATCTTCTCCTCTCCATAAACTTTTTCTTCTACTTTTTTCTCCTATAATCACTGTGCTGACTCTGACTCTTCCAGAGATGAAGGGAAGAAGGTAGGAGAGAGGTAAAAGCAAAAAAGATCTTCCTTAACCAGTACCATTATAATTTATTATTGATGGCCTTTGGGTTGTCATCAATGACTGATTCTGATTATTTTGCAGAGTACTCAGGAGGTTCATTCAGGAATAATTTCTAAGAATACATTTCTGAGAAGCCACCACCTACAGTCTCCCAGTATGGAATATTCTGTCACTTGCCAGCAAGTTATGATTCGTTCCTCAGCTGTTGATTTCTGGTGTGCATCTCACACAAACGCCATCACTGGGGCTATCTCTCCTCTTCAGGCAATCCTTTTGGAATGAGGGAGCCTTTAGGAAACAATTATTCATCACAGTGCCCCTCAAAATCTATAAATAATGACTCTTATGTAACATTGTCCCTTGGCTTTGCCACCACAGGTCTGTCAAAACAGCCTCTCATCTTTAAAATATTTTTCCAGGACAAAGTGAATTACTGGTCCTATGTCTCCTAAATTCTAAGAGACAGCCATCAAACTCTCCAGGTGGTCTCTGAAGAACCTATCACTTGTTTGGGAGTGGAATGAAACATAACATCACTCCAACAGTTCTCAATTTAAAGAAAATCTTTTTCTCCAGTCTTTTATTTTCACATCACTCTTACCTCCCCATGTACTCTGGACCTGAGAATGAGCTGAGCAACGGGAGAAAAAGTGGTTTGACAATTTCTTAGCATTTCCTGCACTGAAGGTACAGAAGCTACTGTTCTGCTAAGGCTCACTGCTGAACTCTAAAAGGACGAGATAAATAAAATACCAACAGCTTGATGCATAAGTTTGCAAATTTATTTTTGTCTGTTAGCTATGGCTAGTATTGTTTTAATAGCTGTCATCACAATTATTTCCTTTTCTTTCATTCTGTACTTTTCTCTTTTCTTTTAGATTAACCTTACCAAAGATTTTTTCTCATTCGTCATTTTTTTAAATTTTTGATTTTGTTAACCATCTTTGTTGTTTTTGTTTTCTATTTCAATGATTTGTATTCTTTTACTTATTCTTTCTAATTTTTCGTGTTTACCCTGTTGCTTGTTTTTTACATTCTTGAGTTTAGCTAATGTTTTTCTTTGTTTTTCAATATATCTTGTGTTTGGTTAAATGTACTCAAAGATATTAATTTCTAAGTACTTCTTGGCTGAATCTCACAAATATTGATGTTTTAGTCTGTTTGTGTTGCTACAACAGAAATACCTGAACTGGGTAACTTATAAAGGAAAGAGGTTTATTTGGCTTACGATTCTGGGACAGTTACATCTGGCATGCGCCTCAGGCTATTTCTACTCATGGTGGAGAAGTGGAAGACAGCCAGTGGGTACAAACAGATCACGTGGCAAGAGGAAGCAAGAGAGAGAAGCAAGAGAGAGAGAGAAGGTGCCAGGGTGTTTTTAAGCAATGAGCTCTCACGAGAACTAATAGAGTGAGAACTCACTCATTAATCCCCCCTCCCCCAGGGAGAGCACTAATCCATTCATGAGGAATCTGCCCCCATGACTCAATCAGTTTCCAACACTACCACACTGGAGATCAAATTTCCACATGAGTTTTGGAGGGGACAACAAATCCAAATTCCATCAATTGATATGTACTATTTTTATTTCATTCAGTACTTCAAAAGCCTGCAGGAAAGAAGAGGGCCTCAGAATGCACCATACCTGGCCCCAGGCCATGGAGACCACTGACAGGGTTCCCATGGACTCACATAGGAGTGAAGGACCACAGTGAACCAAAAGAACCATCCAGAGGCAAGTGAGTCATTAAGGGACCCAACCACGGCCACCCCACAGAAAGTATTTGGAGTGTGGGAGGGAGGCTGGCTTGCCAGGAGAACACTGGGATGCAGAGTGGGTGGTTGGTCTGCTTTCTAATAAGCAAAGGCCCGATCAGTGGAGACTGGTCAGGGAAATACAACTGCAGGGGGCACAGTTTGCTGGGAATAAGTCCCAGGCCAGAATTTCTACACAGCTCAGGTATCTATGACCTCACAAGAGCCAGAAGTTATTAAAAGGCCAACAATTAAAATCCAGTCCACACAAAAATCCTTCCCCTGAGAACCAGCAGCAAAGTAGCACTTTAGTGCAACCACAGAGCTCAAATGCTGGTACCCACAGGAATTCCCCCAATTTTGAAATTAACCAAAACCACAGAGCAGAGACAAACCTCTCATATTAACAGTAAAGGCCCAACATTACCACAGAACACTTATAAAACCTAGAAGAGGTGGCAGTCTCCTCAAATGCCTAGACACCAATGTAAGACAAAAAGATCAACAAAGAAAAGAGAAATATGACACAAACAAATGAAGCACCAGCAATGGACCCAGAGAAACAGTGGATTTATTAAATGTCTGACAGAGAATTCAGAATAACTCTCAGAAAGATTATTCAGAATAACCCCAGAGAATTCAGAATTAGGATGTTCCAGGAGTCATAAGAAAATACAGATTGAAAATTAAATGACATCTGGAAAAAAGACCCAGGAGCAGAATGAGAAACTTGACAAAAGAAAAGAATCAATTTAAAAAAAAAACAACTGCGGGCCGAGCCCGTGGCGCACTCGGTAGAGTGCTGCGCTGGGGGTGCGGCGACGCTCCCGCCGCGGGTTCGGATCCTATACAGGAATGACCGGTGCACTCACTGGCTGAGTGCCGGTCACGAAAAAACGACAAAAAAATAAAAAAAATAAATAAATTAAAAAAACTGAAAATTCTAGAAATAAAATATATTATCTCAATTGAAAAACTCAATAGAAAGCTCCAATAGCAAACTTAATCAAATAGAGGAAAGAATCAGAGAGTTGGAAGATAAAACATATGAAATTATTAAATCAGAAGAGCAAAAAGAAAAAAAGAATAAGAAAAAATAAAACAAAATACACAAAGTAAGTTCCTCTACCAAGTGAAATAATTTCTGAATAATTGGCATAACAGAAGGAGGGGAAAAAGGAAGAGATGTAGAAGGCATATTCAAGAAAATAATGGCTGAAAATTTATCAAGTGTGGAGAAAGATGACAGCATCTAGTTACAGGAAGCTCAGAGGCTGCCATTCAAATTCAGTCCAAGGTGGAACAACCTGAGACACATCATAATCAAATCAGGAAAAACAAAAGACAAAGAAAAAATACTGAAAGCAGCAGGAGAAAAGAAACACATGACATTCAACGGAGTCCCATTATGTCTCTCAGTGAATTTCTCAGTAGAAATTCTACAGGCCAGAACGGGATGATGTATTCATGGTGCTCAAGAAAAAAGACTGTCAGCCAAGAATTCTTTATCCACCATGTCTTTGGATTGAATGTAACCATAACACAAAAACATATGAAACATACTAAAAATAAATAATGAGAATTCACAATACACTGCGAGGGAAAATCACTCAATCATAAAGGAAGACAGTTTGGAAAAAAGAAAAACAGGATTAACAAACAACAAGAAAAAAAGAACAAAATGTCAGTAACAAGTCCCTATATATCAATTATAACTATAGATGTAAATGGATTAAATGCCCCAAATAAAAGACACAGAGTGGTTCAATGGATTACAAAATAAGAACCAACAATATGCTGCCTACAAGATATTCACTTCATCCATAAAGATGCACACTGTGGAAAAGTGAAGGGATGGAAAAAGATATCTCATGCAAACGGAAACCAAAAAAGAGCAGGAGTAGCTGTACTTAGATAAAACAGACTTCAAACCAAGGAAAGTGAAAAAAAGATAAGCAGGGTCATTATATAATGATAAAGGGATCAATTCAACAAGAGGATATAACAATTCTAAATATATAAGCACTCAACTCTGGAGCACCAAACTATGTAAAACAATCACTTCTAGACCTAATGGGAGAGATTGACTCCAACACAATAATAGTTGGAGACTTTAATACCCCACTTTCAGCAAAGGAAAGATCATCCTGACAGAAAATTTAACCAGTAAACAATAGGATTAACCTCTACTCTAGGCCAGTTGGACCTAACAGACATATATAGAATACTTTATCCAACAGCTGAGAAACACACTTTCTTCTCAGCAATACATGGACCATTCTCTAGAATACAGCATACATTAGGTCACAAAACAAGTTTCAACAAATTGAAAAACACTGAAATCATATCAACTACCTTGTCCAACCACAATGGCATAAAACTAGAAATTAACAACAAAAGAGACAGTAAAAACTGTACAAATACATGGAAATTAAACAACATTCTCCTAAACAACAAATGGATCAAAAAAGAAATCAAAAAGGAAATTTTAAAAGTCCTGGAGAAAATCAAAAACGAAAACACAACCTACTAAAACCTATGGAATAAAGCAAAAGCAGTTTCTGAGATGGACGGTTATAGCAATAAATTCCTACATCAAAAAAGAACAAAGACTCCGAATAAACAACCTAACATTACACCCCAAGGAGATGAAACATCAAGAATAAACTAAACCCAAAATCAGTAGGAGATAAATAAAACAAAGATCAGAGCAGAAATTAATGAATCAGAGATTAAAAAAATACATAAGATTGGTGAATCAAAGAGTTTATTTGTTGAAAAGATAAATAAAATTGATAAACCTTTAGCTAAAGTAACAAAGAAATAAAGAGACAATACTCAAATAAATAAAATCAGAAATGAAAAGGGGGACATTATAATGGATACCACAGAAATACGAAGTATTATAAGAGACTACAACAAACAACTATATGCAAACAAACCAGAAAACCTAGAAGAAACTGATAAATTCCTGGGCATGTCTTATCAGGGTTGAATCATGAAGAGCTAGAATAGCTAAACAGAACAGGAACAGGGAAAAAGATTGAAACTGTAAAAAGTCTCCAAACAAAGAAATCCCCAGGAACAGATGGCTTCATTGTCAAATTTCACTTTACAAACATTAAAAGAAGAACCAATAACAATTTTTCTCAAACTCTTCCAAAAAATTGAAGAGGAGAGAATACTTCCAAACTCATTCTATGAGGGCAATATTAACCTCATACCAAAACCAGAAAAAGTTACAACAAAAAGAGAAAACTATATGAACATAGATGCAAAAATCCTCAATAAAATATTAGCAAATAGAATCCAACAACACATTAAAAAGAACATTCACCACAATCCAAGTGGGATTCATCCCAGGGATGCAAGGATGGTTCAATATATGCAAATCAATAAACATGATACATCACATCGTCAAAATGAAGGAAAAAAACATACGATCATTTCAATACATGCAGAAAAAGTAACTGACAAAAGCCAAAACCTCTTCATGATAAAAATACTCAACAAATTAGGTATGGAAGGAATGTACCTCAACACAGTAAAGGCCATATACAACAAACCCACAGTTAATATCAAACTGAATGAACAAAAATTGGAGCCTTTTCCTCTAACATATGGAACAAAACTAGGATGGCCACTATCCCCACTCATTCAACATAGTACTGGAAGTTGTAGTCAGTGCAATAGGGCAAGAGAAAGCAATAAATGGTGTTGCTTTGCCTCCCATGGATTTGTGACCCCTTTTCCCCTGGGTGACAGAGCCACCAAAGATTACTCAAAGCCTATCTCTTCTGATCAGTGAGAAGCCCCCACAAGGGGTTAATCTCCCAGAACCCTCAAGAAAGTGGCATTCCTTCCATTTGGGAAATTAACCATGAATTGGGGTTCTCTTCCTGAATTTATTATCCAGACCAGGAAGTTACAGGAAGAGAACATAGGTGTGGTTTTTACTAAGTACAGTTTAACAAGTTTAACAATAGAAGCTGCTAACATTCAGTAAGACAAGCAAGGTGACCTTCCATAAGACAATGTGCAACAAAAGCTTGATTTTAGCAAACATTCTCCTTACAGCAATTTCCCAGTATCTTTACATATCAATCAGTAACCTGTCTGTCTTTGAGCCAGCAACCTTGCTGTGTTACAATTCTTTATCTTACAACAGAGACTATAGTCTGGGGAAAATTTCCTGTCCTTTGCAAGGTCAATATTTGAAACTGCAAGGCTTTGGAAAACCAGGCCCTGTGAAGTACATTTGCTTTATGCATACTCCACAAAACGGCATTAAAATTGGAAAGAAGGAAGTCAAACTATTTCAATTTGCAGATGACATGATCCTAAGCATAGAAAACCCTAAAGACTCCACCAAGAAATTAATGGAAGTTTTAGTCAGTGCAATAGGGCAAGAGAAAGCAATAAATGGCATTCAAACTGGAAAGGAGGAAGTCAAACTATCTCAATTTGCAGATGACATGATCCTATACATAGAAAACCCCAAAGACTCCACCAAGAAATTACTGGAAGTAATAAATAAATTAAGTGTAGTAGCAGGATGCAAAATCAGCATCCAAAAGTCAATAGCCATACTATAAGCCAATAATGAAATACCTGAAGAAGAAATCAAGAAAGTAATTCCATTTATAATAGCTACAAAAAAAAAAAAACCCTAAAAAACAAACAAACAAAAAAACCTAGGAGTAAATTTAACCAAGGGGGTGTAAGGCATCTACAATGAAACCTTATAAAACATTGGTAATAAAAACAAAAAAATGAAGATAACACAGATAAATGGAAATATATCATATGTTCTTGGGTTGGTAGAATTAACATCATCAAAACGTCCATATTACCAAAGCAATCTATACAATCAACACAATTTCTATCAAAGTACCACTGATATTCTTCACAGAAATAGAAAAAAGATCTTAAAATTTGTATGAAACCACAAAAGACCCCATATAGCTAAAGCAATATTGAAAAAAAGAACAAAGTTGGAGGCATCATACTTCCAGACTTCAAAATATACTATAAAGCTATAGCTACTCAAAAAGCATGGTACTGGCATAAAAATAGAGAAATAGACCAATAGAAAAGAATAGAGAGCCCAGAAATAAACCCACAAACTTACTACCAATTGATTTTCAACAAAGGTGCTTAGAATATACACCAGGGAAAGGACAGCTTTTTCAATAAATGTTGCTGGGAAAAGTGGATATGCACATGCAGAAAATTGAAACTAGACCCTTATCTCACCATACAAAAAGATCAGTTCAAATTGAATTAAAGACCTAACTTTAAGACCAAAAACTCTGAAACTTATAGGAGAAAACATAGGAGAAAGAAAACCTGGATGGGAGTGGGCAGCTCTTTTTGAGTGAGACTACACAGGCAACTAAAACAAAAATACACAAATGGCACTAAACCAAACTGAAAAACTTCTGCATAGCAAGAGACACTATCAGCAAAGCAAAGAGACAACCTACTGAATGGAAAAAAGTGTTTGCAAACTACACATCAGAGAATGACCTAATATCCATAATATATAAGGAACACAAATAACTCAACAGAAAAAAAAAAATTAAAAAAAAAAAAATGGAAAGGACCCGAACAGACGTTTCTCAAAAGAAGACATGCATATGGCCAACAGGCACATGAAAAAATCACTAATCAACAGGGAAATGCTAATTAAAACCACAATAAGATATCATCTCACCTGATGGAGTTTAGATGTGTTGTCCCTGCCAAAACTCATGTGGAAATCTGATCCCCAATGTGGCAGTGATGGGAGCTGTTTGAGTCATGGGGGTGGATCCCTCCCGAATGGATTAATGCTCTCCCTAGGGGCGGGGGCCTGAATGAGATCTTGCTCTATTAGTTCCTGTGAGAGCTGGTTGTTTACAGGACTCCAGCACCTCCTCTCTCTCTCATTCTCTCTCTCTCTTGCTACCTCTCACCATGTGATCTGCTTGTACCCACCTGCTGCCTGCCACTTTCTCCATGAGTAGAAGCTGACTGAGGCCCACACCAGATGCAGCTGTCCCAGAATCTTAAACCAAATATGCCTCTGTTCTTTGTAAATTATCCAGTCTCCGGTATTTCTGTTACGGCATCACAAAATGGACTAAGACATCGCCCCCACTTAGAATCATTATTACCAACAAGTAAGAAAGTAACAAATGCTGGCTAGGATGGGAAGAAAAAGGAATCCTCCTACATTGTTGGTGGGAATGTAAATTGGTACAATCATTGTGAAAAACAGTATGGAGACTGTCAGAGAATTAATTGACCACACAGCTCTTTCCCTATTGCATATATATTCAAAGGAAATAAAATAGATATATCAAAAAGACACCCGCACTCCCATGTTCATCACAACTCTATTCACAATAGCTAGGAGATGGAATCAAACTAAATGCCCATCAATGGATGAATGGATTAAAAAAATAATAATAAAAGTGGCTCTCATAGAAGTAAAGAGTAGAATAATGGTTAACCAGAGAATGAGAGGGGACAAGGATGGGGAAAGAGAAGAAGCGGTGGACTAACAAGTACAAAACTGTGCTGTCGACCCTAAGTGAATAGTTGTGCAGTATAGGCATGTGTGGAAATAGCACAGTGTATCCCACGAATATCTACAGGTAAAAGTTAAAATAAAAAATAAAAAAACTAATTCTAATATTCATATGAAATAGAATTGAATTGTGCAAGAATCTTCAAGACAGTTTGGAAAATAAACAAAAGGGGGAGTTTGCCATTATATATATTAATATAAATCCGAAATAATTAAAGCAGTATTATCGCTTAAAAATAAAGTATGAAGCAGATTAGAAAGCCTAGAACAGACTGTATGCATATATTGAAATTTAGTGCATCAGAGGTAAAGAATTTCAAATCTGCAAGGATTGGATAAACTATTCAATGACAAATAAGTTTTTAGAAAACACTAAAAATAAATCATTTGAACATTTCACTGTAGATATAAAAAATAGAATTCTACTTTACATCATACACAAAATATAATTTGATTTTTTTGAAAGACTTGAGAAAAATATAAAGAAAATCAATTTAAAATTGGTTAATGGACACAAAGAATGACTATGCAATAATGAATATGCAAATTATCCTGATTTGATCATCACATACTGCACACAAATACCGATAGTCAACTTTGTACCCCACAAATACATATAATCAATTATGTTTCAATAAAAATAAATAAATAAAAATTAAATAAATAAAATAAATAAAATGAATAGAAGAAAGTATGGAAAAAACCTAATAGAATAAATTATAAAATGATATCTATATAGCTTGTGTTAAGAAAAAAGTTCTTGAACAACTCATGAAAAGCAAGAATTTTAAAGGTAAGTTAAATTTAAATACAGCAAACTACAGGCTTCTATGTGAGAAGAATTCCATAATATCTAGTCACATATCAGTGAAAAAACAGTTTCTGTTCTTAAAGAGCCTACAGTCTTTTCAGTAGAGCATGCAGTAAACAAATGAACCAAATTAAAATTTGAAGATTAAATTCAATAAAGGATTTTGAAATGCACAAAACAAAAGCTTAGTTTATAGATATATGAAGAACTCCTAAAATTTGCAAAGCCAAATATCATAAAAAAAATTAAGCTAAGAATATTAATTGAAAATTCACAGAAAAGGAAAACAAAAGAGCCAATAAACATAGCTCCACCTCAGTAGTAATTAGGAACATGCAAATTCAAACAAGAATGAGATGACTTTTTTTTTTTTAACTTTGTCAGATTATTAGATTGACCAGAGTTTGGTGAAATAGTAAAGTCCATAAAGTGACAGAGTACAAAATCAGTACATGTGTTTTGGAGAGCAATTTGACTTTTTTTTTTTAACAGAAAAATTTATTCCAACATTTCCACTTGTAAAAATATATTCTAGAGGATCTTGTATTCATGTACATACAAAAACATTGACAAGGGTGTGTTGTCGAATCTGTTTTAATAATGACATATTATAAAGCTTAAATATACATCAAAACAGCAATGGCCAAATAAAATGTAATTAATTCATATGATGGAGTACCATATATCAGTTAGAAGAAATAGAATTTAGATCTATGTAGAGATTTTTTGAGTAAAAACATCATAGAATTGTGTGTGTAGTATGCTATTATATAAGTAAAATACTCATGAACCTCAAGTCATATATAGGTGTATATGTGCATATATGTGTGTGTGTGTATGTATTGCCATTTTGATGTATTTTATATACACACACACATAACCCAATTTTATCAGAATTATTACATCTGGGGAACTAAAGAGGTAAAGAAATGGGAAGTGCTAATAATGCTATTTTAGCTGTCTTGTTACACTGTGTTAAAGAGAGAATAATAAGAAGACTCAATACTATCAAAATATTAGTTCTACCCAACTCAATCTATAGATTTAAAGCAATGCCAATAAAAATTCCATCCTTTTATTTTATGGATATCAATAAACTGATTCAACATTTTAAATGGAGAAGCAAAAGACTCAGAATATCCAGAACAATAATATTGAGGGAGAAAAACAAAGTTGGATCACTGATACTACCCAACTTCAAGACTTACTTAGTGTAAAGCTACAATAATTAAGACAGTGTGATATTGGCAGGAGAATAGACAAGTCAGTGCAACAGAATAGAGAGCCCACAAATATATTCACAGAAATATAGTCAGATAATCTTTGACAAAGAAGCAAAGACAGTCTTTTCAACAAATGGTGCTGGACATCCACATGCAAAAAATAAATAAATAAATAAATCTAGACACAGAACTTATACCCTTCACACAAAGTTCTTCAAAATGGATCATAGAGCTAAATGTAAAAGGCAAGACAACAAAACTTCTAGAAGATAGATAGCATAGGAGAAAATCTAGATGACTTTTGATAAAGAAATGAGTTTTTTTTTTTTAATTTTATTTTGTCGATATACATTGTGGCTGATTATTGCTCCCCATCACCAAAACCTCCCTCCCTTCTCCCTCCCCCCTCCCCCCAACAATGTCCTTTCTATTTGCTTGTCGCATCAACTTCAAGTAATTGTGGTTGTTATATCTTCTTCCCCCTCCACCCCGGTTTTGTGTGTGTGTGTGTGTGTGTGTGTGTGTGTGTGTGTGTGTGTGTGTGTGTGTGTGTGAATTTATATATTAATTTTTAGCTCCCACCAATAAGTGAGAACATGTGGTATTTCTCTTTCTGTGCCTGACTTGTTTCACTTAATATAATTCTCTCAAGGTCCATCCATGTTGTTGCAAATGGCAGTATTTCATTCGTTTTTATAGCTGAGTAGTATTCCATTGTGTAGATGTACCACATTTTCCGTATCCACTCATCTGATGATGGACATTTGGGCTGGTTCCAACTCTTGGCTATTGTAAAGAGTGCTGCGATGAACATTGGGGAACAGGTATACCTTCGACTTGATGATTTCCATTCCTCTGGGTATATTCCCAGCAGTGGGATAGCTGGGTCGTATGGTAGATCTATCTGCAATTGTTTGAGGAACCTCCATACTATTTTCCATAGAGGCTGCACCATTTTGCAGTCCCACCAACAGTGTATGAGAGTTCCTTTTTCTCCGCAACCTCGCCAGCATTTGTCGTTCAGAGTCTTTTGGATTTTAGCCATCCTAACTGGGGTTAGATGGTATCTCAATGTGGTTTTGATTTGCATTTCCCTGATGCAGAGGGATGTTGAGCATTTTTTCATATGTCTGTTGGCCATTTGTATATCTTCCTTAGAGAAATGCCTACTTAGTTCTTTTGCCCATTTTTTAATTGGGTTGCTTGTTTTCTTCTTGTAAAGTTGTTTGAGTTCCTTATATATTCTGGATATTAATCCTTTGTCAGATGTATATTTTGCAAATATTTTCTCCCACTCTCTTGGTTGTCTTTTAACTCTGTTAATTGTTTCTTTTGCTGTGCAGAAGCTTTTTAGTTTGATATAATCCCATTTGTTTATTTTTCCTTTGGTTGCCCGTGCTTTTGGGGTCATAATCATGAAGTCTGTGCCCAGTCCTATTTCCTGAAGTGTTTCTCCTATGTTTTCTTTAAGAAGTTTTATTGTTTCAGGGTGTATACTTAAATCCTTAATCCATTTTGAGTTGATTTTAGTATACGGTGAGAGGTATGGATCTAGTTTCATTCTCCTGCATATGGATATCCAGTTTTCCCATCACCATTTGCTGAAGAGGCAGTCCCTTCCTCAGTGAATAGGCTTGGTGCCTTTGTCAAAGATCAGATGGCGGTAAGTGTGTGGGTTGATTTCTGGATTCTCTATTCTATTCCATTGGTCAGTGTGTCTGTTTTTATGCCAGTACCATACTGCTTTGGTTATTATAGCTTTGTAGTATAGCTTAAAGTCAGGTAGTGTTATGCCTCCAGCTTTATTTTTTTTGCACAGCATTGCTTTGGCTATGCGTGGTCTTTTATTGTTCCATATAAATATCTGGATAGTTTTTTCCATTTCTGAGAAAAATGTCTTTGGAATTTTGATGGGGATTGCATTGAATGTGTATATCACTTTGGGTAGTATGGACATTTTCACTATGTTGATTCTTCCAATCCAAGAGCATGGGATATCTTTCCATCTTCTTGTATCCTCTCTAATTTCTCTCAGCAGTGGTTTGTAGTTCTCATTATAGAGATTTTTCACTTCCTTAGTTAACTCAATTCCTAAGTATTTTATTTTTTTGGTGGCTATTGTAAATGGGCAGAATTTCTTGATTTCTCATTCTGCATGTTCACTATTGGAGAAAAGAAATGTTACTGATTTTTGTGTGTTGATTTTGTATCCTGCTACTGTGCTGAAATCATTTATCAATTCCAAGAGTTTTTTTGTAGAGGTTTTAGGCTGTTCGATATATAGGATCATGTCATCTGCAAACAGGGACAGTTTGACTTCATCTTTTCCAATCTGGATGCCCTTTATTTCCTTCTCTTCTCTGATTGCTCTGGCTAGTACTTCCAACACTATGTTGAATAGTAGTGGTGAGAGTGGGCATCCTTGTCAAGTTCCTGTTCTTAAAGGAAAAGCTTTCAGCTTTTCCCCATTCAGGATGATATTGGCAGTGGGTTTGGCATATATGGCTTTAATTATGTTGAGACACTTTCCCTCTATACCTAACTTATAGAGGGTCTTTGTCATGAATGAATGTTGAATTTTATCAAATGCTTTTTCAGCATCTATAGAGATGAACATATGGTCCTTGTGTTTGAGTTTATTAATATGGTGTATCACATTTATTGATTTGCATATGTTGAACCAACCTTGCATCTCTGGGATGAATCCCACTTGATCTTGATGAATAATTTTACGTATGTGTTGCTGTATTCTGTTTGCTAGTATTTTAGTGAGGATTTTTGCATCTATATTCATCAAGGATATTGGCCTGTAGTTTTCTTTTTTGGTTATATCTTTACCTGGTTTGGGTATCAGGATGATGTTTGCTTCACAGAATGAGTTTGGGAGATTTGCGTCCGTTTCAATCTTTTGGAATAGTTTGTAAAGAATCGGTGTCAATTCCTCTTTGAATGTTTGGTAAAATTCTGCTGTGAATCCATCTGGTCCTGGGCTTTTCTTTGTTGGGAGCCTTCTGATAACAGCTTCAATCTCCTTTATTGTTATTGGTCTGTTCAAATTTTCTACGTCTTCATGGCTCAGTTTTGGGAGCTTGTGTGTGTCCAGAAATTTATCCATTTCCTCCAGATTTTCAAATTTGTTGGCGTATAGTTGTTTATAGTAGTCTCGAATGATTCCTTGTATTTCAGATGAATCAGTTGTTATATCGCCTTTTTCATTTCTAATTTTTGTTATTTGAGTCTTCTCTCTTCTTTTTTTTTTTTTGTTAGCCATGTTAATGGTTTGTCAATTTTATTTATCTTTTCAAAAATCCAACTTTTTGATTCATTGATCTTTTGAATTGTTTATGGGTTTCAATTTCATTCAGTTCTGCTCTGATCTTAATGATTTCTTTCTGTCTGCTAACTTTAGGTTTGGATTGTTCTTGTTTTTCTAGTTCTTTAAGGTGAAGTGTTAGGTTGTTCACTTGCCATCTTTCCATTCTTCTGAAGTGAGTGTTTAATGCAATAAATTTCCCCCTCAATACTGCTTTTGCAGTATCCCACAGGTTTTGGTATGATGTATCATTGTTTTCATTAGTTTCAATAAATTTTTTATTTCCTGCTTGATTTCTTCTTGGACCCATATGTCATTAAGTAGAATGCTGTTTAATTTCCATGTGTCTGTATAGTTTCTAGAGTTTCATTTGTTATTAATTTCTAGTTTTAATCCATTGTGGTCTGAGAAGATACATGGGATAATTCCCATTTTTTTGAATTTATTGAGACTTGATTTGTGACCTAATATGTGATCTATCCTGGAGAATGATCCGTGTGTTGATGAGAAGAATGAGTATTCTGAGGTTGTTGGGTGGAATGTTCTGTAGATATCTGCCAATTCCAACTGGTCTAGAGTCTTGTTCAGATCTTGTGTTTCTCTACTGATTCTTTGCCTAGATGATCTGTCTAATATTGACAGTGGGGTGTTCAGGTCCCCTGCTATTATGGTATTAGTGTCTATTTCCTTCTTTAGGTCTAATAGCATTTGTTTTATAAATCTGGCTGCTCCAACATTGGTTGCATACATATTTATGATTGTTATGTCTTCTTGATGGATCAGTCATTTTATCATTAAGTAGTGTCCCTCATTGTCTCTTTTTACGGTTTTTAGTTTAAAGTCTATTTTGTCAGATATAAGAATAGCTACTCCAGCTCGTTTTTCTTTTCTGTTTGCATGGTAAATCTTTTTCCATCCTTTCACTCTTAGTCTGTGTGAATCTTTATGGGTGAGGTGGGTCTCTTGTAGGCAGCATATAGTTGGGTCCTGCTTTTTGATCCAGTCAGCCAGTCTGTGTCTTTTGATTCGGGAATTTAAGCCTTTTACATTAAGAGTTGTTATTGAAAGGTGTTGACTTATTCCTAGCATTGTATTGGTTGTTTGGTTGTCTTAGGTGTCTTTTGTTCCTTCCTTTCTGATTTACTGTTTGGTTTCTGTGTTTGTTGGTTCCTTAGGTTGTAGATAGCGTTTGCTCGTTTTCTCTTCATGAATGCCATTTTTATTATACTAGTGGGTATTGATTTTTCTTGGGTTTTTATGGCAGTGGTAGTTATTTTTCAGGAACCAAACCCAGTACTCCCTTGAGGATTTCTTGTAAGGGTGGTCGTGTGGTAGTGAACTCCCGCAGTTTTTGTTTGTCTGAGAAATATACTATTTGCCCTTCATTTCGGAAGGATAGCCTTGCAGGGTAGAGTATTCTTGGCTGGCAATCTTTGTCTTTTAGTATTTTGAAAATATCATCCCATTCCTTTCTAGCTTTTAGGGTGTGGGATGAAAAGTCTGATGTTAGCCTGATTGCGGCTCCCTTATAGGTGATTTGACGCTTCTCTCTTGCAGCTTTTAAGATTCTCTCTTTGTCTCTGAGTTTTGCCAATTTGACTATGACATGTCTTGGAGAAGGCCTTTTTGGGTTGAATACGTTTGGAGATCATTGAGCTTCCTGGATCTGAAGATCTGTGATTTTTCCTATACCTGGGAAGTTTTCTGCCACTATTTTGTTGAATATGTTTTCAATGGAATCTCCATTTTCCTCCCCTTCTGGAATACCCATGACTCGGATATTTGAGCGCTTAAGGTTGTCTGATATCTCTCTCAGATTTTCTTCAATGTCCTTGATTCTTTTTTCTTTCTTTTTGTCTGCTTGTGTTATTTCAAACAGCCCATCTTCAAGTTCAGAGGTTCTCTCTTCAACTTCGACAAGCCTGCTGGTTAAACTCTCCGTTGTGTTTTTTATTTCGCTGAATAACTTCTTCAGTTCAGCAAGTTCTGCTACATTTTTTTTCAGGACATTGATTTCCTCGTACATTTCCTCTTTCAGATCCTGTATACTTTTCCTCATTTCATCATGATGTCTGGCTGAGTTTTCTTGTATCTCATTCAGTTTCCTTAGACTTATCACTCGAAATTCCTTGTCAGTCATTTCAAGGGCTTCTTGTTCTATAGGATCTAGAGTTTGAGATTTATTAACTTTTGGTGGTGTACTTTCTTGATTTTTTGTATTTCTGGTATCTTTTTTTTTGGTGTTTATTCATTGTGGTAGGGGGTTTCACAGTCCACCGGTTTGAGACTAATGACTGACTAGGATGTTGCTGTGGTTCCAATTTCGTATGGCTCCCTCCGTGACTACTCAGTTGGCCTCTAGTGCCTTGTGTGTGTGGTTGCCTCAGGTCTTGGGCTTCTCCGGGGAGCCACCTTTCTGGTCAGCTTGGACTCTGCTGGGCTGGTGGATCACGTACCACAGGGTGTGTGATCTCTGTTGAGCTTTCACTTCCTGTGCAGGACTTCTCCCTGTTCCCTGTGCTCTGGCCCAGGCTGTTGGATCGTGCAGTGGTGACCCCACAGGGTGTGTGGTTTCTGTCGAGTCTCCGCCTCCCTGGCCGCACGTCTCCCCACTCTGTGCACACTGTGCTGGGCTGGGGCGTGTCTTCTGCAACCCTTGTCTATCAGCTGGGCCTTCAAGACCCTGCTCGGCACCGCCTCGCCCAGGAGGTCTACCAGGTTTCTGGTAGGCACAGACGACCGGTTGCTCTGGGTACCTTTGTTGCACTGTGTAGATCTTTCTCGGGACTTGTTCACCTTTGTATCCCCCCGGCATAGACCGAATCTAGTGCCCACCTGCAGCCAGCTCTCAGGCAGGTTCAAGCGGACCTGGGAACTCTCCTACCACACTATTCCCAACCAGAAATTGGTTAGGCTTTTTTCCGAACTGGTGGCCTCAGAGATGGTATCTGCCTCCCAGTAACAGGAAGTTTACCAGGGGCCAGAGTCCAGGGTGTGGTGGAGTGACAGTCGGCCGGCCCATACTTCCTTGCCCTCCCGACACTGGCCGGAGACGCCCCACGCCACCAGCCCCGCCAGAGAACCACAGAGGGAGTGGGAGGGGAGGCCGGCCCGCAGGCTCTGGAAAGCCCCGCACCGGGGCAAGCAAGTAGAAATGAGTTTTTAATACAACAACAACACCACGATCCATGAAAAAAACAGTTGATAAACTGGACTTAAGATAAACCACAGTCTGGGAGAAAATATATGCAAAAGACATATCTGATAACAAATTGTTATCCAAAATATACAAAGAACACTTAAAACTCATTAGTAAGAAAATGAACAACCTGATTGCAAAATGGGCAAAAGCCCTGAACAGACAACTCACCAAAAAAGATATACAGATGGTAAATAAGCTTATGAGAAATGATAAACATCATATGTAATTAGGGAATTATAAATTAAAACAACAGTGATATACCCCTACACAACTGCTAGAATGGCCAAAATCCAAAACACTGACAACATTACGTGCTGGCATGGACGTGGTGAGACTGCAAAATTGTGCAGCTCCTTGGGAAGACAGATTGGCAGTTTTTTACAAAACTAAACATACTCTTACCATATGATCCAGCAATCATGCTCCTTGGTTTTTATCCAAAGGAGCTGAAAACTTATGTCCATGCAACAAACTGCATATGTATATTTATAGCAGCTTTAGTCATAATTGCCAAAACTTGGAAGCTATCAAGATGTCCTTCTATAGATGAATGAATGGTTAAACTAGTACATTCAGACAATGGAATATTATTCAATACTTAAAAAAATGAGCTAGTAAACCATGAAAAGACATGGAGGAAACTTAAATGCATATGACTAAGTGGAAAAGCCAGTCTGAAAAGACTACATACTATGTGATTCCAACTGTATGACATTCTGGCAAAGGCAAAACTATAGAGACAGTAAAAAGATCAATGGTTACCAGGCGCTGGGGGAAGGAAGAAATGAATAGGTGGGGTACAGAGGATTTGGGGGGCAGTAAAACTCCTCTTTATGATGCTGTAATGATGAATACATGTATAATGATGAATACATGAATACACATTTGTCAAAACCAATAGAATGTACAACATCAAGGCTGAACCCCAGTGTCAACTGTAGACATTGTGTGATAATGATGTGTTGATGTAGGTTCATCAGTTCTAACAAATGTATCACTCTGGTGAGTGACATTGATGGTGGGGGAGGCTGTGCATGTGTGGGGGAAAGAGGTATGTGGGAACACTGTACCTTCAGCTCAATTCTGTTGTGAACCTAAACCTGCTCTAAAAAGTAAAGGCTATTTTTAAAACCGAGAGAATTCACCTATATATTATAATTATTTGAAATTATTTTTAAATTAGTAATTGTTCTTAAGTACACTCTGAGTTTGCAAATTAATTTTAATTCTTAGCAGGATATTAATAATAATACAAAAAATAACAGAAGACTTAACAAAAACAAAAACAAAACAATAATAAAAACCCAGAGGAGAAGGGACAAAAGATGAAAATACAATAATAATAAATCAACACAAGGAGTTTATTATACAAGAAAATGATAGCGAGGTTTATATTACTATCACAAGCACAGTCATTTTTTAGTATCTTATGAATGCTGATAAACACAACAGATAACATTTATAAAAAGGCTTGCTCTATGCCAGACATTCTTGCTAAAGGTCTGGTATGCAATAACTCTTTTAATGTTTGTAAAAAAAAATCCTATAAAGTGGGTACTGATATTTTATTTCTATCTTATAGATGAGGCATGTGGCAAATTATGTTAATAGATTTTCTAACATAGAAACATCCTTGCATTCTTAGGGGAAAAAACACACTTGGTGATGATATAGTAATGTGCTGCTAGGGTTTATTTGTTAATATTTTAACTAGCATTTTTGCATTGATGTGCCTAAGTAAGATTGATCAGAAAAGAGTGTATTACATTTGATCTTCAATATCTTTATTTATTTTCTGTTAATGTGGACTCTTATGGATTAAAAATATTGATTCTTATTAATAGCGGGTTTGTGCTATCTCCTTGAGTATCTTTTAACTTCTGATTTAGGAATGTTAGTGCCCTATTACCTGGTACACAGATATTCATAATCGCTTTGTCACCATAGGAAGGTGTCTGTTACTGTTAAAATGAAATATTCTTTTTTATCTTATTTAACATGTTTTTGTCTTTACGCTATCTTGTCTCTGATTAAAATGGCAATTCCTGCTTACTTTTTGCTTGCATTTGCCTGATATATGTTTGTCTATCTTTTTATTTTTCAAACTTTCTGAGTTTTCTTGTAGATATAAAACAGAATTCTATTTTGTTTAGTGATCTAATCTAAAAATCTTCATTTTTTTCTCATATGAAATGAAACAACCCCATTTACATTTATTGAAATGAAGAACATGTTTATTCTTGGTTTTACCATGTCATTTGATGTATGTTTTCGCTTCTTACAACTTTGCAAAATTCCTTTACTGACCACTGAGCTAAACAGCCAGCCAAAATTCCTTTACTGTATGTGTTTTATCCTTTACTGTATTTCTTTTATCTTTGTCTCTATGTATGTGTTCTTAATATTCATAAATGTTTTTATTTTGATCTTTGTTACTTTTGTAATTATAAAGTAACTGCATTTCTCTGTTTTTATAGAATGTATCTGTTAGCCCATTAAAATAAGCAGTGGGGACTGGCTGGTTAGCTCAGTTGGTTAGAGTGTGAGGTTATAACACCAAGGTCAAGGGTTTGGATTCCTGTACCAGCCAGCCATCAGAAATTAATTAATTAATTTATATTTTAATAAAATTCATTAATATAAACAATAAAAAATTTATTCATTTATCTTTTATTTATTTAAAAATAATTTTTAAATTCTATTAATAAATTATAGCAGTAATAAAAATTAATGTTTATTGTTCCTCTCTGCCTTCCTCCTTTACTATATAATCTATTCAATATTATCTTGATTATAATTTATGTTTGTATTACTGAATGTTAGGTTACTTATTTGTTGCTTTAAGTGATTTTCCTGGACTCCCAGCCATTAGACAATCAGTGTCTTATAACCCATCTTCTTTTGCCCTTTTCATCCATATTTTGTTTAGATATATTATTTTTATATTGTCAGGGCATATGAGGCTTATATTCTATCCTGTTTATTTAATTCTCATATTCTCACATTTTGCGTCAAAAGATAAATACATGTAGTTATTAACTTGAATAATCAGTTCTTGATTCAGCACGTCTTTTCCATTTATCTCTTAAACAGCTGAATTTCATTCTCTATTCTAGTGATTTCCTAAAGATGGGCTCATGCAAATAATATTCCCTGAGTTCATGCATGTTCAGAACTGTTTATTTATACCCATTATCCTTAAAGCATTGTTTGGCTAAAAAGAAAAAAACACCTTAGGTCTCACTATTTTCCTTGGTATCTTGTTGGTTTTGCTCCATTAATATTAAATGACTCTATTCCACTACTGAATGTTTCAGTGAAGAATTCTGAGGCCAGTCTCAATATTTTCCTTTATAAGTTAATGGTTGGTTTTGCCTGCATGCCCAAAAGATTCTTTTTTATATTTAAATTTAAGTTACTGTACTAGCATACATGTATTAGTCTGTTTCTATTGCTTATAACAGAATACCTGAAACTGAGTAATAAAAGAAAACAAAATTTATTGCTTACAGTTTTGGAGGCTGGGAAGTCAAAATCCAGGGAACATATATGGTGAGGGCCTTGTTCTTGGTGGTGGTGACTCTACTCAGCAACTCAGGGTATCCCATGGTGGATGGCTTGAGCAGAGAGAGAGAAAGAGAGGGAAAACTTCTCACCTGCTCTCCCTTTAAAGCCAACAGAACCACATCCGTGACCACCATTAAACCATCAATGGCTTAATCCATTCAGTAGAGCATGGTCTTCACAATCTCATCACCCCCTCAAGGCTCTACCTTTCAATTACTGTAGTAGGGTTTCCTATCTTCTTAACACTGTCACAATGGGAGTTAAACTTCTCATGCATGAAACTTCAGTGACACAACTTTATCCATATCCATACATCTAGTGTTGATGATTCTGGGGCAATTTTCTCTGGTAGTCACTGTCTCCTTTCAAAGTGAAATTTCAATTCTTTCTTTTCAAGAATATCTTTTGCTTTAACAATATATTTAAATATTTATTTTTTCCATTATTTATTTTTCTTCTTCAGGATCTTTAATTATGTATCTATCGGATTACCTGTGCCTATCTTCTCCGTCTTTTATATTCTCTCTAATCCTGTTCACCTTTTTCTTCATTTCTACTTCATTTTGCTAGCCTCTCATTCATTCCTTTCTTTCCCTTATTGTATTTATAACCATGTCTATTTTACCTCCATTCTTAATTTGTGATTGTATTACTTTTTTCTTCTGCTTCTTTCCTGCATTTTGCCAGTTGTGTGTCACCAGCTCCTATTATCTCATCACCACCCCCCAAATTCTTGCACTTGTGCCTTGTAGTTTTCATTCATAGACGCATTTCCTTTGTTGTGCCTTTATGAAAATTCATGGCAGAATGTTAGGACAAATTTTTCAACTTCTCCATGGCAACACTGTTATGGTGTGTCTTCTTTAACAACTGGTATATTTTGCTGCTTCTCTAAAAGATTTTTCCTGTTATTTTTGTATTGGTACTGTGTCCATTCTTTACTTAATTACTCATAGGTAACTAAGCTAAATTTTTGTTATCTAGGTTCCTGGGAAAAGGAGAGGAGAAAATAGCCTGGTGGGATTTGCAAAGGCTCCCTCTTCACTTCTGCTACAAAAACAGACTGTTGTTTTTGTTGTTGTTGTTGTTGTTTTTTTGCAAACATCACAAGTCCCTTAGTTACTTCCTACAAGACATGTGCAAGTGAGCTTTTGTCATCCAGCCTACTCACCCAAGTTCCCACACTGATTGCTGCAAACAAGAAATATAGGTTTCACAAGTCAAGATGCACAACTCACCTTCAGGAATCATATTTTACCTAAGTCTTGTGAGATTAGCCACAACTGAGTTCTCTCTACACCTGACATGGTTCTTTTCCTCCTTCTTTCTCTACTGAGACTTCTGGTTGATCTCAGCAGTTCTGGCATCTCATGCATATGTTTGGGAAACTGCAGATTATCTACTCACTGATTTTGCTGAAAATGGAATTTGCAAGTTTTTTTTTTTTTTTTTTTTAAATCCTCCTTGTAGCTTTGGTATGTTCTTTAGGAAGACAAAGAGAAAGCTGCTAATTTTTGCCATCATCTTCATACCAGATTCATGTTGGTCCACGTATCCAGCAGTGCTAATCATGTGTTTCATATCGTACATATATACTTTTTCATAAGTCTCTATAACCTCAGAGACATTTATTAGTCTCCATTTCTCACCATGAATAAAACAAATGTTTATTTTTAAAAACTAAAGCTCACCCAAATTTTCTCCGGCCTAAAATATACCTACTGTTCCTTTTATCTACAAGAAAGGTGACTTTCATTACTAACTTCTTTTTCCTTTTTCTTCGACAGTTCATATAAGAACTGGCTAAAGCAAAGTCTAATAATCTGTCTTCCTTTACCCCTAATCTTTTTAGTGCCTATAATTTAATTATTAAACATTTCTTCTTTGGGCTTAAAATTTATCATCATCATTACCACTTTAACATCTTTCTTAGTGATAAAGCACTTTTATTAGATCATTGGACTCTAAGCCTCATAGGTCACAGTTGGCAATTTTCTTCACTGTGGTATCCCTGGGGCTTAACATGGTGCCTGACCATAGGGAGTGCTCATTCAATACGTATTCAATAAAGACAGCAATGATATTCCTTCGCTAACCAGTATCTGGCAGTTGTGCAGTATCTGTTCAAAGACAGAGTTTTGAATCTTTCTGGTTTCAGAAAATTTCAATATACGAATCTGTATCCAACTAAGTAAATTCAGAGGCTTAGTGTTTAAATGAGGCTTTTATTAATTTATTTTTGGCTTCCCATGTTGTAATGCATGACACAGCAAAACACTAATAGAGGTGTAGAAAGGGAAAAGGACATAAAAGGGAAAGAATGCTGTGTTAGAGGTGATAAAAGTTTTCACCCAGCCTGAAAATCTAAATTGAAATTCAAGTCCTCCAGCAGGAGAATTGAATGTCATTCAATCTTTTATCATCCTATTCTTGTCTCTGGTGGGCCAAGTGGTTGGGAAGGTAAACTGGAGTGAAAGTTAGACGCTTGTTGTGCTGTGCTCTAAATGTCATCCCTTCTCTTTGCTTGGCTTTAAGGCATTTTAGTTTTTGTGGGTTTTTTTTTTTTTTTTTTTTACCATTTTAGAACCATAAAATGAGATTATACAGATATTGCTATTGCAGTTTTATAAACAATTATAGGAGAAAAATAGTAAAAATTCTCAAATGCAAATCACCTTAGAAAGGAAGGGATGAGTAAAAATGGAGATTTAATTAATTTTTTGGTAACCACCCCTTGCCCAAGTAGCCACTGGCATTTGTAAAATTTACTGCTCACCTCTGCAATATGGACACCACAGAGAAGATAAACAGAGATGAATAAATTGTTGGTCTTCACCAACCATTTTCTTTCCACGGTCTTCTTTGAAAGAATAGCAGTTGGTGAATTTGCATGGTGCACTCCTGGATATCCGGAGATGGTAACACATGCCTTTCAAAGCTGAGGTGTATTAGAAGAGTTTAATGTCTGCTGTTCCCTTAAAGAGCAGGTGCTTCTCTCATTAGGATCATTAGGTAGATGTGAAACCAAATATTCTCATTAGCAGATATACTCTCAACAGGAAAAATTCAAGCAAGTTGAGAATACCCAGACCATAAAATAATATTTTATCATCAAGATTTTTTTTTTCCTCATATGGGAAGATCTAGAGGCTTTTTAACAATATTTGGGTATGGCTTATTGCATTAAAATTGTTTTTCCACACTGCATTTACAATTGACAATGCACTTATTTGAATATGAGTACATTTGTTATACAAGTCATGCTTATGTAAAATAAAATGCCTAATTCAATTATTCTACAGATTAAGATCTTTTAGGTTTTTAAAGAACTGACTCTTCAGTAAATGAAAGACCACTTCAATTTTTAAAAAGAAGCAACACAAACAAACAAAAGCAGAACCTTTTTTTCTCCAGGGCGCCGACAGGGAGTAACTCAATCACTTTACGTGTTATGTTATTTGAGGAGAGTTTTACTAGACTTTGTTTTTCCTATTCATATCTTTTGCACACGTAATCTACTTGTTCCCTGCCTACCCCCAGCTACCACGTGCAGATTATGAAACAAAATTATGGTTCATGGAAATCAGTCAATATTGTACCGATTGTTTTTATATTTACTGAACGTATGAATTCACCCCCTCGATCTTGTGAGCGTACCTGCGCTAAATACAGTATCTACTCGTATTTGCATGAGAGTCTTTGTAGTTTGCGAATATACAGATTGATTTATGGTCTAATAGAGGAAACAAAAATCCACAAGAGCAAAGTGGGGCCAACAGTAGCAGAATGCGGGGGAAAATGAAAAGCTCTGTAATAAAGAAATATTTCGATTAAACATGCTAAGTTGTGCCCTGGATTTTTAGCATGTTGGGAAAAGGGAGGAGGGAAACCAACAGAGTAGATAATGGATTGTCGCTGTGCCCTTTATGCTTACTAGAACCTTCCCAAATCACTGAGAACATGGTCCGAGGCAATAGGATCAAACGATATATATCTTTTTTTTTCTTTTTTTTTTTTACCTCGTTAGCTGGTCAACCCTGGCGGCAAACATACACGGCCACCCCTGCCCAGGCGGCAGCTCCAAGGGACAGGCGATGGTTGCCTGCATTGAGCTCCCTGCTGGCGCCTTCTGGCCGGACAGCCGGTGCCATAGAGCTCCCAGGGAAACAAACAGCAATGGGGGACTACACAGATGTCATGAATCCACGTGCATGATCATAATCTGTCCAGAAAGGGGAGAAAGGGAAGGCGACAGGCTGCTGACCCCAGCCCCGGAGCCGCCGCAATGGAGCAGGCGGCAGTGTGTGCGCGCACAGGTGCCACAGGCCGGTGGCGCGGAGGGCGGTCGCGGCCGCCTCTCAGGCTCAGCACTGTCACCAGCACGCTGAAGCCGCGGCTGCTGCCGAGACTGGGCAACCCCCAGCCTGAGCCACTAGAGGAAGAGCCCAAGGAAAGGGCGCGAAGGGGGAAGGAGGGTAGGAGGTGGGGGCGGGGTAGAAACCCATCGCCTCGTCTTTGATTTCCTCTTCCTGAGCTCATCTGGTGGGAACGTTTGCTGGGCTCCCGCGTGCCTCCCTGCCCCCTCCCAACTCTGGGTGATCATCTCCCCCTCTCCCCTCGCTCGCCCCCTCCTCCCTTCCCACCCTCCCTCCCTCCCTCCCGCGTGCCTCCTCCCCTCCCCCTCGCCTCCCTCCCTTCCAGCGGCAGTAGCCGCTTCAGCCGAGCCGGAGATGGGCAGAGAGCGCGCGCCGCGCAGCAGCTCCGGATCCACCTCTCTCCCCGCCCGCCGCTCCCTGCGCCCCCGCCGCTGCTGCTGCCGCCTCGGCGCCCCCCGGCTCCGGTCCCGCTCCTAGGACAGCGCCGCCGCCGCCACCGCTCGGCCCTGCCTGCCGCCTGCGCCGCGCAGCCCTCGCGCGCGTCCCGGATGGCGCTTTCGCCCCAGGACCGGTGAGTAGCTCGGGGAGCGCAGGGGGTCGGGCCCAGGGCTTGGCCCGGGGAGAACATCTTCTGGTTTGGCAGACACCCCAAACCACCTGCTGTGATTCCCCAACCTCCTGGCAAAGGGTCTCAAGAGCGGGCTGCTCCGTGGTCCCCGAGGGGTGTTTGGTTTCAACTCCACCTGCTGGCAACCTGAACCCCTCTCGCTCTCGGGGACAGCTGCCTACAGCGCGCGGTCCCACCTCCTTCCAGCTCCCAGGCTCCCACACTAGCAGCAGCAGTGGATGGCCCCGACCCTCCTGTCAACCCAAACAGGGTTATCTCTGCCCTCACCTTCCCCGCGTCTCCCGCTTCTGGCAGTGCGCCAACGTCCCCGTCTGCGACCCTCCACTCGGTCTTGCGCTGACAAAGCTCTCTCCACGAAGTCGGCCCCTGACCCACCTTCCCCCTTTCTCTAAGCCTGGCTCGCTATCCCCACTGTCCCGCCGTCCTCCTTTCAGAGTGAATGGTCCTCCCAGTGAATTCTGACCTCATTCCCTCGATATGAAGGTGCCTCTCCAGCTTTTCTGACAGTCACCTCAGAATATTGACACAGACACGCCGTATCCTGGCTTCTGTACAGATACTTTGTGTGTTTCTCAGCATCTGGGCTGTTTAGGGTATGATCAAGCATGAAAAAAGAAAGGCAAAAAAACAAACAAAATCCTTTTGCGACTAAACTTTTTGTTATTGTTGTTTTAAAGAGCAAAACTATTTACGCTGTTTAGGTTCCTTGTGTTCAGTTAAAGGCATCTTGGCTGAGTACAGAGAACGCCCCTTTTTTTACCTGTTCCTTCAGAATCTGTCTTTTTCCTGGTTGAGAACCGAGAGCACGTGACTGGGCGGTGAACCTCCCTGAGCAACATTATCAAAAGCTCAGCAACTTTCAAGGATAAGAAGCTTTAAAAAGAGAGAGAGAGAGAGAGTAGTACCAAACTTAACCTTTAAAATCTTCTTTGAAATTGCTGTAAGCCAAAGCCCTTATTTTTCTTTAGGTGTAGTGACTAAGAGAGGGAATATAGCAGGATTGGAAAAGGTTGTACCAAGAAGCTCCTGCGCTGTCTGGTGCTTAGGGTGTTGTGTAGTATCTGAGCATCCGGACAGTATTTCTGTAGAAGTTTTCTTAGGGCAGCAGCCCTTTCTTCTGAAGTCATGTTTACTGTTACAGTTTTTCTAATCGGTTTGAGAGAAAATAGAGAGTTGTGTTCAGTGAATGAATATGAGCAGGGGGATCAGAAAATGAGTGAGCATGGAGAGAGATAATTTAAATACTAAATTTTGTACTCCTGATTTCTCATGTATTGAAATCTTAAAACCAAAATTACTCCACACAGTATATGACTTTTAAAAAAAGAAGTGATGAAAATGTGTTAATTTCAACATGACATTTTACCTTGTGTAACCTTTGATCACAGAGCTTCCGTTCTAAGCAATACAGTTAAGAGCATTCAGAAATAAATTTTAAAAACTTTAAAGGTGCCTCATGTAAGTATGTAATGTACAAATGTAAATTTCCTGGTATTATTATTATTATAAATAATTTCAGGGAGAATAAGAATTAAATTGTCATTCTTGGTCTTGCAGTTGGTGGAGAGGGAAGATGTATGCTTCCTCCCCTTAAAGGAGCAAGACTCTGCTTACACAAGAAATAAGAAAGGAAAGTTCAGCAATTACTCAGAGAATTTGTTTAGTGAGGATTGCCTCAAAATCTCATCTTCCCCCCAGTCAGGGACTTTTTTGTTTTGTTTTGTTTTAACTCAAACTATATCCAAGCTTTTATTTCTCTTTTTTTGCAAAGGCACAGGCAGAAATGCACTGAGCGAGTCACTGATGAGGGGTGGTTTTAAGCAAATGTGGACAGCTGCATTGAAAGTAAGGAGGGGCTATGAATAATGACTTTATTGTTGCTTTTCTATGTTTGGAAATTTTAGTCTGTTGAATTTAGCACTTGACTAAGAAGAACATTCAAAACTATGTATGCAAATATTCACATGTGGCCATGCCATGTGGATAGTAGGTATATTAGGAGCTGAATCAAAAGAACATTTAATTTTTTCTCTAAACATGCTTACCCTTTGGGTAGCTGGAGTAATTAGTATGTGCAATATGTCCAACAATAATGAATCTGTATTGGAAAAGATGCATCCCAATTGAACAAAAGGGAAAGCAAGGAATAATGCTGACTTTCATTAGTTATTTCTCATAATTGTGTTAATGATAAGTTCGAGGCAGTATATTCTAACATAATTCTAATTAACATAAAAATATTAAAATGGTCTCAGAATTATCTTTGAGAAGTTGTAATTCTCTGCTATAAATTATGGCAGGAATTTCTGTTAAGAATTCTTGGTGAGCTAGAACTCAAAAAGATCTGCCTGGATTTAATTTCATTGTCATTAGTAAGGCTATGCAAAACAGTTAAACATAATACACAGGGAGATCAAGCATACCAATATTGGAATGACATAACTTTGAGGACTATTAATGCTCACAATTATAAGCCACGTAGAGGATGGGTCTAAATTAAATGTTTGGAACGTTAAAAAGAAATTAAAAATTGGTACAGAGAAATTAAAAATTGTGGAAATGGTACAGATTATTCCATCAAGTTGCCATTAGTTGAATGTCCCATGTGAAACCATTTTCTGCCTTGTGTGTGGTGACAAGAGAGAGAAGAGCTGAGGAAGAGAAAGCAGCAAGAAGGGAGAAGTTAGGCGGAAAGGATAAAATCTGTTGGTACTTGCTTAAATTCTTTAATAAAGTGAAGGTAACTAAATACGAGGCCTATTATTTTGGTATTTGGGATAACACCTGCTTTCTAACTTGAATGGGGCTGGCCAGTTATCTCACTTGGTTAGAGCATATTGCTAATAACACCAGGATTAAAAGTTCTGATCCCCATATCAGCCAGCCTCCCCAGAAAAGAGAAAGAAACACCTTTTTAATTACAGCAATAAAAATACAACTTTCCTCTTTGATTATAGCAATAAAAATACAAATTCCTTCTTAGAGGTAGTTCATTGATTTTATTTGGTAAAATCTAGGGATCACAGACAAACTATTTTATGTAATCAAATTGACTAATTTAACTAAATAAAATTCTAGACAAATTTAAAAACAAAACTTTGAAGGAAGGAAAGCACACATACTCATGCTTAAAATCACAATTTTAAATAAAGAGCCAAGTAATTTAGTGTCTTATGAAGGCAAGATGATTCAGTCGAGGAATAACCACATAAAATATTTTTACAGCCTAATATATATTTCTCATATTTTCTTATTTACATTAGTAGATATATTATTCAATTTTTATGAGCAATTTACATTTTTATTCACAAATTCACAAGAGTCCCCGTATTATAAAATGCAAATTTTGTGAATTAAAAAAATTTGTACTTATAAGTATCAAATTATTACTTAAATGTTCATAATGGTTCTTTTCTATCCGCATTCTATAAAGGAAGGAATATTTAGCAAAAAGCATTCTCAAAGAGCAAATATGCAAAATGAATATTTCAAAACTAGCAAGATGATTCGACCAAAGTTTTACAACAATGCTGTCAAAGTGATACTCTCATAAATCAACTCTAATGTACAATTATAATTCCTACAGAAACATTTAAATTCTGTGATCTTATATGTGACTGATTTTATTCAACTTAGCTTTGCATTATTAATAGAAGGAATCACAGAATTTAGGTATCAATTAGAGAATATAGACAGCATTCCATTTCCATCATCTCACTAGTGACTTGTCTAAGGTTCTAAAGTTGTTAATAGAAATAGAATTAGAATCCAGGTCTCCTGACTCCATGCTGCATCTATCATTCTATAAAATAAAAAACTGGTTCTATAAAACCAGCTTTATTCCCTTCTTTTATTTTAGGAAAGTAATAAGGGAGAAATCAGTTTCAGTATTAAAGAAAGCTAAAAATGAAATAAAATAAAAGCTCTCTGCTTCTTCAGGACTATCTCAATACTTATTAGTCTTGTAACCATCATGGTTGAAGGTAACCAGTCTTTCTGTTCACTCTTTCCCACCTTCAGGTTAAGGCTTGGGAAATATTTTTAAAATTAAACTATACCTGGTCCACCTAGAAATCTTTTAATATTTTTGCACAATTTTCATTTACAATTTTTCACTTAGCAATTTCTCTCATGGTGATAATACACCATGGATACTTCCATTTTAACTTTTATAGCCAATTGATTGAAAAATATTTCTAAAAAGCAGACTTTGGTTTCTGTAAGCAAAACAGTGGAAATGAACTTATAGTTTCTTATAGTTTCATCTCTGTTCTGATTTAATCTTTATGTCACCACAGAGGAAGTTTGTGCATCACGTGTTTGTTTGTTTTTTATTTATTTATTTTTGTTTGTTTGTTTTTATTTTGTTTCCATGGACCGTGGATAGCTCAGGTGGTCAGGGAAGATAAATTTGTTTTACAAAGTTCCAGGTCTGCAGTTGAAAATCCTGACACTTTTACCTCTCTCTTCACTAGTAGCCAGAGGAATCAATGAAAGTGAATGGGGAACCATCGTCATGACTGAGTAAAAAGTAGACTTTCTGATTCATTGTTGATGATGGTGGCTCATCATTGTCATTTCATCTAGGAAAATAACATGGTGATACATACAATATTAGAACTGTATTATCTGGAGCTGTATTATTTCGAACTGTATTGTCTAAGTGTGACTGTGTTGATGGGATTTACGTGGATCTGTGATTTCCTACTGCTGGGTGGCAGATTCAAAAGCTGAGGAGGAAACTTTGCCTGAGGAATTGGCCTTCTTTCAACCCATTAAGATACAGAAATAGCTGAAAGGAGAATTACATCTCTAAGGCTCCCATGACCTAATTTCTCTGAAATGTCATTCAGCCTCCATTTACTGAGGTTCTACTATATGACAAGAACTGAAGTGATAAGTACAAACACGTGAATGAATATACATATATAGGCTCTGACCTCAAGCAGCTTACAGTTTAACTAAAGAAACAGGTAAGAACAAAGGCAAAGGGCCATGAGACCAGCTGACCTTAACCTAGGGCAGCCACCATGTTGCTGAGCAAGGGTGTCCAGAGAAAAGTCACGAAGACCGCAACTCAGTGAAAATCTGCCTTGTGTAAAATGGACGGAAGTATTCCATGGCTATGGCTTGACACAAAAGTAATTTGTTTCCTTAAAAAAACCATATATTTCTATTGCTTCCTATATTAATTTTAACTCTGACAAAAAAATTTTTTTTGACAGGGACCTATTAGTATGAACTAATGTTGATAGTCCTATATTAAGAAACCCAGTAGCTGAGTCAATTCTTGCAGGTCATAGGTTAATTTTCTAAATGAAATGTAACTAATTAGAGAATTTTAACATAGGTTTGAAATGTCAAGTTTGTCTTTTAAGAATCCTAAATCTTCAGATAACATTCACAGGGAAGTGTACAGAAAGGGGAGGGGGGTAGATGGAGGCTGTGAACAATAGATGTAATATGCATTCAATAATTAAAACTTCATAAACTATTTTAACAAAATAGATTTAAACTTAAAAAGATAATTTAAGATCTCTATACCTTATTTACTCTGATAATTAACATTTATTGAATAGGTACAACTGAATGATAGAAAAGGAAGACGACGTATAGTTGGGGTGATAAAATATGTACTCGTGGAGTAATTTTGGAGAAGTACAATGCAACACTTCAATAATAAATATTACATGTCATCTAACATAGAACCTTGACTGGACAATTATTTTCATAGTCATGCCAAATTTATAATATTATTGTCATTATTACAAAAGTAATGACCTATAACAGCTTTTGAAGGTGCCTGAATTATGGTACAGCAATAGGTTAGATACATGAACAATCCAGTTCATTTGTTTTCATTGCAGGTTTACTAAGAGAGAAAAAATAAAAGAGACATTTGATTTTTACGTGAAAGGGGAAAAAACAGCTCATAAGCTGTTGCCTTTATTTTGTGAATTCTTTACTTCTTTATGTTTTCACTACATTCTTTGTACCAAGAAAGTGACTGAATTAGAAGAGGTGCTATAGTTACATAGCATCAGGGAAAAATAGGAAAACCTTTGTTAGGAGATGAGCTACAAGACTTAAGACTGTAAGTGATAGGATTCTTCACTGGCCTGATCTGTAGTGAGATAACTGAGCTGTTTCAGTAGCTAATTCCGGCTGACTTTCAAGAATCATGAAGGATCTGAGATTAATTTAACCCACCAAGTATGAATAATTGATTCTAGTCCTTGTTTTAAAGGGGCTGCATGCAGACAGTCAATCCAACTTGTCCTGTTTGTCCACCAACAGCCTGGTGGTATTTGTCTATCCCCACTGAAAGGCTAAGCAGTAGTTACAGAAATGGGAGTGGGGAAGACATCCACAGGTGTTGGCAGGTATTTTGCATAGGAAATGCAGAAGCTGGCATCATCCCCTAATATTTCCAATAGTTTTCTTAGTATGATTGAGGGGATTATAGATCAAATCACAGTCAGAGCTGTCTGGTCGGGGATGGCAGATTTAGCAGACAGTTTGATTTAAGGCCCTTGCAACAGTTTGACAGTGCCACTTTTTCATGTAAAGCGGAGATGCCAGTGGAGCCAGGTGAACTCTGAGCTTGAGTATACCATTTCCATTTGATAAGAAGTTCATAGGACCCTTTCTCACCTTGTTGGTTGGGGATGAATAGACAGCGGTTTTTCTTTGACTGCCAGAGGTCAAACATTGTGAATCTGCCCATACAGTCCCAAGAAACATTATGTGACAGCAGAGCCCTGAATTTTGTCCGGGTTCATCACCCACCCCAGTTAGTAGAAATGTGATACTACTACAGTCAAGGCCACTGCAATGGAACTTTCTGACTTGCCCATCAGCAGGACATCTATATAGATAAAGCCTTGTGCAATAGAGGATAGAGGCCCTTATGCCGATCCACCTACTACTTCTGGCAAGTGGCAAAGGAATTTAGGTACCCCTGGGTGTAACCTGTAGTAACTTTCGGGGTTACTAGAAATGGGTATTGGTGACCATGTCACATGAACATGACTTGATCTTTGTCTTTAGGAGCCAGTAGTATAGAAAAGATGGCATTGGCATGGTCCAAGATAGCATACCAAAAGTTCAGTCTGTGCAGTGGATTCAATTACATGAACAGCTATGGAATCAACAACTGAATTCAGTTGGTAACAATCCATACTATGGTTCAAGTTCTTGTTGCCCTTTTTCACTGGCCATACAGGGCTGTTGTGTTAAGATACTGCGTCTCTTACTACTCATGTTCCCTTCAAGTCTGTAATCAAGTCTGTGATTTCCTTTTCTCCTCCTGGGATTTTAAACTGTTTCTGTTCTGCCATCTGGAAAGAAATAGGGAGGAAGATGGGAGAGTGATTTACGTGTCCCATTAGCACTTCTCTATATGTGGCCTTTCCCAATTGTGACAGTCTTCTCAGGCACTTAAAAGATGATAAGTATAAGCATATAACACATTAATTCTTACCATATAATCAGATGTAGAAAAGACAGTATGTTGAATTAGCCCAGGGGGCTCCATCCACAGAATGTTAGTTTGCCTTTCTCACTGTGAACCCTGCTTAAACCCCATTAACTGAAACTGAGGGTCTCTTTCTTTCTATAGATCCAGGTAAAAAAGTGACTCGGGTATCCATATCCAACATATCCATGAATGTTTGATTCTCTCACCTCCCTGAAATTCCTCAAAATACCTGGATGGCTGCATATGACTTTTGATACCCACTGGGGATACAAATACTTTGGCCTTCTAATCATGTTTCTCTTTAAATCAGCTGAGGTCAGGGAAGAGGGACAGAGAGAAATCAGAGAGCCAGGAAGGAGAGAGGCTTCATATGCACTTTCAGTTTCAAATGATGTGGTGGTGGCTCATGGCATAACCAAATTAACTTTGAATATTTTGGGCCGGCCAGTATTCTACATTGGGAGCAAGAATCTTATGGCTGACACCCTCTGTTTTGTCTTTGGGAATCCCTTGACTCAGAAACCACAGCCACATTGCTGTTTTTGCTAGGGTGTGGGGTTGCACTGAGACCTCTGGCTAGCTCAGTCTTGGTTCACATGATGGTGGCTTTTGTTAAGGAACCCACCTTAATTTGTGGCATTAGTTGCCCCACTGTCTGGATAAGATCTTTTAAGTTCACGCTGATTTCAACATCGGGGATAGGTTTTCTTGCACCTTACTGGTGAACTAAAAAATTTACCTAGATTTTTTTGGGGGTCTCTTTCTCATTCTCCAAATACTAGTCAATGCCTCATCTGTGGTTTCCCACAGGAGTTTTTCTGTTTCCGGAAAATCTCCCCAAGAGGGCTAAAGCTCCCTTAGAGCAGCAAGGACCCACTGCAAATAACTGAGAGATTTTATTGTCACTTCCAAATGGATGTGGGGTTGGCATGGATAGGATGAAGGAGAGGTTTAGCTGTAAGCCAACCCATCACTTGCCATTATTACTTAACAAGCAATGTGTTCCACGGCCCCTCCTTCCCGTGTGAGCCAGTCAAGGTTCTAATAATGCACCTGGTTTCTGGTTATGGAGTTCCCCCTTTCGTACTTAATATATGTGCACATATTTCTAACTATTGTCTGAAAGGAGGTGGAAATTTCTGCCTCCCCACTAAAAATCTTAGTACCTGTTGTTACCATGCTGCAGATCTGACACTGCCCTAAAGATTGGCAAGGAAGTCCTTTCATCCAGAGGAGAATTAGTAACAACCAGGACAGCATTCTAGCATATGTAGTTTGCCTATTTCCTATCACTTAACCTGCAATGACATCTTCCTTTCCTCCTTATTAACAGGCAAGAAAGTGGAGGACCATTTATTGCCCAGTTGACCATATAATTTGGTCAACATGTTTGCTACTTATTTCCATAGGCTTTCCTTATACCCCATTAAGGGACCTGCAAAGCCCTCATCCTTCCTCTTTCATAAAGAAAGCCGTGTCTCTGTCGTCATCCCAACCTCATCAACGTTATCAGAATCTGTGAAGGGGTAGAGATGCTTTTCTTCTTGCAAGTTAACATGAAAGCTTACAACAGTTTCATAAATGCCGGTGGAAGACATTAGACTCCTAGGTCAGAGATTGAGGACAATTTATTATTCACAGCAATAGCAGGAGCAAGAATATCAGTGTTATTGCACTGGTCCCCTGGGCCCCAATTTCTACTAGGCAACATGAAACAAACCAGATGATATCTATACATTAGAAGAAAGGAATCCTGAACATAAAGCATGCAAATCTTTTATAATTGGTAGTAAGCGTGCCTCCCTTTGCTCCAGAAGGAGATGCTATTTCTATCTTCCTGTTAGCTTTACAAACATCTTTTAAAATAGCTTAGAACAAAAGAAGTCAGGATTCTTTCATAAGATGTGCAGAAATAAATGTTAAAGACCTGTGGGAAATTGTCTTCCAACAGTGACAAAAGACTTCAATAAGTACTTGTTTTGGTAAGCTTCTTATCTGTAGTATGATATATGTTCATCCTTGCTACTTCTTAATGATGGAATGCTTTAAACATGTGATACCTGAGACTGATGAATCTCTTACTAAGATGGAAATCAAGAAGGACGCTTTCAGAGCAAATATATTGTATTTAAAGTACAATATTAGACTCTTAATTAGTTACTCCTGATATAAAAGTTATAGCATAGGGCAGATTAAGCAATTGAGAATTTCGTTGTCAGAAAGTCAAAATTTGATCCTAAACTACAGAATATAAGAAATGTGTACTTTGTGTAATTATGGTGGATTGTAAATAAAAACTATTAAGCAAAAATGTGGTATATTCATGTTTCCTCATGGCCTTAATGTTTCTCCAATATTTTACAGTTTAAAGAGTGCCTAAACTTTTCCAAATAATAAAAGCAAATAGTTCAATGCTGTTTTACTTTTCTTAATTTTAGACTGTTTCTAAAGATCTAGCATAGCTATCATTTTCTCTAATAGGCATCTCCTATCCTCCAAGCTGGGAAAGATGCCCTTCCTCTATATTGGCACAATGCTCAGGCTTATCTGTACCATATTATGACCTTACAACATCTCATTGGCTTTATATATTTATATATATTTCCCCCACTGGGTTACTCTGAAACTAAATCTGGTTGGTTACTTATTAACATTCCTACTACTGGTGCTTAGCTCCCCAACTGAAGCATAGTGAGTATTCAATAAATATTTGTTGAAATGAACTGAAGGTAACAATGTCCATTGACATTGAACTTACCTTCAGGTATTTGAGAAAATTATGTACCAGGAGGTATAACTTAATGGAAGATGTGTAGAATGCTTGAGCTGAAATAATCTTTAAGAGTTAGTCATGGGGCCGAGCCCGTGGCGCACTCGGGAGAGTATGGCGCTGGGAGCACAGCGACGCTCCCGCCGCGGGTTCGGATCCTATATAGGAATGGCTGGTGCACTCACTGGCTGAGTGCCGGTCGCGAAAAAGACAAAAAAAAAAGAGTTAGTCATGTAAATATCCAAATCCTAATGCTCATTACTAATTTTGTGACTTCTTGCAGCATTTAAAATTATTGCATATTTATAGTGAAAACCTAGGATTTTATATAGCTTATATACTTTTAGAAGTTGAGGAGAGGATCACAAAATTAAATACAAGATTTTGTTTAATCATCAAAAGGTTGGGAATTTCTGATTTGTATTATCCAGGATTGACTTCAATTTTAACCCTGAGTTAGAAATTTCAAAGCTTCTGACTTTTCCCCTTTATCAAAGAGCTACTGAAAATAAGGATACTTCTCTTTCTCCTTTTGTCCTGATGCACAGATTTTTTTTCTTCATTTCCTTGTTGTAGTGTTTTTTCTCTTATGTTCAAACATCTGCTACTCATACCTGCCTTTGTGGTTTCTGTCACCACCCCACCCTGATCATTATTGCTATTATCACCAATGCTAACAACACTGAAGTCTGCAGCACTTTCCTTTTTTCCTCCAATTCTTATAGCCCTTACTGCTCACTCACATTCTAAAAACCACAAAAACATAAACAAAAGGCCTGTTCTCTGTAGTGAACTTGAAGGATCACATGAAATGATGGGCTCTCCTGCTCTTGTTCTCTATTTGCTGGTTGTTCAGGGGCTGGCTGTATCTTCGCTTCAATTCAAGGTCTGTGTTTTTCTGTTTTGTTCTGGAACCATTTTGGAAATTTAAGAATTCTAAACTCCTGGATTTTAATTAACCTTTTTTAAAAAAATTGTTTTGTTTTTAATACACACATTTTGGTAACTGTTTTGTCCTTTCTTATTTTAATATCAACATTAACAAATGAATACTTTAGAACTGTTGAAATATATGTGCTTTTAGGAAAATAAAAAGGTTGGAGTGAATCAGATACAAGACAGATATGCTTTTATGGGAAGCATGGAAGGTCAGGAAATGACTGGCTTGTTTAGAGCATGACAGTGGCAATCTTGTGCAAACAAGAGGAAAAGATGAGAATACTGAACAATAGGAGAACATAAAAATACTATGGAAAGAAGAAGGGGCAAAGAAGAAAGTTATATAATGATAAAGATAAATATTTACCTATGTTATAACAGGGCTCCATGAATACACTAAATTATATAGAAAAAAGCATTGATCTGTAACCAGATATAACTGGTTCAAATTACCATCCAACTGTTTATTAGCTGAGAAACTAAAATCAAATTTCTTAGTATCTCTAAGACTCTTCTCCATTACATAAAAATTTTACATGGTTATTATGAAAGAGAAATTAGATAGTATGTAGAAATCCCTAAAACCCTGACTGGCATTATAAATTCTCATTCAATAAATGTTACAATTTCTGTATACTTAATAATTTGAAAAGACATAATCATTTCAGTTTGTAGCAAAGGAAATGAGTCTATTTTCTATTTTCTAATTAGATAATCTAATTAGAAAATTAGCAACTCTTAGGTCTCTAGGAGAATTTTGGACTTTTTAGAATATTATATATTAATGTAGGAAGTACCATATAATGAGCACTGAAGAGCTAATTAGAATCATATTTTCCATGTCAAAATTAAGTAGACACTTAGGAAAGAAGTTTTCTACTTTAATTATTATTAGTGATATAATTTTTTTCCACAATAATGAAAACTGAGGTATAGAAGGAGTTCCTCTTTTATCTATGATGAACAAAGCTGGAAAGAGTGTGAATCCCACCTTAACAATGAGAAAAAGCCAAATGAACGATAGAATCATAACTCTTTTTAGACCCATTGGAAAGCTGAATTAACATGGCAAACAAATATCTAGAATTGCAGGCAGGTTTCTCTGTGGAGAAATGGGTCATGGAGTGGTGTCATATGTACACCACAGAATAAGACTTGGACATCATACAAGTGATGATAAAAAGAATTACCATCTAAATTATCTACAAAGAAATTATCTAAAAAAGCTAAAATTTTAGCAAATTGCTGAAGGCTGAATATGGGCTAGAGTGACAGTATAGAACCTTTGGTAACCACTGACACAAGAAGAGTTTTAACTCACTCACCTGTGCCTTTATGTGGACTTGTACCATGTACTTATGAGGAACCATGTGCTTATCAGAAACAGGGTGGGAGACAGGAGGTAGTTTTCCTTAGTAATGCAGGTGTAGAGTAGGGGATTGGCTACCGCTGCAATAAAACACAAAATCCCACCCCCTCAAAGCTCCCAGCCCCATCCTAAGCACAAGTCTAGAGGAATTTGAAGTTATTGGTACACTGAGGGTCAACTCCTAACTAAATTAACTCAATACCCCAAACTAATGGCCTTAGGTAGAAAAAGTTTTCAGGCATAAATGATTGGCATCAGTCTCAACTGTTTTATACTTGGTGTTTGGCAATTAATAAAAAATTAAAGGATGCACAAAAATTCAAGGGAAAAAAACAATCCATTGTCAACAGTCTAAGTAATGAACAAAACCAGACTCAGAGATGGCTTAGAAGTTGAAATTATCAGACAGGGACTTTAATAGAACTGAGATTAATGTGTTAAAGTACCCAATGGAAAATGTGGACAACATGAATCAACAGATGGAGAATTTCAGCAGAAAAATGGAAACTGCAGAAAAGATACAAATGAGGATGCTACAAGTAAAAGAAATGTTATCACAGATCGTAAATTCTTCCAGTGTAATTATTAGAGGACACAACATCTCTGAGGAAGTAATCAGTGTTCTTGAAGAGGGGTCATTAAATATCAGCCAAACTTAAAAAAAAAAAGGAAAGAAAAGAAACAAAAAGAGTAAAAGAAAAAGAAAAACAAACAAACAAAGAAAACCAGAACGGAGCAGTTAAGAGTTCTAGGATAATATCAAATGGTCTGTTATACATGTAATTGGAGTTCCAGGAGAAGAAGAGAGAGAACAAATAGGAGAAATATTTGAAGACAGAAGAAACTTTCTCCTTAAAAGCAGGCAATGGGCTGGATTTTTTTACAAGAAATTTCCAAAAATCATAAAAGTCAACAATCTCAGATCCAAGGAGTCAAGAAAACTCCAAACAAGATAACTAACAATAATAAACAAACACAATTAAAATACACAACACACACACACACACACACACACACACACACACACGCACACACCCCTCTATATATTCAAACTGTAGAAAAAAATCAAAGATGAAAAGAAAGTTCTAATTTTTCAAGGACTTATTTTACTCAATTACTTTACTATTATGTTTTCCGTCTACATCAAGCCCGCTGGAACATAGGCATTTAAAATAAGGATACCATGAAAAATTCAATTCTCTACATAATGCAGTATTCTTTTGTAATAATCTGCAGGAGAAATATTTCTTACACTTTGTTTTCCAGAGGAGTCATACTTATTTTATTACTGATCATATTAAATGAGCTTCTTTTCAATGGCTGCTAGGAAGCTCAGAATATAAATTCTGTCCTTACTAACTATGACATGCATTTTAAAATTATATGACACATTTATTAATGCTCTGCTTAATTTTATGTTTTCAATCCTATTTGGTCAGCTATTTGTTTCCTCACCATTTAAATTTTTAGCAAAGTAAGGGGCACTAGAAAAGAAGATGATAGGTAGTAAAGATGCAAGGAAAAAAGGAAGGAAGGAATGCATACACAGGCATGCCTCAAAGATATTGCAGCTTCAGTTCCAGACCACCACAATAAAGCAAGTCACATGATTTTTTAAAATTTCTCAGTGCATATGAAAGTATACACTGTATCCTGTTTACAGTATACTGTAGTCTATTAAGTGTACAAAAAAAATGTACATACCTTAATTAAAAAAGACTTTATTGCTAAAAATTGCTAATGATCATCTGAGCCTTCAGCAAGTCATAGTCTTTTTGCTGGTAAAGAGTCTTGCTTCAATGCTAATGGCTACTAACTGGTCATGGTGATGGTTGCTGAAGTTTGGGGTAGCTGTGGTAATTTCTTAAAATAAGACAACAGTGAAGTTTGCCGCATTGATTGACTCTTCCTTTCATGAAAGATTTCTCTATAGTATGCAGTGCTGTTTGATAGCATTTTACCCATAGTAGAATCTCTTTCAAAACTGGTCAATCCTTTCAAACTATGCTGTTGTTTTATCATCTGTGTTTACATGATATTCTAAGTCCTTTGTTGTCATTATAACAATGTTCACAGCATCTTCCCCAGGAGTAGATTCCATCTCAAGAAACCACTTCCTTTGTTCATCTTTAAGAAGCAACTCCTCATCTGTTAAAGTTTTATTATGAGATTGTAGCAATTCAGTCACATCTTCAGTGTCCAGTTTTAATTCTAGTTCTCTTACTATTTCTACCACATCTGCAGTTACTTCCCCCAGAAGTCTTAAAATCCCTCTGGGTCATCCATGAGGGTTTAAATCAACTTTTTCCAAACTCCTGCTAATGTTGGTATTTTGACATTCTCTCATGAATCATGAAAGTTCTTAATGGCATCTAGAGTAGTGAATCCTTTCCAGAAAGTTTTCAATTTGTTACCCAGATCCATCAGAGAAGTCACTATCTATGGCAGCTATAGTCTTATAAAATATATTTTTTAAATAAGGCACTTGAAAGTCAAATTTACTCCTTGATCCATGAGCTGAAGACTGAGTGTATGTTAGCAGGCATGAAAACAACATTAATCTCCTTGTACATCTCCATCAGAGCTTCTAGGTGACTAGGTGCATTGTCAATGAGCAGCAATATTTTGGAAGGAGTCCTTTTTTTTTCCTTTCTGAGCAGTAGTTGTCAACAGTGGGCTTAAAATATTTAGCAAACCATGCTATAAACAGTATAAACAGATGCACTGTCATCCAGGCTTTGTTGGTTCGTTTTTAGAGCACAGGCAGAGAAGATTTAGCATAATTCTTAAGGGCTCTAGGATTTTCAGAACAGTAAATGAACACTGGCTTCAACTTAAAGTCACCAGCTCCATTAGCCCCCAACAAGAGGGTCGGCCTGTCTTTTGAGGCTTTGAAGACAGGCATTGATTTCTACTCTCTAGCTGTGAAAGTCCTAGATGGTATCTGCTTCCACCCAATATAAGGTTGTTTTGTCTACACTGAAAATCTGTTGTTAAGTGTAGCCACCTTCGTCAATGATCTCAGCTCGATCTTCTGGATCACTCGTTGCAGCTTCTACATCAGCACTTGCTGCTCCCCCTTGCACTTGTATGTTATGAAGATGGCATCTTTCCTCAAACCTCCTGAACCAGTTGTGGCCGGTTTGATTTTCTATCTAGACTACTCAGACTTTTTCCATATCATCAATAAGATTGTTTCTCTTTCTTATCATTCGTGTGTTCACTAGAGTTGCATATTTAATTTCCTTCAATAACTTTTTGTTTGCATTCACAACTTGGCTAACTGTTTGGCACCAGAGACCTAGCTTTCAGCCTAAGTTGGCTTTCAAAATGCCTTCCTCACCAAGCTTTATCATTTCTAGTTTTTGATTTAAAGTGAGAGGCGTGCGACTGTTACTTTCACTTGGACACTTAGAGGGCATTGTAGGGTTGTTAATTTGCCTAATTTTAATATTGTTGTGTTTCAGCGAATAGGGAGGCCCAAGGAGAGGGAGAGAGATGGGGGAACAGCCAGTTGGTGGAGCAGTCAGAGCATACACATCTATTGATTCAGTTTGCTGTCTTATACAGGCATGGTTCATGGCACCCCAAAACAATTACTGTACTAACCTCAAAGATCACTGACCACAGATCATCACAGCAAATATAATAATAGTGAGAAAGTTTGAAATATTGAGAGAATTACCAAGATGTGACATACAGACATGAAGCGAGCACGTGCTGTTGGAAAAAAGGTGCCGATAGACTTGCTTGATGCAAGGTTACCACAAATCTTCAATTTGTGAAAAACACAATATCTGTAAAGTGCAATAAAGCAAAGTGCAATAAAATGAGGTATGCCTGTACACAAATATGCTTGTATATTGCATATAAAATATCTGAGTAAATCCAGAGTACAGTACTTCTTTAAATTGTACTCTCCTAGATAGCTAGTTGTAAAGATTCTTTGAAAAATATGTTTGGAAATTTCATGTTAAAAATAAATGTAGTAGAGGGAAATTTAATATAATATTTTATACATGAAAGTAGCCAATAAAATTTGCCCATGTTTTCTATATTCAGAATTGCATGTTCTTAACCAGGTTATGAAAACTGGGAGTCGCTTCATTATTATCTCTGTGTCCATGTGGTCTCACGATGTTTCAGGTTCCCAGTTTAAGCCAGACCCTGTCTGTAGGAAGGCTGTGAAACCAGAGAGATAACAGCATCCTACTGAGATAATATGCTTTTATTCCTAATGGCAACCTGAGGAGTAGATGAACAGTACATATTATTAGAGCAATTGTAGGAAAACTTCAGGCTAAATTTGCATCCTGTTCAACTCGGCATGACAATTTTTTTGATTCCCAGAAAGAAGTTTCTATGATGCTAACCAGGAAAAAAAATTCAACCTATTAAGAACAATTACATGTGGTTTTCAGCTCTCTGCAGTGGGGCTTGAAATTCTGTATAATTAATTACACCTTATGCAGATGAAAAGAAGGGAAGTTTAAAAGCAAACGACTCTGCTAGTAAAGGTATGAACAATTTTGAAAGCCCATTTGTTATCAGTAGTTTCATAACCACTGTTAAGCTTTGTTCTAAGATTTTGAATATATTTGGTTGCATTTCACCAAAGAAAAAGTAATTGCAATACTTTTTAGCTTACGTCACCATATGCCTAGGACTCACAGACCTTTTGTTCACTAATTAAAGCTGATAAACAGGTACTAAACTTCTGTTGAATAGGAACATTTTCCTGACTGTAAAATGAGGTGTAACAATTCATAGATAGAATAAAGTTGCTTATAAAAGGGAATGACTCCTCATTCAATTGAAACAGCAGGGTCCAGAAAACATACATATCACAATTAATTGCATTGTCTGGAAATTGTCCAAATCCCTGGAAAACTGTCCAAGGTCAATTTCCCTTTATCCTAAAATTATTCTCCTGAAGTACACGAAAAGTTTGTTGACATAGACCAGGTATATGAACATCACAGAATATATTAGAAAGTTTATTTTTCAAACCAAATGATTATGTGGACAAACTATATACTTTCTTAAATTTGTCTGTCTTCTGATATACCAAAATATTAACACACATATACACACTCAAATACACACACACACATTCATACTTACGTACACAGAAACAACCAGGCAAATATATAAATACGGCACAAATGTACACACAGTCAAATGCTTATATACATGTACACACACATAATTACACACATCCATAAATATGTGCACATATACATAGACACACACTTATATACATGCCTAACTTACTTAAATAGTACAACTCCTAAGTTTGCTATAAAGATAAAGATAAAGACTTTCAACTTAGGAAGGAAAATCATAGTATAAACAAGAAGACAGAAAAGATAAACCTTATATAGAACTAGATAAGCAGGGTAAATCTGACTTACATTTGTAGTACTTTTCCATCTTAGTTCTTGATCCTTAAGGATTCTCCTGTCTTTCAGCTCGTTTCTCTAACATCCACTCTCTAAATGAAGCAGGCACAGGAGCAGCGGCAATCTCTGCACAAACTTGGGAAGGGGTAGAACGACATCATTATTATAAGTAGTAGAAGAGTACAACATCATTATGACCATTATTAAAAGATAATTACATTCGACATTAGGCACTATAAAAACCTATTACCTATTTAATCCCCGCTTTACCTTAGAAATTATATCCAACAAGAAATCAACCTTGCAGAGCAAAAAAGGCAGGAAAAAAAAATCAATACTTAAACGGACTGTAAAGTATAATTCATAAATAGAACAGTGCGTGCTCTCACATTATTTTCTTGAACTATTGTCTTTATTCAACAAACATCTATTAAATTAGTATGTGAATGTTTCAGTGCAAAATAAACACTCTAGATCAGCAAATGAATCAACTGGCATGAATCAATGTGAAATGCAACAGAACAGAATGGCTCCTTATAAGACACTTATTATTTTAGGGGCAATTTAGTTGTGTGATTAGGAAACCACCATCTACATTCTTACACCCTAAATTATGCCTCCCTGGGCCCCAGCATTGACCTTACATTGAACTCAGAGAACTTGTTTAGTAGATGCAAAGAAAGTTAATAAAACTCTTATATGGGCTGGATCCCCGTAACGGCCAGTCACAAAAGAAAAAGAAAAAAAACTCTTACCTGGAGGTAAGGAAAGAAATTAGCCATGATTTCTCTTGCTCTTTCAACTTTTTAGTTTATAAGAAAGTTCTGTTTTGGAGAAACTTACAAAGCAGAAGCATGAGATAAATGGACTGGGAACTAGAAAGGACCACTGGCTTGGATAAAAAGAGATAAGCAAATGACTTAAATAAGAGGACATAGGCAAATGAGCTACACTTTTCTAAAGGCTCTGATCAGAGACGATGAGTAACCACCTTGATAAACTCAAAATGAGGTCATAGATTTACTAAAAATAAGAAGTGTTTTTTTGGGGAAAAAAAATGATGTAGCCATCTTCTCTAATGAATTATGCCTTTTCAGGAATACCCAAATGCACTACAACACATATGAGGAGAGGGAGAGAAGAAGGGAGGAAGGAGGAAGAGAGACAGAAAAAGAGAGAAAAAGAAAGCGAGAGAGGAGAGATTCTATTTTGAGAACATTATTGAGTTACTATTATTGGTATGACAAAAAAGTGCATGAACATCTTGAAACCATGTTATCTCCTCCCCTGTTTCTTTTCTTGGATCAGTAAATGTCACTGCATTTATGCATGAAGATTCTTACTCTTTTCATCTCTTCTCTACCTTCTTTGCTACCCATAACTTTATTTTCTCTTCAATCTTATTCAGTTTTCTATTATCTCTTAATCCATATATCTCCCATGCTCCTAATAAATTTAGTTTCTTCCATTCTAAGAGGTCATTTTTGAAATATAAGAGCTCACGGTTTTGTGGACTAATGTGGCATTAGTTCTACCGAGGAGAACTTCGAAAGTTACTTTAATTTTAGGCAGCTATAATATGATGTTTCAAGTCCAATATTTGCAAATGAACACTATGGTTTTAAATTTCTCTTATATGTTTTGAGCCAAACTATTTTTACTTCAGAATAGATGTCCTATATAAATACATTAAAAGCTTAATTTTCATCTTCAAGACACCCTTTTAAAATAATATTTGCCTTAATTTAAAAGGTTCTGAGCATATTTCCATGTTGTAAGAATAACAAATTATGAAGACTAATTATGTGTCTGAAATTTGCTACTATAATTAAATAAAACCTAGAGCAATGCTAATCTGACACATTGAGTCTATCCATAGATTGCGTAATCATTATTGTGCTGCATGATTATTAGTCATAAATGCTAAGTGGTTCACATAAATGATTGTCAGTAGAATTACTTAGCTAAGCTATCTTTTTGGTCTTTTGCTTCCTATCTTGTCGGTAGGGTGAGTAGTGGGGATAGCTTTCCCAAATACCATGTACACTTAATCATAATTTTCATTAACTCAAACATAACAGAATAATTTAAGCCAAACTTGACAGCCGTGCTCCTCAAACTTTGATGTTCATATGAATCACCTGAAAATATTGTTAAGATGCAGACTCTTATCCAATAGATCTGGGATAGGATGTGGGATTTCTAACAAATTCCCGAGTGAACTGCTGCTCTGTGAACTACACGTTGAGTAGCAAGGGTTTATGGAACTATGAAAGTAGAGCTCATCTACTTCAATGGCTCTTAAGCAGAGCCTAAGAATCTCCGAAGCATTTATCCACAGCCATGAGCCCCAAGAAATAACATCCAAAATATTTCATGTATGTGGATATAAGCATTTTTTTCTTTTCAGGGGAGTGAGTTTATAGCTATCAGATTCTGTGAGCGGCTTATGACCTAGTTAAGGTAAGTGGCTACTGATTCAGTCCATTCCATTTTTAGATGAGTACACAAATGTCCAAGGAGGCTAAATTATCTTCCAGATTCACACAACTAGTTGCAAAGCTAGGACTTGCATCCAAGGCTCTGGTGGCTAATCCAGGGCCTTTAAATGGTTCTAGATTGTCTTTCAAGCTTTGATTAGAGAGAAAGAAGTTTAATAATTCAGTAAATTAATAAAATAATGAAGGGACAAACAAACAAGTAAATATGAACACATTCATGCAAGTGAGTCCTTTGAGGCAAAAGCGTAAGAATACTTGGCCTAGATTAAGGATGGTATCAATGACATGTAATGGCTTTGATATGGAAGAAGGTGGGAACAGCAAATGCTGCAAAGAGGAAAGTAGAGACAACAAAGAATTTAAAGATTAACCCTCCCACTATCTTTATCTCTGTCTGGATAAAATTATGCAAAGACTTAATCATTAGTCTCTTGTATAGAAAAATAAGTTCGTGGATGGAAAAATGGAAAAAAAAAAAAAAAAACCTTCTATCTTCTCTCCAGAGAAATTTACTCAGAAACGGTATCATGTTTTAATTCCTACTTATGTCTAACTGTGAATACAAAATGGAAGAAGCACAGGTTCTTCAAAGAATTACTCCAGTGATGACAGGTGAATGTCCAGGTGAATGGGATGGTAGTTGATTTATAATACCAATGAAACATGCACATAAATATTGGCTAAGACTTCAAGCTGGGCTATGAGTCTGAAGGTATTGGAAGTTTCCAGGCAGAGTAGCAATTAGAATCCAATACAGACACCTGAAACATCCACCTGAGACCTGCATCCTCATCACAGGTGTGTGCTGCCTTGAACAGAGAGCAGTGCTTCAGAGTGTTGCCCAAAGTTCAGTAGAACCATAGGATGTGTAAGATGACAATGGATACCCTCAAGTAAAAGAAATGCAAGATTTAAAATCATGAGCTTTTTTAGGAAGGTATGACTTTCCATTTAATTTCCAGTTATGGAATCAAATCAGAAGAAGAGTAAAGATTTTCAGAAGAGAGATGCAGAAAGGTTGCAAATATCCATCAGTGAGTGTCTCCTGTCATATCTGGGTCAGGTGAATTCACTGCAGTCTTGGAATCTAAGACATGAGTAATATTAGAAAAGTAAGGACATCTTGGGCTTATGTTAGCGGAATGTCTGGCTAATAAGGTGAACCAAAAGCCACTTTTTTTATTCTTCCTCCTTGACATAATGCAATGAAACTATAAAGTGGATTTAGAAAAGAAAAATGTTGGAGACTATGAGGAAAATATTAGGTAAGTTCCTTTAAACTGTTCTGTCATGATTAAAATGTGTTTAAAGAACTGAGAAGAGGTTTGGCATTTCTAGGAAAGCAATTCTCTTCCAGAATGGTAGCAGGGGAAAAAATATGTCCAATATGTTCTCCACCAGCTGCCAGAGATCTATTTAGACTACAATTCTGACTAGGCCCTATCTACTCTTCAACACCCATCAATGGCCTTTAACTGAGCTCTGGATAGTGTTTGTTGAAATAGCTTTGAAACCTTTCTTGATGTATTTCTTGTTTATGTCTCTACCCTTGTTTCCCACTGGTTTCCAGTTCATACTTTAAGCTTTATTAGTACTGACTGAAAGACCTTCTTTGTACCATCTAAATGAAAATGTTTTTCCTCTTTGGCTTATGCTTGGAATACCCCATTTTGTCTGGTTAATTAACCAAGACCTCAGGTGTTACTTCTTTAGGAAACTTTCCCAAACCACCAGCATAGGATAATTGATCTTCCCCTCAATCTTTCAATATCTCCACCGTAGCACTTTATATATTATCTAAAATTGTGTTAGTGTGCCTGCCTTTCCCTCTAGGTTGTATAATCACTAAGACAAGAACCAGGTCTTTCATCTTTGTATCTCTATCACTGAGCTCAGTCATGGGCACATAATAGGTGCTCAAGAAATTTGTTTGAGCTGAGCACCATTCAATAACATATGCCATTGGTGGAAAACAGGGCCATGGGGTCTAACTAATGCCATTTTTGTGATGTGCAGGCATGAGACATGGGAGGAACTTCACAGTCCTCAGAGTATGTTCACAGTGACGGCCCCCTCTTCCTTCAACGACAACCACATTTGTGCCTACCATCTACTCTCCATTAGCTTCCCATCAATTCATAAAAAGGCCTATTCATCCCTACTTCTCTGAGCCAATCACTTTATCCCCGTTTTCTACCATGCACCCTCTCCCTCATTTTCCTTCAGTCCTTTTTTGAACTTAAGTTTGTTTCCACTGCAGGGCCTGTGCATGTGATATTTTCTCTGCCTGGATTGCTCCTCATTTATCCAGGTCTCAGCTCAAGCATTACATCCTTCTCAGGCTGCCTCAATCACCTTATCAAAAGTAGCCAAACCCCTTCTCTGTCATTCTCAATCATATTATCCTGCTTTATTATTTTCATATTACTTACACCATCTGGAAATTTCTCTTGTAGATATTTTCTCTGCTAGAAATAAAGCTCTGTGATGACAGGGAACTTATCTGTCTTCTTCTTTGCTATGTCTCTATCCCTAAACAGTACAAGCATGTAGGAAGTGATCAGTAAGAATGTACAGACTTAATGAAATGAATAACACATTTCCTTTACATATTGGGTTTTCTTTTAAAATATTGTTTATACAGGTCTTTCTTGGGTTAAAAATATGTGAAAAGACCATACCCCTTGGACTTTAAATTCAAATTATTTCTGTCTCTTTCCTTCTCTTTCTTGTTTGATTTCCTGCTTTTTTTCCTTCCTTGTTTTTAGTGTTTGTCAAGTTCTTATTACACACTAAGTATCAATAGCTAATATATCATACTATAGGCTATAACCTTAAATAAAATATTTTATATTTCTAAGTTGTTCTGAATAGTGTATGCTATCTTGTTGTGCAGAGATTATAAATGATCTGTCCTTGTTATCACAGTGACTAACACAGTACCAGTGCACAGTTGTTTAAATGGCCCATCTATTTAAGAACCATTTAGAAGAACAAAACACATACTATTTGAGATACTGAAAAATGCCAAGAAAGGCTACAATAAATTCATTTATTTATTCATTAACTCCCCAGTGCAGTTATGTGATCTAAAAAGAGCGTTGCCTGTTAGCTAGTATTCCACAAGTGAAAAGGTGCAGGAGTACAAAACACTACGGCATGTTCCTGGAACTACAAATCTTCAATATTCTTGGAGAATAAAGGTGGAAGTAGAGCAGAAAAGGAAGTGGTAGAAGGCAAGATGGTCCTGATAAGGATCAGATCACAAAATACCTTAGTGACATGCAGTTGAACTCAGATTTTATTTTGTCTGTGTTAACTCCTATTCTGTAAGATCCTGGAAAGCAAAATAGAGAGTTGGAGACAGTAGACCCAGTACAGTAGTCCAAACGAAACAGAGGAGGAGGGCAGGAACAGTGTGGTGTGGATTAAAATATAGCTGTTTTACAGGTGGTATTATTGGAATTTGAATGATGGAATGTGGGGGTTGAAGGCCAAGGAATAATCTAGGATGACTCCCTGGATTTGGCTTGGGGGAAATATTCAAGATACTAGGAGGGGGACAGGTTTGTTGAGGTTGATGTTATGACAGTTTCTTTGCACTTAAACTCATCACTTTTAATTGTTTTTGTTAATGTATAAAGGGGTAGTGAGAGAATGGGAGAGGAAGAGGAATTGATCCACTAGAATTCTCAGGTTTTGAATCAAAGAGTTTCTTCTTTGCCTGCAGCAGCCGACCCCTCTCTCCCACCATCAACTGCCCAGTCTCTCAGTCTCTCTGCTTTTCCCCTATATTTTGCCAATGTGCCTCCTCCCAGTTTTTCCCTCCTCTGATCCAGCTTGCAAAACACAACTCTGTAAATGTTATTTACATACCAGTATCTTCCCCATCTAGTAGACTGCTGACTTCTTGAGGACAGGGTTTTTGTGTACCTTGAAGCACCTTGCAGAATGGCTAACACGCAATGAATAATTGAATTCTTACGTAATTCTTCTTAAGCCAAGAAAATCAGGATGAAGGATTCTATAGCACTCTTAAGTCTTCCCTATTGTGCTTGTAAAGATATATGATTTGTAATCTATATGTAAATTGCATAAACCTCACGCAAATAATTCAAAACTAAATATAATCTTTTACTATTCCCTGAATGTAAACAGACATCTATCCATATTAACATAAATGATTTTCTATATGGATTTCCTTCTAAAGTCCTGTTTCTACATAGCAAAATAATGCAACCCTGCAGAGCGATTGGCAGTATGGTGTGGGAGATGTACTGTATGGACCGACTCTTCCATTTAACTGGACCTGAAATGGACTTGAGAAGTGACACATTTAAATTTGGGGGACATTAGTTTTCTCATTCATAAAAGCATATTTCTAAGGGTATCTTTAACCCCCAAATTCTCCAATCTATGTTTTTGTTTTTTTTTTTTAAACTCTATTTAGGGCAATAAACAATCTGTTGACACATTTATAGTTACCATTTCCAACTCCTATTAATCCTGATGAAGTTTCTCTCATCATGGGCCTAATCCTTTTGTGGAAACAAATATTATCGAAGAATAGTATTCTTTCTGATATTATGTTTATACAGAAATAAAGTATAGAACAGCAATTTTTATCTGGATAATTCAGAAAAACAGAGGTTTACTGAAAAGATCTAAGTTTAAAGCAGAGTTTGTTTTGCCTAAAATTGATCTTTACTTTGTTATCTGTGCATAGAAAATAAATTACTGTACAGTTGTATTTCATATTTTGATTCTATATTGGTCAGTTTTCTGTTGCTGAAAACAGAATACCTGCAACTGGGTAATTTTTAAAGAAATAAAATTTACTTCTTACAGTTTTGGACACTGGGAAGTCAAAGGTCCGGGGGCCTACCTAGTGAGGACCTTCTTGGTAGCAGTCTCTGCAGAGTGGAAGGTGGTGCAGGCTATCACATGGCGAGGGCTGAGCAAGAGCTTGCGATAACATGCTCACTTTCTCTCCTTATAAAGCCACAAGTGCCACTCCTGTGATAACCCATTAATCCACAAATGAATTAATTCAGTCATTTGTGAGGACAGAGTCCTCACGATCCAATCACCTCCCAAAGACTCCACCTTTCAAATACAATAGGCTGGTCAAGTAGGTGAGAACTGGATGCCAAGTTGTGCTGCAGGCACAAGGGCCACCCACAGCCTCTGACACATGGCTGGAGTGGGAGTCAGGACAAACAAGGTTATGCCTTTAGGGGCACCATCACGACTAGCAATTATGGACATGGAGGTAAGGGGCAGAAATCCTGCCCTTAACTGTAACTTTAGAAATTCCCAGATAAGTGGTAGGAACAATGCCTGCATCTGGTTGCTTACTATTTTAACTATTTTTTGCTTGCTAAATAGGTAGTATATAGGTACTAAACATTTTTAGATTCTTTAAAATTCTGTACAGTTTCAAATTTTTTCTATAAACACATAGAAAATTGGAAAGAACTGTACATATGCCCACTACCTAAATTCTACAGCTATCATTATGTTATATTTGCTTTGTGCTTGAATATCCATCTATTCATCCCTCTGTCAATCCATATTTTTTTAATGCACAGTAAATTGCAGACATCAGTACACTTCACCTGTTGTACACTTACTACATCATGCATGTCATAAACTAAAGCTCAATATGTTTATGGATTTTTTTTTCACTTTTGAGTTATTCAATGTAGATTTGAGAGTTGGATATTTTAGAAATGAATCAAATCTTACATACAATGAGGATCCAAACTCTACTTTTTCAGTATTTAAGTGTATTAGCCCATTGGGTTTAGGTGTTTAACCCACTGAATTCTCACAACACCTCTATTAGATAGTTCCTATTTTTATGTTCATTTCACACATAAGAAAATTAGAGCTTAGCACAGGAAATTATTAAGGCTTAATTTACCAAGCTCCCTTTGTGCAAGTAAAATATGCACTTAGCATTTTAGAATAGTAGTGATCAGATATCAGTCTCTGAACCAATGCAGTTCTTGACTAAATTTTTATGTATGTGGCAAAATAAAATACATTTACAAAGCAGTGAGCTTTTCATAAGCCTAGAGTTAATCAATTCATAGGATCATCCTTTATTCTAAGGTCACAACTGTTATACATTGATATCAAACAGCATTGCTTTTGTTAAATTATAGTTACATAATGACAGTTGTATTCATTTGTTTTGTTGTTTTTGTTTAATTGCTTTATTGCTGTTACTGGGAAAATACCAATTATATTTTATTTGAACATTTTCTGTCCATAAAATCCCCAAATATGAGAACTCTTGATTTATAGTAGAACTGAGTTATTAAATATTCCTTATAGGGCCGACCCCATGGCACACTCGTGAGAGTGCGGCGCTGGGAGCGCAGCAGTGCTCCTGCCGCGGGTTCGGATCCTATATAGGGATGGCCGGTGCACTCACTGGCTGAATGCGGTGCGGCCAGTCACGAAAAAGGCAAAACAAACCAATAAATAAATAAATAAATAAATAAATAAATAAATATTCCTTATACATTTAATGTTTTTATTTAAGAAAATTAATGAAATTAAAAGCATTAGTTATTCAAGAGCACGGTTGCTATGAATGATTAGTCTTGCTTGAATAGCATATTGTCTTTAAACAGCTGGAAAGAATGCTCCCACAGTGCTTTTTTATAATCTCTCAGTTGTAAGTCACACAGTCTCCAAGGTGCTTCTTTTTTTTCTTCTTCTTTGAAAATTTTATTGAATCATAATTGATTGTACATATTTTGGGGGTTCAATGTTGACATATGTTGATCAAATCAATATTGCTAGTATATATATTGTTACAAATCGTACTTATTTTTTATGCCCATTGTCCAATCACTCCCCATCCCCCTTTCCCTCCCTCCTCCCACCTCTGATAACCCTAGATTTCTTCTCTCCTTCTGAAAGAGTAGTGGTTGCTCTGTTGATTTGCTGCCTAGATGACCTGTCCAATGCTGAGAGGTGTGTTCAGTTTCCCCAATATTATCATAGAGCAGATACTTCTTCTGTCACTCTGGAATGAGCTTTGTGGAGAGAGACATCCTCTTCTTTTCCTTGGTCTCTGCTGGTGACTCTCCTTGTGTCAATGCACTCCAGTGGCTGGAGGACCATCTGCGTGGTGGTTGTGACCTCTAGCCGCTTTCACGGCAGCTGTGGTTATTTTGGTGGCTGTGGTGGTCCACCCACATGGAGGTGATGTTTTTGGCCTTCTCCTTGGCACTGGTGGTGTGCCTGGTTATGGGAGGGGTGTCCAGTCCCCAGATCCACACCTTAGGTCCCTGGGCAGGCCCTGAGACACTGGTCAAGGTGCCTCTTCTGACAGCTGACTTTCTTATATCCAAGGAATATTTTCTTAAAGAGCATAAAATAAGAAAGCGTTTGTGGGTAAGTGGCTGTGGGGAGAGGGAAGAACAAAAGGATCACAGGCATTATAACTTACATAACTTTTGTACATGTCCCACATTCAAAAAAATTAATGCACATGTGTACAAATGAAAGCCTTTGTTCTTGGTGATTTTTTTCTCATTATCCACAATTTGACTCTAAATTGAAAGTGATTCCTTGAGCAAAGACAGCATGACCTAAATAATTGTCCTTAAACCTGACTCTGATTCCTCATTGAATTTTCTGAATTTTGTTGGCACAAAGAGACAGACTTTATTTAGCACACCCATTTACATTTACAATTGCTCAGATCTGAGTGGAAATATTCCAAAAATCCATATTCCTTGAAAAGCTCAATCAGGCCTGATAACCTAAAGTAAAAACCAATCATACAAATAAACAAATTTTATTTTCTGTCAATACTGCTGAATCAAATATGTGACATATTTTCTTATATTGTTTGATATCTGCATTGACACAGAATCTCTCAACTAGTTCACAAGTATTCTTTGAAAGTTGTGGTCTAGGCACTAGAATCTTAGTCAGTAGTTTGTCCTGGTTACTTTTTCTGATTCAAACATAGCTAAAATCACATTATTTAGAGCCACAATCTGTGCTAAGTCTTCATGGTAAAAATTATTTTATTTAGAAATACTTTTATAAATTTCTTAATTTCCATATCCAGTGAGTCAAATGAATTTTAAGCAATCATTTATTGTGCTAGGTGTGTAAGTACTGTATAAATTAATTATTTTAGTTAAGTAATAATGACAATCTTAGTATAATACAATGTTTATTTTAAAATTAATTACTGCTTGATAGAGTTTGGATGTTTTGTCCCCCAAAAACTCATTTGGAAACTTGATCTCCAACGTGGCAGTATTGGGAGCAGTTTGAGTCATGGGGGTGAATCCCTCATGAATGGATTAATGCTCTCCCTCGGGGGTGGGGGTAGTGAGTGAGTTCTTGCTCTGTTAGTTCTAGTGAGAGCTAGTTGTTTATAGAACCCTGGCTCCTCCTCTATCTCTCTTGCTTCCCCTCGCCATGTGATCTGCTTGTACCCCTTGGTTGCCTATCACTTTCCACCATGAGTAGAAGTAGCCTGAGGCCCACACCAGATGTAGCTGTCCCAGACTGTAAGCCAAATAAACCTCTTTTCTTTATAAATTATCCAGTTTCTGGTATTCTGTTATAGCAACACAAAATGGACTACTACATTGCTGTCTTATACACTACAGTACGGTTTAAATGTTCTACCTGTCACATGAATATTTCAAAATGCTTGATATGCCAGGTGACTAATCTCATTTGATAAACTAAAGCCTAACACAGGGAGTCAATCTAAATTGGGTGGCAGCAAAAGGGGTGGAGATGGGCCAGGCTTATTGCAGGGGAAAAAGGTCATGATTCAGGAAGTTGGATCCTTCAGCAAGATGAGATCTGCCAAACTGGTTGATTGAGTATCAAATAATCAAGAAGCAAACTAAGAGGTGAAAATTGGAAAGCAAAGGCAAATCGTGCTGGAATAAAGTGACTGGTGGAAATGTCAGAGCAGGGGCTAAGGAACCAGCAGCACCCAAATTGGAAGGAAAAAAACTGGGTATTAGGGAAAATCAAGAGCAGAAATCAAGAAACAAGACCAAGTTGAAGCATGAGGGGCTAAGAGGAACTCTCAGAGTGTCTGACAATTTGGCCAATCTCTCAGATGCTGTCTCAGCTGTCTTTTAGCTTAGGTTTTTTCATGTGCCTCCTATGTACAGTTTTTGACATTATCATCTAATATATTGACTTCGTTGATTCTCAAATAGTTGATTCAATTACTTGCTTCATTCAGTAGCAGAATTTTAGACCCGACACTGCATTAAGTACTGAAATTGCCTAAACGTCCCAAGGACTGACAAGTAAGCAATTCTATCCAAGATAGCAAACCCTGTAGAATTTGACTGGTGAGGAGCAAAACAGAAGAAATTTCAAGGGATATCCAGGGGTCCTGTATATGGTTGTTTAGTTCCTGCAAGCTAAAGGATGCTCAGCTATGCGATGAGTTGGGGCTGAAACCCAGCCTGAGATCTACCCACTAGGCTGTGTGGCCTGGTAATGTGGTGAAGCTATTACCATGCTTCAACAGCTCAAAAGGGGCATCTCTTTTTTGTAGTTTGTCTATTACTGGGAGATGCCTTTTTGGTAGTTTGCCCAAGGCAGCTTAATGCAGTATGGGTACCTCCAGGAGGAAGAAAAGACCACCGCAGGTATAAAAGGCATCATGACCTATGGTGTAATTTTCAGTTTTACAGATACATAAACCTGAACCTGCTAAGGGAATGAGAGTATATCAGTGGATCCAGCATTTGAGCAGCTCGCATTCTTTCTTTGTATGTATACATGTGGCTTAAAATATTCCATCAGTGTCTTATTCATGTGAAGTACTATTCAGATCCCTTAATAAGCCCTACAGTACTGTCCTTCAAACATTTTTTAGTAGGACCTGTAGGAAAAAAATATATTTTATACCATGATCTAATATACACATGTTCATACACACACATATACACACACAAATCTGAAGCAATCATCTTATGAAAACTATAGTCTTAATATATGCAATGCATTCTGACTTTCCTATTTTATTCTTCTTTGTTCTGTTTCACTTATGAAAGTTGTTACAATTTACTAAATTGATTTCAAGACCAAAAAATTAGTCACACAGTTTGAAAAACATTAATCTACAACTCCATATAACCCGACTCTATCAAAGGCTTTCGGCTTGATGCTTGTCCAGAGATCACTGCAGTAGTGTCTCCTTCTGCAGGAATGGCTCCTTCTACTCAAATGTCACCACTTCAGAGAAGCCTGTCCTTATCATCCAACCTGAAGAAGACCTTCACCCTAACTCTATGTGCCATGATCTTCTCTTTGTTAACTTGTTTCAAGTGTCATAAGAGAGGAGAGCCTGTGTTCTTCACTGTTGCATCCACACAAATACTGGCACTATGCTAAGTGATGAATGAAGACACATGCTTTGTCTACCACAAATGTACATCTGTTCCAAAATTCCAAAGATTATTTTACAGTGGCAAACACTGTTTTTTATCAACCTAGAAAATGTTATCAATAGATCATCTTGCCCCGCTAAGGGCATGCTACATTACAAAAACAAGTGATTATCAGAATGAGGGAAATTAGTCATGTATTTTGAGTCTAGTGGCATTAAAAAGAGCATCTCTTCAATAGTAACTCTCTAGAGACTAGAAAACCTTGTCCCTTAAACAGTACACTTTCTTCTTTTCACACACTTAAATGGTAAACCCGAAATCTATTTGATCTTCACTTTCACTAGGCAGAGAAAGATCCAAGTTTTGCATGGCCTGAATAGGATATTACAAATACATGTCCTTCCAATGCAATCCAACAGAAAGGAAAATGTTGTGGAGAAATGGTAAGAACAGTAGTCCTACTGATTGCAGTGATACATCTCGCTTATGCAAATTTTACAAGAAAGTATAACCCTCTCACACCTCTCAGGACTTCAGAAGGGTTCATGCAGACAAGGAGGCCAACCACGTTTAAGCTTTATTCTCTGCACACTACATTTGCCTCTGCTTCTAGGTACACGTTTAGCTTTAAATCTTTTTTTTTTTCCTGCAGTAAAGTAAAATTTGTACCATTTCCATTTGCTGAATTGCAATCACATCTTATCTCTTTCTCCTTGAGATTACTAACAGATTCCTTTAATAAGAATTTGGGGTATTTCCTAAATCTTCCTTCATACTCTTAAAAACAGTAATTTTTTTTGTCCCTGAGATAGCTAGTTACACTCATCATATATGTACTTGGTGATTTTGGTTTCATAAGGGCAATGTAGTTTGCATTTATAGGTGGCATGAGCCTCACTTTCTCCCTCCCTGCCTCCCCATACTGCCCACAACAGTATGAAAGTAAAACAAGGACTATGATGGAAAACTCCATAGATAACTATGTGAGGAAATATAAGAGGACCTAATCCAGACAACAGTTATTTAAAAAGATTTTCTAAAATTAATAGGGAGTCACTGGATGATTTATATAGGATGTATTAGTTTTTATTGTTGCTCTAACAAATTATCACAAATTTAGTGGCTTAAAGCAGGAATTTATTATCTTACAGTTTTCTAAGTCAGAAGCCCAATTTAGGTCCCACTAAGCTAAAAAGAAGGTGTCGGCAGGGCTGTGTTTCTCCCTGGAAACTCTTGGAGAGAATTTGTGTTTTTTGCCTTTTCCATCTCCCAGAGGCTTCCTGCATTCTTTAGCTCATCGTCCCTTTCAACATCTTCAAAGTCAGCAAGGTTGCATTTTTCTGATCCTTGTTTACTCACAGCTTCCTTTGACCACAGCAAGTAAAGGATCTCCACCTTTAGAGACCCATGTGGTTACATCGGGCCCACTAGAAAATCCAGGACTTCACTTGATATTAAGCCTCTTAACTTAGTAATATCTGCAATGTCTCTTTTGCCATATAATTTAACATATTTACATGTTTCAGGGATTCCCACCTAGACATCTTTGGGGGCTTGGGGGGCTGGTGATGGTCATAATTCTGCCTATTCTTGGGTAAGTGTAATGACTAGAGTTTTAGAAAGATATATCTGGAAAAAATGTGTCAGTAAAATTGGAAGCCATTAAATGGCTATCACTGTTATTCAGTGGAAGTGTTTGTAGTTTGAGAAGAAGGCTTTGCTGTGTAAGATATTGAGGAAGGATTGACAAAGAGAAGCAAAGGACAAGAAGAAGGAAAAAGCTACTCCCAAGTTTCCAAATTGGACAAAGGAGTAAATGGCAGCTCCATTCACGAAGATGGGGACTAGAAGAGAGGATAATGCATAGTGAATCCATATTGTCATACTGATTGAAGATTCCCTATGATACTTAATGCTACATCTAAGAGAAGATGAGTGTATTCTCAGAACTGAGCTCAGAAAAGAGATCTGCACTGGAAATTCTGATTAGCGTTTATTTATTCATCAAATGTTCCCGGACACCTCCTAAATGCCAGTTGTGAGAAATAGGAAGGGGGAAGTGACCAAGTACAACTGGAGTTGATGTAGGGTCTGAGTTTCCAGAGTGGGTGTGGTGCAGAAGCAGTGAAGCCAGGTGTGGAAGAGCAGGGGCAGTGAAGTCAGACCGCCCGTGTTTGTTTGAAGGCCAATTGTGCTCCCTCCTGTTTGGCTAACTTTCAGCAAATTATATAAACATGTCATGTATCAGTGTCCCTTCCTCTAAGATGGACATAATAATAAGAATCTCTTATTTATAGCTGTATTGTGAATTAACACATGTAAAATTCTTAGAAGAGTGCCTGACACATAGTCATTTTCAAATAAACACTAATAATTATGGAAAGACAAGGGAGCAATTATGCATATTCTTGAAGTAAGAGTTTGGTTAGCCTAAGTTGGAAAGTAATGGATTAGCATAGAGTGGGGTATAAAGAGTCTCAGAAAACTATTTTTTCCTCACAGGGTATAGGTTCTCAGTGCTCTCCTCTGGAATCCCTAGTTCTTGCTGCTATTCTGGAGCCTCTTTCTAAGAATTACAAAGCAAGTAATATTCAGTCTCCTGGGATGCCAATCACCAATATAGCAAAACATGTGCAACTCACTGATAAAATTCACTGTTTAAATTGAAGAATAAAAACATTTATTCACAATTTACACATCTCATTCTAATAAAGGAAGTGTATTTTAGTCCTGTCTTTCTTAAGTCAGTAAACAACTCCTTCTTAAACTTCTTCCGTATCTTAGATGAGGCCATCCTGTTTCAAAGTCAGCAGCCAAGGTCGATTCTCAGAGAGAGATTTGAAGAGGAAGAAGTGGTTTTAATAAACATACTTGTCCATTTGTGATAGAGTGGAAATAAATGAGAGCTCTATCAGACTCGCATGCTGGCTCCAATGTTTTCAAGTTCTGAACTGAGAAACACAAGTTGGACAATAATTTTGACTTTTTCTTTTCTTTAACCTATGTCACACCTATCTTTATTATTTCTTTTGGATATTAATTCCTGGAGCATCTCTGTTATTTTCATTTATAGAGAAGAGAAAATGAAAAATTTGGATTGTAACAGGAGCATAGTGAAAGGGTGATATACTTGACACATTGGCATACCTAACAGACTGAGCAGTTCCTGTGAGCCAGGCACTGTACAAAAAAGTTGTATGTCATTTATTCCTCATAATCATTCTACAAGGCAGCTATGAGCCTCATTTTAAAAGTGATTAAACTACAAAATAAAGTAACCTACTTAACAGAAGTGGCACGGGGTATCTCAAAGGCTATATGCAAACAGAGCTACGGGGAATAATGGCCACGTGAATTGCACATACCTCCTCTGCTCGTGTGCATGCTCCATTGTCACATCGGATTTCAAAACACAAACTTAAAGATAAAGTTATTAAGAATTTTAAGATGGCAAGAGCAGACCATTAACCAAGTGTGGGACCCTTCTGACAGCAGGGCCCTGTGTGACTGCACAGGTCACAATCCTGTGAATCTGTCCCTGTGTTTACCCCAACCTAATCTGAGGTAAAGTTCAATATTTTTAGATCATCGAAACACCATTTTTTATTTCTAATAGAAATGCTGTTCTATTTACCATCGATTCCCCTTAATTAAGAATTCAGCTCATATTCAGATTTGTGGTTTAGTGCCCCAATCATGAGCAACTGCTCTCATTATCTCACCAAGTGCTTCTCAAGCTTTCTTGACAAGAAGATTTTTTTTTTTTTTTCTCCTCCTAATCCATCACCAACTGATATTTTTGTGAAACACAAAACCACACTCTTGGATGTCTTGCTCATGTCAAATTTCTATAAAAGTATCTAAATGCCTATTCTCTCTGAACTTATCTCAATGAGACTTGGGACAAAGAGTTTGCAGACCACACTCTGAGTAGCACAGATCTAAGAGACATCCCATATTTGCATTTTAATTGCAAAGATGATTTTTTTTATTATTCCTTAGTAAGGAACTGATTAAAAATATTATCTCAGAGTCTTTTAATTCATTTATGGATGATGGAGAAATACAGAGCTGTCTTGTCTGTTTTGCATTTTTAAACTATGAAATAGTATTAAAGGATTTTTAAAAAATTGATTCGTGATGATATAAATACTGTTACATGGCCGACCTTTTTTATTCCTTATTTTATTTTATTTTTCCCTTTGGCAACTGGCCAGTACAGGGATCGAACCCTGGACTTTGTTGTTATCAGCACCATGCTCTAACTGACTGAGTTAAATGGCCATCCCCTTTTAGAAAAAAAATAATAGAAAAATTAGTTAACTGAAAATTTGCAAATCAGTATTATATCTTAAATATGTGATTTTCCTTTGATTAGAATTTTGATGGGAATGAGCAAACATCTAGACTCACAGAATGTCTCTGGAAAAGGACTGGTGGTTTCAGAACCCTTTGGAAAGTGTGGTTGGATTAGGAAGGGTTACTAAAAAGTACTGGAAAGACTGGCCATGGTTATCACTCTTTTCTCCAATGATATTTGTTTTCTGTGGTGTTCCCTGCTGGTTATTCCCTCACTCTTTCACCCCTGAGCTTCTTGGAAAATGTAGTTCAAGCTTCCAAGTATTTAGCAATTGCTATTCATTAAGCATAATTCCTTTCCCTTAACTCCCAATTGGTTAAGTCAAGACAAAAAAAAAAAAAATCTGGACAGCCAAATCTCATGTGCTCCCTAACCTGGTCAGGTTGTGGCAGAAATGAAATAGCATCAGAAAGGAGACCATCGAGGATTTTCCGGTGGAACCAACTTGAATTCACTATGGTCACTCAGATGCCAGGTGTTTAAAGGATGTTGGGAGATGACTGCACTGTACTTAAGGTGAAAGGTTTTTGTTTTTTGCTTTTTCAATACTCAAGATACTTCTTAAAATATCAAGAAAGAGCCTCTGAAAAAGAAAATATTTGTCAATTTTTCTTCATGAAGGTGACGTGGAGAGGGATAGAAGGGGAAAATTAAACAGCAAGTTAATATTTAATAAGATCAAAAAATTAAAAATATAAAAATAAAGTTTTGAAAATAATTGTGTCTTCACTTTACTGTTCTTTTCTCTTCACCTAATCATCACTTAGCTAACTACACCTCAAAACCCAACCATCACTGAAAATATACCAAGAGCAAAGTAATTTTTAAATTCTTTTGAAACCAAGTACCAAATGACATTAATTAGCAAAGCTTCTTCCTGGTCCATGGAAGAATAATTTCTATGTGGGTCCAAAAAATGTCAAAATGACTCATAAGTTTGCATTCCCATGAAATAATTTATTTTATACTTAACGATTATCCCAGATTTTAAAGATTTTACATGTCTAAGAAGCATTAAAACAATGCATTTTTTATACCATTTGGTTATTTCAGTTACTTTTGTAGTTTAGGCACTTTGAAACTATTATTATATTCTAAGTACTGTTAGAGCTATTACTACATTATATGGAAGAAGAAAGTCTTTCTATTCTCTAATTTAAAAAAAAAAAAGAAAATTCAGAGCCATTTACACTGAGGAAAATAAATTTTGTTAACAGACACATTTAAATAAATAATCCTTGCGGTGCTAGCAAAAATATCACACGTTGTATGTTTATTATTAATTTTGCAAGGTTTTCTTGGAAAGCTATTCAATATTTGATTTGATACACCAGTAGCATAAATTAGTACATAGTACATATTCATTTATTTATAGTATTAAATTATGATTCTGGGGAAATTGTGAAGCTATATTATTTGTGAACATATGACGTGAAATATAAAATTAATAACTCAAAGAAATAAGGTTTATTTCTAATTTCTAGCTATGTTTAATAGGGCTACATAAAGCACAGGATATCATCACGTGTTGCAATATAATTTTGCTGTGGTGAGTGAAGTAGCCAGAAGACTAACTCTGGCTGTTTCAGGGTCAACTTCACCAAACATTCATAGCTGTTAATAGCTTTTTTGGCCTAGAGGTCTTGTCCTTATCAGGCGGGATGAATGAACAGACTGATCCACTTATTCAATCAACTAATTACTCTTTACTAAGCCGGTACTCTGGGCTGTGTGTTGTGCTCAGTGCTGGGGTTATATAACAAATATAAAAGAGATAGACATGGTCTTGGCCCTTACAAACCATACAGTCTAGCAGCTAATTTACAGCTCACCACATACTGTAACCCAAGACCAAGTTCACATACTAGTGTATAATGTGAGAAGTGCCCTACAGAATTCATTTATTCACTCATTCATGTATCCAGTCAACAGCTTTTGAGTAACCAATACGTTTCAAGCACTCTGCTAGATTTTAGACTACAAGATAAAGAAAATCCTTCTGCTCTTAAAGGATTTACAATCGAAATAAAATCAAAAACAAACTCCACAGCTATCAACATTATAAACATAGGATATATAATTCAATACAGTGAATAACATAATGCAATACAGCAAGTAGATTCAAAGGTGAAACAGTCCAGTGTGCCTGAAGTTAGAAGTTTAGACAGAAATACTGATATCAGCACATGGAAAAGCAAGATTATATTGCCTTGTGATCTAGTGCACAACCGTGTGTTCAATGTTTCTCCTTTTCATTGTGTCATAAAATTATGCCCCTTGATTTACTGATCAAATACATTGTATTATATTTCCCAATTTATTAAATTCTGTCCTTGTATTTGATATTTTATTTTTTCCATATGATTTGTTGCATTATAAATTGTGAGTGGTCTGCTTAGTGAATTATGAACTTATTTTCATTTTTATTTGATAATGAACATTTAGGGTTACAAATTTACCTTTGAATATAGCTTTAGTCATATTATACAATTTTCATGTGCAATATACTTCCACACATTAATTTATAAATAGATGTGACTATACTTTTTACAGTTTTTCTTAGACTTTATCAGTAACTAAAGATAATGATGTAAATCTCTAGGTAATGGCTGTCAGGGGGGTTATTTTATTTTTTTTTAATCTTTTTTTCTGGTTAGAAGACTTATCAAATTCATATTTAATTTTATTGTATCTTGGCCAAGCACGTGCAATTTCTGCTTTTGTAATTTATTTAGATTTTTTTATGGTATAGTCTGTTTTCAGTTACATAGACTATTTGGGGAAAAAAACTTGTAGTTCTATGATATAAAGTTTAGCATACAGTTATTGTAATTCTATTATAATTTATTATTTGTCAATTAAATATCAAAATATTAAAATAACATCTGAAATAGTCAGTCAAAGTTTTGTATTTTAGTTCTACATCTATTTGGCTTAAATTCTTACTTTTTTAAAAGAATTCCTGTTTTAGAAATATTGATTCTCTGCTAGAGTTTGAAGTTTCATGCCTTTATACCTTCATTACATGTTGTCTTTTCCTAAATAAAATGGCAGTTTGTGTTCAATTAAATGCTTTTTGCTTTGGAAACTGTCTTGCCTGAGACTAAAGTAATGATCAGTATCTGCTTTAAACTTTTCAAGTACCTGCATCTACTTCTTATTGGGTGGGAGTAAGAAAGGAAAAATAGATTTTGGCTAGCCTCTATGTCAGTCATATGCGTGAAATCTAGAAACATTGTGTTTCTTCTGCCAAGGGCATTAAAATGGCAGGTGGAGAATCAGCCCTACAAACATGCATATCTGCTTTGAGTTTGCTTCAATTAACTGTTCATGTAACCTAGATTAAACTGCTCTTGATCGATAAAAAGTGCAGTGCGTTACAAGACCTTGTTTTCATGACTATTGCTGATTTAATTCTTATGGTATTGCTAGTAGAGAAAAAACAAACTTAATAGAAGCAAATATATCTAATGTCTAAACACCTAAACTAACCATTTAATTCAATAATTATATCTTATATAGTTACAATATCATAATTCTTGATTGTGTATAGTAAAAGTGATAAAAAAAAAACTTGGATAGATGAAAACAACTGCAATTCATTTTTCACTGCCAATCTTTTCTTATTCTAATGCTTAAAAAGTTAGAAAAGTGGGGAGCACTTCTCTGGCTCTTGTTTCCTGGGTTGATCTTCACATTTGGCTCCCAATAAACTTCACAAAGTTTTTTTAAAAAGTTAGAAAAGGGGTAAAATATTTTAGTTTGAGTGTCTGTTTCTTTAGTTTTATATCTAACATTAGGAAGTGCTAAAGAGTGGTAAAGCAGACCATTCTGGAAAGCAGAGGGAGAAGAAAAAGCCCCAATAACCTACATAATCTATACATATTCCCTGAATAATAGAGAAACAGAATGTAAAGTAGAAACTGAATTGCTAAAGCAGTTATATCGCCACTTCTAAGAAATTCAACATTATCATCAGTAATGATGGACATAATTTACATTTGTTTATGTTATAAACTTATTTTTAAAAAGTTCTAAATTGATATCTTTTCACTCTCTAAAGCCGGCTTACAAACTATTGCTTTCAAATGCTGAATTGGAGGAATTCTTTGCTGCAATTTTTGCTACAGAAAATTAGTGTGAGGAGAGGATGAAGGGTAATGTTATGCATAGAAAGCTGCTGCTGCAGAAAGCTGAATAAGAGGCATCAAGAGAGGCAGTGACAGTCTGGAAAAATCAGATGTATTAAGCAATCTGGAGAAAACTCATTACAAAATCTAGCCTCCCTTACACTTCATGCTGTGTGTAGGAAAACTGCTATTTAAGTACATGCCATTGGACTTTGAGAGAGGAAATCTTTAGGACAGAGAGAGAACCACATCTACAAATAATTAAATGTAAGAAAAAGTATGGGAAATATCTAAAGATATCACTTTCTACACTTTCTCTATATGGACTTCAGGATTCTATCTATGAGGTAATCAGATACTTCTCTCCTTTTCAAGGAATAGAAAATTAGCTTCTTTTTGTTCCTGTTTCACAGAAAATAATGAGATATTCCTTCATGCACTGGGGGTCTGTTTAAAATATGTTCAAGAAATTTGATGTGTTTATAATCTAATAGAAGAGAGTCCAACATTTCTTTGTTTTTAAAAATAAATTTTCTTGTGTAGGTTCAGGGTATACAACGTGATGTTATAAGGTACATGTATATGAGAGTACTTCAAGAAGTTCATGGAAAAACAGAATTAAGAGATAATATGAATCTTTCTATGAACTTTTTGAAGACCCCTTGTATATAGTAAAATGGTTACTGTAGTGAAACAAATTAACATATCCATCGTCTCACACAGTTACCCATTTTCCTGATTTTGCCACTTACTAACACTGGGGTTCTGGACAAGACAGCACCAGAGATATCTAGGGCCCTGTCCCACTCCGTTTGTGTTGCTATAACCAAATACCACAGACTGGGCAATTTATAAAGAACAGAAATTTATTTCTCCCAGTACTGGAGATTGAGAAGTCGAAGATCAAAGCATCAGCAGGTTCAGTTGTCTGGAGAAAACTGCTCTCTGCTTCCAAGATGGTGCCTTATTGCTGTATCCTCGGGAGAGGAGGAATGCTGTGTTCTCACTTGATGGAAGGCAGAAAGGCAGGCTAGCAAGCTATCAAAGCTGCCTCTTTTATATGGTATTTAAAGACATTCACAAGGGAGGAGCCCTCAGGGCCTAGTCACCTCTTAAAGGCCCACCTCTTAATACTACCACATTGGCAACGGCTGAACATATTCAAACCATTGCAGGTCCCTTCTTACGCTACAAATTTCTGTCTCTTCTCTGAAAGACTGTCTTTCCACATTCTCATTCTAATCCCACCCTTGTCTCACTTCTGCTGCCATCTTTCTCCCCTCCATTCCCTGGATCCTCTTTCCTTTGTTAGTCTCTCTATGCTGCCAGTGAAAACTCACCTCTAGGGGGGATTGATACAGTAAGGGGAAGGAGAGGTAAAGCAGACAAGATAGTCCCAAAAGCAAGAGTACCCTGACCCTGTCAGCTTCCCCATGCCCTACGCCTCTTTCTCCATCAATAAGATGGAGATCAAGAATAGGATCAAGAACTACTTCACAAAACAGTTGCCAAAGTGACTCAATCCTTTAATGAGAAAGAGAAAACAAAACATTTTTTATTTCTTTCTAACTGGTTTATGTCCTTCCTAGAAGGAAAGCGGCTGATGATGAGTAGTGTGAGTGCTTGACACAAAATATTCATGAGGTTTGGATTTTTTTCAGAGGCCTTTGGCAGTTTTGATACCTACATGATACAACGTAAAACTAAATTTTGAAGTAACTGTTAAAGCTATTTATATATCCTAGACAGTTTTCTCAAGATTGGTCCTTTTCATCTCTCAGACTCTCACTAAGCACCGTCATCAAGTTTTAATTCACACGTGTGGGTAAGCCTCCAGCCTCTCTGAACATTTTTTAAATCTGTAAATTAAAGACATTTAAAAGGAAGTCACATGATCTCATCCGGACTGCTGCTTGATCTTGTTTTTCATTGCGCTTCTTTTTATACCAGGTCAGTAGCAGAGGGGCTGTAAGTGATCGCCTTATTTCAGATCTGGAAACACAAGGCATTTTGCATTGGGCACAGTTCTATTCTGTTATGCTACTCCCGTTTGTTAGTAGGTAAAAACTTTTCCCATTCCCCAGAAGGCAGTACCTTCTGTGAATAGTTGGTTTAGACAAGCATTCATTGTTCAGAGGGTTTGATTCCTCAGTGAGCAAAAGCTACGGCATTATAAAGATGCCAATTTAATTTTTTTTTAAGCTTGAATTTTTTAAAGCTAAAAAGGAACCCTCACTGTTGAGGCAGTCATGAAAGAAAACCTCTTTTCACAACCCTTGGAACAAGTGGATGAAGAGAGTAAGAATAAAAGTGCAAAGACTGGAAACCTGGCTTTTTTCCAAAAAAAAGAGAGCGAGAGAGAGAAAGCCACAGTTAGAAGAAGTAATTGAACACTTTGGAAATCCCTTTGAAGACCTAATAAAGTGGAACTTTTCTAAATGAATAAAAGCTAAATGCATAATAATTCCATGTAAGAAAACATAGATTAATGTTTGAAGTAGTAAGTAATGAATTTATAAATGTTTAATGTAGTGAGACCAAATAGTACCACCCTTTGGTAATGTGTGTTAAGCATTAGCAAAGTTGTTACTTGGAAGAGACAAATTAAAAACCTGGAAAAGTTTTACCTTGTTATTTTGTGTCTTGTATGTTTTGCCTGGTTTATGGAGATGATATTGTCTGTGTTGATTGTCTTTGTTCAGTAGAATTCTGTGCATTTGAAAGCTGAATTTTGGACACAAGGGAAAAAAAGGTAAAACAATTAGACTTTCCCAAAATTTTCCACTCTTTCACATTGTGACTAATAATATGTTAAATAATCTTTTTTTTTTTTTTTTTTTTTTGAGCTACTATCTGGTAAAGGGATCCAGGGGATCCAATATTTTGACCTAGGATGTTATAACACTGTGCTCTAACCACCTGACTAAGAGGCCAGCCCATGTTAAGTGATATTACATATCACTTAAGAATAACAGTAATGGTAATTTACCTGGAAAATGTAGGAATAGATTTTACCTCTGTTAATAGAACACACAAATTACTTTTTAATAACTTGCTACATGTGGTGTTTTAGAATATCATTGATATTTGAGGAACTTTGATATAAAATCAAATATGTGTAGAAAACAGTTGAGGTTGAGATTTAAAGTGGACAAAGCCCCAAGAGTGTTTATCACGCTGAAGAATTGTTTTCTGCTAAATGGGGTATAAGATGTTATAAATATCCCAGTGGTTTCTTTGTGCCAGTTTTCTCTAGGCTCATTTCTTCATCTTGATCTGTGGTGACTCCATCTGCAGGAAGCTAGAGAGTAATGTTAGGCCAACTACCTACGTGCACACCTGCACGTGCACACACCAGCAGGCTAATATTGTTTTACTTTGGAGCAATGATTTTACTCTGGACCATGTATACACTGCAGAAAGATGATAGTTACCTAGCATACAGGTATCTAAAAACGAAGAAAAACTGATATGGTGGAGACTGACAGAATCTTTACTCAAGAAAAAAGAAATTACTAGTAACAGAATCTTAGGGTTAAAAGGGATTTTAAAAATCATCTAAACCAACTGTCCATCTCATTACATCATTTATCACTATGAGGCTCATTTCTGACTGGTGTTACCTTGGAAGATGACTAATTTCTAGCACTTGTCTTGAATTTAGTTTGTGGAATGATTTCCCTGCTACTTGTTTCATAATATCTCTTCTGTACAAAAAAAAAAAAAAAAAAATGTTACTTCTCTTTTTTTTTTGCAAAGTGTAAATATAGAGCAATGAGGCTGATTTTCCTTTGTGAGTCATATCCAGTCTCTTAAAACAATTCCTAAATATTGGAGTCACCAAAATATTCCCTGTCATGGCAGCATGGTTGGAGTAGGGTTATGGAGATGAATATTCTGAATCATATTTCAGTACTCATTTTACAGTCTCATATTTCTTAAATCACATGTTGAATATACTTTTAATACTAAAAAAGATACAAAAAACACAATGTGTCTATTATCTGCATAGAACAATAACCTAATTTCTTTATTAGTAGATCTCATTTTGTGAAAGTGACATCTGACAAAATTTCATCTTGCTCTCCCTTAATTATCTAAACACAAAAAAGGATCCTGATCTGAATTAAAACTCACTGTTTAGAGTCAGATTGAACAGATGCAAACTCACTTATGGAGGGTCTTCCCTTGGAAATAAACTCTTTAATTCAATAACTATCTAATCCTAGGCTATTTCACAGAATATGAACACCTTGTTAAATTCATTTCAAGTACCACATAATATTTCAGTAATAACATTTACATACTACTTTAAATTTAATTATACAATATAAAACATTTTGAACCATTAAATACAGAAAGATTATTTTGAATTGTTAAGTGCTTCTAACGTCATTAACATATTAATATATTTTTGAAGTAATTATTTAACTAGTCAAGTAAACCCTTATAATTTTATTCATATTAAAGGTAATCTGGAACCTGCTGCATATTTAACATCTACAGAGACATTACCAGTTGAACATTTAATTAAAAAGACCTTTTATAACATTGAAACAAGGTGTTTAAAAAAATAAATGTGTTGTCAGTTTGTTTTGCTTTGCTTTGTTTTGGCAAAAATGTTATAAATGGCCAAATCCATCAGTGTGATTATACCTTAAAATGTATTTTATATCTAATAAGCATTAAAAGTTCACTACCAACCCCGTAGGAATTTATCATGGAGTAATAAGAATAGAAGAGGACATATAGTTTTTTCTGTCTCATCTTAAAATTTACTTATTATGGTACATGAGTATTAATCTACTTTATAATGGCATCATTGAAGCAGATTCTACAATGTAGATCATTCTAGTATTTAATCACATCTCCTTTTAAGAACGAATTTATTATCATCTGTTATTCTTTCAACCCTCAAGATACTTCTTAAGCTCTGTTCTATCTGGAGATGGGTAAATTCTAACAATTGTACCATATATTATTATCTTAGAAATCATTAAGTCCCCTCTTCTCTAGATATTTTTAGCATTCCAAGTTTCTCATGGGTCTAGTTTTACAAACACTTTTATTCTTTGCATTGTCCTTTATTTTATATTTGCCTTAACCAAAAAAGTATCAAACTACTTCTTAGCACCTTACAATTATGCAAAGTTGCATGGAATTTTTGATACTTTTTATGTATATTTTTTCTAACTTTATTTTGTTAAACTGGCTTCCACTATGATTCTGAGATCTTTTCCTCTCATGCTTATCCAGCTGCCTATCTAAGCCTTGTGTTCATTCTTCATTCTGGTGGTGTCTAGCTCCTTTACATTGTTAATATTATTTATATTGTAATCCTTATTACCAGGCACTGATTGTCTAATCACATTTAATCATCAGCAAACTCAGAAAGCGCTTAGACTCCCCTGTTTTATTAGAGGTACTCTCTCAGCATACTCCTTTCTAGGAGACTGTAGAGAAAAAGTGAATCAACGTCACTGCTGAGTCACAGAAAGTAGAAGCACTGTTGCATATCTACCAGCCAGAGATTTTATTGTCTTACTTCATCCATATTTTGGAAGTGCAGTTGATCTTAATCATTCCCATGGAATGGCTGGATTAATTTAATATCAATTTATAACTGTGCCATAGATATAACAGTGTTATGAGAGTGTTCAAAGTGCCTTTAGTTAAATTATCTCTTTTAATACTGGGGAGAAAGGAATTAAGATAGTTGGTCTATGATCCATTTAATGCCTTTGTGAGGAAACAGAAATGGTGACACTGCTTGGAGGAGAGGATAGCAGGTAATTTGGTGTAATCTCCTTGTAAAAAGATTATGACTGGACCTCCTGGTAAATGAATGAATGGTATTGTATTACAAGAAAAATAGACTTTATCTATGGAATGCTCTTCCATAGGATGGATGTCTCTGGTTTAGAACTGCTTATGGCAAATAAGCCCAGAATCTGTGGATTTATGGAAAAGAAGAAATATGTAAGCTTGCTAACTATCTGGGGTATCAAATGTAGATATTTAATGACCTGAAAGCCCCACTGCTGTGTGAGACAAATAAAGGCAATTGTAGGGTCATGGGTGGATGAAGTTACTGGATCCAGTGGGTATACAAAGTAGGGAGCAATCAGTTTAACCTTTGGAGAGAAGATTTGGGAAGGATCCTACAGATGCCATTTGTACCCTACACACAAGACAGATGCACCAAAGTACCTTGGTCAATTTTATCAAGAGTGGGTGAATATACATTTAGACAGGTAAGTAACTCATGAGAAGAGATCTGTGTAATTAAGCCCAAAATTAAATGATTCTTTTTGTTATTCAAACTCACTGGAAAAGCCTCAAAATGAGACACTGGTATGACTTGAATTGAACCAACAATCTCCTGGTTGCCCTATCAGAGTGGACATATATCTGGATCCATTTACAACTTGTAATGGCAGAATTGCTGCCAAGATGCACAGGAGATTTGGGGTAATGGATCCAGAAATACTGGCATTGGTGTGGAACAATTACCTCACTTTTATTAGCTTAAGGTTAACCACTAGTGGAGAAGTTGCTTGTCCGTACTGGCTGTCTGTGATAGAAAACTCATCCTACACCTCATTGTTAATGTTATTATCGTGGTATTTGACCCATAGTCTCGTAGCTCCATGGGAAACAAGTTACCTATGAGATGAGTACTGAGACACAGCCTGTCTGCCAGGGAAGAGTGCTGAATGGAGGTCATAGAAAGCATAGTACTAGAAAGTGATGTGTTTCCTTTGAGCATTAATCACATCACACCAGCAATGCCCAAATAGAATGTGAGTGACATACAGGTGCATGGTAAGGACAGCAAAGAAAAAAGGAGAGAGCTGATGGCATCATTAGAACAGAGTCTTCTCATTCCTGATGGGAGAACTTGGCACAGGGCCTCCACTTTGAAATAACTTTTTTGTCGCCCAGCACACACACTAATCTACATTCCAAAAAATATATACATAAAAGGAGCTCTAATCTATAAAAACAACTGGATCCTGAACCAGTTTGGACTATTCTCTACTCTTGGCTTACTTGTGACCAAGGTCCTACCCAAACCAGTCTCATCTTTATCTTTCACCTTAACACAGACACACACAGACACACACACACACACAGACACACACACACACACACACACACACAGACACACATACACACACACACACACACACACACACACACACACACACTGCTCCATTCCCTCCTGACCTGAGTATGCATTAAATATTCTAAAACTGAATGTCTAAGAAATCTCATTATTGAGAAAATTAGTGTGCTAGTCAAAGCAATGAAAAGATTATTTTATGTTGATGTAGAAATATTATAATACAGAACAGTATTTCTTAAAATATGTTCTTAGATCAGCTACCTCAGAATCCACTAGACTGAAAAATGCAGATACCTGAATTTCACCCCAGATTTAAAGTAGGGATCAAGAAATCTATATTTTTAGCAAATGTTCCATTTGACATTTAAGAACAATAATTAGTAGAAAGAACAGTGGATTAGGTGTTTCTGAAAGAATTGACAGTGTCACATAGCGGCTTTTCTACTTCTTCTACCTAAGTAAACTTGGGCAAGTTATAAAAATGTTCTGGGCTTTAGTTTCCTCATCTGTAAGATGAGGCAATTAAGTTGAATGGTTACAGAGGGGTAGTCCAGTTCAATTGTACTCACTAGCATAATTCATTGTCGAGTTCAGTGTAAATGTTTTAAATGAAGTATTGATACAAACAATGCTCTCTTAGAGGATTTGCCCTGGATTTCTTCCTTTCCTGGTATGCTTTGGGAGGTCTCCTATAGCCAAAGGAGCAACTACACTTCAGAAAGAAAGAAATATGTTTTAGTGAGAAGAATGCTAATAGTTACACCTTTCCAGCAACTTGCTCAGTTCTCTACGTAATTGTCCATGTGTCTACTCCATCTACAATGGGATGTGATTTGTATGTCAATGAGCAAGGTATTATTGTATTTCTTTGAGCTGCAATTCTATGAACTTTCTCAGGAATTATTAAAGAAATTCAAATTAAAATAATTATACACATTTGCTTTGCTTTCTATAACATTTCCTCCCTAGAGGATATGTGTATAAATAACCGCTTCAAAACTAGTATAGGTCTATTATTTTTTTAATTTTTGTTACAAGCCATATGCCTAAAATACTTTATTTGAAGTTTATCCCTATATGTTACAAAGTACAAAATTGATAGGAAGTTCTCAGTGAGAAGACTTAAGCTGCAAGATAACAGAAAAGAATAGATTGCTGTCACAAGATAATGGCTGCTGACTGTGAGATAAATATCAAGGCAAAGTCACTGCAAAGTCTGGCCATTTATCAAAAGTAAACATTGAATAAAGGTAGGATACATTTATGAAGCAAGTGTTCTAGTGCAAAAATTTTATTTTTCTCATCCTTACTAATCTATGATTTAGATGCTGTCATTTCACCTGCCAAATATTTGTGCAGCTAAATTACTTGGGTCACTGCTGCACAACTTAGAGTTATATAACTTTGATTTTTGAGTGATTATTGTGTTTAGTCCAATAAGTACCTTATAGTAAGAAAAAAATAAGAAAGTTAATTGATTGGGCTTAGTTTTAGTTTCTTTTTTCTTTCTACTTAGAATTTTTCTATGCCATCATCTAGTTCTTAAAAGTGACTTAGTATGGTTCACATTAAAATGCATACTAATAGATCAGTGGGATAGAAATTTAAATAAAAAGCTAGAAGTAAGGGGGATTATACTCAAAATTGTTTTAATGTAAGCATAACAATTCTAACAAGTATACTGGTTTTTCTATACATTTTACTCCCTGGCAGGTGTGGTCTATTGAACATCAAGTGTGTTCATAGACATTCAATAGACAGCTCTATTGTCATTCATAGCCATTTATACCCATAACCACTCGTAAATTGCTATAAAAAAAGAGGCCACTGTTCTCCTAATTTAACATGTTCTTCCATGTTCCAACCACGGTGGCGAATTTTGAATCGATTTAATGTCTTAAAACAATGGAACCCATTGGCTAGCTTCTTCAAATGAAGAGCAAGCCCTCAGAAATTAGTAAGCTGAGAAAGTAGAGGCAAATCTTTGTATAACTACTTGAGAATGGCATTACTTGGAGAAGAGGCGTAGTAAAAATTTTCATCCTCACCCTACTCCCTAAATATTTAAAGCCACTGAGTATGGTATACCCCTTCTAGAATCCTGCCCAATTCCTGGATCTCACATACTCATCCTCTTTCAGTTGTGGGAAAGCCTGAACAAAAATAATGTACATCATGGACCATAAAATATGATTACCTGACAGCTTTGTATTCCTTCCTTTTTTCATTGCTTCCTTTTTTCATTCATGTGTTCAATCAAAACTTATTGAATAGCTGCCATGTGTGATGCATCGTATGTTGTTAAGTTGAAAAACTCAGATAACTAAGGCATGATCTCTCAATGGAGGAATTACTAGTTTAAGGGATATGGATATATATGTGTATATATTTATATATATGAATATAATCATTCAGCTATAAATATATATGTACATGTAGACACGCAGGTAGATAGATAGACACATGTATGCATGTTTAGATAAAGACAACTGGGAGAATATGTTTAAGGTAGAGTTGAGGGGCAAGTGAGGACTGTCTGAAAATGTAACACAACTTTAGAACATAAAGGACCTTCTGTACTTTGTTGAGAGCTTGAATTTTATCCTGTAGGGAATAAAAAGTCATGGAAATATATTAAGTGTAGGAATGATGGAATCGTGCCTGGCCATATTGGAGGCATCGTGGAAACATAAAATATTGGAGGTGGGAAGCATTTGTTACATTTAAAGTAAGAGTTGATGGTTGCTTCGAAAAACAAACGAGCAGTACAATTGATGAGAAGGTCACTGATGACTTTAGCTTGGAAGCATAGAATTGTGGTTTTTTTTAAAAAAAAAAAAAAGACTTTGTGGTAAGACTATAAAGCTGGTTTCATCACCTTTTATCCTTGGACAATTATACTCAAATTCTGTGTGTCAAAATTTTTTTACTTATAAAACTGGTATAATTATTTTTATCTTATAGAATTGTTGTGAGGATTAATGAGTTAGAACATGCAATGCTCTTAAAATGATGCCTGGAATATGATGTGTTGAATAAATGTTTCTTGTTGTTGTTATTTCATTATTATAATCATAGAACATCATCATTTTTATTATCATGATACCATTACCTGAAACAGAGAACCCCAACAAAGAAAATGATTTTGAAAAAAATGTAATGAATCCTACTTTGGATTAGTCAAACATTTTAGTCAAACATCCAGGCAGAAGTGACAAGTAGGCCACTGGAAATGTAATTTTGGAAAGAGGTGATAGCTGGTATATAGATTTGGAAGTCAACCATGTACAGTTCAAATGTGAGGTTGTGAAATAGTTTGGATTGCCCAAAGGGAAAGCATAAGAAAAGAAGGAAAAAAGAATAATATTGAGAAACAAAGCAATCCTCCTAGAAATACCAATATTTAAGCAATGGGTAGAAGATGGTCTATCATAGTAACTTGAAGATCAGAGAAATAATGGAAGGACATGGAAAGATGGGTTGTATAACCAAAAAGATAGAATCCAATAAGGAAGAAGATAAAGAAAATGGCATTGTCAAATTCTAAAAATATGATATAGCCTAAAGAGTGCTCATTGGAATTCAACAAATAATTGTTGTGAAAGAAATAATTAACTAATTTGATAATCAAGAAATCATTGGTGACATAGCAATCTATTTTTATCTTGCTACTGTAGGGGCCAAAGCAAGACATCCCCTTCAACCCTGAAGGTTCTCTGAAAAATCATCTGATAGACACAGATTAATATGAAGAAAAGGCATAACAAATGTTATTATATCACAGTTTTACGTGATATGGGAGCCTTCAGAATGAAGACACAAAGATATAGGGAAAATTGTCCATATTTTTGCTTAAATTCTATGAAGCAGGCACAGCCTTATAGAAATGTGATTGGGCAAAAAAGGTATGACCTACTGCTAACACACTGAGTGATGAAACTGATCAAGGCCTGTCTCATCAGGATCTTCTTGGCTTCTCTGTGTAGCATTCCTTCCTCCAGGGTATGGGACAGGACACCTTCTGGAATGGGGGCCTGATGACCTGCAATCAGACAGGTAGGTCAGAGAATTTCTTTTTGACTCACTCCAAGACAGAAAGGCAGGGGAGGGAAATTCGATTACATTAAAGTATATCTATGACCCACACTGGGGAAGAGGGATTCTAGTTTCTATGTTTTGCCTCAGGGGAGAATGAGGCTGAGAGACAGGAGGGCGGCAGAAGGTCAGAGGAAAACGTTGCTTTTGAAGCCTTCCCTTTGGGGTGTTGCTTTCTGGGCCCCAACACTACTATCACATTGATTAGCATGTTAATAAACTGAAAATAAATGTTAAACTGAAAAAGCAGTTTAAAGTGTTAGATGTGAACTTCAGATTTCAGTAAGTGGTTAACGGAGAAATGAAGAAAGCTATGCTTTGGTAAAAATATAATTGTAGGCAAGATTTTCTATTAAAATGAACTGTGTGTCACCTAAATTTGCTTCCGTACTATTCTTCACACCATTGTGAGAGGGGATGAGTCAGCAAGTTTTGTCCATGGGCTGAGGAAAGAAACTACCCATATATGGAGAACATATGAAATTTAAGTGGAGAAAAAAAAAGTAAGATTTTTTTAGTCAAGCTGTCTGGATACAAGTAAGTTAAAATCCAAAGATTTCCTGTACATAGGTAGTTACCAATTAGAAAATATAATGAAAAAATGATTTTATTTACAGAGACAAATGTAAAATATGGTAACTAAGAACCATCTTAATGGAAAATGAATAAGATCTACAATATTTTGCTTGGTCTAATAAAATGAGTAAACAAATTTCTGAATGGGAATATTGGGAAAAATTATTTAAATTATTTACCAGGTTTTTAAAATATATTTGATTTAATTTCAATCAAAATCTCAATAGAACACCTTTAGGAAATTAAAAAATTAATCGGAAAATTCACAGAAACAACTTTTGGCAGATAATTTTGAGAAAGATGAGTAAATAGCTAAACAAAACGAATTATTAAAGCACATTATAAAAAGACAAGATAATTAAAATTTAGAAATTAATTAAAGAAAAATAAGAAATCTTAATGGGCACAATTCATGAATTATAAATTATTAATTTAGAAACATAATGACTAATGAATTACAGAATATTTAACTTTATCAGTAATGAAATGCATGCAAATAAAAAGTACAATGAGAAATTATTTTTACCTTTTTGATATATGAGAGGCACCTGTCCTATTATATTTGACAAAAATAATTAGATGCTTAAAATGTTTATATTCTTTTTTGTCCCAGTAATGATATTTCATGAAGCTATTTTTAGAAATTTGCAACATAGAAAAGACATTTATTTAAATGCTTATAAAAAACATTATTTATAGTAGCAAAATATTGGGAACAATCTAAATATCCCACAAAATGATAAAAGTTAATTAGAGCAATGCATATTATGTAATTTTATGCTGGCATTAAAATTTTAATTACATGAGATCATTATTATAAACTTTTGAATAAAAACTTAGATACGGAAATATATATGCAGTTTGACTTCAACAAGAATATACATAATATGTTCCAGATTCTTTTTTGACTATTTTTCTCTTGGGATCTGAATTATGCATTGCTTTGCTAAGGATATAGTAACCTAAATAGAAAAATTGAAGTATATGCAATTAGAGGCTTATTAGATAGCTATTAGTCTTCTTGCTTATATTCAGTACATATATTTAATGTTATTGCCCTGACAAAGATAAATATAAGCATTTTCAAAATTAATTACCAAAAATAATATATAAACAACATTGGTCAATTAAGATAGCTAATGCATATGTGATAATAATTCTTTGAAAAATTTTTTTTTCTTTTGGCTGGCTGGTATAAGGATTGGATCTGAACCCTTGACCTTGGTGTTACCAGAACCAAGCTCTAACCAAGTGAGCCAACCGGCCAGCCCAACAATTCTTTGAAATCTAATTTTGCATTTTATGAACCAATTGAAAGTGTGGGAAAGCAAAATATTTCGATATGTTCTGGAAAGATAAGACTGATAAACATGATGCAAAATTAAGAATTTATAACAATTTTTGCATATCTGCCCAGATATCATAATTATTAATTTTCTGCCTCTTTTCTTCATTCCAATAAATGATCACAAAGAAAATATTCTGGAAATAAAAAAATGACATTAATTATTTAGAAAATGAAGTTTAATAGTCATTTTAATAAAGAGTATAGAGAACACTGTGCTGCAAATTTGGGCACCTGGAAGCTAAGCCAATTTAACTATTACTACATTAACAAACTTGAGCAAGAGTCATGGTTGTTCTAGACTTCAGTGTACTCACTGTAAAATAAGGCATTTGTTTTAAATTATCACTAAGATTCCTTCTACCTCTAATTTCTATGACCATAATTTCAATAACAGTCACTTCACAATTATAGCAGTAATAATAGTTAATTGCATCTATTTTTACTAGTTAGCGAGGTGCGGTGCAAAATATTTTCTATGAATTATTCTACTTAATGTTTGTGGAGTCAAGACTCAAACTCAACTGACTACAAATCCCAAGCTCAGAACCACCATATCTTGTCATATTTCTAAGCAATCAGAGCATAGGAACTATAGAGGATTCTTAAAGCAAATGTACTTCACAGGGCCTAGTTTTCCAAAGCCTTGCAGTTTCAAATATTGACCTTGAGGAGGACTGGAAATTTTCTTCAGGCCATAAAGTCTCTGGTGTAAGATAAAGATTTATGGCACAGCAATGCCTCTCACTTGAGAGTTCTGGGGAAGTTAATCACTTCGGAGCTTCTCACTGCTCAGAAGAGATGGGCTCCATCACCCAGGGGCAGTGGGGTGACAAATCCGTGGGGGTAAAGCAGCAAGGAACAGCTGGTTGCAAATATGTAAAATGTTCATTAATACACTAATAATGCAGAAAGTTGTGTCTTACTCCTATAATTATTTGTGACACCTAATTGTCTTACAAATATATCTTTGTTGAATGCACTGAAAGACAGCATTTTTTTTTTTTTTTGCCTCTATATACCCCTTTGTAGGGATCTTTAAAAAACAAGGGGGAGGATCATGTTCAAAACTGTCAGTCCATAATGTATTAACATACACAATTCACTGTAAGCCTGGCACATATTTCAATATGGTATTAACATAGTTATTTTTATAATGTCTTTGTCTTCCATAACTTTTTAGAGAAAGACCACATTTTTTTCCTTCCTGAATAATGAAGTTTACTGGTTAATTCATTAGTGAAAGATAAGACTTTCTGAAGTTATTTTATACCATACTTTAATTAAAATATTTTAATGTAAATAAAAAACGCAGAAATGTAGTTAAGTTTATGGTTACTCTGACTATGAGTAAATCTGCATAACAGATACTTGTATTTTGAGCAGATTTTAATTATACCCTACACTTAAAGCCTTATTTGGCAAGCACATGTCAGAGTCAGCATATCTGGAGTTACACAGAGAAAGCAGAGACTCTTCCTATTAGGAGTTTTCAGTGTAACTGGAGAGATACACATAAGCAAATGATCAGAAAACAAGGCGACACGTGCTGTAACTTGTAATGTAGGCCCAGGGAACGGCACATTATTTCCACCTGGATATGGTGGGAAGATGGAAATCAGGAGATGTTTCACAGAGAAGGTGAGCTGTGAACTGCCCTTTGAAGATGCCTGATAAATGTGCAGGTTAAGAAAAGGCCTAAAAGTCTATCAGTGTGTAGTATTCAATAGGGTATAGAAAAAGTAGGGCTGAATCTCAAGAGTGAGGTTGGGTGAGAAAAATGGGGTCAGCATCATCAACATCTAGTTATCAATCAGATGTGTGCACAGCATGAGAGGAAGCACTGGAAGAGCAGGGGTTGGACAGGACAATGGGGAATGGAAGCATTAAGGGGACTGCGAGGAAGAGAACTGATGTGGGGTCTGAGGTGGTGCTTTCTCAAATTGATTCACCCCTCACATTGGTTCTTTCTCCAGTGCTGCCTCTCTTTACCTGTGTAACCTTGAACAACCCTCATCCCAGGACAATTTATGTCATCTGTGGAATGAAGGATTGAGACTAACTCATTCATTCTCAGAACGGGTCCTCACAGGTAGTAACAGAGTTCTTCAAACTAAACTAAAACTCCATTTAGAATTTCAGTATTACAAAATAACAGTGTATATATTGCAGCTCATTTACTGATGTAAAATCCTTCAAAATTTAGGATCTGCAATTAAAATAATAAAAGAATCCTTGCTGGTGAAAACACCGCAAACCATTAACCCACATGATTAGTAGAGTTCCTCCCAGTTCTGAAACCTATTATTTGATTATCTCGGTGAATATTTGCAACAGTTTGTTTTTAACATAAAATTTATACTGCACCAAACAATATTCACACTGTCACTATTCCTGAGAATGAAGCCCGCCTGGCAGCTGCACGTGGGCCATTAGCACAGCCGTTTACATAAAATGTGATGGTATCTGTTTTCTTTGGTTTATTAAGATACAAAACAACATTTAAATCAGAGTCGTTTCTCAGGAGGAACACAAATAGCATAATGAAAGTAAGACGGAGTTGTGAACATGAATTTCCTGAAGAAACCTAGTTTACTAATATTTAGTTAGGAGTCAGATTTTTGTTTTAATTATAAGACTCTTGGCAGAAACTAAAATTAGCCTTCTGGCATATCACTTTTCTTCTTTGTAAAAGGGATAGGATGGTAACTGCTCTTACTTCAGACTTCATGGAGATTTCCTAAAGAATATTTTGGAAGGAGTCTCTGTTCCTTCAAACATTGGGGTTCAAAAACAAAGTCATTTAAAAACGATGTAGTCACCAACATAACAATCATATTTTCTTAAAGAAATGTATCTTCACTGAAAATTTGCTCTTGTAATCAAATCAAATATTATAACTGTATAAAATATAACCAGTAGATTAATTAAAAGAGTTTAGTCTTAGACAGTACATATATATATATATATATATATATATATGTATTTCTGCTTTGTTAAGAAGACTCAGCTACGAGGAGAAAGCTACTATATAACATAAATCAGAAATACAACACAAAAGTACCGGCCCATGGCTCACTTGGGAGAGTGTGGTGCTGGTAGCACCAAGGCCATGGATTCAGATCCCTATATAGGGATGGCTGTTTAGCTCACTTGGTAGAGCGTGATGCTTTACTGGTCATCTTTAAAAAAAAAAGAAATACAACAAAAAGTTGGTTGTGTTAGAAGCCAAGTTTGAAAATAATGATGGTGAAAATTTTAAACAGTACGGAAACAATCAAAGCTACATGTTCCCCTTGTTTACACCAGGAATAAAGTCATTGACCAGGGTTTGATGCCAAGGAAACTTGACAGAGCATGGAATCTCACATTTTAACTTTTTACTATTTCATACAACATATAGACGAAAATGGTGAAAATTCTGTGCTTTAGAACTGAATCCCACTTTTCTTACTAAGTATACCAGTTCTCCTTCTTGCAGAAGCAAGCTTGACATATTTAAAAATTCAAGTCAGGGGCCGGCCCGTGGTTCACTCGGGAGAGTGCGGTGCTGATAACACCAAGGCCCCGGGTTCGGATCCCATATACGGATGGCCGGTTTGCTCACTGGCTGAGCGTGGTGCTGACAACACCAAGTCAAGGGTTAAGATCCCCTTACCGGTCATCTTTTAAAATAAATAAATAAATAAATAAATAAATAGATAGATAGATAAATAGATAAATAGATAAATAAATAAATAAATAAATAAATTCAAGTCATATAAAATTAGTTCTTAATTTCTTAACTTTTAGTAATTCATTCATTTCATTATATTTCAAGACTAGAATTAATGGACCCAATATTGTATAATCTAAGATATTCTTATAATAGGAATATATAACTGAATCTAATGGAAATTAATACACATTTTAAACCTTTAGACTTTAAAACTGCCAATCTTATTCAGTGTAGTGCTTCATCAGCTGAATAGTAATACCAGTTAGCTGATTCCTTGAATTTCATATCACCTTAAGTCCACTGACTGATTTGACAGTGGGTCAATGAAAGCCCTGTAGGATTCTAAACCTTAATATTCTTCTCCTACATGTTTTTTGGTAGTATTAAGAAATATTTATAGCCCCAACTAAGCTGTTGTTAGAGTAGGCTTTGTTCTTCTACCTCTTAAAAGATGCTTACACAAGCTGCACTGTTCACATGTGTCACCATCCTATTATTTCCTATAAATAATGAAATGACTGGGCGAGTGCTCTGAAGTGAGCTGTGACTCAGGGCAGTCTGTTTCTTGGTGGGTAACATTTTCTTGGGATTCAGAAATTCTCAACATCAAATTTTCAGTACCTTTTATTAGGAGCAGATACTACCTAAAAACTGTTTGCGTGTTTACATTTTCTACACCAAATGGTATTTTTTAAATTGATGTTGAGAATTCGGTAAGTATAGGAAGACTATTTTGGGGTGGGGTTCAAAGGAGGAAAAATTATTAAGGATTATTAATATATCTTTACAAAATGTCAAGGACAGCAGGTTCACTTTGTTTGTTGATAATCTTGCTCGTAATCTGGAAAATGAGGGCTTTCAAGTGGCCGCTGAATTAATTTATACTACTTTGTGAATATAAATTACAGTCTTTTTTCATCCAAGGAAACAAATATCCATGTGCTTTTTGGGTTATCACCTAAATTTGTCTTAGTCCCATTAAAATAATGCATTTAGCATTTCACTATGTAAGATAGAATTGGCAAAGTGATCCAGTTTCTTTCATTCAAAAATTGAAACTTTGGTACCAACATATATACTTGGCAAGGGCTTTGTAAGTATAAAATAAATAATTTAAATCATTATCAATGTATTATACTGTTTGATATATAGAAATATAAGTATTTAATTCCCAATAAAATTTAAATTTAAATAGGCATAACATTGTTTATATTTGTGCTATTGTTTCTCTTGGTGGCAGTTGAAATGTCTCTAATAGTTACTCAGTCTTCCAATCTACCACATGAAGTGCTCAGCATCAAATATTGTTGATCTTGCTTCACAAATTGGAACACTTTTATGAGATTTATACTTCATATAAACAAATAGGTCATAATAAAGAAACCTTGATAATTAGTTCAATGATGGCTCTCTTCATTATTTTATGAGTTTGTAAAAGTTTTATCAAAGCAATATACTTCCATAGCTTAAAACCACTAAATAGTACAAAAAGTCTGATAAAGAAAAATGTCAATGGCCTGCTCAGCCCTTGCCTTTCCCTACAGTGTCATCCCAGACACACAATACTCACAAATATACAATACCAGACATCATTCTGGTACAATTTTTTATTGTTACTGTGACTTCATTAATCAATGTTTTTGTTGACTTTGGACTTTGTGTCATGGGAAATGGGACCAGGGTCCTTACAAGGCCCCCCTCCACACACCCACACATCCTTGTTACTCTACCACCTAAACTAAGAATATTAGAAACTGTGATTAATAGTCAGTTTTTATGTTATTATACTCATGTAGATACTCATTTTTTATCTAAAGTCTGTTCTCCTTACTATACAACTTTTTATTGTTCTTAGATTTAATCATTTCTTTTTTTATTAATTTGCATGGTTTTCTTTACAACTGTTTCTAATTTTTTCACAGTTTATCAAACCTATCAAAAGCCTTTTAATATAATTTTTTAAAACTTGAAAGTTATCAGATAATCTATAAGCTTCTCTTTTGTTCTCCTTGTAAACGTTCCTTCTGGAGCTCCCTACCCTTTTTCCACCTGGACTGATCTCTAGTCTTGGTAAACAGCTGTTATCCTGCAGATGCCCTATGGTTCATTTGTTTGCTGGATTCTTGTTTCGTGAGTTCTTCTTCTCTTTATGGGTTTTCTCTCTTGCTTTTCCGGAGCATATCCTACAATAATATTTGAACAGGATGCATGAAAATGCATTTGGAGCCCTTATTTGTATGACACCAACTTTGATCTATGCTCATTCTAACCTCACACTCAACTAATAATGTAGTTGTAAATGATTTGTCCCCTGCTGACAAATTATTTTCTCTCAGATTTCAGAGTCTCCACTTCCAGTGCTTTCTGTTGGGAACTCAGAAACTATTCCCTTTTTTTTCCTGTTCCTTTTTATATGATCTACCCCTGCACCCACTTTGTGGTCTTGATTATTTACTCTTTATCACTGGTGTTCTGAAATTTCAAGATGTTGTAAAATGGTGTGAATTTCTTTATAAAGTTATTGTCTTAGGTATTCAATCAACACTGGCAACCATGCCCTTAGTTATTTTCTTGTTTTTTATTTTATTTTATTTTATTTTTGTCGTTTTTTATTTTTTTGTGACCGGTAAGGGGGTCGCAACCCTTGCCTTGGTGTCGCCTGCACCGCGCTCAGCCAGTGAGCACACCGGCCATCCCTACACAGGATCCGAACCTGTGGAGGGAGCGCCGCTGCGCACCCAAGCGCCGCACTCTCCCGAGTGGGCTGGCCCCATGGCTCACTCCGGAGAGTGCAGGTTCGAATCCTGTGTAGGGATGGCCGGTGTGCTCACTGGCTGAGCGTGGTGCAGACCACACCGTGCGGAGGGTTGTGATCCCCTTACTAGTCAAAAAATAATAATAATAATTTTTAAATTATTTTCTCTGTGTTCTATTTATGGAATGCTTATGAATCAGATATTGGACTTTCAGAATTGATTGTAATTGTTTTATTTTATATATTTCAACTTTTCTCATTTTCATTTTTATTTTACATTCTTTTTTTTTTTTTTTTTTTGTCGTTTTTTCGTGACCGGCACTCAGCCAGTGAGTGCACTGGTCATTCTTATATAGGATCCGAACCCGCGGTGGGAGCGTCGCCGCACTCCCAGCGCAGCACTCTACCGAGTGCGCCACGGGCTCGGCCCTTTATTTTACATTCTGAGAGATACTTTCAACTTTGTTTTCCAAATCTTCTATTGGAATTTTAATTTTAGTAACATTTCAAGAGTTTTTTCTTGCTCTTTGGCTGCTCTGGCTTCATATTATTCTGCTTTTGTTTCAGATACAACTCTTTTAAATAACTCTAAGATATTCATTATATTTCTTCTCTCATGAGCCTTCTTCTCTCTCTCTCTTTTTTTTTCTTTTACTATGCTTGCTTTGATCTCTTTCTTTCATATTAGAGTATTGACCAAATGTCCCATGATCCATACTTATGCCTTTATATTTCACAGTAAGGCCAAACAAAGCTAATTGAAGCTCTTTGTGTATGGGTGGAATTTGTTATATATGTTTCATTTACAGTGATTAACCAGTGAGTTGGTCTTTTCATTGGGGGACATCAGTATTCAGACTCTTGCCTCTTTGTGTCCCTACTCCCAGCCATTCACTTTCTGCTCCATCTTTTTTGCTGGAGATATATTCTTGTGGTTGGAGTTCTGAGATCAAAGAGTCCCAACCCTCATTGCATCCCCATATTTAGCTCTGATCTGTACTTCATTTCTTCGCTGCTGTAGTGCTCCCAATTTCAAAGCCACTGTGGTTTAATTTCTCTTAAAAATAAATATTTGGTTTGTTTTCCCTGTTAGTAGTTGCCTTGTTTTAAAGGTGAGGACAGAGGACTAGAAAACACCAGATCTACATGCATTCTTTCAACCAATCTTCCATGTTCAGTAACTTCAAATTTCTACAATACCCAGTGCTCCCACATACGGAGTTTTTCTGAGATACCATAGCTATATTGACCAGCTTCTTGTCACTCTCCATCTGTCTAGTCATTTAGGTGGAGACTTAAGTTGGTTAACTACTCTTAAAGTTAACTCAGTTACTATTCTTCCATTTGCTTTCTGGTTCCTCCTAAAATTCTTGAAATCTCTCTCCTTCTAATATTCCTCTCTGTTTCCCATTCTCATTGAGTATTTAAAAACTTTTTATTACTTGCCAGTCATTTTGGTAAGGTCATTGAAAAGAGAGAAAATAAGTGCATGAGATCAATCCACTATTTTAATGGAATAATGCTTATTAACTTTCCAGATATTGGCATCAGCAGTTTGCCTTCTAATGTATACAGACAAAATGTTTCTGAGGACATTCAGGATGACAAATCCTGTTACCCTACAATCTACTTATAGTGCAAAAACATGACCTTAGTCAGAAAAAGCAAGATAATCAGAACTGGAATTTTTGTCCATAATTTGTGTGAAAGCACTAAGAACTGTACTACAATAAGAAATTAGCTATGGAAGTCCATTTGCATGACAATGATGTATTTCAATATTTTACACTTGATCTTAGCCAAAAGGCCGAGAAGCGATATTTCAATATTTTAGAAAGAACTACTTGCTAAATTAAATAAACTGAAAAGATGGAAGTCCATTGTGGGAAAACCAAAATGAATCCAGCTGAAAAAAGGTGGAAAAGCAGTAATGATTCTCACCAAAAAGAATGCCCTTGCCTTTACAACAATGTATTTGTTGATGTTATTGCTTTGGGCTTAAGGAAGTAGTATAAACTCAGGCCATCAAATATCAAAAGCAACCCAAATTCATATATATTTATGACTTAAAATTGTTTTCAGAATTATATTTAAACAAACCATGATAAATAAATGAAATATTTATTGAACAGATATTCAACATTTTATTCATGCTGGTGGCTGTGATCTAATTCTCAGCAGTTCTCACAAATAAAGCTTAATTGTGTTTCTAAAACAAAAGCCAGAAAGAATGACATAATTTTTAAAAAATGGTTATTTATATAAGATTACATAGAAATGTAGCTATGAGGGCCGAGCCCGTGGCGCACTTGGTAGAGTGCTGCGCTGGGAGCGCGGCGACGCTCCCGCCTCGGGTTCGGATCCTATATAGGACTGACTGGTGCACTCACTGGCTGAGTGCCGGTCACGAAAAAACGACAAAAAAAAAAAAAAAAAAAAAAAAAGAAATGTAGCTATGAACAACTTTTTAAATACTTATCTAGATTCTAGGACTTATTTTAGTGGACCTTACATAACAGCAGAGAAGAGATCAATAAGATGAAATTTTAAGGTGCATTTTTTCATGCCTAAGACAATTTAGTGAAAGAATAAAGGACTGAAATAAAGCAAAAACAAACAACAAAAAATTTATTTGCCTATTTATTAAATGTATGTGTTCTTAACCTATTCCAAAAATGAATTTGAAATAAATTATTGTAAACAAAACATTATATTGAGAAAATGATGGTTGAATGGTGTAAGGTATTTAAATGTTCCAAAGACCATTAAAATGGAAATACCTCATTTTTTCAGTCTTTAGTAGTTGGTGAACCACATCTTGACCATTCACCCTCTTTCCTTTCTATCCAGTCTTTCCTGGAGTGGTCACATCCAGTTTCATGATTTAAAATGAAGGCCACCTACATGCTCTTGACTCCCTAATTTGTATTGCCAACCCTGATATATGACCTCGTATCTCCTTGTCTCAAAACTCATATATCCAACTGCCAACTTAATGTCCTCTTGGGTACGTCTATTACATATCTCAAAAATGGCTTGTCCATGGGTTGGCTGGTTAACTCAGTTGGTTTAGAGCACAGTGTTATAACACCAAGATCAAAGCCAGCCACAAAAATTTAAAAAAAGCATTTTTCAAATCAAAACTCTTATTTTACTGGTAAACATGTTTCTTTTTGGAATAATCAGTAGCAACACGTAGCCTGTTTTTTCAAGCCAAAACCCTGATTCATTCTTTCATTTTTTTTTAACTCAGGGCAGAAATCAAATCTGTCCATTCTCTCCATCCCCATTGCTAAAAATTCTAGTCAAACTACAGTTATTTATTTTTATTTTTATTTTGTTTTAACATTTGTGGAATATTTCATAAAATAAATATAAAAATATATATGTAAAGTTTAAGGAATATTTTTTCAATGAACATCTAAGTTCAGAAATAGAACAATATCAATACTTTTGAGGCCCCTTGAATGCTCTTAGAGATCAAATTGCCCTCTGTATTTGTTCATTTTCTATTGCTTATAACTGAATATTTGAAACTGGGTAATATATAAAGAAAGCAAATTATTTTTGATACTTTTGGAGGCTGGGAAGTCCAAGGTCCATATCTGGAAAGGGCCTTCTTCTTTGTAGGGACTCCCTTGGCAACACAGGGTACCACACAGTGAGCACGGCTTGAGAGCGTTTTCATGTGCTCTCCTTATAAAGGCAGCAGTCCACATCCATGAAAACCCAGTACTGCATGAATGGGTTAATCCATTCATGAGAGCATAGTCTTCACAATCCAGGCCCCTCCTAAAGGCCCCGCCTTCCAAATATCATAATCAGATTTTCCACCCTCTTAATACTGTTCGATGAGGATCAAGTTTCAATAAGTTTGGGGGGAACATTCAATCCACAGCACTCTCTTTTCTCCCAGAGATTCAAAGGCTCATAATCTTCTTCCTTTTTAAAAACATTTCTTTCTGTATATGTAACCTAGATAATACATTGTTTAGTTGTGATTGTTTTTGAACTTTTCTTAAATGGAGTTTTATGTTATATGTTCTTCTGTGATTTGCTTCTTTCTCTCAATATCTATTTGTGAGATTTGTCCGTGCTGCTTTGCGTATTTTTAATTAATTCACTTTTACTGCTCTATAATAAGCAAATTTCTTAATATCTCACAATTTATGTATTGATTTTAATTTTGGGAAATATCTGGATGGCTTCCAAGGCTTTCTTGAAGTTATGTTGTCATTCTGGATTAAATACAATGCTGCTACAAACATTCTTGACGGTCTACTATGAATATGTGCTAGAGTTTCTCCAAAATACACATCTGGAGTGGAAAACTAGAGTTGAAATTTCTACATGTTCAAATGCAATGATTATGCCAAACTATTAAGTGTTTATGCTGATTTACACCCCATTAGTCATGGATGAACATTACTCTTGCTCCATTATCTCAGTAATACTTATTACCTCTATCTTTTTAATTTTTGCCAGTCTGAAGAGTGTAAAGAGACATCTCTTTGTAATTTTAAATTTACATTCTCATAATAACTTATTCAGCTGAGCATTTTTTTCATATATTTAATGACCATTTATGTTTTCTCTCCTCTGAAATGCATATTTTGTCATTTAAGCATCTTTTTTATTGTCTTATAATTACTAATTTATAGAAATTCTATATTCTCAACACTAGAACCCTTTGTTCATTATACTACTTATTCAAGTTCAGGTCATGTCTTTTTACTCTTTATATCGTATCTTCTGATAATAAAACCTTTTTACTTTAATTGAGACAAATTTTGTCAATATTTTCCTTTTGAGTTTGTACTTTTCGAATCTTGTTTAACAGAAGCTTTCTAAATCTTTAAGCATAAGGATATTTTGCTACACTTTCTTCTAAATCTTTTAAAGATTTGCCTTTTAGATTAAAGTATTTAATACCTCTCAGAACAAGTTTTGTGAATGGCACATGTAGGAATTTAATTTCATTTTTTCCTTTCAAACATTATCCAGATCCTGGCACCATTTCCTAAGTAGTCTACTCTTTCCAGTGACCAGCAGTGTATCAAATCAAGTTTTCATATTTGGGTCTATTTTTAAATTATTTCTTCCTTCGGCTATTTGCCTATGGCAAATACCACACTGAATTGTGTGACTATAGCTTTATAAGATGTCTTTGATGTTTTGTATAGCAAGTTTCTTCACAATGTTTCTCCTAGAAAGTCTTTGCTATTATTGTTCCTTTATTCTTCTGTATACATTTTAGATTCATTTTAATTTTCATTAAAAAAAAAAAGTTAACTTTTTTTTAAAAGTTGCATTGAATCTGCAAACTACTTTTTGGGAAAATTGCATCTTTAATATACTCAGCCTTTCCACTCGAAAACATGGTATAATACCTCTCCAAATTATTTGCAATTTTCTTAATGTCTTTTAATAAAGCTTTATAATTTTCTCTGAAAGAACATCTGCATATATTTACCTACTTATTTATTTGTTTGTTTCTAGATATTTTTTGTGCTTGGTTGCATTAACCAGGAGGATTATTTTTTTTTTCTAGTTGCCTACTCTGCATAGTGCTAGAAATGAGAGTTCTACCAAAATGTCTTAATGGAATATTATACTAGCTTTTCAATTGGTTTCTCTGCTTTTACTTTTGTCTCTTTATACTCCACACTTCTCACCATCACACTCTGAAATTTTTCTTTATCCTTATCATTTGATGAGTTTGTGACCTGTCTTCTCTCGTCAAAACTCAGCTCTCTTGGAGTAGAGTTTTTGTCTTTCCTGACCAACACTGTATCCCCAGTATCTAAAACAAAATGAGAATGTAAAAAAAAAAAAAAAAGAAAAAATTGTTGAATAAATGAATAGGTAAGTCACATACATTGTTAATATTTCAGAATGTACAAGTCCAGAAAAATTCTCTTCCTTTCTCATAAATAAGTAGATTGTCTTGGTTATTAATTAACCAGCATAGGCCAAAATTATGGAATTGCAAACTAAAGAATAGTATTTATAAGTAGCAGGTAATATAAAAGGAACTGATTACCATTCACTTGCGCTCTTCGGTTCTCTGGATACACTGACTTACAAGTCCGTTTTGAATATAGTGTAGAATGAATCTGTTGATCACAGATCACCAAATTCTACCTTTCATCCAGTATTCCAGTCTCTCTATTGCAGCTTTGTTGAGTGGCCACATGACTTTCACTTGAAGACCTTCAGCAACAAGCAGCACAGTCTCTCCTCTGATTTTCATTCCGTTTTCAAGTAGCTCTAATGATATTAGAGTTCTTCATACTGAACTGAATTCTGCTTCTCTTGAGTCACCATTCATGAGTCACTAGTCATAGATGTGAGCTCTGACTGCCAGATCCAAGAAAGAAAGAAAGAGAGAAAAAGAGAGAAAGGACTAAAGAAAAGAAGTTTAACCTTTTTAGCCTAACAGCCTTTCAAATATTTTAAGTAATCTATTAGGTATAACAATTTTTCTCTTATTTAGTCTAAACATCATTTTACTTTCAGACATAGATTCTTTCAGCTACTATTCTTGAGTGTCTACCATATGCTAAGCATAGCAAAGATGAGCATTGGTAATTTGAGAAAACATATCTTCTCACATGTCATTACGTGCTATCTACCAAAACTAGGCCTTAATCTTTCACTTGTACTTGTCAATTGATTAGACGTTTAGTGGAGATTTTGGGCTTCTTAATTCTAGCCACAATGATGGGGTTGTTTTTACAAAAAAGTATTGTACAACCTTGAAGATTTTAAAAAAGAGAGAGAGAGATTGAAGTGTTTAATCACTATAAAAATCAGACTGCATGGAAGATCATATCTCTCATTTCCTTTTGACAACTAAGATAATTTTGAGTTGATTTTCCAAAGAATTCTGTTAAAAAGAAAAAAAAAATTCTAAATTTCCTGGAAAGACCATCTGGCATATTTCATGAGTTATGTATTTTTTAAAGCTATAGACAAGTCTCTGACTAAGAGGAAAGAGTTTGGGGATGAAGAACTAAACCCCCAAATTGCACCAAGTTTCAGTTTTCAATTTTGCCAGTCATCCTTGTCAATTAAAAACATATATCTAAGTTTCTTAGGTGCATCTCTAAATTTATCAGAACTTAGCCTAGTTAACCTACTTGATTTTACTTAAAGATGAGTAATAATTTTTCAGAGTACAAAGTTAATTTTATCACATACCCATTTGTGATTGCTCTATTACTCAACTATCAGCAAATTAGAGACATTCCCCGACTGTCAGCAAATTAGAGACATGTAAATGTGTGTCCCACATTTCCCTCAGAGATTGGACTGAGGTGATTAGCTGTATAAGAGCCATAAAATTTATAATCATATCTAGTGGACAGGATTTTGACCTGTAAGCCATAGAATTTACTTTGACATCTCAGACACTGAGAACTGCATCACTCAGGCTCTTTGGCACACCATGGTCTCCAATCTCTGCAAAGTTCTGATCACTGATCCCTATTTGTTTTCTTCCACTCCTCATAGACACTCATGCTAATGTTTGATATACGTCCATGGTTATATATGTATCCATGCAAAATATACTGTATTGTGTGTATTCCTATTTTTATCAGTTTACATAGAGGATATTATGATGCATAAAACTTTTATCTTGTTCAGTTTTTTGTTTTATTAAGCAATTTCTACCCAGGTAGCTAAAGGTATGCAAATCATTCCCAAATTTGGATATTTGAAAGAATTTGCCAGATTCCACTTGGCATACTCACCTAAGACTTTTATTAAAATGTGCAATATACAGTATAGGAAAAGGAAGCGTACAGGCAAGCATAGGAAGTCCCAGAGACATCCCATGTGCAAGGCAACATTATTGGGACAGCTCAAAAGATGTCTTAGTTTGTTCAGGCTGCTCTAACAAAATACCATAAACTGTGTAGCTTATAAGCAATGGATACTTATTTCTCACAGCTCTGGAGGCTGGGAAGTCAAGATCAAGGTACCAGCAGATCAGGTGTCCAGTGAGGGCCCTCTTCCTTATAGATGGCACCTTTTATCTGTATCCTTACATGGTGGAAGGAGCTACATAACTCCCTGTGGTCTCTTTTGTAAAGGCGTTTTTCCCATTCATGAGGGCAGAGCTCCCATGACCTGCTTCCCTCCTGAAGTCCCCACCTTCTAATGCAATCTCCTTGGGGGGTAAGACTTCAACATATGAATTTTGGGGGAACACAAACATTAATATCATGCCAAAAAGTAAGTTCTCAGGGAAGCCTTTTTATGCCTTTTTGGCCAAATAAACAAGCCAGGTTTGTCAAACCCCCATGGACCAGTTGCAATCATCAAGAAAGAAAATGACCCTGCAGTTCCTCAGTACATCATAAATCTCATTGCCCTTGTCTGGGCCAAAATTCCAAACCAGACACTCAAGTGCCCCGTAAATAAAAAGTTTTCCAATATAGCTGTAAATTAACTATGTCTGCACAATATATGTATCCAGTTTATTGTTTCTCATTGCTTTATAGTATTTCATGGTTTGGATTCTTTAAACATTATTTAGTTGTTTCCCTAGAGATGGATACTCAGGCTGCCTCCAGTTTCCAGCTAGCCCAAACAACATTGTGCTGTATATGCTCATAATGTCCTCTTACAGACCAATGGAAGAATTTTCCTGTGCAACTCAGGTGTAGAATTGCTGAGTTATCTGTAGAGAAATTATATAATTTATCATTCACTCTGAGCAAGTTTTGAGAATGGAAGAGGGCACTATTAATAATTATGCTGTAAAAACAGTATGAATTAGAACCTGGGTAAACCAAGGTACATGGTCCTCTGAATCACAGGCTGTACATATTCACTCAGTACCGCCAGACTGTTATCCAGACAGCATGAAGTGCTTGCCATCACACATCCTTGCCAACACTTTGTGTTTTCAAATTTCTAATTTTGCAATTTGACATGTGTAATGTTCCTTTCATTTACGTTTATCTTCACATATTTAGCTATACAGTTTTCCTTTATTTTAACTTCTAATTCAGAGTTAGTTCATTTTTTCTGGCTATAAATATGGTTGTCAGCTTTATACATAGCAATTTTTTCCCCTCAGTTTGTCACCTATCCACTAACTTTGTCTTTGACCAGAAATTTTTAATTTTGATACAGTGAATCAATTAGTTTTTCACCTTTAAGTTGTACTATATGTAACTTGTTTAAGAAGTATTTCACTTCTTAGGTAACAAAGATATTCTCCTATATTTTCTTCCATTAGCTATATGATTTTCCCTTTCATAATTAGGAATATTATTCATGTTGTCTATAATTTTATAAATAGTTTGAAATGGAAAACCATGCTCTCCCTTTAAAGCCATCAGAACTATGCCCATGAGCACCCATTAAGTCACCAATGAATTAATCTTTTCATGTGGGCACAGTCCTCAGGATCCAGTCACCCCTCAAAGACCCCACCTTTCAGTTACCATAACAAGATTTCTTACCCTCTTAATATTGTTACAGTGGAGGTCAAGTTTCTAGCATGTGAACTTTGGGGGGATATATTTAACCCATAGCACAGCCCAAAGGGTACAGTAAAATAAATAAAAATAAAATAATAAATAATAAAATAAAACAAATAATTGATATGACCAAGATCTTAAGTAAAAGAAATATAACTCCAGGCTGAGCAAAAAAGAAAAAGAAAAAAATTAATAATATTAAGAATGAAAGAGTGATGCAAATATAGTAATAGTAGATAACTTTAAAATCATGCTTACACTATGAAATGGACAATTTAAAATATATATTATATAAATTACTACAATAATAGTCACACCACACCCCAAGAATCATATTCATTGGTAATATTTGTACACAACTGAAACAGCTGAAAGAAAAATATGTTAATTTATTATAAGATATTGAATTAAAATCAATGTACAAGTTTGTTGTGCTTCTCAAACAGATGAAAAGAATGAGGGGAGGAGGTCTTTTTAATATTGGAATGCCAGCTACCGAAAGTAAGATAAATTAAAGAAATATGAAATCACCATTTTGCAATCTCTAGCCCAATAATTGATTGAGGCAAGAATCATCAACGAATGATAAAGCCATTGAGAAAATATGCTGATGGTGAACAGACTATTGACGCCATCTCAAAATATTACTCTGTAGTTTACTTATTATTTACTAAGGGAAAAATGCACACTCACATTGTAGAGATAATCATCTTAACCAAGTGATAAGATGTGGCTTCACCAGTTGAAGGAGAACCTGACATTATATGACTCCTGATATGATGCAGTCAGAGGTGCAAAGTATTATCTATGTAGTCTCGCCACAAAGGTTTAGCCTGAATTTAACCATGAGAAAGTAAAATATAGAACCTAGGATATTTTACAAAATAAATTAACATACTCTCTTCAAAAAATTTGATTTTTTGAAAAACAAAGAACACAAAAAGTTGGTGGGATCATTCTATATTAAAGAAGACTGAAGAGCCACACAGCCAGTAGCAATGCATGAATCTTGATTGTATGCTGGATCAAAAAAGAAATCAGTTTTAAATATATTTTGGATATAATGAAAAAAGTTACATATGACCTACATATTTTAGGATATGCAATTGTTATTATCTTCGTGGGATCTGATAATAGTACTGCAGTCATGTAGACAATGCCCTTTTTCTTAGGATATTTATTCTGAAATATTTAGCTGAGGTGTGTCATGATATCTGCAATATGCTTTCAGATAGTTAAGGAGAGAAAAAGACTGAGAGCAAGAGACAGTGAGACAGTGATTGAAAATGGGCAAGAGAGAGAGAAAGCAAATATGGCAAAATAAGAACTGATGAAGCTAGGTGAAAGGTGTGCAGGTGTTCTTTGTAATAATAATTCAATCTTTCTGTCAATTTGCAAGTTTTTCAAATAAAAAGTTGATGGGAAGGAGCTTTACCAAGACTAGATGGTTTTATTAAATCTTTAAGAATTTTTATATTTTGAGACATAAAGTTTCCATACTAACTTTATAACATGCACATAACCTTGAAACTATATCAGATCACAAGTTTGTGAAAATCAAATAGTTTACTATTATAAACATGAATACAGAAATATTTGATAAAATATTATCAAGCTACAACCAGCAGTGCAATAAAAAATAATACATTATGGCAAGTAGAGTTTATCCTAAAAATCCAAGTACAATAATACATTATACAAGTACAGTTTATCCTAAAAATCCAATAGTATTTTAATGGTAAAAAATTGATTGACACATTTACCAAATTAACAGATTAGACAAAAACCTTGTAGCTAACAGTTTCCAAAATATTCTTGCAATATTGTACTAAGCAGGTAAAATAAATGAACTAGATCTGCATGCATCTTCATGGAAATATCTCCGAAACAATGTTGAGTGCACCAGTGAATTGTGAATGGTATGTAGCATATGATTCCACATGCATAAAATTTTAAAATAAACAAAAATAGAACTGAACGGTTATCTCAGTTGGTTACAGTGTGCTACTGACAACACCAAAGACCGGTGTTTGATCCCTGTACTAGCTAGGAAAAAAAAAAAGAGAGAGAGAGATAAAAATAAATAAAAATCAAAAATAAATGCTATGTCACTTTTCTGGATACATATATTCATAGAAAAATATAAAAATACAGATTTTGAGATTATATCCCCTGCTTACAATATTCCAGTGGCTTTCCATAACTACTAAGATGAACACCAGAATATTTACTATAGGCTCTAAGGTTCTGCATGATTTGATTTTTCCTGACATTTCTACAATTGTCAAATAATATTTGACATTTCTATAATATTTATAACTATAATATTTATAAATAATATTTATAATAATATTTAACACTTCTCCTAGCTCTGTACTCCATCTTCACCTTGTTTCATTCACACACTTGAATGCATTATGCTGTAACTCACTACAGAGCCTTTGCACATCATTCTCTCTTTATGGAGTATTCTCTATCCTTCCTCTTCCTCCTAAGTAACATTTATTTTTCAGTTCTCATCCCATTCTTCACTTACTCAGGAGACACAAGATCAGATTCCCACACTTTACTCTTGTAGCATTCTATACCACTCCTTCCTTCCAGGGCACTATATCAGTTATTATTTCTCTTTTATTTTTGAAATCATATGATTAATATTTATCCTCCCATTAGGTTTGTATCTCCACACAAAAAGTCAGAGACCATATCTGTTTTGCTAATCAGTATATCCCCAGTACCTAGCACAATCCTTGACTCATTAAAGGTGCTTACCAAATATTTATTAAAGTGGTGAACAAATTGTTGAAGTCACTTTCTTTGACAGGATTTTTAAAAATTTTGGTCGGGATACTAATTGAAATCATTTTCTTTTTGTTCATTATTCTTTGCTCTCATTTATTTTTCGCATTAGACTAGTGCAAGTCAGATGTGGTTTGGGCATCTCTCCCTGGATGAGAGGAGATGGACACTATGACTGACAGCACCCTCTAGAATCATAAGGATTGAATGGAGCATTTCCAAGACAAGAGGAATGGATATGCTAATATGGGCAATATATGTAAATGTGTGTTAAGAAATTGCATAGAAGAGCTAATAAATTGAGTTATATTGTGAAGTAGGATATTTAACAGAAAAGATCTCTGCAAAAAATCTAGAATTGAAATATGCCTTTCTTTATGCTTACGTTATTTATGAGTATATAATCATTACTTTTCCTGAGGAAAGAGTAAAAATGACTTAAAAGATATTGAGCAAGTAAGGATCTACGAAAAAAATGAATTTTTAAAATAATTATTTTAGCAGCTGTTTAATAGAGAGTGAATAAAACATAATGGCAGCTCTTCTCAGAGTTTTCAACCTTTCAGTGAACAACTATTTATTCAGCATTACTTGTGTATAAGACATTGGGACATGTTTTGTGAAGCCCACGATTAAAGAAACAAACTGTGCCTTCAGAGAGCTTTCCATCCCACTTCAGTTTTGCCTACATAGCTACAGTGTAAGGCTGAGGCTAATAATGACTTTGACTTCCATGGCTTGTACCAAATGGTACCATTGTAACAGGGACTTTAGACATGCTGTCTTCATCAGTGCAATGGTCCTTAAGAGGAAGGTATACATTACCATTCCAGTGTTTACTGGAATAAATAAGTGAATAAATTAAGGGACAGAGGAATTAAGAAATTTTCTTAAGTTTACACAGAGGGAAAGCCAGAATTAAAATCCACATCTGCATGACTCCTGAGCCCTAGTTTGGTGAACAAACCAAGTGCTCTATATGAAAGTTTTGATGAAGCTAATGAGCCTAGGAAAGTAAACGTCTTTTTACTCTACGTCAGTGTTTCTTCAAATGTGATACTGTGCTGTGAAAGATTCCAGAGTCAAACAAGGTTTGGAATTACTGTGCACCCTATACAGATTCTCCTTGACTTATGCTGGGGTTTGGTGCAGATAAACCCATAGTAAATTGAAAATATCGTGGGTCAAAATTGTGATAATATGCTTAACCTACCAAACATTATAGCTTAGGCTAGCCTACCTTAAAAGTGCTCAGAACACTTACATTAGCCTACAACTGGGTAAACTCATCTGGCAACACAGTACACTGAGTATGGGTGGTTTCCCTCCTTATGGCCTGGCTGGCTGGGAGCTTCGGTGGCTGTGCTGCAGAGCATGGCGAGAGAGTGTCCTGCCTCTTGCTACTGAACACGTGTGGATTTCACTATCGCAAAGTCAAAAAATTAAGTCAAACCATCCTGAGTTATGGACCATCTGTACTCAAAAAGTTTTGATGAAGCTTTGCATAAGCAGCTCTTTCATTGCTTAACTCAGTACTTTCCAAAACGTACTTACACAGAAAACAATTCTGGGAAACTGTTTCAGACAAGAGTGCACTGTTAGGTTTTTCTGTTGTTTTTCTTCTAAAGCAGACCTATGTTTCAGGAAGACAATTTTGACAGCACTCCATGTCCTTTCTCACCCACACTTCTGCTCAGGTTGTTCTCTTTGCCTGGAACACCCATGTCCCTGTTGTGATATATGGTAATTCATTATACAATTCAGTTCAAATGTCACATCATCCGTGACGTCTTCTGTTAACCCTTTGCCCACATACATACATACGCACACATGCAAACACACACAGAACAAGCACTCATGAGTTTTAATGTAATAACATAACATTAATAATCACTCACCTTTAATAAACACTTACTATGTTTAGACCCACCTTAACATGACACAAATCTTATTGAATGCTCACAATGATTATTATTTTTATGTTTTTTATTTCTCCTCAGCTCACTATCATTTCTCAAGTCCTCCATCCACTAAACTCCTCTAAAGAGATGACTGCACTGCCTGCCTGCCTCTTTACCTCAGCCTTTCCCTTGAACACACCCCACCCAGGCTTGTCCCACCTTCCACATAGTTATTCTTGTCTAGTCTACCAACAATTGCCTAGTTATTGAATCCAGGCAAAGCCTCAGTCCTTGTTTTACTTGACTTATCAGCAGCATTTGGCGAAGTTGATCCTTTAGAAATTTAAACGCTTTCTCCACTTGCCTTTCAGGACAGTGTACATTTCTGGTTTTCCTTGTACATCACTGACAACTCCTTTGTGATATACTTTGCCAGTTCTCCTCATTTGTATGGCCTTAAATGTTGACCTTCCCCTGCCTTTTATAGTCATTCCATGGGTGATTTCATCAAAGTTCATGTTGAGCATTGTGGCGAGGCTCACACTGCCCTGCACCAGGCTTTTTGTCTTTAAATTTCAGCTCAACTACTTTGTTGGATGATAGCCCTAGGCTAGTAACCTCTCTCTACTTATCTCTTACATCGTCTGTAAAAATGAGGATTATAATAGCACCTATGCCATAGAACCATAGGAGCATTAAATGAGCTAATATCTATAAAAGGGCATAGAATAATGTCTGACACTATATGTTTTTGCTGATATTATTATATATAGTCTAATGACCCATAAAATCTATCTAGCCAGGGCCTCTGCCACGAACTTAAGGATAATAAATCCAACTACCGACACAATGTTTCTACTTGGAAGTCTAATATACATCTCATATTTATTACGTATAAAACAAAATCTTATCATCACTCTTAAACCAGGTGAACTCAGTAAATAGCAACTACATCCAGTTGCAGAGGCTAAGAGATTTGGAGGCACCCTTGATTCCTCTCTTTCTCTCAGGCCATCCATCCATCCATCAAATCTACATTGCTCTGCCTTTAAGTTATCCATAGTCTTACTGCTTCATATCCCAACCATTCTAACTCTTGGTCCAAGCCCCCAAGATCCCTCACCTCAATTATTGTACCAACTTCCTTTCTCTCCTGTGGACTATATTCGACATAGCAGAGTGGTTATTTTGTAATATAAATCATATCATGTCATTCCTCTACTAATAACCTTTTGTGACTTCTTACCTCACTGATTAAAAGCTGGAGTCCTTACAGTGGTTTACGTAATCTAAGCAACCCACTCCCTAAATCCCCCTAGTCTCATCCATTATCTTTACTTCTTTAATTCCACTCTCACAGCTCTGGCCTCCTCCCAGGTCCTCTGGCAATCCAGGCATAATCTTCTTTCAGGGTCTTTGCATTTCCTGTTTCTTCTGCCTAGAGTATTCTTTTCTCAAGCACCCACATGTGTCTCTCCCTCACTGCTTCAGATCTTTCTCAAAGTTCACCTTCTCAAGGCCTTCTTTGACTACCCAATTAAAAATTGCAACTTCACTCCACTGCGGCCCTCTTTCTGTACCTTATTTTCTCTCTAGAATTCAGGATGATCTGGCATACCTTAGCCATTTATTTGTTTCTTTATCGTTCAACTCTGCCCTCTAGAATATAAGCTCAATGAGGGGAGGAATTTTTATTTCTTTTGTTCACTACTTATCTCCAGTGCCTAGCAGAGTATCAGGTACATAATAGGCACTTTTATAGAATGAGTTACTCCCTCCCCATGATGGATAGAGAAAGTGAGGCTCAGAGATAAGCCTGGGAAAACCCAGACCATCCAAAATTTGCCCTAAGGGATCCAAGGTCAAATCACAGTTAGAAGACCCAGGTCAGCATCTAGGGAACACATGCTTAACCAATATGTAATTCATAGAGGTTAATATTAGAGAAGTCACATGCTTAACCAATATGTAATTCATTAGAGGTTAATATTAGTAAGAAGAAGAAGATGCTCTTCTTCCTCACTAGAAGGCGACGTTTTTAAGCAAAGGAACAGTTTTAGGCATCTTTATAACCATGGTACCTAATACAGTGTTGGAATCACAGATGCAGTGGTGGACTGGAGCCAGATCCTCAGCTCGGGAGAGTCAGTTATGTTGCTTTCTTCCAATTCTGTGTACCATGACATACATTGGTACCTTGGAATTGGCCTTAGTGGGAGTATTTACACTACGGAAATGAGCAAACACTAAAAATCAGAGTTATCTTTTCTCAGAGAGCCATTTGTTAAATACTTACCTGTAAAGCACTGCAAAAGAGGCAGTTAAAAAACATCAGTGCTTGAGTGAATTAATTAGTGAGTAAAATGTATATGGGACAGATTATAGGCCAAGACATCTTTTCTTACCCTGGTGGTATAGAGAAGGTGAAAAGAAGATGGAAGTAGGTAATCGATAATTTTCAATGAACATTACAAAAACAAACACAATACAAAATAAAATCCTTGAGATAAATCATAGTTCCACTTTCTACTCAATAAGGGAATTTTATATAAAGGATCCTAAAAAGAGGACATTAAGCCATCCCTCTCCCCTCCTTCATTACCAAAAACAAAACTTCCAGTGAGAGGAAATCCAAGAAAATGATATTCATTTATGTAGAGCTCTATTTCTTCCTTCTGTGAAAATAAAGATTCATATTTCTTCCTAAGTACAGTATCCCACATAATGTATTCTCATTTTGTATTTTACCATTATGTGTCTATGAATATATCTGACTCTTCCATTAGACAAGGTCTTAAACATTTTAAAACCATCATTACTTTTAAGAGAATCTCCTCCATACAAAAAAGCAAAGATGTCCAAAATTATGCATACAATTTTCGGAGGAGCACAGACCTTCAAACTACACTCCCACAAGCCTCAGTTAAAGATCTCTGCACTAGAATGAGGGGACTTCAGGGTTAATCTATTTGTCTATTTTATTTCCTATTCCTATGACAAGAAAAGGAACCAAAGGTAAAACTAAGACTTGCAGAGATCTCTTTCTCTAAACGCCTCCCATTTTGACAACTATTTATTAAAAAGCACGATTGTCAAAACCTATACTTCTAAATCATCTTCCACTGTGTTGAGCTACGGCTGGGTCTGGAGCTCACAGACCCCTAAAGCCAGTTCCAGACTGGGTCACAGACCCCTCACACACCAGGCTGGGTCCCCAGACCCCTCACACGCCAGGCTGGGTCACCAGACCCCTTACATGCAGGTCTGTGAGCTAGGTAACCAGCAAACCGGTCCCTGGAAGCCGTAGGTTGGAAAGCAAGGCTGGTGGAGCAGCAGCAGCCACCCTAGGCCCTAGAACTCCAGCCGAGTTGGCGGCGCCGCGCAGGCGCACTAACTCCGCCCACACACAACCTATTCACAGCAAATGCTTGGCAAGGTTCTGAACATCTGAGGGGCCCTCGTCATTTTCCTATATTTTCCCAACATTCTAATACTCAATATTCTTGATTTGTACTGGAGAAAGTCAAACTCTTGCTTCTTCCCCCTGCCCCCCAACCCACACCAAATACATAGTTTTTGTTATAGTGCAGGATTCCATTAGTGTTCCAGGCAACTTTGTTATCACCCATGATCCACAATGCTCTTTCATTTAGCTAAAACTCTAGATTATTTTCACCTGTAGTACCATTAAGCTAGATCCTTCCATTTTTCTACTCTCTGACGTTCTTTGTAAATTATATCACATAGTAGCTAGAGCCCCCAAGTTAGATTCATCCCCAGATTTATTAAATGTCTTATATGTTATCAAATAGTTCATTTGAACATGACATAAATAAAGGTTTGATGATAGAAATCAGACACTACTTGCAGTTTGACAGTGAGCCATTAACCAGTACTGTTTGATAGGAACTATCAGCTAAAGATTCAACAAACTACTTAGCTATCCTACCCACATATAATCTTATCCAGAAGAATATATTAGTGATTATTTCAAATGCCTTGTTGAAATCCAGGTGATTCAGATGAGGCATCACATCCTCTGTGAAATCTTTCCCTGAGATTCAATTGTATACTACTCCATTGAGCTCCCTTAAAATTTTGTACAAGTCCCTATCATAGACCTTATCACAGTACACACCCTAATTTCCTTTCGCATCTGTCTCCCCAAGTACTACAAAGTCCTTGGAAAATGAGTGTGCTTTCTTTATCTCTACATTTTCAGAATCTTGTGTATAACCGTTAAATATTTGTCAAACAGATAAGTAAGTAATAGAGAAATTCTCATATTTTACCTGAAGATGTGGAATTCTGTACAAAGTTTGCAGTTTTCTCTGAATGTATTTTAGGACACAGATCACTAAAAATGACTCACACAATTTGGGCAAATAAAAGATCTAGTTCATCACTGTGCCTCACTTAAAACCCTCTTATTATTTTGGTTTTATGCACATATGGAATGTGTGATTTGGTTTTATCACAAAGAGATAATTTCTGCCTTTTAAAGTTAAAATCATATTGCTATTGTGGTTATTTCTCTTTTCTTCCTTTTATGTTGCACCTTTTGTATTTCTTTTTAAAATGTCAGAAACAGTGTTTCATTAACTCACCTCAGAGAAAACAGTTGCCAAGGTTTCCATTCATAGACCTAATACTTGGAGTACCTCCTTTACAATCATATGAACATGATAAAATGCAACAAAATCACAGTATTCCTGAATATTTATGCATCTGGCATAAAAAAATTTACATTGAATTTTCTGTTCCTTGCTTAACTAAGAAACTTACTTGGAGTATATTTGGAGTATAAAATGTCACTATCTTATGCCTGCCTTTTGATGGCCAGATACAGATGCATTTTTTCCAGAGCCAAATTTCTATAAGGAGACACTTATCGATAATATACCCAGTATTCCTGCACATAGGTTGAGTAATTAGTTTCTACTTCAGTCTGAAAAACTCAATGGAAGAATAAAATGACCTTGTACATTATGTGCAATGTTTATTAATCGAACTCTAAGCTAACCCTTGTGATTTTTATGGAGTCTGCAACAAAAAGGTCAATGGAATACCAATAAATCCTCTTGTATTTATTAGTTCATTTTGCAAATGCCAAAGTAGTGTGAACATTTGATTCAACTTATTTGTAATCCAGTATTAAAGGGGGAAAAGTTATTTTCTTCTTATTCACCTTTTCCATTTACACTTACATGGAAAATAGCATTTCCAAGGAAAGTTAGGGGAACATCACTAATAGTAATAAGCACACTAGAAGCTGAGCATGGTTCTCATTTCTTACTATTTCTTATCTAAAATGTCTGCACAGAAATTATTATTTTGAATTAGAAACACTAATAAATATTTATATTAACAAATACTATGTTTAAGGCGCTGTTTTAGGCTCCAAGGCTCAATATTATTTATGTTAATTATTAATAATTGACATAAATAATAGAGTCACTGCCCTCAGAAAAACTCATAATCTAACTGGAAAACAGAATATCGAGAACACACTCATCATAGTATAAGGTATAGTAGGAAAAATACTTTGATAGCAATATGAAATAAACTGTGGAAGCACAGAGGATTCAAAAATGAAATTTTATAAAGTGGGAAAGATTTGAGTTGTACATCAGAGGATTAGCAGAATTTCACAAGTTTTAGAGATACTAAGCAAAAGCAAAAATATGGACAAGGGCTGTGGCAATATCTAAAGATAAAAAATAATTGCGAAATGTAGCACTGTCCTCTGTGACTGAGATATGGTGAGGAGTGATGCTAGATAAGCCTACGTAAAGATGGTAAATAAAATTTGAAGATACTCCTTTCCTTTCCATGTTAATCTGTAAGATCTTTTACCTTCAGGCAATGAGGAACTACTGAACAATTTGAACTTTGGAATGACTTGAGTTAAACCTGAGTGTTTGTGTTCTAGATAGTTATCACTGGTAATAACAAAGAATGTAAAAACAGTAATTCCTCGAGTGTAAGTGAAGAGGATCTTGGCTTTGGCAATGGAAGTGGGATTGAAAGGAGGGAAAAGGTTTACTAAAAGTTAGAATTAGGCCTTAGTGTTTGAATGAAAGTGAAAGTCAAGGGGGATAAAGGCAGCACTAGGGTTTCTACTCAGTGTTATTGCTTATACTTGTAGCCAAGTATGAATTCTCAAACATAAGTAAATACTTTGATTCTAATCATTTAGTTACCACTTTAGATTTTTCACCTGAGTGTTCTTAATTCTGAAACAATTCTAAATTATAATATCTAAGTAATCTTTTTTCAGTTCATGCAAATATGTGTGTGTGTGTTTCTTGTTTTACTAAAAAGATCTTCAACAATAATTTTTAAGAGAAAAAAAGGAAAAAATTAAGAACATTAAAATGTACATTTTATTACATGTCCAGTTATTTCATTAAAGAGATCACAGTTTCTCTCTTTGTGGAGAAGAAGTCTTTATCTTTTCCACATTTTCCTTTTTCACCTAGTCAGTGTCACCAGGAACTCATTTCTTCTTAACCTATAATGAATAGAAATTTTTTGTGTATAAAGATATCTTTGATTAGTAAATAGATGTTTCAGTTTATTTTATGTCATGTATGAGGGTGTATGTGTAAAATCTCAAAAGGTGATCAGTGAGTGTTTCAGTAAAAGACAATGAAACTTTCCTGATTTGTCATGCCAAGTGCATGAAGATAAAAACTTCCTAATATCACATCTTTACGTAGAAGTAGATAGTGGTATTTTCTCAGGGAACATTGTTTATTTCTTGAAAATGATGTGTGCTAATGAGATGTAGATGTTCAAAGGATGACATATCATAACTATGTTCATTACAATGGCAAAATAAGAACTATATATCAGAAATTTTACACATAAATAAAGCACTAAATTCACCTAAGTTGATTATTAGTTCCTCGTCATTCATTACACAGAATATGCTGAAATGATGTATTATTTCTTACTGAGATAATTTTCTAATGCTTACTCCCTTTTCCTTTCAGTTAAATCCTAGGATCTGTCATTGATTTGTGTTTTATGTTTGTTTGTTTGTTTGTTTTTGTTTTTGTTTTTGGCGAATAAGATTTTTGTGCTCAGGTGCTTCTCTTTAAGAGGCATTATAAATTCTTTCCCTCAAAGCTGTCTCAAATGGGCCATGTGTCCACTTTTGAGCCACACTTGCTATAATACAGTTGTCTTTAACTAAGAGTTGTATGTGTGAGCAGCTTTGAGTATATAATTTGACTTATAATTGCATATGACTCCCTGAATTTGAAGTCCAGACCAGTTAATCTTAAGCTAGAGATGTAGTTAGGTTTGATATCCACATCAAATAGCATATAGAAATTGTGTATTTTCTCCCAGTATACAGTACCACATTTTCCCATTATACCAGAGAATGGTTTAAGCTTACATTCCTCTCATGTTCCAGCTACAATGGAATGTGTGACATGCCACACAAGCCAATAGATATCACATATGGAGATGGAAACATATTGAGGAACTGGCAAAAAGCTGGAGTGACCAGAACAGAGTGAGCAAGGCTGGGAGAGTAGTAAGCAGGACTCAGATTCCCTCCTGCTCTACTAAGGCCTTGGGATGTTGGAAAGTAATAGTCAGGATGAGACACATAGGCCACTGACTTTTAGCTGGCAACATCAGCTGAGGCAGTAATGAAGAATGGCCAAACATTTGAATGAGGATAGGGGAGGAGGCCAGTGAACATTTTGAAAATATTGCCATGAAACAGCATTATTTAAGATGAGTCTAAAGTTCAGCCAGGACAAACACACACACACACACACACACACACACACACACACACACACACACACACCATGCATACATACAAGGGGTCTTCAAATTTTTCACAAAAATATTTGTATTACCTTTTAATTTTATTTTCCCACAAAGTTTTTGAAGTGCCCTCACATAGGTAAATACATGTGTATGCATGTATGTGTATGCAGTATGTATTTATGTATTTTTTTTTTTTTTTTTTTTTTTTTTTTTTGTCGTTTTTTCGTGACCGGCACTCAGCCAGGGAGTGCACCGGTCAGTCCTATATAGGATCCGAACCCGCGGCGGGAGCGTCGCCGCGCTCCCAGCGCAGCACTCTACCAAGTGCGCCACGGGCTCGGCCCATTTATGTATTTTTTAGACACTTCCCTTCTACCATTTCCCAGATAAACAGAATTCTCCTTCTATCTTCTTTTTATGCAAGAACTCAACATTACATCATCCCACCATTACCTCAACTACCTCCTTATCCAAATTCAAATTAAATCTATGTGGACTATATTAATTTCCTAGGGCTTCTTTAGTCAATAACCACAAACCAGTTTGCTAAAAACAAGAGAAGTTTATTCTCTCACAATTCTAGAGGTTAGAAACTCAAACTGAAGGTGTCAGCAGAGCCAGGCTCCCTTCAAAGACTCCAGGAAGACTCCTGCTTTGCCTCTTCTAGCTTCTGGTGGTTGCCAGCATATTCTGGACATTCATTGCTTTGTGGCAGCATAACTCCAATCTGTCTCTATCTTCACATTGCCTTCTTAATGTGTGTCTGTGTCTCTAAATCTCTCTCTCCTTATAGAAACACGAGTCACTCATTTAGGGACTATACTAATCTGTGGTGACCTCATCTTTTTTTCCCCCCCAGCTTTATTGAGGTATACTTGACAAATAAAAATTTGTATGTATTTAAGGTGTACAAAATGATGTTTTAGTGTATGTATACAGTTTGAAATGATAACCAAAATAAAGCTAATAAACATATCGACTTTAATTTGATTACATCTGCAAAGACCTTACTTCCAAATAATTTCCCATTCTCAGGTACTGGGAGTTAAGATTTCAGCCTATCTTTTTTGGGTAACATAATTCAATGTACAACAGGAAGCTAATCTCAGCTAAGTGTTTAGAATGACAACCAGATCATCTGATTAAATCGATTTACATCAAAGTCAGAATAACACTTAAATATGTGTGCAAATATTCATTTGCATTTCCAAAGAAGGACTTTGTAACATAAATGTACCAAATAATGAATACTCTGCTAGGGATCAGAGCATTTCTGGTACCTGCTTTCTGTCCAGCGCTTCCAATCCCCCACTTCAGCAAACCCAAGGCCGAAGATGTATCTCCCTACCCAATCACCAGAGCAAATCAGCTGGAAAATAAAAATGATATTTATGCAGAAAATTAGATTGTGTATTTTATTTTCTTTTCCTTTAGTAATGTTTCACTTTTATGATAAATATTTTTTTGAACCAAGTTATATGAATAATGGCTTCATACTTCATTTTAGTTTTCCCATGTGAACATGAATTTAGATCTGCATATTTCCCATACATGGTCCATATATGAAGGACATTAATGCAAAAATTTTGGCAACAGAAAACTACACAAATGTAAATGATTTGGGTAGGTACAGATTTTATTTTGTCCAAAATATTTCCAGTGTAAATTTGAAGAAAAAATAAGAATAAAGTAAAAAAAGTCTTTGTGAGGCTTATATCAGGTAATCTGGACTCTCCTGTGCTTGCTTAGTAAGTCAATATCCATTCACAGTTTCGGAACACTCACCCTTGGAAGGGTTAAAGCCAGAGGAATGTGGTGTTTTTATTTAGGCTATTAAAATCCTGAAATTCAAGTTTTACAACAATTCAAAAGGAGATAAATGCATTTTAAAACAAAATGCTTTTCTTTGCATGCAGTGAGTCAGAGTACAGCTTTGTGGTATAATTGCCCTATATTCTGAACAATATAATGAATTTCATTTTTTTAATAACCCAGTTTAGTTTATTTGTAAATCACATACTATCTACACACAGCTAAAACCACTGTATTTAATGCAGAAATTACAGCTAAAATTAGAATGGACTTTTCGTTCCCAGAACAGTTATCATTTTTTTCTAAGGAGCGTTTAATCAGAAATTCTGATTTTTAAAAATCTTTTGTCAGTGTAAGCACAACTTTAGATAAGAGGAAATACATTATTCCAAATTAAGTTGCCATAGCATAAAATATTCACTTAACATTTTTGTTAGGATTAGTGTTTCTTCTTTGTTGATTACAAAAAAACATACTATGCAAAATTTTTTCATTTTGATTGTTGATTTCCCAAGAGACTTTGGTCTGAATGTAAAAGCTGTAACTTAAGTTTTATAATTAAAATTTATAGTGAAGCATTTATTTTTCATACATTTATTTAAAACTCAAGAAAAATTTTAATAGCTATTAAAATAATGATATAAGTTTCTGTATTCTCTTTTATTTTACTGTTTTGACCTAACTGTTATTTTTCACAGCATAGTCCCCAAACATCTGCAACAAATACCTCTGGGGGGCTTGTTAGATATGGAAATTCTGGATCCTACCCCATACATATTTATCAGCATCTCTGAAAATATACTTTATAAATCCATGCTTTCAATAAGCCATCTAGATGATTCTTATACCTATTAAAGTTCGAGAACGCAATATTAAAAAGGAAAAATTAGTGGATCCTAACCTGATTTCAATGCTGGTGATCTCTAGGCTCTGCAGTACACTCGGAGAACATGTTAAGTGATTATCAACTTCTAGAGGAAGTTGCCCAAGGGTCAAGAGAAGAGAGAATGCCTGAGCCCCTCCCACTGCCCCCTGAGTTCTGGGAGTTTGGCCAAAGAAAGCAGGCAGCATGAATGCAACTAGTTGTCAATGAGCCCAAAAGAAACAGTCACAGACTTTTCCCTTCCCTCCTTCCTGCCTCTCTCTCTCTGCTTCCTTTTCTCTTTTTCTCTTCCTTTCTTTCATTCTTTCCTCCCTCCCTCCCTCATTCCTTTCCTCCTTTCCTCCTTCTGTCTTCTCAATGCCTTCTCCAATTTTTTCCAAAGCATGAGGAGGAAGGGGTATTGAAAGGACAGCAACAGCTTATTAAAACCCTCCCTTATCCTGGTTTAACTTCACTAAACACTCTTAAAAGCAGATGCTTAAAAAAGAAACTAGATCCTGAGTTTCAGCACCAACAAATAAACAAACAAAAAAGGAAATAAACAAACAAAAAAGGAAATATCCAATTATTTTGTTATTGCCATAGACAGAAAAAAAAAAAAATTGTAAAGACCAAGTAAGAAGAAGTGTCACCAACTGTCTGTTGTTGGCCTATTTTTTCACCCCTGGTCGCAGAGGGCATCTCCTTCTGCATGGGCATGGCTGATGATGGGTACAAGTGTTATGAAATCATTACTTTGACTTTACTTCCTACCTCCTGTTTTCAGATCCTTCTTCCAGTGAGGGTCTTAACATGTAGGACCAGAAATGAAAACACCATTCAAATAAGCAAGAAGTACACTGCAGTCGTGGGAGCAGCAACCAGAGCTCAGCCCAATCCTCATGCTATAAGGAGCTCCTGGGCTACGGGCTGGGCAGTCTCTCCCAAGCCTGTTATATCAGAGGTCAGGGCTTATCATTCATTAGATTAATTATCCCAAGACCCCCTTAGAGCTAGAGAAATTAAGGGATAGATTGCTTAAACTTTATTGATTCAAGTGAAAGACAAAAAATTTGAAGCATTTTTAGACCTGTACCTAATGAAATTTAAAAATTAAAAGATTCATTATAGTCTAAATCAGAATTGGTAAACTACAGCCTATTATTCATGTCTGCTTTCACCCTACAACAGCAAAGTGAAGTAGTTGTCACAGAAACTGTGTAATATATCAGTGCCTAAAGAACATGGTTACCTTTGCCTCTCCACCTACAATGCCTAAAATGTTTACCATCTGGCTCTTCAGTGCACAAATTTGCTCACCCCTGGTCTAAACCAAAAACATGTATGATATATTTCATCCAGCATTTGAAGGTAAATATTGAACAGCTGTATTCCATAAAACGATTCTCCAAATATGCATTAAAACATAGGTATTTTCTTTCCTTACTAACCAGCTTAACTTACAACCATACATGTGTGGGAACAACTGCCTTAGTCCCAACAACCAGAGCAGCACCTACCATAGTAGCAATTCAGTAAGTGTTTTGATTAAATAAATGTCTTTTAAAATGTATGTACATTCTTCATTTTATTTATGATGTCTCTATTTTATAATACATTTTATTTCCTCAAGTCTTTGAGCAAAAGGGATGCTCCAGGAAGAACGCACAGTAAAGTTTGTAGTATTGCTTCAAGCCCAGGAGGAGAAGCTCAAGAGTGCCCTGACAGGTTCTGCAGCATTTAAGTGAACAAAGTAGCCCTCCCTTTCCCAAAAAGTGTGCATTAAAAAAATATTTCTAGAGATAAAATATATGTGTAAATTTGGACAAATCGATTTCAAACATCTATTATAATAATTTCTAACCTGTATTCCAAGCATACATGTATTTTAAGTCCTTTAAGACTGATGTTTGTCAGTGATCTTAAGTGCCATTAGTTCCCTGTTTCCTACAGCAACTCAGCAAGTAGAGTCTGCATCATTCAGGGCTGGCTTTCTTCAGGACCCCCACCCTCTTCTCTCCAGTTCATCATATTCACTTTAACTGTAAGGGTCAAGACAGATCCTCCAATCCAGCAGAAAGGGGGAAGGGAGGAAGAGGAAAGCCCAACCTGAGGAGGAATCTAGACATGAAAGTAAACAAGGAAAGGTAGAAGCAAGCAGAAACCACACGCTTCTCTCTTAGCCACTCCTTTTTCAGGTACTGCAGATATATAGACCGACCAAGTGAGATGACATTTAAGCTACCTAGCCCAGAATTTGTTCCATAGTAAAATAATCAAGAAAGGTTCATTATTCCTCTCCCTTCTCCCCTTGCCTCCTCACCTGGCTTTGTGCTTTTTTTTTTTTTTAAATTTTATTTTGTCGATATACAATGTGGTTGAATATTGTGGCCTCTTACCGAAACCTCCCTCCCTCCTCCCTCTCTCCCCGCTCCCAACCAACAATGTCCTTTCTGTATGCTTGTCATGTCAACTTCAAGGAATTGTAATTGTTGTGTCTACTTCCCCCCCCCCCCCGGTTTCTGTGTGTGTGTGTGTGTGTGTGTGTGTGTGTGTGTGTGTGAATTTATTTATTTATTTTTAGCTCCCACAAATAAGTGAGAACATGTGGTATTTCTCTTTCTGTGCCTGACTTGTTTCACTTAATATAATTCTCTCTAGGTCCATCCATGTCGTTGCAAATGGCAGTATTTCATTCGTTTTTATAGCAGAGTAGTATTCCATTGTGTAGATATACCACATTTTCCATATCCACTCATCTGATGATGGACATTTGGGCTGGTTCCAACTCTTGGCTATTGTAAAGAGTGCTGTGATAAACACTGGGGAACAGGTATACCTTCGACTTGATGATTTCCATTCCTCTGGGTATATTCCCAGCAGTGGGATAGCTGGGTCATATGGTAGATCTATCTGCAATTGTTCGAGGAACCTCCATACCATTTTCCATAGAGGCTGCACCATTTTGCAGTCCCACCAACAATGTATGAGAGTTCCTTTTTCTCCACAACCTTGCCAGCATTTATCGTTCATAGTCTTTTGGATTTTAGCCATCCTAACTGGGGTGAGATGGTATCTCAGTGTGGTTTTGATTTGCATTTCTTGAATGCTGAGTGATGTTGAGCATTTTTTCATGTGTCTGTTGGCCATTCGTATATCTTCCTTAGAGGAATGCATGTTTAGCTCTTTTGCCCATTTTTAAATTGGGTTGCTTGTTTTATTCTTGTAAAGTTGTTTGAGTTCCTTGTATATTCTGGATATTAATCCTTTGTCAGATGTATATTTTGCAAATATTTTCTCCCACTCTGTTGATTGTCTTTTAACTCTGTTAATTATTTCTTTTGCTGTGCAGAAGCTCTTTAATTTGATATAATCCTATTTGTTTATTTTTCCTTTGGTTGCCCGTGCTTTTGGGGTCGTATTCATGAAGTCTGTGTCCAGTCCTACTTCCTGAAGTGTTTCTCCTATGTTTTCTTTAAGAAGTTTTATTGCTTCAGGGTGTATATTTAATTCTTTAATCCATTTTGAGTTGACTTTAGTGTGTGGTGAAAGGTATGGGTCTAGTTTCATTCTCCTGCATATTGATATCCAGTTCTCCCAGCACCATTTGCTAAAGAGGCAGTCTCTTCCCCAGTGTATAGGCTTGGTGCCTTTGTCAAAGATCAGAAGGCTGTAGGAGTGTGGGTTGATTTCTGGATTCTCTATTCTATTCCATTGTTCAGTGTGTGTGTTTTTATGCCAGTACCATACTGTTTTGGTTATTATAGCTTTGTAGTATAGTTTAAAGTCAGGTAGTGTTATGCCTCCAGCTTTATTTTTTTTGCTCAGCATTGCTTTAGCTATGTGTGAAAACTACAGGCCGATATCCTTGATGAATATAGATGCACAAATCCTCACTAAAATACTAGCAAACAGAATACAGCAACACATATGTAAAATTATTCACCACAATCAAGTGGGATTCATCTCAGGGATGCAAGGTTGGTTCAACATACATAAATCAATAAATGCGATACACCATATTAATAAAATCAAACACAAGGACCATATGATCATCTCTATAGATGCTGAAAAAGCATTTGACAAAATTCAACATTCATTCATGACAAAGACCCTCTATAAGTTAGGTATAGATGGAAAGTATCTTAACATAATTAAAGCCATATATGATAAACCCACTGCCAATATCATCCTGAATGGGGAAAAGCTGAAAGCTTTTCCGTTAAGAACAGGAACTAGACAAGGATGCCCACTCTCACCACTCCTATTCAATATACGGTTGGAAGTATTAGAGAAGAGAAGAGAAGGAAGTATTAGAGAAGAGAAGGAAAGAGAAGAAGAGAAAAGAAGAGACGTATTAGTAATCAGAGAAGAGAAGGAAATAAAGGGCATCCAGATCAGAAAAGATGAAGTCAAACTGTCCCTGTTTGCAGATGACATGATCCTATATATTGAATAGCCTAAAGCCTATACAAAAAAACTCTTGGAGTTGATAAATGATTTCAGCACAGTAGCAGGTTACAAAATCAACACACAAAAATCAGTAGCATTTCTATCCTCCAGTAGTGAACATGCAGAAAGATAAATCAAGAAAGCTTGCCCATTTACAATAGCCACCAAAAAAATAAAATACTTAGGAATTGAGTTAACCAAGGATGTGAAAAATCTCTATAATGAGAACTACAAACCACTGCTGAGAGAAATTAAAGAGTATACAAGAAGATGGAAATATATCCCATGCTCTTGGATTGGAAGAATCAACATAGTGAAAATGTCCATACTACCCAAAGTCATATACAAATTCAATGCAATCCCCATCAAAATTCCAATGACATTCTTCTCAGAAATGGAAAGAACTATCCAGACATTTATATGGAATAACAAAAGACCTGGCTTTGTGCTTTTAAGATCCAGGATTCTCATTCCCATTTCTACCTAACATAAAGAACAAACCAATATTTCTGTAGTGTGAGGGGAAAATTTTTTTTTCCATGTACATTATGTAAAAGGAATCCTTTAGAGCTAATTCATCCCATGTTGGCAGAAGTGTGGCATGAAGAGTAGGGCCCTGGACTTAATCTTTCTGGGTTCCCAGCTGCACCACTGCAAGCTGAATGACCTTGGACAAATTTCTTAACCTCTCTGTGCTTCATACATACATATATATCCCTTAGAACTGTGCCTGTATATAGTGAGAACTCTTTTACTACTAAGTGTTAGTATTATTAGTGTTAATGAGGTTCAAGCTCTGAGCATGACCAAGGGACCCTCTGGTGACTGGGTCCCTGCTCACCTCTCCTGCCTCCTACACATTCTCCATTACACACTCCCTATCACTCTCTTCCACTAAAGCCTGATTACTTTTTAGTCTCAAACCACATTATACCTGTCCTGCTTATCTTTGTCCATGCTGCACTGCCTAGTCATCATTCAAAATCCGCTTTTCACAGCCTATTTTCTGTGAAGCTTCTTCCAAGTAAAATGGAATGTTGCTGCATTTGTGCTCCCAGCCAGACGTTTTGTACACAATTCTTCATTTTTCTTTCTCTCCTTCCTCTTGATTGTGAACCTTTCAAGGGCAGGGAGAGCATGTTAGAAGCCCTTCTAGCACCTAGCAGCTCTGTTATATAGAAGGCATTTACAAAAATGTACATTGAATTAAAGAAGGCTTAAAGACACTGTCTAGTAATTCTGAAGTCATAAAATTCTATTTAAAGTACAGCTACAGGAGTTGGCTTCATGACCTCTTCTGGCAGCAAATCTCATTTATTACTATAAATGGCATAAAGTAATTGTCTTCATTTGTTTAAAATTTAATGTCCTTTAATAACATCTGGTGAATTGAATTAAAGAACTTCCTCTGTTAATGTAATTCAGTTTTGAACATATCTGAGATGTTTCTAACAAGATCATTGAGAGTCCTCTCAAGCTTTTTTATGAGTATTGTTTAATTTGGCTATTTCCCTATTCTTTATATTTATATATCATATCATGTTTTTCTCAGTCATTTACACTACATTTATTCAACTGGTTCCACAGTAATTAAAAACAAATACATAAAAATAACATGTCTTCATATTTTTCCCCTTTGGTGAATTTTACCCATATCTACTAAATTACTCTGCATCGATATCTATTTAATTTTTATTTCTTAAATTGACCTTCTCTACAGAAAAATAATAATAATAATAACTTACCTATAATGATGGTGCAACAATGCATTTGAGTTTGTGAAATAGTGAAATTAATGAATAGGGTTGTACACTTCATTCAAACATATCCCCAATCCAAACACTTCTGTCTATTGCCACTGCCACCAAACTTAACCAGCATCATCTCTCAACTCAACTACTGCAGTAGCCTTTGGACTGGTTACTCCTTCCAGGTTTGTCCCTCTACTGTACACAGAACATTTGAAGATCCTTTAAAATTTTTATCAGATCTTCTTAGTCCCCCAGTCAAAACCCTCCTCTCTCTATTGTACCATAAAATAAAGTCTGAGCCCCTGTATTAGTCCGTTTTGTGCTGCTATAACAGAAATACCTGAGACTGGGTAATTTATAAGGAAAAGAGGTTTATTTGGCTTATGATTCTGGGACAGCTACATCTGGCGTGGGCCTCAGGCGGCTTCTACTCATGGCAGAAAGTGGCAGGCAGCCGCTGGGTACAAGCAGATCACATGGTGACAGGAAGCAAGAGAGAAAGAGGAGGTGCCAGGATCTTTTAAACAACCAGCTCTCACTGGAACTAATAGAGAAAGAACTCACTCACTACCCCAACCCACCAGGGAGAGCATTAATCCATTCATGAGGGATCTGCCCCTGTGATTCAAACAGCTCCCAACACTGCCACATTGGTGATCTTATTTCCACATGAGTTCTAGGAAGACAACACATCCAAACTCCATCAACCCCTTAGAGTGACCTTTGAGGCCCAGCATGACCGGGTGCTGCCTGCTTTTCTAAAGCCCCCTCTATCCCACTGTGCCCTGGTCACTACAACTACAGGTACAATGGGGGTTTTTTTCTTCTCCTTGAACATGCGTTGCTTGTTCCTGTCCTGGGCCTTCACACCTAGTATCCACTCTCCTTACAATGCCTGGTCTTGTACATACAGCAGGGTCCTTACCTTCAGTTCAGACATGACCTCCTTGGTGAGGTCTACCTTTCCTGACTGCTTCCCCTCAGAGGCTCTGTCTCCACCTAATGGCCCTACTAATTCAGTCTGCCTTGGATCTTAGCACTCAGACCCGTCAGAATCTCTGCCACTTCCTTCTTCTTACACCTGGTTAAAGCTGTGAACCTCACAGACCTCTGTGGCTGAGCCGTTTTGCTCTTAGAAGGCCCATCTTTCTCTCCTCACCTCATTTTCTGTATCACAAGATAGCTAAAGGAGACTTGGGATTGCAAACTGGGTATGTCAGACCATGCGACTCTCCATGGAATGACCCAGCACAGTAATCTCTTCCCCAAAATGTACTCAAAAACTCTAAGCATCCCCTCAACTTAATTAAAAATCCTTTTTTTTTTTTTGGTTGCTGGCCAGTACAGGGATGGAACCCTGGATTCCAGTGCTATCAGCACCATGCTACCATGCCGTAACCAACTGAGCTGCCAGCCAGCCCAGAAATTTCTAAAGCTATTCCCCCTAGAGGTTTGGCTTTAAAAACCTGGAAGGAGAAAACAAGAGCTGAGGCAGCCATTTCCGTCTTCCACTTGATCTTTCTCCCCACCTCTTCTGACATTTCTCAAAGGAACAGATGAAGAGGGCTTTTTTCCTATTGCTCTTTCTACATGATTTCTTTATATAAAATTCTATGCAAACCCAGTCATTTATGTTTGCTGACTAACATCAAGCTGAAAAGTGAAAACATTTAGTCATCTTACTGTTTCATCCCTAAGTTACTAAGCCTATGGATCTTGGCAAAACATCCAAATAGTAAACTAATCCACCAAGCCTGGTGTTGATATGGTAAGAAGAAACTGAAAGAATTTGGAAATATTTCTTTCTCAGGCTGACTGCCTTTAAACCATACATCAAAATAGTGCTTTAAGTTGCAGAAATAGAGTTTCTCTTCCCCACCTCTACCCCATGACAGGCAGATGCCTTGACTGCTGTAGAAGCCAAGACATGTATAAAAGCAAAAGAGAAAAGTGTATTGTCATTATGTGACTGGCTTAGACACAAACGTAAGCAATGGAAGAGAATGATTTTCTCCCTTCATGCGATAGAAAAAGGAGGATAGAGGTAATAACTATATTCAAATAAAACATTATCAACAAAAGTAATCACAATACAAGAGAAACTCCATTACTTGCGTGTTATTTATTCAGCATGCTGAGCCAGTAAATCATAGCCATGATTTGGGAAATACAGACACTCTCAGACAGACAAATCTGAGTTGCCAAATACAGAGCAGAACTCAGGCCACTTGCTGGCCCTCATTATTTGCTTTCATTCTGGAAAGAATTGCAAATATTTGATTTTTCTGACTTTCCGGTGGAGATCATTTTTGAAAGCATCAAATCAGACATTGGATTATAAAAGCAGGTACAATGAGAGCAAGAATGGCATTTGATGCTGAGGCAGAAAATAGTAAAAAAAAATTCACAGGTACTCAAATATCATAACAGTCTAGAACCAGATGATATAGGGGGTAAATGTCCCTTCCCTATTTTTATTAAGTTATTAAATGATTTGATCCTTTTGTCAAGAATTATAACGCACTACATTACATATCTTATGTGCAATAATTGTGTTTGTGTTTTTACTCATTTAACAATCTTAAGTGCAAGATATGCACAGTTTCAACAAAGAAACTTGATCTACCCTACAAAACATTTCATTATTCTTTTTCTAACTGGGGGTTCAAATAGCATTGACAGTAAATATCTGGGCAAAATAGTCTTATAAACAATGCCCAGGAGGCCATATGCAAGTGAAGACTAATCAGAAAGGGTAGGCACTTTAAAGTTAGTTCTGGATTTAACCCCCAGCAACAACACCTTCCAACTTCTTAATATGGACAAGTTGTTTTAATTATAAGAATTCTATAAAATGAGGAAAATAAAACATACCTTACAGTGTTACTCTGATGATTAAATGGCAGTCATACATTCCTACAAAAACACTAAACAGATGTTACAAAATATAGACAAAGTTATTCATCTGCAATGTCTTACATGTTTGAGAAAAGAATGATTAGAAGAGATTTAATTTTAAAGACAAGACAGATCTACTTCTCCATATTGTTACCTTTAAATGAGTTAGAATCCAATATTGAAGTATAAATAAGGGGAAGAAATACTAAATTCCTATTAAGCATAATCCAAGTCTATGTGTAAATACACAATTAAATCAGACTTAATTTTATTTTAAAATCTACTGATCTCAGGAAAAAATAAATTCAGGTTTAAGAGACATAAAACTGGAAATAAAGATTATGTGCGTGTGTGTGTGTGTGTGTGATGAGTGCAGGATACCTAACGACCACTTTTGATAACTTCTAGGTATGGCAAGGCTGATTAGGTCTGTTCTATAGCAAAAAAACACATTTTTCATGGGGAATAAACTCATATAAAACAGTTTTGGGGGGCATTATCTTAAAGAGAAAACTGAATCTGTCCTTTATTTTACTTTATTACATAGTTTAAAGGTAACTGTTCTTGATTATGGTGATGAATGCGAGTGGGCCAGTTTCCCACTTTGTATTAAATTTAATCCTTATTTGTTATAGAATAGATAATTCAACAAGATTTGAAAGCACTTGCCTGCATTTATACCAACCATGTATGTTGGCTAGCATACATCAACATGAAAATGAAAGACATTTAGACAAATCATCTAATTATTTTTTTAATCATCTAATTTTTTTGTTTGTGTTTTTTGTGCTATGGACACAATTTATCTGTAACTGGAAAACGTAAAAAATAGATACCATGAAATACTCTTATATATAGTTATCAAGATATCTTATACTCACTTCCTTAGTGTTTCAACTAAAATTCATTCTTTTTGATAAGTTTCCCTATTGTGTAGTGTAATGACTTAAGTGATTCAATAGCATTTTCCACAAAATTAAAAGAAATCATAAATTGATATAAGCAAAGGACACAATAATATATACAGAAAGGTCTACGTTTGTAAGATGCATGATTTCTTTTAGTTTAATTTAGTTATTTAGTTACATGTATAGTACACCCAGCACATTTAACCAACATACATTATTTCTCTCTTTCTCAGCAGGTTTAGAATGTAATAACCCCAGGATTTGATAACACACTGGAGTAGTCTGACAACGGTCTATGTGCTTCCCATGATATGTTCTCTATATTGTAAGTATATATTTACTTTCTCAAGCTGGCTTGATTAAATGTGTTCAATTAGAACTTATAGATAACTTAGACTAAACGACTAAGCTATTAAACACATTGGAATTTGGGAGTGTTTTATTTGCTTGGCACACCTGCTGTAACTGGAGGAATTAGCTGATAACAGCCCTCCTCATTACAATGAGTGATCACAATCAAAAAGTAAAATAAAATTGTAATAAATTTCTCTGTGAAAGACACTCTTAAAAAAACTGAAATATAAGTTTCAGGCTTATAAATCACATATCTGATAAAGAATTTGTATCCACAATATATTAAAAAACTCTTAAAACTTAATAAAATAATAAACAACCAAATTTAAAAATGGACAAAATATCTGAAGTTTATCAAAAAGATGTATGGGTGGCTAATTAGCATATGAAAAGATGTTCAACATCATTAGTCTTTAGGGAAATGCAAACTAAAACCACAATGAGATACAACTACACACCTATTAACATGAGTACAAATTATTAAAAATCTGAAAATAACAAATGTTGATAAATGTGCAGAGCCACAGGGACTCTCATTTATTGCTGATGGGAATTCAAAATGGTATAGCCACTTTAGAAAACTGTGCTGTTTTCTTATAAAGGTAAATATACACTTGCTATAGGATCCAGCAATCCCACTCCTAGATATTTACCTAATTGAATCAAAAACTTATTTTTACACAAAAACCTATATGTGAATATTTAGAGCAACTTTATCCTTAATTGTCAAAATGTGAAAATTACCAAAATGTTGTCTTCAAGTGGTGAATGAATGAACAAACTGTGGTATATCTATACAATGGAATACTACCCAGCTATGAAAAAGGAAAGAACTATTGATTCATGCATATCATAGATGAATCTTAAATGCATTTTATTAAGTAAAAGAATGCAGACTAAAATGACTAACTATTGTATGATCCCATGTATATGAAATTCTGGAAAAGGCAAAACAGACAGATAGGCAACTGATCAGGGGTTTCCCAGGTTAGAGATCTGGGAGGGTTGACTACAAAGCAAATGTAGGAGGAAACTTGGGGGGCAGTGGAACTGTTCTGTATGGTACTTCTATGCTGGAAAAATTACTGCACTAATCAAAACCCACAGAACTGTGCACACAAAGAGTGAGCTATACAGTATACAAATAATAATAATAATAATAATAATAATAATAATAATAAACAGGATGGGGTATCCCAAGATGAAGTGAAGACTGTGACAAGTGAATCTAACCAAATTACACATGTAAGGCATAATTTCACTGAAGGCAATAGGAGGAAAGGATCTAGCCTAAGTATTTTGACAGGACAAAACCTGAAAAGAATAAGACTAACTACAAAAACAACAGTACATAGACACTACTCTAGTTGATAATTTTGTTTTTCTTAAAGAAGTACAGGGGCTGACTGGTTAGCTCAGTTGGTTAGAGCACAGTATCATAAGACCGAGGTCATGGGTTCAAATCCTTGCCCTGGCCAGCCACCAAAAAAAAAAAAAAAAAAAAACAAATAAACAAACAAAAGGAGTACAGGTTGGCAATTCTGAAACTGATTTTCCTGTGAACTAGGATAGAACGCATAAGAAAATAAATTGTTGATATTGGGAACTAGATTTCTTATTCCCAGAGAAAGAAGTCACAAACAACCAAGGGAGAATGGCTAAAATTAACCTTGCAGTGCTATATTAGAGATTTATATAAAAATATGAACTCATTTTAATTTTAATATATATAAAGATATAGTAATATAGACATGTGTGCATACATGGGTATACTTAGATAACATTTATTAGCTCTACCTGCTGAAAGTTCCTTGAAGCAAAGATACCACAGTAGCTATAAGCATACCTTATGCCCAGATTTTAGTTTCTAAATACCATTCTCTAATAAAAAAAGAACCAGGGCTCCCAGGAAAAGTGTCTGATTCTAGGACTGGGACAGGAAAAATGCAAGATGAGCCTGAAGCATCTTGTAGTGCCAGAATGTGAAAAAAAAAATGACAAAATAATTATTGGGACATGCCAGAAGAACACAGGAACTAACCAGAAAGAGTTTCCAATTACTAAAGCTGAAATACTTTAAGCAACTCAATAACGATCATATTAGATTGTAAACTAATGAGTAAAAGAAAAATCCATGAATCCACACTGATATAAATAAGTGATTGAATAAATAGATTAATGATGGATAACGGGAAATTTTCCTTACAGAAAAATTTCAATAGTATATGTAGATACCTCACTCGTCTCCCCCACCCAATAGGCAAAGCTTAATTCTGCTTCCCTTGAGTATGGATGGGATTTAGTGACTTGTTTTTAAAGAATAGAGAGTATGGAATGAAGGGGAAAAGGTAACTTTTCCATAGAAAACCCCGACAGACACCACCTTCATCAAGTGATCAAGATTAACATCTCCAGTTGATACACATGCCCTGGTATATTGTGATGAGTCCGACTCAATTCTGCGGTATTCTTCCCCAGAACCCATAGCCTCACTGTGACCATGAGAAAAACATTAGACAATGCCAAAGTGAGGGATACACTACAAAATACCTCACCAATATTCTTCAGAAATTTCAAGGTCATGACAGGAAAGATAGAGAAACACAGCTGAGGAGATGTAAGAGACATTTCAACTTACTGCAGTACAGTATCTTGAAGGAGAAAAAGAGCATTAGCAAGAAAACTGGTGAAATCTGAATAAAGCCTGCAGTGTAGTTACTACTATTTGATTAATGTGCTTAGTTTTGACAAATGTGCCACGGTTATGTTAACAGTGGGGGAAGCTGGGTGAAGGGAATATGGCAAATCTCTGTACATCTTTGCAACTTTTCTGTAAATCTCAAATTTTTGTAAATTAAAGAAATTGTTTTAAAATGAATTATGAGCTTCTAATACTTAGTTATAAATCTACTATTACAAAGATTCTTCTCGTGTGATCTAAACCTTTCTACTGCAGTATACGCACATTTTGCCATTTTTGTCTGTTTACACTAAGTCCTTAGGAACCTCTTTAATTACCATAAAAGTGTTCTTTTATGACTTCAAATTTAATAATTACAAAAGCTCTTCACATGTGCTTGCATTTTTAACAATTCATGCTATTTAAACTATGCAAAATTATCATTCAATTTTAATCCCCCTATAGCCATTTAGTGCCATATCCTTTGTTACTGTCTTGCTGGTCATGTAGGCACAGCAACTTGAAAATCATTATGATTGGCTTTAGTTTTTATTACATAAATAGCTATATGTTGATACATCAAATAAATCAATAAGATGGTCAAAGTAACTGTATGATGTCTTTATAAAATTGAGATAAAGAACTTGTCTATCTTATCTAATACATTAAAAGTATATAACAGGTCTAAAAATCTCTTACACTCTTAAGAGTTTAAAGGTTTCTACATATACATCATAACATCACAGACTTATGGTGAGCATGTGAAGTAGAAAATTCAGATAGCATCCTTTATCTATAAACAAGAAAGCCTCTGAGAGTTTAAGTGATTTGCCTACAGTCAGCAGTTTGTAAAGGGTAGAGCATCTACACAGAACACACCTTACTTAGTTCTTAATCCCTTGACTTTTGTACCACATCATGAAGTCCACACTATATGCAAATATTCCTATTTGTAATGTTATGTTCTTGTTTATCTTAATTTACAGAGATGATCAAGTTCTGTTCCTTAATTTAAATAAAATTCTAACAAATTTTATATCATTAAAAAAACATTATTTACATTTACAGTCAAAATTCTCACCTGAGATATCTGTTTTCTGTTGAACTTCAAAGTTCTCCTTAGGTTACTAGATTGAAAATCATTCTTGCTAATATATTTGTCTTATATTAGACATAGTATGCTTTCACTCTAGGGATACTTAATATATGAGAATGAAAAAAATCACAAAATACATAAAGTGAGAAATGATTTTTTTATTAAGAAATGATCATTTATCTCACAGAGCATTTATCATGTCTTTTCTTGGATAACAATCTTATCATGTCTTTCCATGGTGCAATTTTGTTAGATTTACACATAGTATTTCAGAAGAAATAGATTCATTTTATAAAGTAAAGCAGACCTACTCTTGGATATTGTGAACCTTTCCTTTAATAACTGTATTACTGTGCCCATCTGCTGCAATTTCTCTAAGTAAAAGTGATCTCATAATCCACACACAGTTTTAATATGGAGAAAATTAATAGCTTACCCTCACTTATCAATAAATCAGGCTTTCTCCCTATTGCTTTTCAATCACAATGCCGACTTCTAGGGGAGCTTATTTTATTAAGTAATTTGAAAACACTTTATTAGGCTATTTGAAAAGCTTCTTGAAGATAAGAGGATTATACACAATAAAAGAAGATACACCAATAGAAAAATATGTTTATACCGTCAAATAATAGTATAGTAGGTACAGAAGGCAAATGCAAAATCAGTCTGGTCCATCCTATATTTAAATCTCATTTGATATCTGTTGCCATGCAAAATCTGCCTTGAAAAGAATACACCCAACCCTGTTCCAGCCAGCCACCACAGAAGAAAAAAAAGAAAAAAAAAAAGTATATACCCAAATCTACCTTTCTACCATATTTGAATGTTCAGAGCTCTTACTATTTGCTTTTTTCTAATCTAAATCCTTTCTCCCATAGTAAAAGCCTATTTCATTTTTTTTGTTTGTTTATTTGTTTTGTTTTTGTTTAAGAGGTTATTCAGAAGAGTTCTTTTTATAAGACCTGTCCTTTTGTACTAAGCCTTGCTACTGAACTGCCTGGTCAATAATAAGTATGTAGAAAAATTGTGGTTCTGAATTTCTAAACAAAATGCCATTGAGTGCATTTTTCAGTTAAGACTTAAGAGGTTAAGTAATCTAAGGGGTGATTAGGGTAGCCTGGAAGGGACTGCAAGTGTGAGAGGCTCTGGAGTCCCAGTGTCTCTAATGATCATTCTATAAGCAGCAGAAAATAATTCTTGGTGTCTCAAATCTATCCCCCTCCCCAAGGACAAGTTGTGGTGCGTAGATGGATAGATGGATGTAAGGGTGGATGGAGGAGGAAGGATGGATGAAAAAGTAGATAACTTCTTCTTGAGTTATTCCTCTCAATATCTTCCATACCATGGACAATGTTTTATCCAGATATGGAAAACTTATTTAAAGGAATTGAAGAACACAGTTGGTGATATAGAATTTGGATAGTTTCAGAGAAAATTGAAGCTGTAATGTTTTTATGTACTACTTTATTTTGGTTACCCCCCAAAATGATGTCAGTTTACTCTAGCCTTAATAGTAGGGTCAAAATCAATGCCCAGAAGACTATCTATAGTAATGGCTATTTTATATTCTTTTCTTATCCTTTTTAATGGTATACTCTTATTTCATATATGCAGATATAAGCCGTTCTAAGTCTATGCTTCAAATTATATGCTCTAGGGAAAGAAGCAGTCAACAAAGATGTTCAGAAAATCCGAATTTATCTTTTTCTAACTGGTCTTAAATTTTTATTTTTAGGGACTATGATTTCCCTATAGGTATTTTATAAAGAGACAAGAAAACACTTCGCAGTCAACCAGCCACCCTAGGAAAAACACTAGTTTTTTGGAGTGAAATTTATGTTAGTGAGTACTTAGAATTAGTAGAAGCAGATTAAAGTATTCTGACCCTGTGTGTTTTGTAGCTATCCTCATACAATAAATAATCATCCTTTAGGCTTTTGAATTTTAATTTTAATTATTTTCAACTATCTCTATTTAGTTTTCTTTTCCATTTATCTCTTCTTATTAGAAAATTAATTTTGCCTTTCACTTTTTATACATCACTACTCTTTTTTAACTCTTACCATTTTTGTACTTCTGAACCCAGTAGAATGATAATTTTAAATGTGTAACTTTAGTGTCATTTATATCCCCAAAAATGAATGTAGTGATTTCTCCATTATTATGTTTGTCATATCATAATCTATCTCAAAATAAATTTTCATGTTGCTGAAGAGTGAAACCTAACACATGTCCCCTTGGTTTTATGGGAGCACAAGATCAAATCTTCATTATGCTCAGAGCCTACATTGAAGATGGAGAGCTGGCTTACTTAATAAAGTAAGAGAAACTTATCAGTAAGTAAATATTCAAGGAGGAGAAAATGAGAGGTGTTCTGGGTAGCTAAGAGTGTTTTAGAAAAGTAGTGGTCTGTATTCAATATCAACTTGCATACGTTGCTGTGGTATAACACCTCTCCATTTAAAACTTCAGAAATATCTGCTAACCTTACATATGGCTGTAGTGAAAGTTTCAGGGGAAATTAAAGAGATTGACTTCCACTTCCAAGTCAAAGCAATCAGAAGGAAGGGAACTTTATGGCAGATAAGGCATGAGTAAAATTTGGAAATCACCAGGGTAGGAGTTTGCAGCCCTATATATCCAAGAGTTTATACAACTACTGGAATTCTCAGAAATCTTGTGGGACATTGGCATTTCCATGAAATATGGAATGGTTGGCTCGAACTCTCAAATGCAGAAATCACAATTATTATCTTAGGTTACTTTTGTTATTACATAGGCATTAGAGCAATATTTTAAAACTCAATAAAATGTATTTCACTCGGGCTCGCTGGTTAGCTCACTTGTTTAGAACATGGTGCTGATAACACCCAGGTCAATGGTTTGGATCCCCATACCAACCAGCTTCCAAAAAAACAAAATAGAGAAACAAACAAACAAATAAAATATATGTATATATATTTCAGTCAGACTCCAGTCACCCCAGAAATTCACAGTTACTTCCCCATGTTCCCTTTTATTTCTAATTCATATGCACACATAATTTTAGATGGTATAATTATAACTTTGTATTTTGACTTTGTACTCAGTGCCAAACCATAAACATGTTAACATATTCATTATTTTATAGGTGTCCTTATAGTGACTGTTTGCTTAATTCTTTTCTCATCTTGGGTATTTGACTCTTCTGGGGGTGTGCGTGTGTGTGTGTGTGTGTGTGTGTGTGTGTGTGTGTGTGTGTGTGTGTATAACTTCAATTTAAATACTTATCAAATGCTTTTGTCTTTATTTTGGATCATTTTCTTTTGCAGAGGGAGTAAGGTTCAGGAAGGAGCCTACCTCTGGCTTAGGAGTCAGTCTCTAGATATTGAGTCCACTAGGTATGTAGCTATGGAAAAGGTCCTAAACATTCTAAGCCTTACTTTTATCAAATAAAAAATGGAAGTAAAAATAGGGCTTATATTGTAGACTTATTGTAAGTATCAAACACAAAAATGCATAATGAAAATTATGCAGAGTGTCTATTTGGGCAAATTTCTAGAAATTAAATTATCGAGGCAAAGGATATGACTATATACTCATATATTCTTTCCAAGACCGTTGTACAAATTGTTAACTTCTGAAATACTGAGTTGTCAAAAGAATAAAACCAGGCCTCAATACCTTACAAAAAAACACACAAAGCTGAATTTATAGTTTTCTTTAAGAAAGGCAAATATACTGGTCAGGCACAGGCTGTAAGAGCAGAGAAGGATGCTGACATTATTCCGGGTTTGGCGGAAGAGTGAAATTCAGTGATTGGAAGGCTTCCAGAGGAATAAGTGTATTGATGTCATTTGTACAAACATGGCTTCTTGGGTTAGAATGTCCTTGATTAATTAACTTCCAGAAGTTTGTTCTTTGGTGTGATTCGTTTTCTGATCAACTGACTCTCAAAAGTTACTAATTGGTTGACTTGCAAATGCATGTTCACCAAGTTGCATTGTAGTTAATTCAAATTCATGTAAAGTCAGTTATCAGAATCAGTTATCATCAGTTTCTAGAACTCTCATTGATTGAGTAAGCAGTTTTAAAACCACTTCTGGTGATGACTTATTACTACAGCTACAGAAAAATCAGTCATTTCCTAGGAGTATGGAGACACTATTCTTGAGCTATATTTGAAAAAAACCATAGGAGAAAAAAAATTGTGTCGAGGAAGTGATGGAGAATGCCAAGAAGGGCTCTCTGTAAGGAAGACCAGGAATTAATTTCAAGTTTGCTTTTAATGTAATATTCTTCTGATTGAGAAATACCATGTCAATATCAAATAGTAATATAACTGTAGAAAATTAGTACCCACTGAAAAGAGCTGTAGAACTGAAGTAAGTACATTTTATGTAAGTTAATAATGTTGCCCAAGAAAATATTTTGTATTTCACTATCAAAAAATCATAAAATTTTACACTTTTACAATAAATATTGTGTCTTAACAAAAAAAAATTTACATTTTTGTAGGATCATAAATGTCATCTTTTTATTAAAGTTGTTTGTTCATGTGGCTGCTTTTCTCTAAATTTATACTTATCAGTAGTATTTGGAGATCTTTAATTTTGGGTTTTTTTGTTTGTTTGTTTGTTTGTTTGTTTTTTGCATCATCTCTCTCTCTCTTTAATTGCACTCTTGTTTGCTTCTATTCTATTCTGGATGGGTTCCAATCTCCTTCCAGAGGGTTGTCGCTGCCAGTTCCAAAATCCTTTTCAGTCTCTCATCCTCCTGAATTTTGTTCTCCTCCATAGTTAGCAATTTTGGGCAGCTCCTCCTTTTCAAAAAGTGACATTCAGTTTCTGAAATATCAGCTTCTCTCATTCTACTTCCATCCACCTGTTCTTCCACCCGGCAAAATGATGATGTAATGAAATTATGTATAGAAAACTTTATATAGCACACTCTTTCTACCTGCAAGGAACGAAATAAATGGTAAATCTTATTTGTGTTTATTTCTTATTATCTCTTACCATGTTAACCTTTCTTCAGAATTGCATAACCAAAAAACCCATGAGATCTAATGTCAAAAGCTAAATGTCCTTGTCTGTCAACTTATTAGGCAAGTCAGTTTATCTAATTCTGCTCATTAAGGGATAATAATAATTCTTTATCTTAATTTCATTGCATGAACAACAAATTGAAATGTAATAATGATTACAAATGTACTTAATAATTATTATAATAACAATAACCGTTAGCATTTTTAAATTTACCATTGTTTATGTGCAAGGCACTATGCTGGCACTTAATATATGTGAGCTTGGTTTTTACAGTTACCTACCAGGGAGTTAATATTATTTCTAATATTTATGAGAGGGAACTATTACTCAGAAAAACAAAGTAGTTGGGCCAAGGACACATAGCTAGGAGGGGACAGAGCTAGAACTGAGGTCCTCGGAACCTCCACCCCCACCCCCAGTGGTCACCTTGCTTTCAGTCAGTTTCCTTTCACTAAAGATGATCCTTGACCATTACTTGAACCATGTTCCATCATTACCCAGCTCCTTTTCAAAGGCTCATGTTAACTCTCCCACAGGCATTTTAGAGCTAGATCCTGCTTTTATTTACTTGAGGTTGCAGCTGCTTTGCTTCCTACATCATTAATTTTGCTTCCTATATCATTAATTTATACTTCTCTTTTGTGATTTTACTGTCAGCTTCTCTACTAAGTGTTGTAGGGAACTAAAACAAAAAAGAAACAAACAAAAAAACCCCAATCATTACAATATTTAAGCTTCTCAGCCAGATGGAGGTTGACCTCAGCTCCTATTTTTCTTCCTACCCTGTGCTGTTCAGTTGTCAGTGTTGTTGTGACTCTCTCCCTTTCTGCCACCAACAGTACTTATGCCTAATGTCTCTCCTCCAGGCACAGGTTAAAACTGCTCCATCACTTTTGGATGTTATTCTTTGCTTCTCTAAAGTTCTGAGGCTTTAGAAGTTCTGAGGCACTCATTTGACCAAGCAGAAAAAGATATATATTTATACCACCCTTATGTTATTCTGTAGATCCAGGATGTATTGGAAATTATCAGTTACATGCAATGAGTTCTTAGCCTTCCGTGCATTTTAAAGCAAATGGTTCCCTGCCTCTGCTTCCCACTAGGGGGACTGAGTGTGGTCTGTATATTTATATGCTTGTAAATTCAACCCGCACTTTAATTCATATAATTTACTCTTATAAGCATACTTATTTTGTCTAAATAATTTCCATGGAGATAGAGGCAATTTCATCTCTGCATTCTTTAACTTTCCAGTAAGGATTAGAACATGGCCAGGCAGTGAATGAGAAATATGAATTGATTATTAAAATGGAAATGAGCAGCCATCTGTAATAATATTAAATATTTGAGCAAATAATTTAAATCTAAGGGTCAAGGTTTGCTAATCTAAATAATAAATCATCAAAAGTGATTTTTGTGAACAGTTTCAGGTTATTATTTGGCCTGAAGGATAATAATTTCTCTTATTAGAAACTACATTTAAAAACAAAATTGTAAAGGACTTCTTAACTCAAATTTAAAACCAATAAATTTAAAAAGTATGCTCAATTACATAATTATCAAAAACTTCAGGATAACAATAGATACTAAAAACAAAATTAACTTTTTTTAAAATTTAAAAACCTGAGAGATAATGTTTGGAAAAAAAATTTTAAAAAGACTTCATTTTTTAATATAGAAATAATGTCTACAAATTTATTATAAAAAAGATAAACAACATAATAAAAAGAGGCAAATAAAGTATGAATAATCATCCCACAGGGGAAATAAAAATGATCCATAAATAAAGGAAATAATGCCCAGTCTGACTAATAAAGAGACAAATGCAACTTTTGTGGTTTAGTGGGATATTTTTTCATTATCACTTTTTAAAAATAGTTTTAGCATCCATTGTTATCAAGGTTTGGTGGAAATTTGTTTCTGGGTTTAAATGAGATGAGCCCTTTTGGATACCATCATGGTGGTACTTATAAAAATTTAAAGAACATTTATCATTTGACCCAGTAATTCTACTTATGGTAGTTTATTCATCAAAAAACCCTTAAACACACCATCAGGAAATCTGCACAAAAATATTTATTGCAAATTTAGAATGGCAAAGTATTGAAAACAATCAAGATGTCAGTCAATAGGGGAAAGGTGAAGTGTATAATGGTATATTCTTACCAATCAACAATAAACAACTATTGAAAATATTGGTGAATATAGAAAGATATATTAAAGCATCGAAGTCAAACTATTGAGTATAAAAAGCAAGTCTCGGAATAAAGTAATTAGAAGAGTCTCAATTCTAAAAAAGCATATGTGTATATATATGTATATATAAATATATTTGAATACATACAAATGTGTATAAAGTTATTGAAGCAATTCTAAAAGTATATATGCCAAACTGAAACAAAGGTGGTATGATGCTTAATTTTAGGTGACTGGATTAAGAAATATCTCGAAACTTGGTGAAGCATTATTTTTGGATGTGTCTGAGAGGGTGTTTGCAGAGGAAATTAGCATGTAAATCTAAGTGGACTAGGCAAGGAAGATTCACTCTCAGTGTGGGTGGGCACCATCCAATTGGCTGGGGGCCTGAAGATGACAAAAATAGAAAAAAGGCAAATGTGTCTATTTGCTGAGGCTGGGATATACTCTTTACTGTCCTTAGACACTAGAACTGTAGGCTCCCCGGCCTCTGTACTCTAAAACTTAAACCAGAAGCCTCTTTCAGCCTCAGACTGTTACACCACCAGCTATGCTGGTTCTGAGGCCTTCAAGCTTGCACTGAGGCAAGCTAAACCAGCACGCCAGAGTCTTCACCTTATAGATGTCCTGTTGTGGAACTTTTCAGCCTCTATAATTGTGTAAACTAATCCTCCTATTAAATCCCCTCTCATATATCTATCTTATTTTTTCTGTCTCTCTGGAGAACCCTGACTAATTCAAATGATTACCTCTTTGGGAGGAGAATGGGTTGAAAGAGTGGAAAAATTAAATTGGGTATTAATTGTTTACTCCATATACTCCTAAATTACTTAAACTTCAATGATAAAAATATGTTCTTATATTACTTGTATATTTTTATAAGTCAGGCAAATATAGATACTATATAGTAAATAAATATTTTCAAAGAAGACTTATTGGTGAAGTATCAGTCACTAATAATAGTATTCTCAATAGTATTTTTGAACTTTTTTATAACTAAGCCTTACATTTTTCAATGCAATTTTTTTAAATTTAATTTTTACCATATCTGTAGGGCTTAGCTTTGACTAGAATTAAATATTTTAATTAAATTAGACATTAATTGGAAAAAATATCAGAATCTCCTCAATAACACCACCCTGGGGTAATGGGAGAGGTAGTAAGAATCTCAGCATGGTTTTTAGAAGTCCAGTTTTTGATCTTTGTATTTGAAAAATAATTTTTTATTTGACAAGAAAAAGAAATTAAAATTTGACTTTCTCTGCCATGAGATATATTCTTGTTATGTAATTTTATAAATATTACTAGAAATTTAATCTGTCTCCATGTAGCTACAGCACTTGTATTAAATAAGATGGAAGAAAAATGAAACCTAGTGTGAATGCAAATGTCCTATTAATTATGCCATTAATTATATTCCTTCCTCACTATCCATCTTAAGTGTCTGAGCAACATAACTAGATTTCCATGGATTGCTTGAAAAACTAAATAGACCGCTATCCTTTTGTGAAAATGCCTCTCAAAAAGGCAGAGGTGGAGAGCTCGTATTTCTTAGACATTAAAGAAATGCTGTAGATCCACTGCAATTAATGAGCTTGAGTGAAACTTTCAGACACTTTAATTGTTGCTACAATTATGAACATCCAACCACCTTTAAATATTTCTTTTTAAAAGATACAAAATAACTTTTCCTTCTTAAAGGTAATACACTAAAATATTTTTTTCTTCTACACAATTTTAGTTGAACCATATATACATGTTTCCAAACGTTTGTGCAGACTACAAGTGTAGTGATGTCATACTTCCCCAGACACACACACACACACACACACACACACACACACACTCCCTTGACCGCACACACACACACACAGCCCTTTGTTTTAAATCATTGTTTAATCATAATTGTTTAACCAAAAGGGGGAATTCAGACATTAGTTCCAAATTTCTATCTCTGAAGAGAAAGTTCTATAAAGACAGCTTATTCTCATTCTACTGCTCCTAGACCTTCAGATATGTGGTTGTTTAGTAACCGGAGGAAGCTTTAGGGAATCCCATCTTTCACACATTCATTCACTGATTCCTCTGGGAGTCACTCTCACAAATACACAAAGAAGTCAAGATTGAGAAAAAGGTTTCCTATTACTTTGCAGATATTACACAAATCAAAAGTCATATTTCTCCTTCACTCTATATTATACAGAAAATTTCTTTCCTGTTCCCAAACAAGTAAACCATTTCTCTAATATATGGATAAGAATTACGAAAGGAGAGGTGATCTAAAATTTACTTAATTGCCTAAAACCTATCAGTAAATTACAAAAATTATTTTTTACTATCATCATAGTCCAATGAAGGGGTTATTTTAGTCTTCATTCTTCATATGAATAAGTCTGAGAGACGCTAGAGATTTGGCCAAGTCCTGACATGAAATGCAACAAAGGCAAATGGTGACATTTGTCCATTGTATTTCCCTCCTGCCTCCCCCTAGAGAGTCCCCATGTTTCCCATGATGCATTGTGTTTTTCCACCTTAAGGTTTACATCACTTGATATTGCAACAAATATGAAAGTCTTTTTTTATGTTACGTATTTTTCTATAAATGTTATTTTATTGGGGATAGAAATTCTTAACCTCTTCATGAAACTTTCTTTTTAATACTCAACGTCATTCCAGGCAACAGAGATTCCAATAATTTAATACCTGCTGTTCGTTTTTAAACAAGCATTTATAAGCTCCTCCCAAAAATGAGCAAAAAATCTGTTTTTCTATCCCAAATAGAATGCATCCTTCTCTGGTTTCAGCTGCAGGTTACAGTCTAGTTATTGTGTGTAAATGTTCATTCCACACCAGAACCATGGCTTGGATTATAGAGGAAGATGAATTAAGACAGTAAAAAATACAAAAAATACATATTTTGTATGGGAGATAGCTCCAAAATTTTTCTTCTCAAAAAAGCTGAAAATTGTCCCTGGACCAGTAGTGACCTGGTGGAGGAATGACAGTTTGGAAACCATTTATACTTACTCAAATTTATTTTGTTGTGTTCTGCTTTTGGTGATTTGAACTCATTCATTTTTTATATTAGGCAATACTTTATAATGTGTTTTGATACACAATAGGATTTGTGTTAAAATGTAAAAAGCATGTATCAGTTTCTATAAGCTCTCTTATAAACTTTATGAAACATAATTGTCCTGAGCAAAAACCTATTTGCAGACTCCTATTCTGAAATTCAAGGCAAATACACAAAAAGCATATTATTCTGTTTGGTTCAGAGCATTTTTCTTTTCATTAAGATTCTTGTGTACTTAGGGAAGGTGTGGACCATTTTTGTGTGTGTGTGTGTGTGTGTGTGTGTGTGTGTGTGTGTGTGTGTGTGTGTGTGTGTACTGGGTAATGATATAAAATGGATTTCTTAGTGTGGGTCATAGACAAAAACTTTAAATGCCTTTGCCAAAAATAGCACTAGACGGGTAGAACTGCTAAGAAACTTTTCCTAGCTCCACTAGTCAATCCTGTGCACTCCTGTGGTGCATAATTTAAATAACTGACAGCAGAGTAGAGTACAAAGATGAAGTACAATCTAAAAAAGGAAGAGTAATGAAATCACTGCAAACATTTGTATGGTTAATTGGTTTATTTTTTATTTTTTTATAATGCAAACATATCTTAAAATTCAGTCAATAAATGTTGGGTTCAAACTCCAGCCCTTTTGACTTGTTGAGGAGTCCTGGACAAAGTTATTTAACCATACTAGGCTGCACATTATCATTTATAAAATAAGACTAAAACTACTCCCCTGTCTCTTCAGGCAGGTAATAGAATTAAAATGTGTAATTCATACATTGGACTTTTTTTTTTTTTTTTTTTTTGATGGCTGAGTGTGCAGGGACCTGAAACCTTGACCTTGGTGTAATAATACCACCCTCTAGCCCACTGAGCTAACCAGCCAACCAACGCAAGTTTTCAATAACTGTTAACTATTGGTTCAACAGATCTGCGAGAGGGAGTACAATGTACTAATTTACAGATTGGCCTAAAATTGTTTTGTTTTGTACGCTTGTATAGTTTATACCTTGTCAAAATCATTAACAAACAAGTAGTGTCTCAAGTAAAAAATAAATTTTGCTTTTTGATCTTTAAAGAGATATTATTGATTGGTAAGGTCCTATGGTTTTTCTGACTATTAGATAGGGATAGTTTTGCTGTGCTTAATGTTTTACTCTAGAATATTAATTAAGTAAATAAGAGTGATTTTTTAAATGATTTCAGACAGATATATTTAAGTACTTCCTTTTTCTGACTCCTAAAAGTAGAGAGGCACACAAAATATGGCATTCACAAGATTATCAGACATGTGAATTTTGGAGTGAGATAAGAGAGAAAAATGAAGGGAAAAATCTGAACAAATAGAACAAAAAATTCATTTTAAAATAAAATATTTTTCTGATTTTAAAAATAATATATTTTCATTATAAAATGCAGGTAAGATAAAAAGAACAATGCTAATATTTTGGTGTATAGGTCAATCCCTGTACTGGCAAGCTGCCAAAAGAAGAAGAAAAATATTTTGGTGTATAGATTTTAAAGGTATTTTCTGTGCATATATACAGCTAATAGATTTTTTTTAATGAGATCCTATCATACATACAGTTTTATAAGTCTATTTTGTCTTGATACTATATATCAGATGTTTTCTATGTCAACACATATAAGACAATATACTGTTTTTTAAGAGTTGTATAGTATTCCATTCTTTGTTTGGACCATAATATTTTAACCATTTATTCAAAAACATTTACCTAATATCTAATATTTAGAAATTGCAAACGATGCTTCTGTCCTTGTAAAAAACTCTTTATGTTCTTCTCCAAATATTTCATTAAGATACATTTCTTCTGCTGCTTCAGTTTCCAAAAGTAGTCACCAATTATTGAATGCCAGCTATTTGACAAATATAGTGTTGAGGGCATTTTATATATATTATTTCATATAATTTTTGCAATAATCTCATGAGATGGGTACCAGTATTAACCCTATTTTACCAAGTAAGGGAACTAAGGATTAATAAAGTTGAAAATTTACCAAAAGTCCATAGAACACTAAAATTATAACCAGGACCAATGGATTTCATAACCCATGTGTGTAACCATTAAACTGTACTACTTCTCTCCTGTAGCATGCACATTTTAATATATATTATTTTGTTTCCAGAAAATTTACATTCATTTTTGATAAATAATCTAAATTCTATTTTGTAGGACCAACTGCAATTCATTTGTCCTTCATTCCCAGTGTATCGTCTATTACGGAACCTTGTCAGCTGCATGACACATTCAAATTTTACGGTATTTTCAAAAAGGCACAAGTCACTCTATTGCTGAGAAAACCTATTACAAAGTTAAGGGCTATATGTTCCTTGGAAAGAAAGCAGAACAAGTTATTGGAAAAATTACTTTATCAAAGGATTTTGTTGAATGTCACATAATGTCAGTGGCAGACAAGGTGGAAAATTAACAATCATGAGTATTCTGACTGATATTTTTATCTATAATAACACAAAAGCTCAGATGTGTATAGAATAATCAATTGTAAACTTATGTATCGTATATATACTTCTGCGTGTGTGTATGTACATATATATATAAGGAACATTTTGTTCACTGACAATTTGTGCTACTGAAGATATTTATTTAGTTCGTTTACTATTCATTTGAACAATACTGTAGCCTGAGGCAATGTTCTATTGGGATTAGAAGAGAATGAACACCAGTTATTATGCCCCAGGGAAGGGTCCTACCAAGGGAATGCCAGAGCTTGCACCTTAATGCCAATACTCAAACTCCTTTAAGCCAGAGGCCAGTTGGCCAGCTAATCTAATTAATCCTGACCATGATTCAACATCAAAGGAAATGATGACCACTGGGAATGTAATAAGAGTATAGACACTAAGTTTACTGTTTAAAGATGTGCACAGCAAATGTAAAACTCTGCTTTTCTCTTTTTATGCCAGTGGTTGAAAAGAAAGGTAATGGGGGGAGCGGGAAGAGGGGAGTTGCTATGCAATGAACATAAAAGTTCAATTATACAAGATGAATAAATTCTAGCTATCTTCTGTACAACACTGTGTCTATAGTTAACAATACTGTATTGTGCACTTAAAAAATATGAGAGTAGGTCTTGGAGAAAAATAATTAAAACAGGTTTTTTTCAATAAAAGGGAGAAATAACAATTTTTTTTTTTTCGTAATCAAATGTGTGATTTATTTTGGAGAAAAATAATTAAAACAGGTTTTTTTCAATAAAAGGGAGAAATAACAATTGGAGAGTAGGTCTTATTAAACATTCTTACCACACAAAAAATAAATAAATAAAAAGGAAAGAAAAGGTACTTTTGAAATGAGGAAATAGGAAACAGTTTTTCCCAAGGCCAATACCGTCTTTTCTGTGATTTCAAGTGACTTCCTCAAGCAGCATATCTCAATGATAAATTCAGTACCTAGTACAGGGGCCAAGGGCAGACCTCCCCTACAACCCCCTGAAGGTTCTCTGAAAAATCATCTGATAAGCACAGATTAATAGGAAGAAAAGGCATAACAAATTTTATCTTATCATAGCTTTACATGACATGGGATCCTTCAGAATGAAGACCCAAAGATATAGGGAAAATTGTCCATATTTATGCTTAGGTACTATGAAGCGGGCACAGCCTTGCGGAAATGTGATTAAACAAGGAAAGTATGCCTACTGCTAATACACTGAGTGGGGAAACCCGGTAAAGCCTGTTTGGTCAGATTCTTCTTGGCTTGTCTGTGTAGCATTCCTTCCTCTAGGTTATGGGGCAGGATCCTTTCTAGAATGGGGTCCTGATGACCTGCAATCAGACAAGGTAGGTCAGAGGATTTCTTTTTTGGCCCACTCCAAGACAGAAAGGGGCAGGGGGAAGATTAAAGTATCTCTATGACCCACCTTGGGGAAGAGGGATTCTAGTTTCTATGGTTTGCCTCAGGGGAGAATGAGGCTTTGATTTGGAGGATGCTTCTGAGGCCTTCATTCTGGGATATTGCTCTCTGGGCCCCAACACTAGCATATCTGAACCAACTACTCACTGCCAGAAGAATGACTTTTCTGATGTGAAGGTAATAGCATCCTTTAACGAGGCCAAAAGAATATTATGCAAAAGACCTGATCCCCAAAGAATGGCTTTTTCCAATACTTGATTTTTTTTATCTCCTACTTGTCTGGAAAATGTATTGATAAGATATCATTAACATATTCAAAATCACACCCATATGCTGCATTGGATCATGAAGAAATGAGTTTCAGAGTGAAATATTACTAAAGAGTAAATTAGAAAGTCATTTACCTTGACTTCCTAATAGTTGAGTGATTTGAATCATTTAACCTTTTAGCTTTGAGCATATGTTGATTTAATAGCTGATAAAGCAGCAGAAGTTGGATTCAGTGAGGAATATATCAGTATTCAAAACTATTTAATTGAGCCCCTGAATGCTTGTTGCAAATCTTGATAGATATAATTGAAAGTTTAGATTTAATTTTACTAAGAAACAAAACCCATTAAAAACCTATTTATCCTGGAATCAGATATAAACAGCATCATCTTTCTTGCAGTTATGAAATAATTTTATTTTTATTATATTTTATTTTTATATTTTAGCTGTAATAAACATTTTAATGTGTCTAAAATGGTCCATCCTTTTGAATACTAAGAACCCATTAAATGATCTGTAGATGCTGAAAGATTGATGTTGTGCTTAGAAATATCTTCTTCACAGCACGTGTATGTTACCTCAATGCATTTTACATTCAGAAGAGAGCAAATTTTATTCCAAAAAATGTAGAGAATCACTTAAGTGTGGCAAAGTTCTGTGTGTGGGAGGGTGAAGGAATTGTAGGGTTTAAAACAAAGGAAGAAAAGAAACAATTGTGATGTTACTTTCAAACCAAAAACCATTCTCAAATACATTTTTCAAATACTCAATTTAATATGACTTTTAATATCACTTATGAATAGAATATAAGCTTTTAATATTACTTATGAATCAGATTTGATCTTTACAGTATACAGACTGTATCCCCCCAAAATAGAATAGGATATTGGAAAATGGAAACTTTAGGACAAAGTTTATATATCTTTGACACTAACCTTTTCTTGTCTTCTATATGTGTCAAGTCAAAATTTAGATTTATGGTCATCTGAGAGGGATCAGTAAATGTTTATCAAGAACATGTTAATTCCAGGCATATTGTGAAGTGCTGTAAGGCATGAAAACCAAGATACATGACTTCTTTAGTCAAAAACTTGAGGAAAAGTCTTTATTATTCTTTTTCTCATGTAAAAATCTTAAATCCTTCCTTTCGTATAAGCTTTCATTTGGAAGAGTAGAGTGACCTTCAAGTATTCCATAGTAGTTGTCCAAAAGACCATTTGTCAAGGAACATATTTTTTGGCCAATTGTGTTCCTTAACAAAATTTAACCTTAGAATCCTTTTCATTTCTCAAATTCCAATCAATATCTTTTCTATTCAAAATGTAAAGGGATTCTAGTATCGATCTCAAATAAAAGGAAATCAGGTTCTTTGGAGGAATGGCTGATTCTAAGACTAGGACAGGGAATACCTAAGATGAGCTTGATGGATCACAGTTGCCAGAAATTAATGAAGTGGTCAAAAAAGCAAAAGAATGAGGGTCTTTCAAAAGACAAAAGGAGCCAACTGAAAGAGCTCCCAATGGCCAATTCTGAGTAACACAAAAAGGAACAATTTGGTCAACAAAATAAGTACTGAAGTATTACATTATAACCTAATGTATAAAATAAATAACCATGAATGAACACTTATATGAATAAATTATTAAATAAATAAATAAAGGAGAAAAGACAGATGTCTCATACAGAAGAATTCCCAATAATTTATGCAGATACTCTACCCTCAAGGAGAAGTAGCATACCTCCCAGCTCCTTGTTTGCATCGCATTTAATGACATCTCCCAATAGTACAGTATAAAAATGAAGAAAAAGAGGAACTTTACAGTGAGAAACCTGATAAGCACTACCTCAGCCAGGTGATAAAGGTTGACATCAGCAGTAATAAGCCATGTTCATACCATGTGTCCTTGGTATGATGTGATGAGAAGGGCACTTCACCTCTTTGGCCTTCCCCCAAAACCCCATGACCTGAGTCTAACCAGGAGAATAATATCAAATAATCCAAATTGAGAGATATTCTGCAAAACATCTGACCAGTACTCCTCAATAATCTTAAGGTGATTAAAAATAAGCAAAGTCTGAGAAACTGTCATAGAAAAGAGGAGCTCAGCAGACATGATGACTAAATGTAAAGGGGTATCCTGATGGGATCCTGGGAGAGAAAAAGGACACTAAATAAAAACTAAGAAAATCTAAATAATGTATGGGGTTTAGTGAATAATAATGTTATCAATCTTGGTTCATTAGTTTTGGCAAATGAACTATAGTAATGAAAGAAAATAATGATAGAGGAAACTGGGTTTGGAATATATAAAATCTCTCTGTAACTCTTGGCAACTTTCCTGTGAATCTAAAACTATTCTGATATTAAATGTTTATTTTAAAATTATAAATGAAGGGATGCCTGAAGCTGTGATATAAAGGGATCTATAGAGCATCTCACCGATGACTAAAAGAAGGAAAACTAATTTCATCTCTGCGTGCTCATAACTTCTCTTCTATTGAACTACTGGATTGTTTTCTCAGTTTCTTCAGTTGATGGGTATTCTACATACATTTCCACATTCTTATTGACTCTTTCGGTGATAAGCTACTAAAAGGCACAGACATCAGTTTTGAGTTAGTCATATCCTCTCTTGATTAAAACAATGTCAGCAATGGTTTTCTAATTCAGAACAGGGTTTTACTATTTCTTTGGGGAAAATGATTTTGCAGACAAGGAAAGAGATATTTATGGTCTTTAGATGAATGAGTCAGGATAATCTCAGCAAAGGTGGAAGGCAAGATTTGCTTGATTTTTATTCTTTACTCTTTCTTTTATGTACTTCTATTTTTTTCTTTTGTTGCATTATAAAAATAGATCTGAATGCTGACAAAGAAAAATGATGACTTCCAAAAACAGATATATCTTGAGTAACAAAGCCTAAGCACCTATGTGTTGTTTTATTTTGTTTTGGTTTGGTTTTCGACACTTCAGTTTTACAAGGAAAGTGAAATTAAAAATGACACTTCTTTATGCAAAAATGAGAGCAAAAACTGTTAGCACAGATGGCTAGCAACAAGGTTGATGACACAAGTAACAGTCTGAAATTATACGACTGTATAGTCTGTCAGCAATTCAGAAGCTGTGGCAGCAGCAGCTAAGACTGAGTTGGATTTATTAATAAGGCATTCTTTCACTTCCTTTCTGTCTACCTCTTATGTCACTTGTCACTATAATATACAGACATTTTTAACTGTCTACAAATGAATTCATCTAATCAAGAAAGGCTATCTTTTCTGCAGCATGTGTCATCTCTTTTAAAATAGAAGTTCCTCTTTCAGGAATCCTTAGTTTGTAGCTTTCAGGTAAAATCTCAAACAAAAAGTGTCATGAGAATTAGACCCCAGGAAGACAGAGGTCACCCTTTTGGAAAAATTCATCTACCGATTATTGATTGCCTTCAATGCAGAAAATGCAACTCCTATTTTAACCTCCATGTTTAAAAAAAAAAATAGACCAGCATCTAGAAATTAACATTACATGTGCTAGACAATAAGACTTCTGTTTTATGAGAAACTTTCACCTCTGAATATATGCTCCATTATAATGTTCAAATATCTAAAGCATGCCATGAATTATATACCTAAAATCTTGGCAGAAATGTAGTTACATTTGAATGATAAAACAATTGTTATATGTTCTATATTGACCTTAGAATTAGGTAATAATTAAAATAAAACACTTCAATTTCTGGGTAATAAAGGTGAGTTTTTATAGAATATTCATATTTTTTGCTAAATCTACACAGATATGGGTTTATTTTCATTTCTTCCATAAGAATTAATGAGATTTTTGAAATGATTTCAAAGGCATTGTGTTTCTGACAGGTTATATGACACAATATGGAAGCTATTCTTTAATGATCAGTTTCTTCTGAAATATATTTTTTATTATTGGTTTCCATACTTTTACAATGTTAATCTTGATAAAATCTAGACAAAATATATAAGCTATTGTATCATTTTCCCAAATATTGGAATACCACTAGTTCTAAGAGATTTTTATTAACTATTTTATGAAAAAATAAAAAGTTTTCCATGATCAAATAAGTTTCAGAAATGCTACCTACCATAGTCTCCTCTAAGTTTCTTTCATTAACATATGAAAGGTTCTGGTAAGTCCTGTAGAAAGAACTTCTTCCAAAAATATTTTGAGAGTAGTAGGAGAAAGTCTGAAGAAACAAACAGCATCCAAATTATGAAGGATCTTTTATGCCTTGCTGAAAAGTTTGGGACTTTTCCAAATTTCTTTCTAGAATGACCACTTTAGTAGACATGGAGGATGGATTGGAGAGCTATTGAAGAAATTTCTTCAGCAATCAAAACAGAAACAAAAACAGAGAAAAAGGAGTTGTAATTATATTGGAAAGAAGTACATTAAAAATATATTAGAGGGCCAGCCCCATGGCTCACTCGGGAAAGTGCAGCACTGGGAGCGCAGAGGCTGCAGGTTCGGATCCTATATAGGGATGGCCGGTGCGCTCACTGGCTGAGTGTGGTGCTGACAACACCGTGCCGAGGGTTGCAATCCCCTTACTGGTTAGAAAAAAAAAAAATGTATTAGAGAGGAATGATGGGATTTGAAGATAGGCTGCATGTTAAAGGATTTGAATTCAAGAATAAATTAAATTTATGGTTTAGGTACTTAGTGGTCATTGGAATCACTCACTAAGATCAGGCACATAAAAGAGAAGATTAGAAACAGAAGAGATAAAATGGAGAATCTGATTTCATGTCAAGTTTGAGGTACCAAATCAAGGAAGAGATTTGAAGTGTATATTTGGATATAGAACCATGGAATTCAAGAAAAAGACCAAGGCTGCAGACATAAACTAGCAAACAGGTGGTAGTTAAAATCATAGGAATAGATGAAGTCACTCAAAGGCATTAGTCAGAATGTGAAACGTAGAGAATACAACAGCAGCAAATAAGTGTTACATTACTAGGCAGACTCGACATGTGGAAAGACATCAGAGAGTGGGGTCACAGAACCTAGGTGTGGAGAGAGTATCAAGAAGAAGTAATCATTAATGCTACAGAAAGGTCAAGTAAGATACATATGAAACAATGTGCGTGGGATTTAGTAATGGATCAATTGTTAATAATCATGGCCGGTACAATTTCCGTAAAATAAAAAGGCAAAAATAGCAGGTAAAGAGATTAAGCAGGGAGTAGGGGAGTGGAAATAGCAATATATGAAATTATTTCCAGAAACTTTTCTTTGATAGAAAGGAGAGTGACAAGATAATGAGACCAGAGAATCGGATAGAGAATATTATTTTTTTTCTTCCTTTATTTTATATTTAAGATGAGAGAGGTCAAGAAAAGAGGAAAAACACTGAAAATGTAGGCAAAGGGATGATTGGTTGATTCAGATTCTCAAACAAGCAGGAAGGGATGGGACTGAAGGAAAAATGGTAATGATGAACACACATGTTGATAGCTTGGTAAGTTTAAATGTGGAATATTGAGGGATGTTTTACTTTATATTCTCTTTTAAGTAGGTAGCAAATTCTTTCGCTGAGAATGAAGGGAAGTTTAAATCATGAGGACTTTAGGAAAGTTTTGAGGGTTATAAAAGAGCCACTCCGAGGAATGGAGGAGAAAGTGGTTAGGGACATGTTTGTCAGGCTGTAGTCGTCTACAAATGAGGTGTACAATTTCCTAAGAACAACAAATTTGTATTAACACCATGCCATTTGGTCGCATGATTTTCTCTGTAAGTGATTAACAGTCTGAGGGCAAGAAATGAGAAAATAGTTGGGTTGATCAAGGTGAAAGTGTAAAGGAGTTGAGGATTTCAGTGAGGTAATATCTACATAAGAGAATGAAATAAAGACAGAAAGATGACAAAGGAATTAGAAGGTTCACAGCTCAAGTAAATCCACTAGCACATGCAGTGGAAGGCAGGTAGTGAGAAACGTGGCAGTATAGGAAGTTGCGGGATATTCAAGTATAAAATCTCAGAAATGGAGCCACAGATTTTTAGGGTGTTTGGCCATGAGGATGATGGTTGAATGAGCATGTAGATGAAGGTCATTGGCAATGACATGGTTAAGCAACAGAGTGGCCATAATGTTGGAAAGTCGTATGAATACCGTGGCTGTCTCAATTACGGCAGGATCAGGGTAAAGAGAAAATCTGGGAGTCAGATGCCAAAGAACTCAGGAAATGTTGGAAACAAATAGGGAGCAGGAAGGTAGATGGTAAAGAAGAAAAAAAATAGAAAGTAGTCTACTTGGATAGCAAGAGCATCAAAGATATAGGGGATTATACCCAAAGGTAGAGCACAGATGATAAAAGGTATTGGAGAAAAAAGGACTTTGAGGCAGGTGGGGTGTAGGAGAATGAGGAGCCTCAAGGGAGAACGAGGAAGTCAAGACAAAAAAGCAGAGGGTTCCAGAAGGCACAGATAAGCAGTGTTTGGGTCAAAACACAGGGAGGCACAGCAGCAGTGTAGCGTTTGGGTGAAGGGAAAGGAAAAGGAAGATTTTTATAGAGGTTTGCATTTTGAGTAGTGAGCCAGGATGGCGGGGATAGGAAGCATGGTGATGAACTCACTCCAAGTTTTCAAAGAAAACTAAAGAATTATGTTGCAAGCTGAAAACCCAGAGATTGTGGGAGATCTGGGGAATTTAGCAGTGATAGGCCAATCCTTGCTAGGACCTGACCCACTGCTTCTCCAGATTCTGGCTGATTCTCCAAGATTTTGCTGGCTGTGACTTGGCTTCTTTTCTTGACTGCAATTCATAGCCTCCCTCTTCCTGTCTGCTGGATACACCTCTCCCAGTTCCAAATTTTTCCCTCCTCCACTTTACATCCCAGCCCTCTATAGGAATTAGTTAGTCCAAACACACCTGCTATGGGCCAAATACGTCCCTCAGAAGTTCGTATATTGGAAAACTGATCCCCATTGCAATAGTGTTAAGAGGGTGGAAAATCAACCTATGGCAGTGTTGAAAGGTGAGGTCTTTAAGAGGTGACTGGATCGTGATGACTGTGCTCTCACAAATGGATTAATTCATTTATGGAGTTGTAAACTAATGGTTTAATGGGTTGTCATGGGTGTGGCCTGGTGGCTTTATAAGGAGAGCACATATCCATGGGGGAGCTCTTGCCATTCTCACCATGTGACACCCTGCATCACTGCAGAGAGTCAAGACCAAGAAAAAGGCCCTCACCAGATATGAGACCTTGGATTTCTCAGCCTCCAAAACTTTAAGAAATAAATTTAGTTTTCTTGTAAATTACTCAGTTTCAGGTATTCTGTAAGGGACAGAAAACGAACTAATACAACACCTAAGCAATATACGTAGATTTGTGAAAGGATATTTTAATGGCAGCATCAGGGGTGAGGCCAACAGCTCACACACTTGGATATTTTGCTCATAAACTTGCCCACGAAACTTTAAGATTCTTTTTAAAAACTAGTAATTTTGGAGACAGAACAAGGTCTAGGAAGATGGCAAAGAAAATCAATCCCATTAAAACGCTCTTGTCCTAAGGCAAGTTTCTAGGTCCTAAGATCATCTGTACAGCTTCTTCTTATATTAACAAGTGACATTAAAGGCAAGATTAATCTGTACTCAAATTATCTTCCTTCTGGCCATAAATAGAAAAAAAAAAAAATGAAGCATGATCCAGTTATGAGTAAGAGCAGTGGCCAGAAGAGGGCTGGGCTGTGTCAGTGTCTGATCCAAAGTAGTAATTGGAGAGACAACTTACTGGCTGCATCTTGCCAAAAGTGAGCAAGAAACCACATACCAGAAGATCTATAAGGGAAGAAAATGATCAGAATCAGCACAGGCTTGGATGAGGAGCTATTTAAAGGTTCATCATTAATAAACATAGCACTACTAAATAAATATGATCCTAGATCAGAGGCTGTGTGTCTTTTCACTCCCTTTTGTGTATATCTCACCTCCACATGAGTAAATCATTTTCTCTGTATCCAAGTCTATTATGAGGGCAATATTGCAGGTTGTTAAGAAAATTTTACAGAAAGGAATAGCTAGTAGAGGGATCATGATACATTATTTTGTTTATGCATCCTCAGAAATCCCATTACAATTTACATGCTATATATAGGGAGTAGTATTTACATATTAGCACTCTCTAACTGTATATTGTGCTAATGTGGGCTGCTGCTTATTATTTTCACCCAAGAAAGAGCATAGCTATGGCGGGAATATATAAGATTGTCAAGTTTTTACCATAATAATTAAATTAAAATCATAACATATGATTTTAAACTCTATGTTTTGACATAGATTGTATCATGTGAACTTCATAAAAGTATGTGATTTTGACAAATCAGGTACTTTCTCTGCATTTCAGAGAGGAAGAGAAATCAAATCTTAGTGAAATTTAGGGTTGCTATGGTCTGAATGTTTGTGTCCTCCCAAAATTCATATGTTGAAAGTCTAGTCACCAATGTAATGGTACTAGGTGGGGCCTTTAGGAGGTAATTAGATCAGGAAGTGGAGCTCTCATGATTGGGATTAGTTTCCTTATAAAAGATGCTCCAGGGATTGTGTTGGCCCATTCTGCCATGTGAGGACACAGGGAGATGACCCTCACCAGATACCTAAACTGCCAGCACTTTGATCTCTGACTTCCCAGCCTCCAGATCTGTGAGAAATAAATTTCTGTCGTTCTTTAGCCACTCAGTTTATGGCATTTTGTTATACAGCCCAAATAGACTAAGACAAAGGTCTTTCCCTACATGGCATCCCTCGTCAATGTAATGGCAAGAAATGAAGCCAAAACCATTTTAACTCCAAAGAATGTGTTCTTATCTACTGTATCTCCTCCTGACTTAATTCTCTATATTCTTTGTGGTTGCATAACCTTGGAAAGTTACTTAACCTCTCTATACCTGAGTTCCCTACCTGGAAAATGCAGATTCCAATGCTGTTTACCTTGTAAGCTTTATTATGAGGATATACAAATAACATAATGAATATAATTGCTCAGCAAAGTGCCAAGGAGCACAAAAGCTCTCACAAATGCTACCTATGCCATTATTTCTCTTATACGATGGGAGGAAAAATGTAGAGAAGTTGCGGATACCTTCACAGACATTTATTCCATAAACATTCATTGAGTGTGCATGATATGCTGGGCAAAAACAATGTAAAGATATAGCTTCTTGCCTCCAGTGATTTCTGGCCCAAGGAAGGAAGTAGGTAAGCAAATTAATGTACTTCGATTATTAAGATAGAAACAGTGGAGAGGGGATAGTGAAGGCATCAAGCAGAGAGTAGTCAGGAAAGGTCTGGAAGTCAAGAAAATGGATCCTAGAAGGCAGCGTTCCAGACAGAGGGAGGAACATGGGCAGAGGCAAGAAACAGGAACTGCCTCAGTGTGCCATTCAGCCTGGTGGGAATGATAGGATGACAGGGACCCAGTAAGGTCGAAATTAATAATTAGACAAGGAGATAATTCCTTAAAGCAGGTAAGTTATGTGATTCCTTCCTTCCTTGCCCTCCTCCTTTTCTTCCCTGTCCCTTTCTCCATCTCTCCCTTCCCCTCCTTTTCTTCCTTTCTTCTTTCTTGCTCTTAACACACCTTCCCCCCCCCCCCCCCCCGCCTCAACATCCAGCCCTCAGACATACCACATTCTCAGTGTGTGTGTGAGGCACAGGGCCATTAGCAGCTGTTGTGCCAACAGTATTTGTTCAACAAGATAATTTTAAAACATAAAGACATAAACTTGGTGGATGGGTTGAAATTTTAGGATGTCAAATCATGTGTCTTTTTGCACAAAGAAGGTAAGTGGGAAAGGTACTAGGGAGGGGCCATATGACAGAGGATAGAGAAAGGATGTCATTTAAATAATTTAAGCAGTTTCCCTCTCCCCACTGCACTCCACACATCTGCTTTGTTTTTTGACACTTGAAGATAAGTAACTCTGGCTGTGCACTTGTCTCAGAAAGCCTCAACTCAGCAAGTGAAGAGGTGAGTCCTTCCAGATAAAGAGTGAATTGTACCGCTTCACCCATGTGCTCTTCCTCTCCAAACGGGTCTCCTGTTTACCTCTCTATCATTTGGCGCTCTCACCTGGATATGTTTTCTCAACATAGGGCCTTCATCTGTGCACCCATGCAGCACATGCACCCACACACAGTAATTGGAACCTGTTAATTACATCATCTATGACTCTCGCTTTTGTGGGAAGTTGGTTTCTAAATCCTCTTTCTTAGTGCCTTTTTTTTTCCCCAATTAGTTAAACGAATGATGGTATTTGTTTGCAGCTTCCAGTGTTGCCCATAAAGAACACCGGTCGTTCATTTAGGGACATTGTTTGATCAATGCTATGCAGGGCTATTTTATCTTTTTTCTGCTGATAGGAGAAAACAGTGATATGCCAGATTGAAACAACTGGAAAAACAGATTGCTGAATTAGAAGTGAAGATATAATTAGCTGCATCCTCCAATAATTTGTTAGAATTGGAAGCATTTAAGTCTGTACATAATCAAATATTGCCTGGAAATGCTACAGCATCTTTATTTTATGCTAACTAGCTTTTATGAGAGGGCAATAAAGAAGGAAATCTGCTTGCTAATTTGATTAAAAACACAATGGATCTCTGTTATTTCAGCTATCAAGACTCCAAGTAGGAGAAGGATGATTAGAAAAGAAAAGAATAAATTAATTTCATATTTAAGATCTGTTATCAAACATTGCATATTTTCAAAGTGAAATTATTCACAACAATTGAAGATGCATTGTTGTAATTGCTCTCAGAAAAGAATAGATATATTCCTAGTTTTTCTTTAAAATGAATAAAAATAACAAAAGATAGGGCCGAGCCCGTGGCGCACTCGGGAGAGTGCGGCGCTGGGAGCACGGCGACGCTCCCACCGTGGGTTCGGATCCTATATAGGAATGGCCGGTGCACTCACTGGCTGAGTGCCGGTCACGAAAAAGACAAAAAAAAAAAAAAAAAAAAGATAAAGTAGCACTGTATCATCAGTATTTATGGGAAAGAGAAGGTAGTTTATTAACCACATAAGCCCATTTTACGGAAAATAAAACAGATGGAAAGAATTTCAAAGCCATCCCAAAATACAGAGATGAAGATTTCAACAACCTAAGGACTGTATTCATTCTCTGCTTATACTATTTAATTTCCTTATTACATCATAGCTATTCATAGATGCATCTTCTTTGCTTTATTATGTATTCGTCCATTACACAGACATTCACTGAGCACCTGCTTCTATGTGGCAGACAGTGTTTCAGGCATGGGGCATGTTTCAAAGGATGAAGAAGATAGAATTTCCTACTGTCAAGAATCTTGCATTCTCTTTGAAAATGGACAATGTAAAAGATAAATAAGCACAATATATAGTTTTTTGGACAGTAACAAATGTTAAAGAAGATAAATATGAAGGAATATATAAAGTGCAGGGGGTGGGTTTTAATTTTAGAGAGAGTGGTCAAAAAAGGCCTCCCTGAAAGACTTGAGTGAAGATTTGAATGATGTGTAGTTACTGAGCTTGTGCTTATCTGCGGAAAGCCCTTCAGGCAGATTTGCAAAGGCCCTGAGGTAGGCATGTGCCTGGCTTGGTGCAACAGTAAGAAGGCTGGTGTTGATAGAGCACATCGAAGGGGTGGTAGGGGAGGGGGTGTACCCTGTAGGTCACAAGGTCACAGTAAGGATTTTAACTTCTAATCACAATGAGATGGAAAGCACTGGCTGATCTTGAGCAGAAGGGGAATGAGCTGCCTTACTTCATTAGATGTGAGTTTCTAAATGGCAGGGGCTGCTCTAGACCATGCAGCTTTGTACAATTCCCTCAGTAGCCTAACAGAGTGCTTCTTACTTAGGGTTCAGAAGTATGTGTTAAATAAATCAAAGTTCCAAAGACAATTCCAATTTCCTTTTTTATTTATATCCTCTCACTCTGCTTGTTTGTAGACAGCTCAAGAACCTTCTTATCTACTTTATTATTTAGTACACAATCAACTCTGGAAAGTATTTATTAATTATGCTGGTTACCTTTTACACACAATTTAAAATGTGGCTTTAATTTAAGCATAAAAATGACAAATTTGCAAACTGCAAAGGGAAAACACAAGAGCTTATATCTTTATAGTACAGTTTAAATGCCATACTTTCTACGAATTGGCTAATATGGTGAGTGCTGAAAAAAAAATTTCTCAATACATCATGCATATGGTAAATATTCTTTGCTTTTCTTCCTTTGGAACTACAGTTAAAGAGAAATAAATTAATTCTGGTGTGCCACTTTGTCACAGAAAGAAGCCAAAGGGATATCTCTAAATTTCTGTTTTATGTACTTTCTTATTCTTTTCCACATTACCCTAAAACAGCATTACTACTTGGTGAAAGTTTTGTTTTATTGTAAAATGGTAAAATGAATTTTAAATTTACTTCAAAGGATGCATCCAGGAGTCAGCTAAATATGCTCATGGATTTGCTGCAGTCGTGGTTTTATTGCTGCTAATTGACAAGTCCAATTGTACAACACTAAATTTGGAACTTAAAATTCCCTGTCTTTGAATAGCAGTAATTTAATCAAGCTTGCTTTAGCTCCCTTATTATTTCATGTTGAAATATAAGCAAATGCTCCTCTTACAGAAATTAAATAGAGAGCAAAGAATTCACAGGCCAAAGAGTAACAATCATTGCAAACACAATTACCTTCTCACATACAAGTTAAAGCAACTCTCCCTCTTTTTTTAAAATCTAATATCAGATGTTTATACTAAAGCAAAAGAAAAAGATGAGCAACTGTGGAATATTGAAATACTAAAGCTATTGCGTATTTTCTGAGAAAAACTAAGCTTCAGGAAGCTTATAACTATAGATCTTAAAACTTAAGACAGAAGTAAGCCTTCTTCATATATCTAGAAGCAATGTGAACATTTGCCACTAGTAGCACCCAGAGTGAAGATTTCTTTACTCTCCATCCTTCCCATACTGATTGAATGATGATGACCCCAGGGGGTTAGTCAAGCAATCATCTCATACAAACTGTTAAAGCATCACTTCTTGATGGCCAGCCATGATGGATTCAGGCTTGCATAACTAATCTGCAGGAGTTCTTTGAAGATATCACAGCCATGCTAGATAAAAGATTTCAGGGACTGAGATATAGTTAATATTTTAGAAAAAAAGTACATTTGATATGGTTCCACATCAGAGATAAAGGTAAAAGAGACATGGAAAGTGGGATAAAGCCAAAGGGAAAATTGGTTTTAGAGACAACTACAAAGAAAAGCCTTCAAAAGAAACATTTATGTAGGAAAAAAAAAATTGAAGCTGGGCTGCCCATGTGCAATTAATTGCAAGTCAGTCTTTCATTACAAACCATTTTTAATGCACCAAATATCTTACAAAGCCGAGATAACTAAAATACTTTCTAACTGCTTACTGTAGTAGACTAACCACTAAGCTAAGAACATAAAAATCTAGGTTCTACTCACAGCAAATGATTACAGGACTGTGGGCAATTAACACTCAGAGTCTCAGATTCTAACTGAGAGAAAGGGCAATTAGTGCCACATAGATCAACAAAGCCCCTTCTATTTTTTAAAATTATTTTAAGATCTCTGTGGAGCTCTGGGGAATTTAGAGGTTAGAAGCTAGTCAACACACACCATCAAAAACCAAACAAAACATAAGTAAATAATCATCACATAAGTCCCTCCATTAAGATGGATAATTAAAATGAGTAAGTAGTCTGTAGTGCATCAAAACAGAATGAGACTGCTGGCTTTTTCAAATTTTACAATTTCGCTTTCAGTATATAATCAGTAGAGCTGTGGAAACGTGCTATGAGGATTATTTAGTTCTGGTTTCTTGATACTTTCATTGACCCTGTGAAAACAGTTAAATATTTCAAAGCTTGGAGAGCCATGGAGAAGCTCAAGTTGTAACAATTTTGTGTCGCCTGAGGTACATATTGCTGCAGGTATGCATTTTATAATAGGTTTGAAAAGACATGAAAATAAGAAGAATGTAAATAACTACTGTGTTGGCTTTATTCTGAATCTACACATGCACACACATCCCAACAAAATGTTCTCTAGCTGCTTTTATATGACTGTGGTTTAAAACTTGGGCTGCTGGATTTTGAACTACTTAAAAGAATAGACTGCTTTCATTATTTAATTCTCCAGCAACACCTTAGAGAGCCAGTACTCTGCATTTTTGTTAAATTTAATTCTTCTACCACTAGGAGTGCATTTTTTTTCATGAGGAACATGATTACTAATTTACATGATATGTAACTGAGTTTAAGCATAAAAACATATCTATTGCAAACTATAATGAAACATTTTGGGGATAAAATTAAAATATTTTGACTTAAAATTCATCCTTCCATGCCTTTTAACCCAAAATAGGTAAATATTTTTGATAACTGAAAAAAAAAAAAAATCAACATAAACCTTCTGAGAAAGTACTTTCATTTTACTAAGTCATGGAAATTCCATTGCCTTAGATCAGGTGTATATTACCAACATCAAGCCAAACTCAATTATTCACAATGATCAGCAATGCTGAGAATAAACCTAATTGAAATATGGATATTGCTAGAAAAAAATACAGCTGCTAATTCCAACAAAAGCAAGCATTTCTTCGTCTGAATTTTTTAAAATTATATTTCTAGAGCAAAAGATAACCTCTGCCCACCTGGACCTTGGTTCTTGTAGGAGGGATAAGACATATCCAAGAATAACCACAATACCAAGAAGAGAAAATGGTGTATATTAGAGACTTTCAAATAAAGTGCCATGAGAATACAGGAGGAGTGATCTGGGACCAGGGAAGCCATTACACAGATAACGACATTTTTGGTAGGCTTGGACTTTGAAATATGAAAATTAGGGGCAGAGGTTTGATGGCTCCAACATTCCAAGTAGAGAGAACAATGTGCGGAAAAAGCAAGGAGTGAGAGAGGTATGAGGCATATACTGCGTATACTGTTTTACCCGAGCCTCTAGTGTGTGAAAGAGCAAAGTAGGCAGTAAGGCGCTGGATGTCGGAGACTTTGCATGCCTGACGTGGACTGTAGTCATCAGGCTTGGACGAGACCTGGAGGGACTTAAGAGGGAGAACAACAGAACAAGAGCTGTGATTTAGCAGATTTACGCCGGCTGCAGCGCGTGGGACGGAAGGTGATGCTGCCTCAACAGCTCCTTAAATGAGAAAAGATACTGCAATAGCAGCTCCCCCAGGTGCCCCTGGAAATCGGTCTGCGGAACCTGCAGCACACGGAACGAAGACGGCCTGCCCCTTCCCACAACCCCTGTATCTGTGAACAGATAAAACTTTTCTACACATGAGCTGTGTGTGCAGCTGACCAGGTAGGAATAATTATAACGAAAGGCACATATAATTCCCTAGAATTGGGGGTCGAGACAAGATAACACCCAAATACTTCCACTCTGTTTCCGTTTTAGGTTTTGAAGTTTTATAACAGCAAGTTATTTAATTCATCTTGAGGTTTGAGCTACAAGCCACTGATACCAGCATCCTAATTATCTTTATCAACGTGGCTACAGAAAGGAAAAGTGATTTCGTCATTTAGATTTGCAGATAGCAAATAAAGTGCTAATTGATATTTTGATTTCCAAAGTAAGCAGACTAGATAACAGCAAGAAAATGTTTAACCTAAGGTCATTTTAAAGGCTAAAATAGATGTTGAATTTAGACTCCAAAGGAAAGTGAGGAGAGACCTGCTGGAAGCTTAAATGCTTTGATTAAACTTGATAGTGTGTTTTCCTTAGGGTAACTTCTACTTCAAGATGAGCCTCATTCCATGGGCTAGGCCATTGTAATTATGTATAATAGAATTTTTTTTTTCCAAAATACATTACCAATGTCTGAAGGAGATAATCTTATCTTAACAGAGAAAAGAAAATCTGTCAAATAGAAGGGAAGAAATTATACTTGTCTTTCTTTCGTTTGCTGCTTAAGATGAAGTGAAAATGTTTGCCTGTTATCAGACCAAGTGCAGACATACTTTGAGGAAACTACCTTTCCTTAAAGATTTTATTAGGTAAAAACATCAGTCCTGCCTTCCTTCTTGCTTCAGGATACTGCAAATGGCCTCAGGACACATCTACATGCTAGTTCACTTAGAAGAATCATTCCCAAAGTTATGCAGAACAAAACTCCCCTAAATTCTCAAGAGACTAGTTACAAAAAGCCATAAAAAGATTTTTGTTAGATACAGATTCACTATTCTCTTCTCTCATGAGCTTTGAGTCCCAACTAGGATATTTCGGACCAAAGAAGTATTTTACACTTTCTCTTTCTCCAGGAAGCAACCATCCAATATAAAAGGAGTTACATAACCAAGACATAACTGTGAGCTTAGATATTATTTTTAATCTCCAGAGCCTGCTTCTTATCATAAAATGATCTCTCAAGCTCCATAATTTGGGATAGAAAGCAATGGCTATCTATCTTAAAGAAACACAAGCGAGAGCTTTAGAGAGATGAAGTTGAGAAGCATTCAAAAAGGGATCAGAGGATACTCCTTTTCACAGGTCCACTTGATGCCAGAACCTGTAGGAAAAAAATTATAGAGATATATTTAGTCCCATCTTTATATAGGGAGAGATCAGCATTACATTTTGAAAAACCACAGGGAAGAAGCCTATTATTTAAAGTCTGGTGCCACTCAAGATTCTGTTTTTGGTCATCGACTCTTCGAATAGGTCATATCTTCCTCTTTACATACTGTTATATGCTGGTGACAACCAAGTCTATAAATTCAGCCCAGAACTAATTCCTGATGTTCAAATTTGAATAATGACCTAGATTTACAAGTGAATGTACCTTCCACAGGCATCTGCCACCCACCCTGTCTTCTAGAGTACTCTGTCCCCTCTCATAGCACTCCTTGCACAAGTTTTAAGTGCTTCTTTCACTGCCGATCTCTCCCACTGGACCAAAAGCCCTGGGAGGGCCAGGGTGATGTCTGTTTTGTTCATCTTTGGGGACTTAGCTCCTGGGATAGCAGCTGTTCAATAACTATTTCTTATATAAATGAATTGATAAAGCGAGCTTGAATAATTTTGGACAATTAAACTTTTATAAAATGTCCTTCTTAAGCAATCTGTTCTCCAGCCACTGCCATTTAAGATGAAGGGATTGCATTAGAATTTGTCTAAGGGCCTGTTTACTTAGCATCACAGCGTATTGATTCAATATGTACAGTCATTTTTAGACTATGATTCGCTGCATGAATATTCTGCCAAGCACAAATAATTAATATTAGTGACCATTCAGTTGGTAGAGCTGTAAACAGAGAAATGTTGCCTTTCTAAAGAAAATTACTAAAAATGCATATGCATTCAAAGCAATACCTGTAGAGCATAATATGAGAGTGCTTTCATTCCTCCACGCATGCACAGGTCAGTGAACACTGAGCTTTGCCTTACAGAGGATAAGCAAACTGCATCTGGGCACCTTCTGGGGAAATTGAAGTCTAGTTAGGAACAGCACTCAATGGACACAAATTTTAGGTATGATACACAAGCCATTAATTCTCATCAGTAAAGGGAATACACAGTGCCTTAAAACAAGCCCATTCTTTTTTTTCCTGTCTAAGAAGTGGATACCAAACTGGGGTACTTAACAAAAGTATTTATATGTCATAAGTAATTGTCAGGATAATTTTTCAAGATTTCAAATTCTGTAAAGAAACATAGGTAAACAATTTTTGAAGAGCACCAAATCAGACCATCTGAGACTTGATTCCTTTCAACTCATTCAGGATGTACTCTGTGCATGCTGCTCTGTTTCTCCCTGCCCTCTTTTCCAAATAAAATCATAAAAGAATGTTTGGCATTGACTGATGCTTTGCATTAATCCTTATTTGGGGGATACTGGAAAAACTGATGTAGTATCATTTTTTCTAAGATATGGGATTCCCAGTGACTAGCTGGTGTGAAAAAAAGTTCTGAATACCTTCTAAATATCTTCCTAAGTATGAAATTGAGAAATATCCTAAGAAGTCAAAGAAGTCAGACTGAATTTAGCTGAGAAAATTCAAAGTCATATGATTTCTGCTAGAAAGTTCTCTGCATCATGATAATGACCATTATATCTCAGATCTTTACAAAGGTCTTTGCTCAAGCAAGACCAAAATAGTAACCTGTTAAATGAGAATACAGGAAATACTACCTACCTCGCTGAGGTCTCTCATTTATCACCATGTCTTGAATCTCACTTCTCCAGTTTCTTTACAATTTTCAACTATGAATGCTAGAATCACTGCTGTCATTTATTACAAAAAAAAAGAATGTCTTTATTTCTATTTACATTTGCGTTTTAATTTCCTGCCCCTTTCAGAAACATTTATTTTGCTAAGTAATGGCCAGCAGCCTATCTCAATCTGGAAAGGAAATGATTAAATTCTCAGTTCTCCTGGAGGGGGAGGTACTATATCTATCTTTTGTTTCTGGATTTGATTATCACACTGTATGTTTCTGCCACATTAACCCCACTTCAGCACGAGTTTTCAATATGAGTGAGGGGAGAAAGTGCGATAGATTCTTTCAATTCACTGGTTAATCTTATTTGACACAAAATTTGCTTCCATATAATAATGATGGTATTTCATATTACTCTCTACATCAGAGCTCAAAGTGTTTTATAGTATCACTTTAATCATGTTTATTATGCTTCTTAGAGTTGGATATGAGCAAAAGTGAAAGAAATACAAGAGCACAGAGTAGTGAAATCATTTTCCCAAATGGTGATCCACTGTTAATGCTGTTTTCAGTTCTTCTGATTCCCTTTAGTTGTCTATATAGCCACAATTATTTAGTCAAATTTTATTTTTAAAAATTATTCTTTTGTTGGAATTCCAACAAAAAGCAAACAAACTACTTCATTGCTTAGTACTTGTTATTTGAAAATTATGAGGTGTATGTATTAGTAAACTTGTTTTTGTCTATAAATTACAGAATGCACATCTTAAATGCTCTTTAAAAAAAAAGAAATTTATTAGCTTATGATATAATTTAAGAGTCCAGAAGTTGGTGGCTTTTGGTAGTCTGGTCACGTATTAATTACTTAATTTCTTTACAATTCTATCAGCGCTTTTTTATTGCACAAAAAGCTTCATTCTTTGACTTAACTTTTCTCATGGTTGCCAGTGGCTACTGAATTCGTAGGTATCGTATCCACCTAATATATTGTCCAGATAAAAAGAAAACATCTTAGGTTAAGTAAAAAGAAAACTACTCTTTTCCCAGTAGTCAAAAATTCTGGTTTCAGCCTACTCGAACAAAATTATTTCACTTGTGCACTTCTGAACCAATCAATGTAACCAGACAGCTCCTATATATATACAGATTTGAGTAAGCATTCACTTAGGACTCATGGAAATTATCTCTTGGGGTGGGGCCACTCCTCCAGATTGCTTGCTGCTGTCCAATAGGAGAGGGGCGCAGTGCATGTGGAGGAGCAAATGACAGTCCCAGTACTTTGTCAAACTTTCTTTACATCTCAATAGGCTCTTAAATCACAAAAGCATTTTCTCTATTGTATAAAAAATCAGCAGAGCAAAGGATTCTCTCATTATACAGCAGTTGCTTTGCTATAGCACCTGCCTTTTTTTGAATGCTCTTAGCAAGCCTATAAGGATTTTAAAATCTGCTTCTAATATGCAGTGTTGTTCATTTGCTTTTTGTACCATTAAATATATGATCCTTGAAGCAATTAATTTCTAGTTTTATTTCTTAACATGTCTTTATTAGGTGCATTTTACCTTTTTCTAGTCTAGGACTTTCTCCTGTAGCTGGTTACATCTTTTTATATAACTGTTTCCTTTCAGAGTCTATAAAGCCAAGCTATCTCTTCCAACCTTTTAATTTAGGGTTTTGTGGTTGCAGTGATGAGAGGTGATTTCACGGAAGGAAATAATTACTTTGCTGGTGTTTAAGGAATATTCTCGTAATTGGTGAGGTTGATGTAATGTTTCTTCACCAATGGATTATGTAATGCTACTAAAAAGTTTTTACATTTTTACACTGGTCCAGGTCTGGTAATTTTCCTTCCAACCTGAAAATACTTTGAGGATCAGATCTATGAGCCACCATACTCTCACAATGAACTCTTTTTAATGCTCTTTTTGTTGTTTATTAGCTTATGTTTTCCTCATGGGGCCTTGAGGACATTACTGGTTTTTGTTTTTTGATTTTGGTTTTTAGTTTTTTAATCACTATCTCTTTTCTTTTCATTTTATGTCATCATAATCCCATTGCTTATACAAGTAATATATAAATGCAATATCTCCTTTTTAATCTGTGCTGAGATTCGAGTTTTGCTTATGTAAATTATGACTGCCTATATCTAAAGAACGGATGTACGTTACCATTAAGTAAAATAATGGGCAGGAAATGTGAGTTTGAAATGTTCTTTTTTTCCCTTTGTTCCCATTAAAATTGGGTTAGTTCTTTGTTAGCAAAATGAGAAAGAAATAAGTCAAAGCTTTTGCCTAGAACCTTGTCCCCAAAGAACTAAGTTAACTATACCTAGCCCTAAAGAAGGACTAACTATACCTAACTATATATACTAACTATATATACTATATATATAACTATATATATAACTATAACTAACTATATATATAACTATATATATAACTAATATATATAGTATATATAGTTAGTATATATATATAAAAGTGTATATATATATATATATATATATATATAACTATACCTAACTATATATACTAACTATACCTAGCCCTAAAATCATGATTGGCTAAAGACTAAACAAGGTCTGGTTTCTCTAGGATTTCTGCCATAAACTCTTTGATTCTATATAATATGCTCAATCCCTTCACTTTCACTTTCTCTTGTAATTGTGAAATGGGTGTGATAATTCCATCCACAGTACCTCCGAAGTCTGTTACCAAAATCACTGAAGATATCACAAAGTAGGGCCTTGAGGTCCTCAGAGTATGGTAAATAAATATTAAATGAGATAAAATGTAAAGGCGCATGCGTCTTCTCATAATCTTTCTATTATTCTGGTGAACTTCTTGTATTTTACATTTGGAAGAGAATGCTTAATAAAACTACTTGGGGAATTTACACCAAGTTAGAGTGAACAATACTCCTAGATTTATATTAGTTACAAAGAAAGTTTCAGTTTAGAATTTATTCAAGGCAAATGATGATATTTAAAAATCAACCAAGGATTTAATGTCTTTAAATCAAGCAAGGGCTGGCCAGTTAGCTCAGTTTGTTAGAGTGGTGCTGATAACACCAAGGTCTGTTGTTCAATCCCCTAGTGGCCAGCCACCAAAATAAAAAAAAGAAATGTCAAATTAATTAATTAATTAATCATGCAAAAACAATGTAGGAGAATTTAAACATTTAAGTCTCAGAAATGGCATTGAGGAATGTAAAACTAATTTAACTAATGACTTCAAAATCTTGTATAATATATATACTTGTTTTCCAAAATAGGAAATGAATTCACTTCTTAGTAAGAACTACTCCATTCTGCAATTTAAAAATTGAATCAATAAGATATTAATAGCATATTAATATAGAGCAACCCTCCCTTGCATTTTTTTTCTCTGTTAATTCAAAGAGCACTTCAAATCTACTACTGTCTTCTCTTTTTTTTTTTTTTGGTGTTTGGCAGGCATGGATCCAAACCCATGACCTTGGGTGTGTTCTAACCGACTGAGCTACCTGGCCGGCCCATGTCTTTTCTTTGGATACAGGCTCATATAGAGATTTTTGCATAATGATATGATTTGAATGAAGGGAATACATATAACAAATACAATTTCCATAGCTATTTCTTTTTCTCTCTAACTCTAAAATTCCATTTGTGAGTATCACATTTTCCAGTCTTTAAGTATCACTAATAGAACAAATGTTATTAGGAAAGATAATTAGATATGGCCTCAACAATGATGACTTTTAAATAGCACTTTTGCAATCTGTTGTTCTGAAGAAAATATGAATAGTGGTTACCATAATTGTCACAATGCTATTTACCTGAGCTTTATATTTCACGTGTCATTTTTCTAAATAAATAAATAGAAGGAACACACTCTCACTGACTCCATTTCTAATATATATTTTCAAAACAGGGTGATGGTTTAATAGCTTTTAGTCCTCTTCATATCATAATGGACAGGCTGGAGAATAGGATTTTCCCCACTGTGTAGGCACATGATATTGAAGCAGTAAACACTATACAATGTAAGGTAATCTTTATATATACATATATATATATACACACACACACATATGTATATGTATACACACGTACATCCTAAGACTGAAATATTTTATTAAGACAAATTATTCTTCAGGAGCATTATATTAAATATCAAGTATTAATCTATTTGAATTCATGATCTGACAAGGGGATTTATTAACTTCTCTCAGGTGGAAACCATCTTGCAACAGGGCAAAAGAGACTGGACTCTAATTCCTTAATCACTCCTGTGACTCTAGGGACAGATACTCATTAATCAGCCCTTTGGTAAGAAATTTGCTCTGTTCTTTTGATGATCAAATTTTCCTGGGAAACAAAGAATCTGTAACCATTTTTTCTGCTTCCATGACATTAGATTTGTTAGCTCATCACCCCAATTGCCCATGACTTTATTCTATACCGTTAATAACTAAAATTTAAGTTCTCACTCTTTTTTCCTGTATCACCCATCTAGGCTTAAATTCTCAGAACTTGAGCATCATTACTTAAATTTATTTTTAAGTACTTTCTCATAGATCGCTGCATCCCTGGCTTTGTACTCTGAATGATGATCTACCAACTATTAAGCTGAGACAAAGGAGTAAATAATTAAAAGCAACTATTCTCTAGAACATTCTTCAAAAAATCACAGAATGGAGTAAGACATAAGAAATTAGAATATGTTATTAAAATACATTCCACAAGATTAAATGCATTGGTAGACCTGTATGTCTGTAAGAAGATTTAAAAATGTATAATTTGTAGAAATGTCTCTCAAAACAGGCTTTCAGAGCCAGACTAATTACACTGATTATATCCTTGTGACTTGTTCTCTTTCACTCACATAAGGTCTGCCCATGGTATTTCCAAGCATCCTTCATGCTTTAAACTGTCTTCTACTGGAGCCAGAATCCAAGTTCCATTCATTTTTCGATCATTTCAGTCCTTTGCATTAAAGTCCTTGTACTTTTATTTAGGGCTATAAGCATGTCACAGTATCTGTTAAATGACTGAATGACTCAGTCATTACAGTTTCATAAATGAGTCTCATACTGACAGGATTTCAAACACATTTATTATTTTAGCTTTGGAAGTAATGGATAGTTGTGGTGAATTGTATCAGTAATTCATGCTTTATTAGTGATAAAGCTAAACACATATACTTTTTTTGTTACTACCACAGTTATTTCTTATTCTTCCCTGGATATAATTTTTTTCACTGGTTTAAGTTTAGATTATCCAAAAAAAGAAAAAGAAGAGAGAGAAAAAGAGAGGAAGAAATAGTTAGAATAAGCACCAGATAAAATGGGAAGGACTGGCTGGCCAGGTAGCTCAGTTGCTGGTAACATCAAGGTCTGCGGTTTCATCCCTGTACCAGCCAGCAAACAAAAAAAAAGGAAAGAAAACAAAAGAAAAAAATCAGAGGACAGAAGAATCATCAGGACACTTTTTAGTTACAGGTAAAAAGGTCTTTAAGATTTTTTTTCCCAAACAGACTTCCTGACTGATCTTTTAAAAATACTGCCATGCCATGTGTTTTCAACTTAAAAGATGGCTCAAAGCTTCAAATGTTGTGGACACCACTAATTTAATTCTCAGCACACTGAATTAAAATTGGGAATTCTGAAATCTGTGTTAATGAGGGGATTTCAGTTGTAATGAAGAGTTGTCATAGAGGCGAGGAGGAAACTGAATGAAGTTCTGCATTGCCCAGTCTTTTGAGCAACTAATTTGTGCTGATGAAAGATACTACAGTCATGCTGTCTGTGTCTGCAAAATAAATAGCTTCAAATTCCATCGTTGACTGTGTTTGTGGTTGAATAACAAAGATTTTGTTTACCTGATTTGTGTAATAGTCACTGCAGTCAATCCAGTGAAATAATTGGTCAATGTAGTTGGAATAATGTATATGAAAGCTTTTTAAAAACTATAAAATGCTATAAACTTTTAAAACATTATTTATCATATTGCTATATGTAGTAATAAACAAATTTGTCCAACTTGATGATTCACTAAATTGTCCCAGATAAGTCAAAAAATGTGGAAAAGATAAGCTAATAATAGACACTGATGGTTTTTATAATTCTGCCATTGTAGATAGCTAGTTCCTAATTATGGAAATGGGCTTTGTTGGGAGCATGGAAAAATGAAAATGCAGATCTATCAATGCATGTTGATTACAAATATATTTCTTTTCCATTGCAAAATTACCACATTTGGATTTTTCTCTACTATTACTTTTTATTTATTTAATGTAGTAGGAATAATAATGATGATGAAAAGGTGCTGATGATAGAGAAAGAGAGAGAGAAGAAGAGAGAGATAGAGAGAAAGAATGTATGACAGAGAAGGAATGAAAGACTGAATGTTCTAGTTCAAAACCATGGTTACAAAAAGGCAGATTATAATCAAGGTATAACCTACATCGACTTCTATAGGGTAAATTAAGAGGGGTATCTTAGAGGAAAATCTGGATTAATTTTGCAACACTGGATTAGAAACAATTATCAGTACAAGAATACACTCAAGGAAAAGGTTCTATATCTAGAGATTTACTATGGTCTGAATGTTTATGTCCCCCAAATTTCATCTGTTGAAGCTTAATCCCCAGTGTAATAGTATTAAGAGGTGGGGCTTTTGGAAGGTGATTAGATTATGAGGGTGGAGTTCTCATGAATGGGATTAGTGCCCTTATAAAAGAGGCCCAAGGGATCTTGTTGGTCCCTTCCACCATTGAAAGACACAGCTAGAAGACACCCTCTATCAAGAATAGGCCCTCACTAGACACTGAATCTGCTAGCAACTTGATCTTGGACTTCCCAGCCTCGAGAACTTTGAGAAATAAATGTTTGTTTATAAACTACCCAGTTTATGGCATTTTGTTATAGCAGACTGAACAAAGTAAGACAGAAATAGATATAGATATAGATACAGATATAGATATATAGGCATAGATTAGGTTTGACTCCTTTGGAAAGAAGAGTAAATAGTTTCAGTACTAGAGATGACTGCCTGAATGTGGTTGTGAATACTCATAGACCACACAAATATTTATGTGATCTAGAATGCAGCCTCACACTTTTAGCAGTACAATGAATTTATGTTTTCTGTTTAACAAAAATTGTACTGTGTAGATTAAAAAAAAAATAAAACAGTACCTGTAACTTTTGCATTATTAATACATGATTGCCAGATATCTCCAAAAAAAGTGTACCCACTCCATATGCCTTTTATCAGCGGATATGGAGGAGTGATGTTCACCATTCCAGCAATTCATGCTAGTGGATTTGGACTTCCTTACTCCAAACACTGCTCCAAACGCAGTCTGCTCTTAAACACATGAGTTCTTAATTTCAGACAGTATATTTTCAGTTCCAGATATTCATTTGGTTCTTTTTCAAACGTTTCTTTGTTGAAATTCTGCATCTTTTAGTCCAGCTTGCCCAACTTTTAATTATAAGAGTGACAATTCTTGACATCCTAGGAGACCACGGGTTTCTCAGATTTTTCTTAATACTTGACTTTAAACAAGTACAAGTAATATTTGAAGATTGAACCTTTAATGTTCTAAATTTTTGTATGTTGTCTGCATAATGAGTTACATTTCTCATTAAATCTCTTTTGTAATAACACTATATATCCTCAGTAACATCCAGATCCACAGACTGAGCAAGGTGGTGATACAGCAAGTTAGTGAAATATCCCGGGCAAGCCCCCCCGTGGAGGCAGCAAAAGAGTGGCCTTGCCAAACTGAAAGAAAAGCATTCCCTGACAGAATATTTTATTTGGGGCACAAATAATTGGCAATACTAGTTAGAAAACACTGTCTTTATTTTTCAAAGCATTTGCTCATTCCACTACACCTCAGGTAATATGTGTCAAAATTCCAGGATGATGAAATGTTTTCAGTCAATACATGTTTTCTTTGATGGCAAACAGCATGTTAGAAAGTCAACCTGTCTGTCTTCTGCTTAAACTTACAACAATTGATTCACAAACCTTTGCTAGGGTATAATGTTTAAAGATTTTTCTGCAGACTAGATTCATTATATGACCAGGGGCATTGTATTCAGAAATGAGTTTTCTCTAAGAAGTCTTACTATAATTCTGTATTATTGTGATTTGCTGATGGTTTCTTAGCAGGTACATACAACAATCTATAGGCAGTCAGGGCTGGCTGGTTAGCTCAGCTGGTTAGAGCGAGGTGCTGATAACACTGAAGTCCAGGGTTCAATCTCTGCACCTGCCAGCCTCAAAAAAAAATGTGTGTGTGTGTGTGTGTGTGTATGTGTGTGTGTGTGTGTGTGTGTGTGTGTGTGTGTGTGTGTGTGTTTGGCAAAAATTGTTAACAGTACACCAAAGATTAGGGTAGTTTTTGGTCTGTTCACTGGTGAAAACAAACTGCAGCATGGCTGGAAAGTCAACTGAGCTCTGCTGCATGTTCAGACATGGGACGTGGGGGGCTGGGGGGGGCAGGTGGACAGACTGTGTACTTGATAATCACAGCCTCACTGAGGCTGCGCTCAGGCTGTGCATCCAGCCTGGGAGTCAGTCATGGGAGCGGCCTTCAACAGGCCCTTTCCTGAAGGCAGTGATGTTCTCTGATGCAAGTTCAAGTAATAGGATTTAGTTTGCTCATTTCACCAAATATTCTCAGCGCCCTGTAGGTACTACAGAACTTTGAGTCTAAGATTCCGCAGCAACTCTGAGGGTGCTTGCTGGGGTCCTCAGGGCAGTTTGCTCTACTGAGAAACTTCTCCATTTTCTCATGCCTCCTCCCAGCTCTTTGCTTCAGGGTGCGTACTGCCTGTTCTATCCCGAAATCATACCTATTAGCAATGACCAAATACTACACAAGTACTACAGTTTCTGCACTTTTTCCCTATTACTTACTCTCTCTCTTTTTTTTTTTTTTCTTGGTGATAGTTGGCAGGTACAGGGATGGAACCCTGGGCCTTTGTGTTATCAGTGCTGTGCTCTAACCACTTCCCTATTCCTTATCTCTTATGACTCCATTCTCTCTTAGTTCTTCTTGCTGAAGGGCTTGGCATTTCAGAACCAATCCCATTTTATTTGAGAAATTGTCCATCAATATCACTTTATGAATGTTACTTGGGCCATCCACTCTTCTACATTTTTTGATTATATGAATAATCTTTTATAAACTGATAGCTTTGTTTTCTTTCCCTCAACTTCCTGAGTCTCTTCTCTGACTCTGGTGCCACTCTGGATATGTGAAATTATCTAGAAGATATACTCCGTGTACCTGAGGCTTTACCACATATAAAATTTTATGGTTTGAGCATGAATAAAGTATAAAAATTCTGTGCATAATCTGCTGTAGGCACAGCCGTCAGTGGTGTTTGGTGGAAGGTACATTTCGTAGTCTGGGAGAATGACTGCCCTTAGAAGTAAAGGTGCATTGCTTCTCTTTCAGATTCCACAGGATGCCAGTGCTGCCATACTGTTATTATTTCCTATCTCCAAATACGATCTGATGATATTTAGCAGCAGGCAGTGTTAATGGTCAGGGTCAAGATAAGTAGTAATAGATGTCCCAAGCTAATACTGAAAAATTTGGAAGTTTTCTGACAGTCTGGTACAATGCTTTTTAAACTTTAATATGCATACAGATCACCTGGGTGTTTTGATAAAGATGAAAACTCTGATTCAGTAGTTCTGGGATGTGACCTGAGATTTTAGATTTCTGACAAGCTCCAAAGAAAAGCAGTGCTGCTGGTCCAGAGACCACATTTTGAGTAGCAAGATAATTGGGCCAGACTGTTCAGTACAGAAGCCACTTGCCACAGGTGGCTATTGATGGTGTTCTTCAGGTCAATTGTATCCCTACTGATTTTCTACCTATTTGATTTATCAATTACTGAAACAGGGGTGTTGAAGTCTCCAACTATAAATATTGATTTGCCTATTTCTCCCTGCAATTCTATCAGTCATTGCCTCATGTATTTTGGCACTCTATTGTTAGGTAGATACTTACTAAGGATTACTCTATTGTTAGGTTGGTACACTAAGGATTAGACTTCTTGGCAAACTGACCCCTTTATCACTATGTAATGTCCATCCTTGTCCCTAATAATTTTTCTTAATCTGAAGGATGCTGTGTCTGAAATTAAAATCGTTACTTCAGCCTTCTTTTTACTTACTTATTTTTTAATTAATTTTTTTTTTTTTTTTTTTTTTTTTTTTTGGTATCTGGCTGGTTCAGGATCAAACTCTGGGCCTCGATGTTATCGCTACCATGATCTAACAAACTGAAATAACCAGTAGGATGGTGTGTCTCTCTCCATCTCTTTACTTTTAAACTGCCTGTGTCTCTATATTTAAAGTAGGATTTTTGTAGGCATTTTTTACCTCTTCTGGCTTCTTCCAAGATGTTTCTCTCTGTCTTTGGTATTCTTCAGTTTGAGAATGATATATACCTAGACATAAAATTTTGGGTGTTGATCTTTCTTAGTATTCTCTGAACTTCTTGGGTCTGTGGTTTGGTTTCTATCACTGATTTAGGAAAATTCTCCACTTATTATTTCAAATATTTCTTCTGCTTCACTTTCTCTTACTTCATCTGGTATTCCAATTATGTGTATGCCATTCCTTCTGAGATTGTCCTACAGATCTTGGATGTTGTGTTCTGTTTTATTCCCTTTTTTTTTCTCTTTTTATTTCAGTTTGGGAAATTCCTATTGACATATCTTCAAACTCTCTGGTTCTTTCTTTACCCATATCCTTCCTATGGGTGAGCCCATCAAATGAAATGGCATTTTTTATTTCTGTTACCATTGTTTTGATTTTTACAATTTGCTTTTGGTTCTTTTTTAAAACTTTCATTTTTCTTCTTAAATTTCCCACCTATTCTTGCATGTTTTCTGCTTTTTCCATAAAGCCCTTAACATATTAGTCATTGGTATTTTAAATATCCTGTCTAATAATTAAAAATCTTTGTCATAACTGAATCTGGTTTCAATGTGTGCTTTTCCTCTTCAGAATATGTGGGGTTTAGCACGGGGCCAGTGGCGCAATGGATAACACGTCTGACTACGGATCAGAAGATTCCAGAATATGTGGGGTTTTGGGGGATTTTGTTTGTTTGCTTGCTTTTTTCTGGTGGCTGGCTGCTGATAAGGGGATCTGAACCCTTGACCTTGGTGTTATCAGTACTACTCTATAAATGAGTGAGCTGGCCAGCTCCCAAGAATGTGCTTTTTCGTTGCCTTTTAGCATGTCTTAGGTGTTGGAGGTTAGGGAATGCCCTTTCTCTAGCCTCTGCTAAACTTCTTTCCCTTGGAGAAGAAGCCTTTGTTATGGAGATTGCTCTAGGTGTATTTCCCAATAATTATTTTCCCCTTCCTCTGTCAGAACCAGGAAGAGATCTTGACCCTTCATTGTGAGAACTTCGTAGGGTTTCTGGAGGTAAAACCCAAGAAGATGTGGGAGTCCTCCAAGTCTGCAGCCCTGACAAATTCTCACTCTCATGCTAGTCCATACTATGCTTCAATAATTCATTAAACTTAACATTTAAATATTCATATCAACTAATGGCTTTGGCAATTTCTGTTCCAGGTGAGGAGATCTTGGCTGCAATTCTCAGGATTCATTTGTCTCTCTAGATCTGGGGTTAACAGTTTGCCCTGTGACCTCAGTTTTCTGATGGGCCCAAGAAAAGTCATTGATTTTGAGTTTTTCAGCTTTTTCCTTGTTCTAAAGACAGGCGTGACAACTTCCAAGCTCTTTACATGTTATAGCTGAAACCACAATTCCCACGTGACTATTTAAATGTAAGCTAAATCAAATAAAATTTGAAATTTCAGCTCTTAGTCACTCTAGCCATATTTCAGTCCTCAATAGCCATGTGTGGCTAGTGGCTATTGTAGCAGCACCCATTTAGAACATTTCTATCAACACAAAAAGTTTTATTAATCACAGCTGGGTTAGAGAAATCCTCTAAAGAAATCTTAGCAGTCAACAAGACAAAATGGGTCAATATAAAGTAAGATCATTTAGGGTAAGATTGTAAATTTTTGTCTCAGTTTCACCTTGAACAATCACTAGATGATGACAGAAATATTTACAATAGAAAACAACTAAAGAGCTGACACACAATAGTCTGTGGTAATCAAGATAAGAAATGATTTCCACTTATGTCTGAATTGTGATCTAGGCATACCTTAACGCAAAAACAGACCCACCCTGATCCAAAGACTTTTTTATTTCTGTAAAACACCTACAGCCAAATTTTCATTTTCTGCAAGTGACTGTTAAATATGGATTAAAAACTGTCTTTATATTATTTTGTATATTTTACCTGTCAAAACTTTTGATTAGCTACTGAAATTTTAACTTTGGCTTGTGATTTTGAGTTTGTAAAAAAATTCCTGAAGGGCATATGGTAATTCAGCCCCATGAACAATTAAAATTTAAATTCAAAAGTGTGCAATCCAAAATAAAAGTTAAAAAAAAAAAAAAAGGAAGACAGAAAGAGAAAGCACATACTTCACTTGCTTTGGAAACTCTGAAAGAAAATGAGATACTTTTTCATATTTTCATTTTAAAGAATGTCGTATAAGTGATGGGTTTAATGGCTCAAACCTTTGAAGTAATTACACTACTAGAACAGTTGAATATGACAATGCAACATTCGATGGGGGAAGCATAGTAATGTAGGCATAGTCTGTATATTGTCAGTTGTTCAAAAATTATCTTACTAGCATAATATTATAGTTTAAAACTTTTAAATTTTTTTTGGAATAATGTTACATTTGGCTGTTTTAAAAATTCTTATGTGCTTCTGAGTTCCTTGTAAGAGCCACAAGTATTTACTTCTGACAACTTTTAAAAAGAAAAAAAAATTGAAGGTTAAAATTAAAGTTTTTTCATTTTACCTTTTTATTTATTTTTTTGTTGTTTCACTTTTATCAGGAAATAAGAGCCATTAATCCTGGAATACCATTGGCTGAAAAAAATAAAATATTTCCTTTACTATTGATTTTTTTTAAATGTGATGTATGTACCAGTAACAGTATCTGATAAATATATGTCACACTATACATTACCTTCATGACTTCTTTGCTTTCTGTGTGTGATATTATGATATATTCATATTGACTTTTGTTCACTGTTCCTGGCTCTCCAAGACAGAACTCTAATCTTCCTCTGCCTTTCTTTCTTGGAGCTGGCCATAAAGAACTTCTCTGACCTACCTTGTCTGATTGTAGGTCATTAGATTCTCATTTCTGAACAGGACCTGCTTTATGACTTGGAAGAAGGAACACTGCACAGAGAGAACAGGAAGAATCTGAACAAACAGGCCTTGCTGAGTTTCCCCACCCAGTCTGTTAGTGTTAGGTCACATCCCCTTTTTGTCCAATTACATTTCTACACAGTTGTCCGTGCTTTAATCATGCTTATATAATGAAGCTTTCATAAAAATCCAAGATCACAAGGCTTGGGGAGCTTCCAGATAGCTGAGCATGTGGAGGTTCCTAGAGGGTGGTGTGCCCAGGGAGGATGGGGAAGCTCCACACCCTTTCCCCACACCTTGCCGTATGAATCTCTTCATCTATATCCTTTGTAACATCCTTTATATTGAACTGGAAATATGTTTCCCTGAGTTCTGTGAGTAGCTCTAGCAAATTAATGGAACCCAAGGAGGAGATTGTGGGAACCCTGCTTGGCACCTGAAGTGGAGGGTGGGTGGCAATGGGCCTTCAGCCTGTAGGATCTGAAGCCATCTCGAGGTAAATAGTATTAGAATTGAATTGGAGGGCACCCAGCTGGTGTTCACTGCAGAATTGCTTGGTGTATGGGAAATAAACACTCCCATTTGGTCACAGAAGTCTACTGTGTTGATTGTTGCTGGGTAAGAGTACAGGAAAAGCACCTTGGTCTGTGTTTTTTTCTACGATGCCTAAATGCTTCCATTATTGAGCCTGAAAAAAAAAAATCCTAAAAATGTAAAATGCTTATTTTACATTTGAGAGAGGCAATATAATTAAGAAGAATTTAAAGACTTCTGTGGGGCTAGGCATTATTGGATGTGATCCTTAATCACTAATAAACAACTGCGTATTCCCAGATTTTGAAAATTAAAGATAATAATAAAAGGTCTTGAAAGTTCTTAAATCAAATGCTTGAACCAACCTGATGGCAAATATGTTTAGGTGCTGATAAAGCCAGTAATGAGCAGGGATGTAAAGAAGGAAACCATAAGATCAAAAGATTTCATCCTTCCACTTCAGCATCACCAGGAGGGAGAAAGTGTGGAAACCACAAATGCATCTGACATTTATTCAGCATTTTCATGTGTCAGGCACCATACTAATTATTCACTCATTCATTCAAAAAATATTTATGAAACACTTACCATGTGCCAGGAACTATTCTAGACACTCGGGATGCTATACTGAGCAAAACAGACAAGGTTGCCTGTCTTCTTGAAGCTCACATTCTAGAAGGAGCCACTTGGACTAAATAATAACATAATAAATACGTAAATTATTATGTCAAAAATACTAAAGAAAATAAAAAGAGTAGAATAACAAAATCTAGAGAGTGCCAGGTAGAGGAGGGTGGTTGTAGTTTGAAATAGGCGGATCTCATTGAGAAGGTAACATTTGAACAAAGACTGGAAGGAGGTGAGAGTGCCAGCCATGGGGTGTGGAAGACAAGTGTTCCTGGTAGAGAGAATAGCTGGTGCAATGGCCTAAGGAAGAGAGTGCTACTGTGCTCAAGCTGCTGCATGGAAACTGCTTTGGCTGTTAAGGAGGGAGCAGGAGGTGAGGGGGACGAGAGTGAAGAAGAGGTCAGAGAAATCATTGAAGACCAGACTCTCTATAGAAGTTGAAGATGTAGCCGACATGATTTCCTGCTGAACTGGAAAAAGAGAAAGAGTGGAGTCTGCCTATATACCCAAGATTATAGCTTGAGCATCTGAAAGGATAAGATTGCCATCAAGTAAGAAGGGGAAGGCAACAGGTGGAAGAAACTTGATACAAAATCAAGATTTCATTTTTTCATTCATCTCAAAATGAATAAGAGTTTTGATGATTTTCCATTTGATAATTTTTCATTCATCTGAAAAGGAATTGGAGGTGCCTATTGGACATCCAAATGGAAGGATCAAGTAGGCATCTTGATCTACGAGCCTAGAGTTCAGGAGTGATCTGGTCTGGAGATACACATTTGGTAACTTTGCACATACTGACATATGTGGAACAAAAAAGAAAGTATAAGAACCAGGTGCACTCGAACCTTGAGTACTTAAGAAAGATGGAAATAACCAAAAAAGAGGCAAAGAAGGATTGACCAGTAAAGAAGTAGGAAAACTAAGAAAATGTGTTATCCTGACCCAAGGGCAGAGAGTTTATGCAGGAAGAGAGAAGAGAGCAACTGTGTTGCTTTGCATTGCCTCGCCCCCCCATGGATTTGTCACCCAACTTCCCCTGCAAAGGATTACTCAAAGCCCATCTCTACTGAAGAGTGAGAGGCCCCAAAGTGGTTAATCTCCCTTTGGGACCCTCAAGCAAGAGGCATCCCTTCCTTGGGAAATTAACGCCGAATTGGGGTTCTCTTCCTGCATTTATTTTCCAGACCAGGAAGTTACAGGAAGAGACGTAGGTGAGGTTATAGTTTAACAGTATAGGCTGGTAACTTTCAGTGAAACAAGCCAGATGACATTCCAGTGAGGCAATTAAGACATCCTATCAACAACAGTTTGATCTTAGCAAGCATTCCTTTCTGTAGCAATTTCTCAGTATCTTTACATAACAATCAGTAACTAGTCTGTCTTTGAGCAAGCAACCTGCTGTGCCACAATTCTTATCTTGCATCAGAGACTTATAGCCTGAGGGAAATTTCCAGTGCTCTGCAAGGGCAATATTTGAAACTGCAAGGCTTTGGAAAACCAGGCCCTGTGAAGTACATATGCTTTTTAGTATATTCCACACAACTGTATCAACTATCACTCATAAATAAAGTAAGTGTAAGATAGAGACTGAGAATTGACCATTGGGTTTAGCAAAAGGGAGAAGATTTTAATGAGGTAGCAAGGGAAAATGCCTGATTGGAATATATTTCATAAGAATGGAAGCAGAAAAAGTGAAGGAAGTGAACATATAGACAGCCAGTTCAGAGAGATTTGCTGCAAGGTAAAATACAGGAATGGATAAGTAGCTGCCAAGGAAGTAAAGTCAAAAGAAGATCATTTGATTACTTATTTTAAGATGGGAAATTTCTTTGTATTGTGATAGGTATAATCCCATAGAAAGTGAAAAAATGAATGATAATAGAAGGGGGATCAATATTCTTAGTTAGGCAAGAGATGGTGGGATTTCCCATACAAATCAAGGGACTGGCTTTCATTGGAATAAAGCTCATCTATATGGTAAGAAGCAAGAAGGCAGACAGGCAGGTGTGGGTGCTGCTAGATCTGAATAGAAAGCAGTGGAACCCTATTGACTTTCTCTTGTTTATATATATTGTTAGCAGCCAACTAGCCCAGCAACTGGGGAAACATGAATGCCAACGTCCTGAAGGAGGGAGCTGAGTGATGCCCCACATTGTCCACTACAATGACTCACAAAGTAGTGAATAACTAATCTGCTGATGGACAGTTAATATTGACCATGGAATTTTTTTTTTCTTAAAGAAAATGTAATCCTTTTAATATTATTTTTTTACATTCTAGGATGTTGTTGCAGAGCAGCTGGGAGGGAGAGGGAGAGGGGAAAGGGTAAGGAAATGGCATGGAAGGAGGAGGAAGGAAGAGGGACTGGATTGAGGCCTGTAGCACTGCTGTCATTCCTACAGGGGAGACTGGGGGACTTCCAGCGGTGGCTTGGTCATTGCCAGGCTGGGTGCAGATGTCAGGCGGGGGTGGCAAAAGCCCTCACCCCCCCACCACCCCATCTCAGGAACCCAGGGCCCTTCTTGCAGTGGCTTGGTGGTCATCACTGGGGCTGGCTGCTTGTGTTGGGAGGGCCTGGCTGAGGCCCAAATCCCCCATCTCCCCAGCTCAGGATAGCCTGAGGTGCTTCCTGTAACGACTCAGTGGTCATCACTGGGGTGGCTGCACATGTCAGGGGGTGTGGCCAAGGCCCTCATCCCCCACCCTCAGGGCTGGTTGTGGGGTTGGGGGACACTGCTGAGACCCCTGACCTTCCTCCCCTTTCTGGCTTGGTAGCCCAGGGACTTCTGGTCCTTCTAGGTGTTATTGGTGTTCTTTGGTGAAATGAGACCTTTACTAGTTAATATTAAACTTTGTCTCTGGTTGTAGGTACTTTGTTTTTTCTTTCAGTCGTGTTGGATTATTTACTGTTCTCACCCCTTAAACTCTGTGCTGGAACTAATTTGTTGTCCTTTGCTTACTTCTAAAATGGAGAAACTTCTTGTGGGGACAGGTACTTGAGCTGTGTGGTTGAGCTAAATTGCTGCTTTGCTGCTGATTCCTTAGAGAAGGCTTTTTTGTGCAGCTTAGGTTTTAATGGTTGCCTTTATAGGAACTTTTGTGTCTAGGGAAATCCGGTGCACCTGGGTTGTACAGAAACTCTAGGCTGGGCCTGAGTCTTTTCATCAATCGGCACTCTATGCAATTCTGTATTCCTGACCAGTATCCTCTGAGCAGCCCTATGCTGATTGGGGGGCAGATTAGCTGTCCTTGCTGTGCCCCAGTTTTCCCCCAGCCACTGCCCATGCTCCAAACACTTCCCATGGGATGGGCCATGCTCCAGTCCCTTGTGATGACTCACCAGCCTCTGAGTGGCTCCTTTTTTTCAGTTGCTGTGGCTCCACATTCCTATGTGGGTCCACAGGAACCCTGTTACTGATCTTGCTGGCCTGGGGGCCACCAAGGCCCTCTTCTCCCCTGCAGCCTCCAAGCAACTTCATCCAAAGGGCACAGCTGCAGCTTTTGCCAGTTCCTGCTCTGTGTGCTCAGCAGCTCCAGCCCAGAAGTGGCAGGGATTTGAAATGGTCGAGTGGTTTTAACTTTCTCTCATCATGGCTTCTCCTGCCTTCATGCACTCCAGAAGTCTCTCCTCCTCTTCCCCTGACCTCTAGCGGCCCCAGCTTGGCTGTCATTGCTTTTTTATAGTTGTAAATTGGTTGATTTGTGGGAGAGAGTGACGCGGGGGACCATCGATTCCTCCATCTTGACCAGAAGTCCCCAACCATGGAAATTCTGATGAATATACAGAATTTGTGTTGATTTCAATTTTAACTTTATTTATTTATTTACTTTTTTGGTGGCTGGCTAGTAAAGGGATCTGAACCCTTGACCTTGGCATGGTAACCACACTCTCCCAAGTGAGCTAACCAGCCAGCCCTCAATTTTAACTTTAAATTAAGCCATGCTCAGATCCCCACACCAGCCAACTGCCAAAATGAACAAATGAATGAACGAATGAGTCAATCAATCTATAAAGCTGTGCTGATTTTAGTTTTATTTTAAATTCATCTCCTGTTAAATATATTAAGATAATGGCATTATCATGGAGAATAGGAGCATTTGAGGATTCAATGAAATAGTGTAAATAAAGTACTCAGCATAGTTAAGGGCACCTAGTAAGTACTCAATGAATGTCAGGTATTACAAGTTGAATGAATTAAATCATAACTCTTAGAAAGTCATAATTTATTTTTTATTATTGCTAAGTGTGGGGGTGAGTTTGTTGTTGCTTGTGTGCTGTTTTTGTATTTGGGGATTCTATTCAAGACTAGAACCAGACTTTTATCCCTCAGAAAAGTTTTATTTCTTGAAGATGTGCATAATCATTTTAAATTTATTTATTTGTTTTTGGTGGCTGGCCAGTATGGGGATCTGAAAGCTTGACTTTGGTGTTAAAACACCACACTGTAACCTGCTGAGCTAACTAGCCAGCCCAATCATTTTAAATTTAAACAGTCTGTTTTTGTCTTTAGATTTTTTTTTCAGTTGAAGAACTATTCTAAAGTATATAGGCATTATAAACAAGACTTTCTTCTCTCATATTCACATCTCTTTTTAAATGCTGTGTGTTCACCAAATTTCTTTCCTTTACTCTTTAAAATAGTTTATGATTTCAATTCATTTGGGAAAATTCAATCAACAATTTTTATTGTGTTGAGAAAGGAAAATTAATTTCTTAAGGTAAAGATGAGTGAGAGATTACTTCTTGCCAACCAAATAAATTTGGAAAAACCTTGAGTGAGTGATTTTTTTCATTAGCCTGTAAAAGAGGTATTTATTTCCACATGTAATTATGAAAAATGTAATTCTGACTTAATGAAATAAAACCAACCTTGGAAATAAATAGGATTCATTTGTAGTTGCAACTGAATTAGATACTGAAAAATACTTGCCTTCTTATACGTTTTGAAATGTCTAATAAAATTACAAATATAGTATTTAAAAGAAGGAAATCAAACTGTCCTTTTTTCTTTCAAACAGATAGCTGATGAAATAGTTAAAACTAGTTAAACTGGATCAAAATCTCTTTCTTACACTCACACACATATGTGCTGTTGAATAGGAATAAAATAAGAAGATAATATTACTATCACTTAGAATCATTGCCTTATATGTTGAAGATAGTGGTTTTCCTATGATAACTATTATAAGTTAATAATAGTCAATAAAGTATATAATAATGATAAAAGAGCCACTGTCCTGGGAATAGAAACATATACATTTTTCTAGCTCTCAATTCAGACAACACATTTGAAACTGAGTCAAGTAAAAATTCAAAGAAAATTCTAGTGATCTAAAAAACTCTCACTTTCTTTAAGTTACTCATAGCAGTGATACAGGAAATAAAAGAAGTAACTATCTACTGTTTTGGGGACAATATGTAGTTCACTCCCAATTTTTTCCTACTTTCTTTCTGTACATCTCCACTGTTTTAGGTTCAGTACTTCCAAAAGCAGAACCTGAGACAAGGACTTGATTGACAATAATTTAGGAGGTATAGGGGCCAAGAGAAGACTTCCCCTTTAACCCTCTAAAGGTTCTTTGAAAAATCAGCTGATAAACACTGTTTTAATAGAAAAAGGAAGCATAACAAATTTATTTGACAATAGTTTTACATGACACAGGAGGCTTCAGAACGAAGACCCAAAGCTATAGGGAAAATTGTTCATGTTTATACTTAGGTTCTATGAAGCAGGCACAGCCTTGTAGAAATGTGATTGGACAAGAAAAATAAGACTTACAGCTAATAGACTGAGTGCAGAAACCCAGCGAGGCCTGTTTGTTCATATTTTTCTTGGCCTCTCTCTGTAGCATTCATTCTTCCAGGACCCTTTTTGGAATGGGGGTCTTATGACCCACAGTTACACAAGGTAGGTCAGAGAATTTCTTTATGGCCAGCTCTAAGATAGAAAGGTTGGGGGAAGATTAGACTATAATTTTAGTTTTTATAGCTGGCTTTGGGGAAAATGGGTTCCAGTTTCTAGGATTCTAGTTTCTATGGCTTGCCTCAGGAGAGAATGGGGCTGAGAGACAGGAGGGCAGGAGAATGTGAGAGAAAAGCTTCACCTTGAGGCTGCTTCTAAGGCCTTCACTTTGGGATATCACTTTCTGAGTCCCAACAGGGGATATACAATACTAAGGAACAGAATAGGACAAGTAAAAATGGAAAGGAGCGAAAGCTGATTCCAGAATATATTTTCAAGTCGGCCACTAAACAAGCAACAGGCACTCAAACCCATGGCACGTTCTAAAGAGGCTTATGAAATGTCTCAGAGCTGCTTGCCTGGAGGATGAAAGAGGAAAGCATTTATCTGTTGGTTGTCACTCCCATTTGGACAAGGCTGACTCCTCAGATATTAACTGCCAAGCACTTCTGAGTTGCTCATGCACGAATACTTTGCAGAATCCCAGGAATGTCCCACACCTACCATCAGAGAAGCCTCAAGGCAGAGAGCAGTTGGTAGGTGGTCCTGGAAAGGCATGGTTAGATTGTGTCTGCCACAGCTGGAGGAGGGCTGCATGGGGCCAGTCACCTCACTGAAACAGGGGTTAGAGTTCAAGGTGGGGCTCAAGAGCATGGTGAAGTGGGACACAGTAGTTATCTGAGACACTCTTCTTCCTCTTCCTGCAGTCTAGACTCTTTTAAGCTCCCCAAGTTAGGGTTCTCAAACATTTTGTCCTTGTTGCCACTCTCTGCTATAACAAGCTACCATAGACTGGGGAGCTTAAACAGAAATTTATTTCTCACAGTTCTAGAGGCTGGAAGTTCAAGATCAGGTGAGGCAGTCTTCCAGGTTGTATCCCTCATGTGGTGGAAAGAGAGCTCTCTAGGATCCTTTTTACAAGGGCACTAATGCCATTCATGAGGGTTCCATTCTCACTTTCCACAAGCCCTCCCTACCTCCTGATGTCATCACATTAGGGATTAGGATTTTAGTGTATACATTTTGAAGAAACACAAACATTCAGTCTATTACAATAAGTATGAGCTAACTTGAATAAAAGATTTCCTTTAACATTTTTCTTAGAGATACTGCCATTTACTACTATATACATTTTTATTTCCATTTTATTCCTGCCAAAATGATTGTTGGTGATTGTGTATGGGTCTGAATACAGTTTCAGGTGATTGTTTGTTCTGTCTTTTTGGAAAGCAAAACGTATCACTGAGACATGTTTTGCTTTATTAGCTACTCAACCCCTGTAAGGTTTGCCCTCTTTTTTGAAGATTAGAGTCTAAGTAGTGTGGATTTCTGCATCATACCACCAATGTTTAGAGATCGCTGCTAAAAGTCAAGACAAGGAAGAAAGGAACCCTATTGTTGAAAAAAACTGACTAATCTTTGAAAGTTTTCAGCTAAGAACTGACAACTAGCTGCAAACAAGCAGGTTCTTCATCAAAACCAAGGGTTAAATCTCATAATACAGTGGTAAATGCTATCAACCTGAGCAGCTTCAACTACTTTACTCTTATTTAACATGCTTTCGTCACTATTTTGCAAGTGCTATGGTTATTACTCCTAGAGACATTCTTTCTTTTCATAAAAACCTTTTCAGAGGTAGAAATCTACTGAGTAAGTCACAATTCCAGGGTGAAGTGGCAAATCTTGGTGGATTTTTAACAAGCCTCAAGATTCTTATTTTGTGAATTCCATTTGTACAAAAATATTGACACTATGGAGGACAAAATCAATAGGCATAATTCTCATTTTTGAAGAAAGAACTGTATATTCTGAGGACATAAGAGAGCCATGTACAAACATTTGTTACATAATATATAATTAGGTGTGAAGTTTCCCAGTATCACTAAAATATTTAAAAAATTTTTCAAAGGGAAAGATTTTTAAAGGGCTGGAAGCAAAATGGATGGTGTATGGATTTGGGGGAGGGAAAACTTGTAGAAATGGAAGGTTTGCAGCTGGACTGATGAAAAGGCACAGGAAATTCATTTCTGGTGAGGAGTAATATGTGAACAGTTACACAGGCACATGTTGTCTGTCCAGTCGCAATGGCATTTTTCCACATCTTTTACTTCCTCTCTGCTGCTTTTTCTTCAGACAATTGAGGAGCTGACTCCTGCTTTTCATTTAAGTCTCACCTAAATATTCCTACATCATCCTCTTTAGGTAGGCAGCAGTCACTCTCTAGAACTATTCCTTATTTTTTTCCTTGAAAAAAGTTTCTTTTACTGATATTGTCTTGTTTACTTACTTGTCTTAATTATATTATCCACCACCCCCCACCAAAATTTTGCATGAGAAAAGGGAATGTATATCTCCTTTATCTGCCATATCAACAGCAACTTGAATAGTGCTGAACATGAAGTTGCTAATAAATCATACTTATTAAAGAAATTGATGAATCTACCACATATAATCATATGACCTTGCCTCTTTCTTGACGGGAGCTAGGTATTTTGCAGGTTCTATCAGTCTTTGTACTCACTAGAGGTTTCCTTGAATTTACGTTCTTGCTTCATTTAAAGTCTGTTTAACAAAAAACAAAAGAAAAAAAATTGGTGAATATTTTATAAGATAAAATATTCTTGTATCTGTTTTATAAAGGTATGAATTTAGCATTTGGAACACCTGGTCTTTTATATTTACAGTATGATCATTTAGCATGTATTATGGGCATTTAAAAGAAAAACCCTACAGATTTTCTTTTGTTTTCTCTAATACTGTCTACTTCATAAATCCACTGTCTAAAGAGTTTTGAATTTTTAAATAAATATGTTAGCCATATTGTCATTAAAAATGTCTTTCTCAGTGCTGTATGTGGAAACTTAAAAAAAAGAAAAAAATTATTTTAAGAAATCCTTTTGCATAATGAAGTAGTTTATTTGTGTTGATTGTTTAATTTCTCTGAAGAGAAATGTGAAGTTTATTCTGTGAATCAAAATTAAGAGAAATATAAAAAGTATTTAATAGATTTTTTCTTTTTTTTTTTTTTTCCATCTGGCCTGTGCAGGGATCCAAACCCTTGACCTTAGTGTTATTAGCACCACCCTTTAGCCAAGGAAGCTAACCAGCCACCCTGTTAGGACTTCTGAAGTGAAGAATTTCCTCTACTGTTTGAGAAAGAAATTTGGAATCCTGTGACCCAGTAATTTCCTCACTTGCTTTTGTAGTCACAGACCACTCTGTGCTCCACTTTAAAAATCCTCAGGCAACACACTGGGGATTAAAGTAGATGAGACATGATTGAATAAGTGCAAACTCTTCACCAATCCCATAAAACAACTCAAAATTAATGTCCTAACAATCACAGCTTTGTATTTAAAGGGCAGCACATTATTATAAAGAGATGTTAAAGCAACTTGGATTATTACTAAAGAAAAGATAGCTTAAGGTTGTTAATAACTGTTTTCAAGCATATAAAAAGTTCTGTATAAAAAGGTTGACCAGATGTCAGCCTGAAGACAGAATCAAATTAAATGGCTGCAAATTATGGTAAGAAAGTTGTAAATTACACCTAAAACAGCTTTTCCACTGGAGAAGGTTATTGAAATGGAATAGTCATCTTTCACTGGTTAAGTATAGCACTACTTAGAGGGAGAGGACAAAGGTGATAGTGTCTGCCAGAAGTAAAGGTCTCCAAATAAAAGCAGCTGACCCCTACCTCAATAACAAGATATACACATTATGATCTTGCTTTTCCCCTTTCGTCATTATACTTTTATTAAGAACCTGGAAAAAAATAATAATGTGAACACAGGAAGTGTTAGAGAGGTTGAGAAAGGTGGAAATAAATGAGGGAAGATAGAATTCACAGTTAGAAAGTGATCTGTGAATAATAGGAAACCTAGGACTTTTTCTATACATACTGGTTCTGAAGTCCTAAACGAATGACCTAGAAGACATCACAAACAAAAGCTCCTTGAAATTCAATACAGATCATTTCATATATGCACTTTTTTTTAATGATCATAGTCTAAGGCATTCATCTATTCCAAGGGGGTGGTTGATTACAAAACGTTTTAGGATCTTAGACTCAGCGTTGCTGTGGACTAATTGTGTGGCTGTGCCGGTCATGAGTTTGCCTTAACAATTAGGAGATAGCTAAACTGGGGACTTATTTCCTGGAGCTGAACTGGGAAAATGTCCTCAACAAGGTATAAGGACTCATTCAGTGACTATTCGAAGCTAAAGAAATGCCCCTTTGGCTCCCACGTCCCTGATACTACAATTTAGGAGATAAATCTTGGAACTCATCAAAGAGAAAGAAACAGTGCTTCTCCGAGGCCATGGCCCCATCACTGATTCTCCTTCCCAGGTAGCACATTCAGCCTTGCTTTTATTGAGTAAAGGCGAGGCATTATATTTTTATTTCCTCTGCCTTGCTCCCACCTTTCATCTCAACTAAATACATCCCCAATACTACATTGTCTGCTAAGGAATATGGTCACTTTCAAAGAAACAGGGAAAAATTAATGGTGTGGATGCTAAATATATAAATTCAGTAATCAAATATTGTACCTACTCTGTGGCTAGCTGCGATATTTATTTAGACAGATGTCATGGGGCACCAAGTTAATGTGGATCTAATTGGCACGTAAAGAGAAAATGTTGAGTTTGTTGTTTAAAACTATTCTGTATATTTTTATATTTTTCTTGTAGGCAGCTAGCCGGTATGGGGATCTGAAACCATGTCCTTGGTGTTATAAGGCTGTGCTCTAACCAATTGAGCTAACCGGCCAAGATGGGGGAAGATTAGAGTATATTTTTAATTTTTTTATTGTATAAAACTATTCTGGACTTCTATCTGAGCCATAAAATATCAAGAAAAATAAATAAATAAATGCAGATATTTTCAAATAAGTTCTACCTGTTTCTTTAAACGTAGGGTTGCAAACTTTTTCTAAAGAGATCCAAATAGTAAATATTTTAGGGTTTGTTGGCCATCCGGTCTGTGACATTTAATTTTAGGTGTCAACTTGACAGGATTAAGGGATACCCAGATAGCTGGGAAAGCATTATTTCTGGGTTTTCAGAAAAGATTGGCATTTGAGTCAGTGGACTGGGTAAAGAAAATCCACCGTCACTCCATGTGGGTGGACACAATCCAATATGCTGAGGTCTCGGATAGAACAAAAAGGCAGAGGAAAGAAGAACTCTCTCTCTTTCTCCCTCTCTCTCTCTCATGGAGCTGGGACATCCATCATCTCCTGGTCTTCGATATTAGAACTCCAGGTTCTCAGGCCTCAGGCTCTGGGCATTGCACCAAGGTTCTCAGGCTTCCGACTGAGAATTATACAGTTGGCTTCCCTGGTTCTCAGGCTTTGAACTTGGGCTGAGCCACACCACTTGCTTCCCTGGTTCTCTGCTTGCAGATAGCATGTGTGAGACTTCTCAGTCTCTATAATTGTGTAAGTCAATTCCTCTCATAAATTCCTTCTCATCTGTCTATCTACCTATCAATATAGATAGTAATAACCTATCTTACTATATTACTATCTCTATATAGATATTAATAATGTAGATAGCAATAATCTACCTATAGCAGTAATCTCCTACTGGTTCTGTTTCTCTGGAAAACCCTGACCAATACACAGCCTCTATTGAAACTAATCAGCTCTGTCATTGTAGCACAAAAGCAGCCATAGACAATACATGAATGGATGGATGTGGCTCTTTTCCAGTAAAATATGATTTAAAAATAAGTAATGGGTGGATTTGGCCACCAGTTATATTGTTTGCTGACCTTTGAGTTATGTAGTCCTTCTGATAATTTGAGGTAAAGACCATGGTCTGGATTCCAGCCCCAAAGATACCAAATGTTAGTTCTGACCACTTGACTAAATTAATGAACTGTCAGCCTTTGCATAGGATCATTGGATTAAATGGGATAACGATAGTAACAGCTACCTTTCATCCAGCCCTGTCTGTGAGATAGGCAGTTTCCAAATACTTTGATGTATTATCTCATTTAATTATCAAAACAACACTATAAGGTACTAAAATTTTTCTCATTTTTCAGACAATGTATAATAAGGTCTTCAGCATAGAATCTGGCACATAGTAAATACTCAATAATACATATTATTCTTTTTAAAATTATTACTCTTCCATTAAAATCATACCCACCAAGATATCTGTTTCCCCAGATATCTGTTTCCCCAGGGCAGAAGCAATCCTTGATAGGCAGCCTTTGTTCACAGTGGGAAGGACTCACATTTAAAAGGAATGGAAGTGTGTCAGACTTAAGAACAAATTTTGGTGTCCACGGACCTTGCCAATTTGCTCAGCTCCCATTGCTGCCAGACCTCCCTGGATTCAGGGACCCAAAACATAATGGCAGTCCTGGGAAGTGGGGACAAGGATGGAAAAGAATGGCACCAGGATGACCAAGACAAGCCACTGGCTCAATTCAATAACCAATCAAGACTTTTGTCTTTTGAATTTAAATTTCTGTTTCAGTTTTAATCCTAATCAACTTGATGAGATGAATTTGGACTTTTTCTCATCTTGAATTTTTTTTTTTCACTTTGAATTCTTAATATCACAACTGTATTTCCTCATTTCATAAAGAGAAGAGACGTTGTATTATAAAAAGAGTCTGGGACCAGAAGCTAAATTATATGGTTTGTAGTTCATATTGTTTCACTAAATATTAGCAATAATTTAACTTTTATGCAACTATTTCAAAACACTATCAAGCTATATAATAAAGATGTAAGATTAGATAATCACAAAGATACCTTCCAGTGAAAAATTTTCTTGATTATTTTCTATTGTCATCCACACATGCTCACAAATCTCTTCATCTTTAGTCAGCATAAAATTTGAAAAATGTTTCCACTGCCAATCACTTGACTGTCATTAATTAAGGAAAAGCTAGCTCTAGGCTCTGAATAATGCCATCATTCTTATAATTATTTATGAGTCTTAGTTCCTTATTTGGTTTACTATTTAACTGAAAAATAAATGGAAGGAATATAAGCTACATTATATACGGGTCTTCTGTGCCTATCAGTATGTTAATCATTTAATATAATGTGAAAAAGCATCCATCTCCTTTCTCACTGCTGCATGTGACTTGGCTTTTGAATGGTGCCTATATTTGCTTCATATCAGCATCTACTATTAGCATATGGTAAGAAAATTTATATTTGTTTGCTTTAAAGATCTCATTTATATTTAGATTTCACACACAAAAAACAAAAAACAACCTTTTGCAGTTTCCCTCAGTTTAGGATTTCTAAGGCATCTGGGTCTTATTTCACACCACAAGTAGCAGAAACCCCACTCTCTCAATGCACAGAAATTGTTATAGCTTGAAATTTCCAGATACTAGGAGCTTAGGTCATATTGCATATGACCACAGAAGATTTGTCCCTTTCCATTCCAAACAATGAAAGAAAAAACTATAAGATTGGAATGTTTACTTGAACTTTTATTTATTCATTTATTTATAAGATATTTATTCAATAGATATTTACTCTTTCAATAGATATTTATGTCTCCCATGTACCAGAAAATGTGCTAAGTACAAAGAATAGAAAGTCGAAATAAAGTTGATTCACAGCTCCGTGGAGCTTATGGTCTAACAGGAGAGGAACACAGTCAAGTCACTTATGGTCTCATTAAAATGCAAGATGCACAGCAGCTATGGGAGCACAGAGGAGGACCATCTTTCTTTTAAGGTAAAAAATTTTAAAGGCATCTATTATTCAACAGGATGTGTATCTTTACCCCTTCTTTTTATGCTTATGAGTTCTTAATGAAGCTCTCATTCATAATGCTTTGTCACGTAAACACATGAACTTAAAAAAATATTTAATGAGCATTTGTGCACATATACAAAGCTTTGGGTGAGTTAGTTTGCTGGTTGAAAGAAAAAATGGAAGTTCAGCACACAAGAATAATTAAAATTAAGAAAATGACAATGAGTGGAAAATCACTTTTTCCCAAAGAGAACACCTGAAAAATATGCTTTCCGAAATTGAAGGTCAAAGAGGGGCAAAGCACATCAGAGAAAATGAGTTTTTTAATCTCATGGAGCCAGATTTGCCTACTAAGCATACAGCTTATGACAAAATAATTGTCCAGTAATTACTCTAAAAGATGGAACAAAATCAAATTAAAATATAGCAAATTGCCTTTTGCTCTGTGGCCAATGACAAGTAGTGACACATTTATGCTGCAAAATACCACTTTCTTTTCGTGAGAGGTGACCAATTGCTCCATGGTTAAGCGACTAGGTTATCCCATGTAAAATCTCCTGAAACCTTGTCTCTCAGAGGAAATGCAAAGTTTATTATTGCTACTGTTGTAGCAATTTTATATTCTATAGTGAAAAAGGTATGCATCTTAAACTATATACGTGTATGTGTAACAATTATTACAGTTCATATTTACTAAGTGCTTGCTGTGTGTTAGGGACTGTCCCGGGTAATTTACATGTATCGTTTCATCTTACATGCAAAAATCTAGCAGGTAAGTATATTTTCTCATTTTTTAGATGAATTAACTGAGATATGGAGAGGTTGAGATGTTGTCCAAAAGTTTCACAGAGAACCAGATGTGGATCCAGGATTTGGAACCAGGTATGCTGTGTCCAGAGTGAGTGTTGTCAGTTACAGAACAATGTGCCATGTGCCCCACATAGTCCAGAAACCAGGAGATGGTCTTCCTGCTTACAGTTATTAAAGATACAACCTAACACTTATTTCATGTAGCATAAAAGTAAAGACAAGTTATTTGAATGATAGATGAACCCGTAGTGAGTGAATCTGTTCAGTTAACTTTTTATCTACTATATTTAGACTATTACTTTTAAATTTAGAGGGAGACAAGTAGATGTCACTGGAGAAGACCTACTGTGTCTCAGACACCCAAGGGAAGACATTCAGGATGCTTCTACTTTCCAGGCTTGGAAAACAGATTTTGTCAGTGCGCCTGGAAATAATGGCACATTAACATACACACACTGAGGTAACTGAGTGGTGAGTTCATTTATTCAGAAAGGGGAATATGACTTTCTGTTGATATTATTAATATAACAAATATTTATTGAGAAATACAATAAAGTAAGTGCTATGATAAACTTCCTGATGACAGGGGTGTGGAAATTTGAAGACTTTGTTATATATTAAAGGAGGTATATTAATCTGCTCAGGCTGCCATAATAAAATACCACAGACCACATGGCTTAAACAGCAGAAATTTATTTTCTCCTGGTTCTGGAGACTGTAACGCCAAGATAAGCCCCTGTGAAGGTGGGTGTCTGGTGAGGGCTCTTTGCTTGGGTTGCAGAAGTCTGCCTTCTCAGTGAGTGTTCACATAACCTCTTCTTTTTGTATGCGGAGAGAAGGAGGGAGAGAGAAAGAGATCTCTGGTGTATTTTCGCATAAAGACATTAATCATATTGCATCAGGGCTTCACCCTTACAATGTCATATAACTTTAATGTCATATAACTTTAATTAATTAGAGTCCCCATCCCCAAATACAGCTACACTGTTTGTTAGGGCTTCAACATAGGCATCTGGTGGGGGCAGAGGGACAAGTGCATTTAGTCTATAACAGGAGGTAATGCTGCAACTGATTCCTTTAAGGAGAAATAAGCAAAAGAAGACCCAGGGGAAGTGACATAAGAACAAAATCAGAGGAGGTTATTGTTGTTGTTTTTGCTATTGTTATTTTTTAAAGTACTGTATGCAGTGAGATATTACCATATTCAAAAATCTTAATGCCATAGACAAAATAAAAATTAACTCAATAATAGAAAAAAATTAAATACATAGATAAAAGCAATTGGTAATGAATTAAAAAGGGGGAAGATCAAGGCCAGTTGGTTTCAAACTCAAGGAAAGATAAACCTCATACTACAAAAGCTTCTCAATAATACTACCTGACACGTAAGATAACAACAGTTAGTATTAACATCTATTTAATAACAATAGTTAGTATTTATTTTGTACTTACAATTTACTAGGAACAGTGCAATGCCTGTATCATTTCATCTAACTCTTTATTTACATATCCTAGCACTACTGTCAAAACTTGAGGGCTGCCATAACAGAAAAATACACAGTCATTTCTGGAAATGTATGCAAAGATACCTAAATGAATATCAGCACTAATTTGTACAGAAAAAATAGTGTTATTCTCATAATTTAAGTAAAGTTTAAATAAGGAGACCTATTGGTATGGTAACGTGTCAAAGATATAACAAGAAAAATTATAGGATACTCTTAGTGGACAAAAAAATTTAATTAAATTAAGTGGAAAAATAGAATTAGTGTTTGATTTAAAGGTAGAATTGAAAGTAATTTCCTTAACATGAGAAGACTATCTATCTTATACAATGGCCAGATGTGACACAGTCCTTGCAAATAGAAATGTGGCAAGGATGCCAACTGTCATTCTTATTTAACATTATTCTGGAAATTACAAGCCAAAAAACAAATAAGTTTTACCCATGGAAAACCATACAGAAAAACATATTATTTACAAAGCTTACTATGCATATATAACTTGAAGACTCAATAAAACCGGCCCAAAATGCTTAAAATTAAAACTTATGTAAAGTGGTCTAATAAAATATAAAAATGTAATATCCTTAGTTTTGCTCTACTTCAGAAATAATCAGAAGATTTGGGGGGGGGAGATACTGTACATAGCAACAAGAACAAAAACCATGAAATGCCTCAGAAAAAAATTAATATTCTGTAGATAGGAAACCACCAACCTTTACTCAGAGATTTGAACAATTTCAGTAGAGTGACATTATATGTCTTCATTGAGAAGAACTACTTTTGACATATCATTTTATCAAATCATTTAAGTAGATACAATAAAATATTTCTTCAAAATACTAACTCAATTTTTTTTTCAAGGATGGACTACACAAAAGTAATTCTAAAATTGAAGATAATAATTAGGAGGAGAAAATTAATATAAGCAATTTATAACACTATAATCAACAGATAAATGGAATAAAATAGATATCCTTGAAATAAACTTAGACACATACATGAAATTGATAAATAAAGCATCATAAAACAATGGGCAAGAGAAAGATTATGCCATAAATTTGTTGGGAAGAATTGGCTGTGTATTGAAAAATATATTAATTTGTCCCTTATTATATACCAAGTATGAAAATAATTCCAAAGAATTAAAAAGTCTAATATAAAACTAATTGTAATTAAAAGTTAGAATAACATATTGATTCGACTGATCTTTAGTTATGAGGTACTTTCTAAGTATAAATACAAAGAGAAGCAAAGGTGAAATGAGATATGACTACATAAAATTTAATTACTTTTGAATACCAATAGCACAAACCACAATCAAACGACAATTTACCAAAAACTTTGAAACAGATAGGAAATCGAAGGGATATTATGATTGATAAATGTAACTGACAAAATGTTCCTTCAATTTAGCAAGTTAAACAGTAAAAGAAATTTGGGAAACAGACAAATGGGCAACCCATTTATAAAAAAATATGAACAAATATAAGCTTACTTCACTAGTAATTAAAGTGAATTAAATAAAAAATCATGTACTTATCAAAATGCAAAAAAAAGTCACATACATACATTTTAAAAGATAATACTCAATAAGTCTAGATTCTGATGAGAGGAGCTCTTTCCTTTTTTAAGAAAAGATGTGAGTTCTTATATCTGTTTGTAAAGATATACATTCTTAAAATTGCTCATGATCTTTCATCTAGTTTTCCTCCTTCTTTAAATCAATCCTAAGTAGATAATCAGAAATGTAGTTATAGATTCTTGGATAAATTGCATATTGTAGCAATATTTATATTAAGGAAAAGTGAAAATAATTTTTACGAACAATTGATGAATGGTTAAATTGTTTACCATACATTCATACAATAAAATATTATCCAGCCATTAAAAATCAAGTTGTTTCTCAGCAACTTGAGCAAATGCTCAAAACTTGGTATTAAGTTTTTAAAAATGCAGGAGAAAAACATATCTATATCTACTGGTTTTCACTATTGTTTTAAAAAATTGCATACACAGTCAGCAATTGAAACTAAACAGCTAAGATACCTAAATAGATATATACAATAAAGACTAGAAAGACACATTTACGTTTGTATATTTTCAGAATTGTATGCAATAGACATTAAGCAAATGCAAAAGATCAGATTGTCTTATCAGACTCACTTCAATTAAAGATTGTGCCCAAGGCTGGCCAGTTAGCTCACTTGGTTAGAGGTGATCAGAACAAAACAAAACAAAAGATTGTGCCCAGTGTCAAGCTTTACTAATAATTTAAGGATGCAATCAGTGAAGAGGCAGGGAGAGGTCTGAAACATCCTACTAGCCTCCACAGCACACTTTTCACATCAGACATATAGTCTCTGATCAAGAATAGTAGAAGTCTCCAGTGTCATCTCACACAATGGAGAGTACGAGTTATAAAGTATCTCCATTTTATAATTAAGGGCCAGCCCGTGGCTCACTCGGGAGAGTGCGGTGCTGAGAACACCAAGGCCCCGGGTTCGGATCCCATATACGGATGGCCGGTTCACTCACTGGCTGAGCGTGGTGCTGACATTTTATAATTAAGATAGTTGTGTAGCTTGTGTGACATTGTCTAGGGAGCCATGCCACATAAAACCATCAAAGTTTACATTTGTTTACAGTAAGCAATCTTAAACCAAAAACATCTTCCTGAAGGTATTTCATAGATAAGAATTCTCCTTCTAGCAAATATTATTAGTCTCTTGGTGTCTGACTCAGCTAAGGCCTGGAATCCTCACAGCGCCAATTGTCTAGCTCTTAATCCTGTTTGAGATGCCAATTGTAAAGCTACTAGACAACACCTATGCCAGTTGTGGTGTCTTTTACCTGCTGGTGATCCTGTACCGACTGGGCCAATTGTCGAGCTAAGGCTGGGTCTGGAGCCCACAGACCCCACAAGCCCATTCACAGACTGGGCCACAAACCCTTCACATACCAGGCTGGGTCCCCAGACCCCTTCACACAGGTCTATGAGCTAGGTAACCGGCCAAAAGGTCCCTGGAGCCATAGGTTAGAAAGCATGGCTGTGCAGGGTGGATGCCCAAGGCCGATGACCACCTGCCTGCTTCACCAAACTCTTCTCTCTCTCTCTCTCTCTCTCTTAAGAACACAAGAATAGCAACAAAACTAGAAAGATACACTAGTGCACATGCACACTAACTACACACACACACACACACACACACACACACACACACACACACACACACGATTTGCTTACAAAGAATGCTGAACCACACCCAGCTGGACCCAAGGTGAGGGCCCTGACCAAACTATTCCATTTTCCCAATGGTTGGCCTAGGGGTCAAGTTGTCAAGTTTACAAGGAGATTAGACCTGGTTTCCAGCCTTCTTCCTCCTCCCTCCCTAGGATCTTCTCTCTGGTAATTGGGAGAATCACAGGCTGGCTTCTTTAACTCCTTCCTCCCCACTCCCCAACATTACTTTTACAATAAAACTTTTTAAAAGAAAGAGCATGAAAAGCAAAAGAAAAAACTTAAGCCACGGTGTTTACTATGAATTGGAAGAAAGCAAGACCAACATCAAGTGTAACAATTAGTGAGTGGTTCATTATAATAAATGATAGTAGGCCTAACTGATGAAGTGACAGCACGATGGAGAAAGGGAGCAAGATTTAATAAATCTTCAGCATTTCAATTGACTAATGTAGTAATTGACTAGATACAGGTTTAAGGGAGTAGAAGAAATAAATAATGACTTCCAATTGGAGTCTTAGGAGGGTATATGGATATTTTGGCTATTCATGAAGATCAAGAAAACAGAGAAGCAGTGTTTGGAAGGGTGGAGGTTCTGTAACTGAAGATAAGAGAACTATGATTTTATTTAAATTCTGATAGAAAACAACCAGTAGAGATATAAAAATTGAAGACGTAGAAAAAATAAAGGATAATCAATGGAATGAGATAACTGTACTCATTTAGATTTCAGAATTTAATGAGGAGGGATCAGCCTTAGGTGTGAGGACAAGTGTTTTTTCCAGTGTAGTGGAAGGAAAGGAAACAAAACTGTTCTCTTTCGATATATTCTTTTTTGGAGGCCTTCATTTTCACTATTATGTTCACAAAATATGGCACTTTCTTCAGAGTATTTAACTGCTTGATAAACTGAATACTCAAAAGATTGTTTATTAGAAATTATATCAGCATAAGAGGGTTAGATGATCCCTGAGATGTTTCATTATTGCTATGGAGAAAGAAGCCAACGGAGCCAAATGAGTTTCCTGATACAAGAAAAGCCCTCCCTCCCAAGGTTTGGGGTATTCGTATCTCTAATATTAACTGTTTCTCGCCCTCGGGTTTTTTACTTCTAAACTCCCCCTTTCCACCTTTTTTCTAATAATGTCATCTTCTTTTAAGTATAATAATTAGTTCATTTTCAGATTACTAGCTGCAAATTGATTAGACTTGCTTTTTTCCTGAAATCTCTTTAGCTATGCTTTTATCATATTATTTCTTAGGTTAGTGACTTCTTTGTTGCTTATTTCTATTTTTCTTCTTCCTAGTTTGTTCTCTTACTGTAAATTTCAATTGAAGTTTCAGGAGCTCCTCATTAATTAACTACACTGATGTGTTTTTACTTAATCCCAGTAAAACTGGCACTAATTAGTTTCAGTTGATTTCAAAAGATGATCAACCTGCAAAATTTAGTCTGATCCAGAAAATGTTGTCATGGGAATGCCCCATCTAATACAGTGTTTACCTCTGTTGGTAGATGTTTTCTCTTTTACTCCAGCAGCCTTCTTAGTATTTGTTAACATCCTTTGATATGCTTGATTATTTAGTAACTGTGTATTAATCAGGGATCTCCAGAGAAACAGAGCCAATAGGAAAAAGAGTTATTTTATATAGAGAGAATATATATAAAAGAGATTTATATAGAGAGAAAAAGATATTTATGATAAGGAATATACACAGAAATAGATTTATTATAAGGTATTGGCTCACATGATTATGGAGGCTGAGAAGTCTCACAATCCCCCATCTGTAAAGTAGAAACCCAGGAAAGCTGGTGGTGTAGTTTGAAGACCTGAGAGCTGGAGAGCCAATGGAGTGGATTCCAGTCCAGATCTAAAGGCCTGAGAACCAGGAGCACTGAGGGCAGAAGATCCATCCACATTCCAATTTAATCAGTCAGACAGAGAGCAAATTCAGCCTTCCTCCACCATTTTGCTCTTTCAGACCCTCAGTGGATTGTATGACATCCACCAACATGAGGGAGGTTGATCTGCTTTATTCAATCCACTAATGTAAGTGTTTATGTCTTCCAGAAACACTCTCACAGACACACCCAGAAATAATGTTTAACCATCTGTCTGGGCATTCCACTGCCCAATCAAGTTGGCACATAAATTTAACCTTCACAAACTGGAAGAACTGTCCCGCGCAACCGTCTCGCCAGCAAGAACGACGCGGCACACACAGGATCCTTCTGCAGTAAAGCTTTAATGCGTCTTGAGAGGCAGAGCACAAGCTTATCGGGGTGGAGACCCCAAGTACAGAAACCCGTTCCCCTTTATAGAAAACTGTCCCTCGCCTAGGACGTGTCCCTCTCTGACTGGCGGTCGTGCATCAGCCCAGATGACGCCACGGGAGAGGCAGAGACTGGAGGTCGGGGAATTTCCCAGCACATGCGCTCTAGACTTGTTTTTGCCGATTGTCAGTGTCGGCCGGCGCCATCTTGTAATGGCGATTACGGCGTAACGTGGGCAGCTCCCCACAAAGAACAAGAATTTTATGCTAGCAAAAAGGGTGTTAGGAAGAAGCAAAGGGGATTAAACAGTTGGTTTCCCATGGACTCACTACCGTGCCCTGTAAACTGAACTAAAGTCTTTATTGTTAATAGAGGACCAGAAATTGAAGGAAATGTTCTAATTATCTCAGCAAATTTAAAGCTGCTGGAGTAAGTGACAAAGTTTGATTCAGATAGCCAGTTTTCCAATTGCAACATGAACCCAGAACCTCTGGCAACTAGAGAGTTAGAGGTCAGAGGACAGCTGAATTTGGGATTCTAGGCCCACTCATTTGACAGGTAGGAGCAGAAGTGAGGTTCCATCCAGTGAGTTCTCAGACTAGTAGTAGCCAAGTGATGGGGGACACACAGGGTGCAGTGGCGACTGTGCCTGCCAGACAGGCTTGGGGTCCATATAAACATCCCATGGTTTTTCAAAAAAACAACTGGGGAAGTTACTTTGAAGAAGCCAAATTTCTGCTGATAAGACCAATAAAGGATCAAACTATTATAATATGATCATTAAAAGTATGTGACCTTATGTAGTAGCCTGCTGAGATCCAGGGAATTCGGAATATAAAAATTTATAGAGAGAAAATTCTTTATTCTGTTTTAAGTAATGATTAATATCAACACTTGTAAATCCTTTAAAAATATTAACTGATGGTATCATGTGGAAAACTCTGGGACATAACTGAAATTTTTACTTAAATTCTTCCTATTCTCTACCCTTACTGTAATTAGGCAACCCGGCTCTTTGAGGTTAGTTAATTTTCAAAGCTGATTCAACAAATCAGCACATAAGAAATTCATCTGAAAGAGAATGAGGCTAGCAAGGGCTACAGCTATACAGGACTCGAATCAGCAATTACGTATGCATCATTAATTCTTGGTGTTCCTTGAATTGCTTTATAAACACCCCAGTAATGAAACAAGGCTAGTCTTCTTCCCTGCTCTGATTCACCTTTCTACATACTCTTGTGGGCAGGAGGAGAATTACCCAAAACTTCTAGTATTCTGGACCCACAGTTGCTGGCCATTTGATTCCAGAATGAAAGCAGAGAGGTGTTGGTGAATTTAGTTTCCATGAACAATGGCTCCAGAGTAATACATGTCACAAAATAAATTTGTATTCATATAATTCATAGAAGTCTTTGCAATTGTAAACTAGAATCTCAATTCTCAACATATGCTTTTAAAGCAACACATTTTGGAGTCTAGGCACCAGTGTCCAAATTGTGCCTGATCACTAACTGTGTGACCTTAAGCAAATAGATGCACATCAGTTTCCCCATCTGTAAAAATAGATATACTGATGTATATTTTATCTGGTTGTTGTGAGATTTAAAGGAATTAATATTTATAAAGTACTCAGAACCATGTTTGACACATAGGAAGTGATATATACTTATTTGTAAAATGAACAAAAATATCTTTTTTTTCCCTGAAGATTAAGTGACAAAATTTATATGGAAGTTTTAGCCTGGTGCCTTGAACATTGTAAATTCTCAATAATTGTTAGGTCTTTGGTCACTCATAAAATGTATGTTGGGAGCAAGAATATACCACTTATGGGATTGAAATCTGAGTGAAAAGAGTCTCTGCCTTCTGAGCCTAGTTACAGTTGAACAGAGACAACATTAATCAGGTACTCACACAAACATAGGTAAATTTGTTACTGTGGCAGATGCTATACAAAAATGACACGTGATACTCTGACAGTGTACCTGGGGCTTTGATTTAGTGTGTTGCGGGGAGGTTGGGAGGTTGTCAGTAATCTTTCCATAAGCAACTGACAGTAGAGCTGAGAGCTGATCAAGTGAAATGGAGTAAGCCAGCAGAGAGGGGAGAGAAATGTTTCAGGGAGAGGCAAGAGGGACCGCGTGACAACACGGGGAGTGCAAAATTGGCATGCACTGAGGCTGGAGACAGAGGCGGCATCTCCATCATCCAGGGCTTTTTAAGCTACACTGAGATCTTTTTATTTTGTCTTAAAAGCAATAAGAATTCATGGATAGGCCTTAAAAAGAAGGGAAGCGTGTGATCTATGGTTTGAAATATCACCCTACTAAAGGGATCCTCCAATGTTAGTGTATATCAGAACCACTTGGAGGGCTCTGAAAACACTTTGCTGGGCCTCACCCCAGAGTTTCTTATTCCATGTGCCTGAGTTAGGGTGGAAGAATTTGCATTTCTAACAGGATCCCTGGGGATGCCTGATGCCGACGCTGCTGCTGCTGAGGATGATGTGTAAGGCCATACTTGAGGACCACATACTTGAGGACCACTGTGAACAAACTGAAAGGGTGAAAAGTGAGTGCCAGGTGGACCACCTAGAAAGCAATGTCATTGTTCCATACAAGAGATGATAGACATTTGAACTAGGAAAATAGAGAAGTCAACTAATGTAAGGATTATTTCAAAGGTAAAATTGGCAGGATTTGGTTCTGGGTTGGGTATGGATATGAAGGACAGGAAGATGTCCAAGAGAATCCACTGGGTTAATTGCTCTACTTTGCCATCTGGAAGGAATGAAGTCTTATCTTTAAAATCAGTAGGCATGGTAAGGTATCAGCCCAAAATGAGAGTTTGAGGCTGATGTTGCTGAGTTTTGGGGGGTTTGCTTGTTTTAAGGTTCCTCTGGCTTTCCTTAGCTGGCTGCTTTGGGCTAAAATCTGACAATAATCATAGAAAGTGCTGATGCTGACAGCCAAGTTATGAAAGACTGCTGGCCTCAGTGGGTGCCAGAAAACATGTTCTGGGAAAATGCCAGAAAGGCACCCTCTGGGCATGTCTGGGGCATTCCCTATGGGCTGGTGGAGCTTGAGACAGATTACACTTGGGCTCAGTGTCAGATCTGATTGCTCTAGCCATAGCTGAAGCTAGTAAATAGAGCTTCTAAAGTGAATAAAGACAGAGATTAAGAACTAGTGATTGAGTGGAGAGGAGAGAGTATATAAAAGATCAAACTAAAAGAGGTTAATCCTGAGTTGAAAAGAAAACTTCAAAGAGAGTGAATACAGAAAGTGCCCAAAATAAAGGAGTTTGCAGTGCAGGAACACTGGCCGTTGGCAGCACTCTTGCCAATGGAAACAAATGTCAGGCAAAAATGAAAACAAAACAAAAGGCATTCATTAGTCTGTTTAAAGATGAAACCACTGCGGAAATCAATCAGGGAACCGTTAGTATGTGCTAGAGAGTGTTCTGAGGAATATTCAGGAAAAGCATTGGTAACCAAAACTGGCATAATTTGGTGGCAACCTCCCCAAGGTTTAAGGAAATACAACAGAGGCTTACCTCTGGAAATACCAGAGATTACATCCAGAGATCGTCAAGAAAGGTTCACAAACAAATTTGATAGCATTACAGAGATCACCCAGTGCCTTCTTGCCAAGAAGTAAATGGCATTTCTCCCAAAGGCAGGAGCCATTTGGCTCAGAATCTAATGGAGAGAACTGTGGGAACTTAGAGCAAGAAGGCCCTTGAGAGAGGTTCAATGGAAGTTGAAGTTTCAAAGGAAACTTTGAAAGTGAGGTGACAAATGTATAAAGTTTTACAGTACTTCAAGGCAGACTATAATTTGGTATGTAATAGTGAAAGTATAAAGCTTTTGTTTTTAATCTTGTAAGTGTTCTTAGCAAAATAATTGTTGGGAGAAGTAAGAGCAAACTAAAATAATAACAAGAATAAACAACCAAAAGCAATAAATAAATAAATAAATAAATAACCCAGGCAATATAAATTATGAACATTCAGTGTAATATTCAGAAGACTTTTGCAGAATCCCATAGTAATACCATGACACAAATACCATAATTATTATAAGAGAAGCAAATTATTCTTGAAGCCCGACTAACGAGCGTACTAATAGTTCAGAGTTAGACAACGCCACCAAATACTTAAACTCTGTGTGGAGTCAATGACTTATAGAAATGAAGAGGTTTGTTTACAGATTTGAATTTATATACAGTGGGGTTTAAAAGAAAATACAAGTATTATGGATATATTTTGAAAGATTCAAGTTACATACTTTGGATCCTAGAGAGGGAAAAAAAATGAAGAAAAGGAGGAGGGGAGCATATCAGTTGGCTTTTCTGCTTGTTTTGGTTGAGGTTTGTTTTTGTTGGGGTTTGTTTGTTTCAAGCAATAAAACCAATTATACCTAACATAAATGAAAATGAAATTGCTGGGAGGTTGTGGAGTAGCTCTTGGAACTCAAGGAATACCTAAAGAACCAAGACCAGAAAGGTGGAACTTGAAGCAGACCCATGAACCCATAGCAGAATTTACATACATATCTTCTCAGGGAACTCTACTATGATTAACCAGCTCCAACATTCTTACTCTTGGCTCTTCCACTCCAGTTTCAAAGTCCCAAAGCGAGTATGAATGACCTGGCTCCCCTGATCAGTGCAGGTTAGAAAAAGGGGAGATATCTCTTTTTGTAGTCCCAAAGATTGACACAGGAGAGGAAGGTAGTATTCCAGTAGGAAATTGAACTGCTCTTATCAGAAGAGGAAGAGTGATTGCCAGGCAGTTCACATCAACAAATATTTGCCACAAAATATTTTAAGTACAATATGCTTATACAGTAATTTATTTTAAAAGGGATGCTTCCGTGAACTATTAAAAGATCCTGCTTATATTCACTAGGAAATGATTCTTATATATTTTATCCAGACTTTATTAATAATGAGGTATAGTTTGTACTTATAGATTTTTTTGTGTGTGTGTATAGTTAGAAATGCTAATAATTTGTATAGAAATCAAAAGAGTTTCAGCTAAGAAAAGAGCTCTGATTCTTGATTTTTTTAACGGGGAATGATTGTGTAATAACAAACACATAATCTTTGCTATGGTCCGGGCACTATCTGAAGTACTTGACAAATTTTATTTATTTTATCAAGTAAGAGGTCACAGTGTGGCTATATGTAGACATCTCTTTTATTTAAGAAAAAAATCTATTTCTAACTTTAGTCTACCTATCAATTGATTAATAATTTATTTCTGGTCTTTGGAGTTGGTACAATTTGATCTGAAGACCCCCAAGTTGATCTCAAGTTCTGTTCCAATGGCCTATGTCTTTCACACATTCTACCAGGGATAAAAAGTCTTATCAGGAATGGTTTGACTACACATCCACACAAAAAACATAGAGTAAGTGTAATTACGGTGATTGTCCAAGAACTCCCAATGGCATAAGGGAAAATGTCTTCCAACCCTACCTCCCAACTAGTGTGAGATCAGGAAGGTGGGTTGAAGAGGTAGGTAGTGGCTACAATCTAGGAATAATGCCCCAAGTGGCAAGTTACAAGCCCAACTATCCTGTTCTATCTTAAAAATTTAGGCAAGTATTTAATTCTATTCTGTAGTATGCTCCTGTTATTTACACTTAAAATAAGGATGCAGCACCCTCCTCAACACATACACACACAAATAAAAAACAAAATTTAGAGTAAGATTACCATTCTTTGAAGAAGCCTCCTCTTCTCCTTAGTTTCACATTTTTCTCCTTAATACTTTTACATGTATCTATAGTTTGACAATCACAACTCTAACTTTCCTATTTCAAGCTCTCTTCCATTCTTTAACATTCTGTAAAGCATTCTTAAAGAACCATAAAGGGAATCTCTTAATGGAAAAAGGAGTCATACACATACCAAGTCTTATCAAGCAGTACTTTTACTAAAAGTTCTGTTATTTTTAATAGTAAAGTTTTAATATTATATTTTCTTATAATATTAAAATTCTCTTGAAGCTATTTAAAAATATTTGAAAAGGTTTAATTATCCTAAATGGTTACAATTTGCTTTATGCTATAAATTTTTTGCCATCTCTGGTGAGAACTATAGTCACACTGCTGCAGCTGTTTTAAAAATAGGTTATATCGATTAACAGTTCAAGACATGTTGGATATCCAACTGAATTTTAGTTATGAGGAATAGGTGAAAAGGTTCTTGTCAAAGGAATGTCAATTTGGCTCCAGGAGGCAAACTTTTCTGACAGTTTCTGTACAAAACAGGGGTTACTGAATAACTGCCCCTGTTGTTTAGTAATTGACCTTGACAGCAGTGAAAAATTGAGGAGAGAGGGTGTGCAGAGAGTTAACAAGAAGAACCTCAAGTAATAAAAAATGTCCATGAAGCAGGAAAACTGAAAAACACAGTAGAAGGAACATCGTTTCTGTCTAGTGACAAATTTTTTCTTATTTGGCTAAAAAAAGAGTCACAGGACTAAAATGTACTGGATATATGCCAACTTTCCAACACAATGAAGAGAGGCAAAACTGAGAGATTTTGCTCATCTAATGGTAGGAATACCTGTTTGTCAATTTCAATGGCAGTTATTCCATAAAGGGATATATGTTAAATGCACACAGAAAGAAACTAAGCACATATTCATTCATTCATACCTGGTTCATTTTTATAATGTGATTATCCACCAAGCATAGTGTCTTGTAGGTAGTCAAGAGTCAGCAATTTACCCATTCATTTATATAACATATTCAGCATTTTATTTTATTTTATTTTTTTAATTTAATTAATTAATTTATTAATTTATTTATTTTTTCTGACCAGTAAGGGGATCACAACCCTTGGCTTGGTGTCGTCCGCACAGCGCTCAGCCAGTGAGCGCACTGGCCATCCCTATATAGGATCTGAACCTGCAGCCTCGGCCCCTGCGCTCCCAGCGCCGCACTCTCCCGAGTGAGCCACGGGTTCGGCCCAGCATTATAAACACCTACTATATGTTGGTGATAAGCATACACCGGGGAAGAAAACAAAGTCCTTCACAGAGTTTACATTCTGGTATCACCAAGCAGCTTGCGTTCTCTGGCTGGAGCCTGGGGGATCAGTGATCCTAAAATATGTCAAGTGCCCAGGCTCTGAAGCCAGATGACCTGGGTTTTAAAGTGTTCTCTGCCACTTACTAGCCATGTGTCTTGACCCCATTTTCTTCATCATTTTGGGCTTCAGTTACTTCATCAATAAAATGGGAATAGAATGAGTTAATATATGTGCATTCACACACACTAGCATACACACTCGCATGCATGAGTTAATATAAGTGCTCAGATCAGTGTTTGGCACTGATAGTAGCCATATGTGTCAGGTATTATCCTTGTTAAGAGAAATTGATCTAATTTTAACTCATGAGTAAACAATCCTTAATTATGGAGTTAAGGGGAGAGACCAGGGAAATCAAGACAACAAAACCTGAGGTACCAAACGCAAATAGACTATTGATGTTTGTAATATTTGTTCCAATAAGGTTGGAGAAGGCCAATGAGAGTATAACCCAGTGGTTAAGCTCGTTACTTACATCTCCGGCGTTCAGTTTCTGTGAAAGAGTGAGAACAGATCTCCTGCACAGGGGTTGTATGAGGATTAGAGGAAATGATGAGTATGAAGTGCTCGGCATAAAGCCCAGCTGAGAGTGAACATTTATTAAGTGGTGGCTATTACAGTCGTAACCTGATTATATTGAGTTGACATTTATTTAGATAGTTTTTGCTATTGCATTTCAACTCAAAAAGGATTTAAGGAAACTTTCAATTAGAGCATTTCTAACGACCATTAAATATTGGTGTCATTGAAAGAAAATACTATAATACTCAGTCAAATCAGGCAGGCTAAAGATTAATGTTGTTCCAAAGAAAAAGACCTTATTAGTAAGTTTTCTCAGTCTGTAAATACCAGAGTCTAGAAAGAATAGAGAGATTGTCCAACTAGTTAAATTTATAAAGTGGGATTAAATGCAACTAAACTTTCATAAATTTATTTTTGAATCACATCCTGATATATTTTTAATACTTTATTGCCAAATTTTTGTATTTTTGCATCTGTGTTCACAAGTGAAATTGGCTTTTTTTAACTTTCCATATCTTGTTTTGGTAACAAGATTATAATTAGCCTCATAAATAGTTAAGCTTGCCTTATTTTTCTGTTTTCTAGAATGATTTGTTTTTTTAAAAAAACAAAGAAGTGAGGTAGTATTCTCCATTTATTGAATTGTTTTGCATTGTTTGTTTTTGGTGGATGGCCAGTACAGGGATTGAACCCTAGAACTTGGGGTTATCAGCATCATTCTCTAACCAAGTGAGCTAACTGGCCCGCCATATTTATTGAATATTTAATAACACTCATGCAAAAACATCTAAGCCTAGAGTTTGTTTTTAGTTGTTGTCATTTATGGATTTCATTTCTTTAACTATATGTTTCACTAAAAATTATTTCCTCTTGTGCCAGTATTGTTATTTCTCTATTTGTGCAAAAATGCAACCATTTATTTCATCAAGTCTTTCACATTTATTAGCATAAAGTTACTCAAAACAATGATTTCTAATTTTTATCTATGTTAGATCAACAATTATTTACCCTTTCTTTGATATTTAATTTGAATTTATCTCTCTTTTTTAATTATCCTTGCCAGCAGTTTGTCTTAGTACTTTCAAAGCTTGTGATGTTATTAATCATCTAAAATTTCTGCTCTGAATTTCAAGGATTTTTGTTCTTACCTTAATTTGTTTCCTTCTTATTTCGTTAGCTTTGTGCCATTGATCTTTGTCTAGCTTCTTGAGTTGACCAATTTGTTAATTTCCTGAATAATGAGCAAATCTGTAAATTTCCTCCAAACTACTGTTTTAATATGCCACAAAATTTGACATATAGTAACTTCAGTGTCATTTAGTTCTAAATAATTGAGATTTCCTTCATAATTTCTTCCTGATTTTCTTTGTAGTCCCAGGGACCTATTTTGCTTTCCTTTCCTTTTGTGATTGACTACAGGGCTGAAGCTAACACTGACGAGCTGCAGTCTTTGATTCCAATAATTCTGCTCTGGGTGTGCACTGGAATGAAACGTTCAGAAATTTTGGACTCATAAAACCAAGCTTTACTATTGAGAGAATGTCATATGCTTTAAGAAAAACAAATAGCCAAAAAATATAATGTGTAAATGTTCACAAAAATTTAGGTAGTTAAACGAAGGACAATTTCTCCCTTTTCTGGGAGAAAAAAATGTAATATTGCTATACTAGTTTTGATCAAGATTTCAAAATACTTTAATAAATCTGAAATTAACAAGCCATATTATTTTGGTGAGAGAAACAATATGAGTTTCAGAGAATTAGTAAGAATTTGATGAAGAAACAGTTTTGCAAGTATATTACAGATTATATTTTTGTGTTCATATTTGTAAAGAGGCATGAGTGTCAGAGAGAAAAAACCTTGAAGACACATTAAAAAAAAAGACTTGAATTTCTGTTTAGCCACTATCTGTTATAATTCACAGGATCAAAATTGTTCTCCTTGAAATATAACTGTTTTCTTTTGAGAATCCATTTGTTTTTATTTCTGTAATACTAATATCATTTTATTGCCAAAAAAAAAAAAAAAACTTTTCTAAGATGCCAATACCACATAAATGAGAATGTTGTTCTAATACCAATAGAGCATTGACTATCACATCAATCTGGTAGATATTAGGCGTACTAACAGATTATTAAAAGTAAAGAAGAATATAAGACAAAATAGGGAAAAAAACAGTGAGCATTTTAAATTTATCAAAATTTGCATCAGTGTACTTACTTAAAAATGTATATATATCAAATCAAGAGTTTTCATTTTGTACCACATGACTATCCTGATGCATTTGTAAACTGAAAATAAACTTATACTAAGAAACAAAAACAACTTTTTTCTTTAAAAAGTTTGGTTTTCTATTGAATTCTATCTGAACTACAAAGTTATATTAGAGTCTCAATAGACTAGTAAATAAGTGATTATATCAGCAAGGAAATGTTCACAAATCTGTTGTGATTTTGAAATACTAAAAATTTTAGTCATGGCTTTGGTGATGACAGTCTGTTGTGCTAGTTTTCTACAAGCAAATGAAAATAGAACAGATAGGGATGGCACTGAAAAAAATGCAACTTGACTTGAGGGTAAGCTGATACATTTAGAAAAAATTCTGATTCATTATTTCTAAGGAAGATTTTATGGGAAACTTCCTTTAAAAGCAGTTTCTTGGCTTAAATGGAAACTATGTTTTTCTCAGTGGTTTTTGATAACACTGAAAAGGAAAACGCAATTGACTTTGTGATTAAGTATATTTTAGGATGTACCACCTGTTTATCTCAAATGTTTATGATTATCTCTTTATCCCTACCCCATCTACTCCTCTATCTTTCTCTGTTTCACAGAAAAAATTATGACCTCAGCATCCAAAGGAATCCTCCGCCCATTTTTAATTGTCTGCATTATCCTGGGCTGCTTCATGGCTTGTCTTCTCATTTACATCAAGCCCACCAACAGCTGGATCTTCAGTCCCATGGAGTCAGCCAGCTCAGTGCTGAAAATGAAAAATTTCTTCTCCACCAAGACTGAGTACTTTAATGAAACTACCATTCTGGTGTGGGTGTGGCCATTTGGGCAGACCTTTGACCTTACATCCTGCCAAGCAATGTTCAATATCCAAGGATGCCATCTCACGACAGACCGTTCACTGTACAACAAATCGCATGCTGTACTGATCCATCACCGAGACATCAGTTGGGATCTGACTAATTTACCTCAGCAGGCTAGACCACCCTTCCAGAAATGGATTTGGATGAATTTGGAATCACCAACTCACACTCCCCAAAAGAGTGGTATCGAGCACTTGTTCAATCTGACTTTGACTTACCGCCGTGACTCAGATATCCAAGTGCCTTATGGCTTCTTGACGGTGAGCACAAACCCCTTTGTGTTTGAAGTTCCAAGTAAAGAGAAGTTGGTGTGCTGGGTTGTAAGTAACTGGAACCCTGAGCATGCCAGGGTCAAGTATTACAATGAGCTAAGCAAAAGCATTGAAATCCATACCTATGGGCAAGCCTTTGGAGAATATGTCAATGATAAAAACTTGATTCCTACCATATCTACTTGTAAATTTTATCTTTCCTTTGAAAACTCAATCCACAAAGATTACATCACAGAAAAGCTCTACAATGCTTTTCTGGCTGGCTCTGTACCCGTTGTTCTGGGGCCATCTAGGGAAAACTATGAGAATTATATTCCAGCAGATTCATTCATTCATGTGGAAGACTATAACTCTCCCAGTGAGCTAGCAAAGTATCTGAAGGAAGTCGACAAAAACAATAAGTTATACCTTAGTTACTTCAACTGGAGGAAAGATTTCACCGTAAATCTTCCACGATTTTGGGAATCACATGCATGCTTGGCTTGTGATCATGTGAAAAGGCATCAAGAATATAAGTCTGTTGGTAATTTAGAGAAATGGTTTTGGAATTAAAGTTTTCCATCATTTGTACACTGGCAAAATATTTTGATGAGATATCATCCAAGTTTTGAGCATAAGAAGAGAAAAAACATTCTGCAGTTGTGTCACAATTTATTTTTGTCAGCCTCTCTTGGGTAACATGTATATTTTGATGGAGATTTTTAAGAGCTCAGTATTAGCAATCATTCTATTTGGTCTTAAATTATCCTGTATATATTTAATTGTATGCACTGAAAAGGTAATTTATTCTTCACTATTATTTGTAAACAGTGTTTTTCACGTTTTTGTAGTTGTTCATAATGTAAATTTGTGACGATTGTTATTTCTACAATGATCAGCTGTTTAATCTGTTTGGGAAATGAAGATGCTTATCTTAAAATATAAAAGATTTTCACTAAATATTATAATCTCTAGTTCCAAGTTTGCATAATGCAACAAAGGAAGAACATATTGCAATTGAATTCTAACCTCTTTGACTTCGAAGTTGAACAAAGAGTATTACTGTCTCTATCGGATCTTTTTTTTTTTTAACCCCTTTACCACATTTGTGAAGGCAGAATTATTCATGTAGTGCATAAGAAAGATATGAAGCAAACTGTTCTACTTAGGAAGACTTCCCATTTATTTTTATTAAGCTGACCTGCAAATGCAGTCACTTATTTTCAAGATCTTAAGTTAAATTATTCAAATATTTCTAAAGACCCAATTTGTTGTGATTTGCAGTACCTGGGAAATAATCATCGTAACACTTAAGAAAATATAAGACGATTATTCTCTTCCTGATTCTGATAACACTCATTATAATAAAACAAATGATTTCCTCAAATAACAGAAAAAGATATCTATAGACATAAATCATGTTTATAAATGGTACCATTTTTGTACAATTTTTAATCACTTACCAACTTAAAATGTTTTTTTCTGAAGCCCCAATATTTAAAACAGTTTTATTTTATCACATGGACAAATAGATATAACATTTGAGTCATTATTGACTCAATAATGAGTTATATCATTTGAATGATAATACTCATTTGATTTCAGTCCTATCATTTAAGAGAACCTAAATAAATTTATCATCAATGTATTAAATATAAGATGGTAAATTTAATGAAGTGGGGATCTGTCGGAAACATGGTCTGTAGGAAACATCCTGTCACAGAGTAGGATCTCAATACATATTTGTTGAATGAATAAATGAATGGCGTTGAAATCACAGGAAAATTTTGTTTGTTTCAATGAAGTGACAGTTCTAGCCTAGAGGTACTAATTGGAAATGTTGTTTTCTATTCCATTTTAGTAATTATTCATCCATAGCATATATGACCATGGTGTTCAGGGCTTTAAAGAATCAAAATAAACCTATAATTACACTAAATTTTTAGAGAATTTCTCTCAGCACTTGCAGTTGCCTATAGCATTATCCTCTATAAAGTTAGAGAAGGGGAGAGCTGTAGATAAGCAGAGATAGTAGGTGAGAAAACATGGAACGCTAAGGATTCTTCAAGGAAAGCATTCCTCCAAAAGAATCTTTAGTGCCTTTATTTCATTCAGGCCAAAGATCTATCAAAAGAATTAGAATGTTCTGATGACATCTATCTAAATCTATTTGTGACTTATTCTAATAGTGCTATTACACATTGACATTAGCAGAACTCAGACCCATAATCTTCTATACCAAATAGAAATTAGAGACAGAGATCAATTTCAATTCAATAAGAGGAGGTATGTCCAACAATCCAGACTGTCTTGTGAGAAAATAAGCTCTTCCTAGCACTGGAAGCATTTGAGCAGAGAAAGATTCCTGCATTGGATATTTTCCTGCAGGCTATATTCCTGCATTGTTTGACAAACAGGATCATTTTCTTAGCCATGATTGAACAGGTACATTGTATCCAGTAGTGCCCTACCTAGCACAGAGATAAGATGAACATGGTACTACCACTACCTTAAAGGAGCTTCTAATTAAGTGAAGAGACTTGTGGAAGCTTCCTTCCAACTCCAGCCTGAGCCTACATTTACTATTCTCACTGGAGTTTATATGTGTCACTGCTGATTTAATGGGGGGAAAAAAAAGAGCAAAATTCTGCAATTACTTAGCTGCTTGCCATGTTTCTTAGTAGCAAACTTTGTCTGCTCTTTTGACCCACGTAGATTTCCTGTGTATTATCTCTTCTAACCATATTGCACCAAGACATAGTATGTCTGTGTGGATGCCCTCTTAGATAAGTGAATTTCTCCACCCACATTTATTTTATTGTTAAAATAGTCGAACTTATACATTCACATTTACTTTGTCATTTTTTGTGTGTGGTATAAAAAGTATAGGGATCTAAAGAGGATGCATTGCTAACAAGTTTAGAAAGTACCTGCTTAATCTGAAAGCAGAAAAGCATTCGATATTATTTCAGCCTGCCTTTGTTATAATGGATGCTCACGATTTCAAAAACTGAGAGACTTGAGAGAAGTTGCCTTTATTGTTGACTATGAATTTGGGTTCTTTCTTGGACTGTGACTATAATCTTATGCTGATAATATGACTCAAGACAAGGCAATTCTACTAAGTGACTAATTGGTAAATCTGTGTATAGAAAACCCATTACCAAGTCCCAGAAGAATAACTTTTCTGAATTTGAAGTGCCAAAATGAATGAGCCAGCTAAATCCTTCAGTTCTGGGTCCATTAATCTGTGAGCTTTAGGGCTTGAAGATATTATAGCAATGTTTATAAACCAATCCCTCTTTCTATTTGTGAGTTAACTAGATCCAGAGATATTTATTCAAGACACACGTACACACAAACACACACACACCAGTTAGTGACAATAGTTAAGATTAGAATTTAAGGGTCCTATCTCTTTTAATCCCACATTCTTTTTCATTGTTTTTCCACCTTATCATACACGTATGTCTCAATTCTTATAATACCAAATGTCTTATTGGTATTATTTAAGACCTGTAGCATGGTACCTTCTGTGTGGAAGAACTTTTACTTTTGAAGGTATACAATAAGTGAAACATCAAATTTGTTAGCATTTTTTCTGGTTTAAGTATTTTAGGTGTTGAGCTTTAGCACAAGGAAGTGGGCTTTTACCACGTTTCAGTGAAATGCAACCCTTAAGAAGGTGCATGTTTCTCAGCCACATCTTTAATAAATCCTGTGGATTGCAATTCTTTGTAAGGATATCTCATGTGAAAGATATATTGATTCAACAAAATTGGCTTGCTGCTGGCTATAAAAACAAATAATTATCCCTGGGGATAAATTGTGGATATAAAAAGAGAACAGACCATTTAAAATGTTTTATTTCAAAAATACCAAAAAACTATTACCTTCAGTGTTCTGAATACTTGAATATTAATTGTTGTAGGCCTTATTAGTAAGAATATATAAACATTACTTATTATAGGCCTTACTAATAAAAATATACACAGAATTGTTCATATCAGCAGTATTACACTCTGAAAAAGACACAGTCATATATTTTATGACATCCATAAATTAGACAATATGAAGTAGAAACTGAAAAAAAAAAATCTTAGTAAGAAACCAATGTCAGCTTAAATTTTTTATGTTTACCATAAAAATCCCGATAATCCTGAAATGCGTGGAAATGTTTTCTGTTGTGAGGGAAAGCTTAGAGCAGTTGAGGTGAAAAGCAACAGAATATTTAAAATTATTTTCTGAGTCTTTAAATTCTTACCTCCAATTGGAGGTTAAATATGAAAAGAATAGGAAACTATGTTGCCTATTTTCAAACTATATTCCATGAGTCTTGAGGTAATCATCTAGAAAATGGTTTTGCATGAATTAATGTTGCTGAAACAAGTTTTAGGTCTTTACATTATGACTTTGTGCTTGATCATATCTTTGAGTTTCAAGACTCTGATCTCATGTAGAGGAACTTCTTAAGTTATAATCAAGCCGCTAAATATAACAAACTTCAGAATCTAAAGGATAAGCATAGTGCTTAATACAGGGAAGATCTCAACAAATACTTGTTGAATGAATAAATGAATGTTATTAGCAGTCATGCAAAATATTTTTTTAAATGTAGTGACAGTACCAGCTGATTGGTACCAATTGGAGCTCATAATTTATATTTATTTTTATTGGTCAGTTTGCTGCCTGGATGCAGAAGGGAGGCATTTTAAGTCCTTCTTGTCTTACTGCATTCTAAAGCCCACAAGGAAATAACATTGCAGGAAAGATTAAAAAGGATTTAGAACATGTTAGCATTCTATTCAAATATTAATAGCATACCAACTGTTTCTAATAGGAAAGAAAATTAGTATTTAAAGAGAATATAAAGTGCAAGTACTGTGAAGGGCAGGTATTTATTACCAAGCTGTGCATGGAGAGGAATACAGTTTCTTCCCTCCCTAACTTCATTCCATTGCATTGCAAACATCAGTCAATTAAGATGAGATTTTTTTCCCTGGATGTCTCTCATCTAGAGATTTTGTAGCATTTTAAAATAGGTAAGATCCAGTACTATCCAAAATGTCCTCCCTCTCAGTAATTCATATTGAATGCCTCCATATTCATAAGGATTTTACAAAATAGTTAACAGAACCTAAATATGAAATAGGCTGCCAAGCTGAAATATGAATAATGTGACCCTGCGTTATTAGTTCAACAAACTGTAATTTTGAGAAAACCACTTAACCTCTCTGGACCTTGTTTGTAAGATTCCTTGTACCACTATCACTCTCTAAGATCAAATTGTTATATACATGAATTGCAGGTAAATTTCCCTCTCATTTCTCTGTATAGACACTTACAAAGTATTAACTGATTATTTAAACTAATGTGTGGAAAAAATCTAATCCAGAGCTTGGAATTTAACAAATGCTCCATTAACCAACCTTCCTTCTTTATCTCTTCCCTTCCCTTTGTTTTTGTAACTCTCAACTCACTGAGATCTTAGTTTCCTGCAGAAAACTAACCAGATATTGGGCATTATTTTAAAATAGTTTAGATTTTTCTGTAGTCTTCAAATTCTTATTACAGTATTCTTAAAATATTTATCGGTGCAAAAAATTCAGTAGAGGCAGTAGAAGCACACAAGGTAATCACCAGCTAACAATAAAGTAGCATAATTTGAGTAAACCAGATTGAATACCTTTAGATAATTTATTTTTTTTAACTCATGGTTAATATACATTCATGCATTTGATTTACTTTGAAAATATTTTGATTTAAAAAGAATCCTCCAACACCAGTCCCCTTTTATGAGTGTTACTCAAAGTGTGTTCCTAGGTCATCTGACCTAAAATCACCAGAGGTGTTTGTTAATGATACTCATTCCTGGCCTTGCCCCATGCAATTGTAATCTCTTCGAATAAATCTCCCTTCTCCCCCAAAATAAAGCTTGGTCTTAATACATTTTCTAAATTATTCTGTTCCTGCTTTAGTTAGTGAACCAGTCTATCCTTAATCAGTGGTCCTCAAACACACATATGTCTTTGGGACTTCCTATCAGCGGCATCAGAATCATTTGAAAGATTGTTAATAAGACACACTTCTAACTCTCTGGTCTGAAATGGAACCTGGAATCTGTATTTTAAAAATCTCAGTTCTGATGTACTGCCAGTTTTGAGGAGTGTGACCTACCTGTTCAGAAGTGGGAAGTATTCTATTACTCAAATGATAACAGGTATCGCTTTTCTTCAATTTACCTGGAATCTTTTTAAATATACCAGTAAAGTATTCCTCTATTCCAAGATCCAAGACTTCCTCTATGCCTAATTATTTCATGGGACTTATAACCAATCTTCTGATTTGGGACCGGTTATTTACAATCTCCAGAAATTCTTTCAAACTATAAATGGCCTGTAGAAGTAGTTCTCAAACCTGAGCGCACATTAAATCATCTAGAGAGTCTTTAAAATTGCGGATGTCCAAGCCTCACCTCCAGAGATCTGATCTAATTGGTCTGAGGAAGGACTCAGAAGGCAGACAGACAGTTGTAAAAGGCTCCACAGGTAATACCAGTGTGGAGCCACCTCTGGGAACCACCAGTCTACACCAAAGATATGAGCAGTTCTTGGCCTAGAGGAACTATTAGGAAAAAAAGAGGGTGGGGGTTATAGTATACCTTAGGAAAATATCTCTCATTCTCTTCCTAGATTCTAACTGCATGTTTATATTTTGCAAGGTGAAAGACTGGATTAGACAATCACTAGCATCCTTTACAGGCACAACGGCTTATGCTTCTGTAATCTGCTTATCTATTGCATGTGTTTAAGAGACTGCTTTCCTGGGTTCCAAAGTCCTTGTCTGATAGGTAGAAAGGTAATTTGCAATCGGCATGTGGCAATGAGTTAGTAGTATATAGATCTTTGATGTCCACAAATTTAGAATTGAATCCAAGCTCTGCCATTTACTTGCTGTATTCAAGTTATTCAACTTCCATTAGCCTCAGATTTTGTATCTGTAAAGTGGAGGTAGCAAATTCCTGATATGGTGTTTTTATGAATGCAAATGAAATTATATTCAAGTGACTAGATAATAAGTGTTCAATTGTTATCTTTTATTTTTATCAAAGATAATTGTGAGGAATTCAGAACTATTTCCACAATTTCAGTTCTAAAACTCTGAATGTGTTAAGCAGGCAGCTTATAAGAATCATTGAAAATTTAACTAAGCCAAAGGAATAATCTTCAGGAGAAGGGAAACAAATAAATATAGCGTGGAAGCATGTACTCACGTCTTCTGTAATTGCTAAGTAATGGAGGGGGTGTCAGGAGCTGGCAGCAGGGGTGAATAGGCATTGTTTACATTACTGAACACATACACCATTTCTTAAAATAATTGGAACCCAAGCAGACCTAATTTTCCCTCACTATTATGAGCAACCAGTAAATTAATAGTCAATTTAGCTTATTATCAGTTAGTATAGCTGAAGTCACAGAATGAAATAGCAGGATGCTTCTCAGAGATCATTTCTGGTAAGGAGGCCTAGAAGTGTTCAACAACTTGACTTAATCCATCACTTCAATTGGTCCACCAGCATAGGCACAGAACTAGTTAATGACATGTTCAGAAAGTGAATCAAGTCTCCATCTACTTTTTCTAAAGCTAAAAAAAAAATGCTAAAGTTGCTTTTAAAATGTTAGGGTATAAACTCAATAAACAAGAATGTATTAGTTTAGTGATGCAGAAATAAAATAACTCTTAGCCAGACTGTGACTCTAACTGCTAATTGCATAATAAATAGAGTTCCGACATGAGTAATCTCAGTTGTTGATGTGTACAATTTTTAAGCTGTACTGTGTTAGGACAAAAAGGTAGACAGTCTTAAGGAAAAGTTTTATTTTTATGTGTGAAAAAACAAATGCTATTCAAAATAGCATTTTTTAAGTAGTTCCTAATTGTGTTTCTTTAAAGAACATTAGAAATGTTTATTACCTGTTACAACATTAGGAAACTTCGAAAATTAAATTATTTTTCTAAGTTCTCTGGGAACCAAATAACTTTAAATTAAATGTGTATGTTAAATCTGTTAAACTACAGCTTGCTGGAATTTCATTGTGAAAAACAAACATAGGTCTTACCTGAAAAATTTTAATGGTGAATTCTACAGAGAGGTATGTTAACTGTGATAACTCTCTCTACACATGGCTGCATTCCATTTTGATTAATGAAGGTGCAGGAGATAGGAAAGCAGGCTCGACAGAAACAGTACCCAAAGGCTAAATTAACAACCCACAACTACTCATTATGGGAGAAATAATGTGCCAGAGTTACAACAGCGCATCCCCCAATCTCACATTGGCCTCATTAGCCACCGTCAGTCCCTCAGATGAGACAATACTGCAGATGCCATTCTTGTCCAAGGTGAAATGGCCGGAGGAGAGCTCATCTAGGATGGGATACATGTCACCAGGGACTGTAATGAGATCAGGCCTTTCACACAGGACTGGTTTTCTTCCTCAAGAGTCCTTGAACAAAAGGAAAACATCTGATTGTCTATGAAAAACTGGAAGCAGTCTACTTTTTAGATAACAGATGATCTAACTCAAATATTTTATATATTATTTTAAAATAATTAATCAAAGGACAAAGACTATCATACTTGAGGCCAGGAGTATAGTTAGAAGGGAAAAAAAACTTTCAGCCTGTAGATGTTCAACGTTCAAATCAAAGAGACCTCTTGCTTGGGAAGATTAACAGACCATGTGTCACTGGAAATGGAGATAGGAAAGAAATAGTGGAAATAATCATGCTTTTTTTATCCTTAAATAAAAATTCAAATATTTAGAGCTATCATTATGACCGCAGCCTTCAGAAACAATATATTTGTTCATGTGCTTTTCTCTCTCTCTCTCTCCCTTTGTTTTTTTAAGATTGGGAGTCAGGGTTAATAGAGTAATTGTGACAATATAAAAATAACACTTCTGTAGAGTCTCTAAGAATTGAATCATGTATGAGAGGAAGGTAAGAGGTAATGTTTGCTTACAATGAGAAAATAAAATAAAATAAGTAAATAAAAATACATCTATTAAATTTTAAAAAAAGAAGGATTGAAATGCAACTGGTCAAAATTATTTGAATGAAATTATGGAGATTAATCTTCACTGTAATAATATGGTTCCTTCTAATCCCAAACAACAAGTGTGTATTATAGAGGTCTATAAACAGAAAAAGTAAAGAGCTAACAAGTCTGTATCTAGATTCAAGTTCACAAAACTTCAGGAAGGAGAAAAGTGTCAAGAAACAAGAAAAGGATCAGAGCCTGAGATCTAGTTGTCATTATCTACTGTGTAATTCACTAGCGATTTGAGACAACAATTTCTCATCTGTAGACAGAGTGTGATGGGCTGTATATGAGAATCACCTGAGAAGGTCTTCATAAATCCTGATTTATTGATCAGAAATTCTGATGAGAAATTTCTGGCACAAGGCATGGGCTGCCATATATTCTTCTAGACTTTTCCTTCTTTTCTTCCTGCTCCCTTCCTTGTGGCCATGTCCCTGCTCTATGAGCCATAACAAAGGGAGGAAAGAAGATAACAGGCAATTTCTTTAGAAGCTCTTATCAAAGGGTTGCTGAAGAGAAAGCTGCAATGAAATTCTACAGATGAAGAGTGGGGACTACACATGCTTCCTCTTGATCTCGTTCCTTCAAGAATACATACACAGGACAGTATCTTTTTTTACATAGTTCAAGTGTAACTTTGAATGAAATGACTTACACTCAAGTAAGGAAGATCAAAACTATCACACTGAAACAAAACGTGCCAATTCTAGCCAATATGTGAATTGTAAGGGTCAGTCATCCATAAACCATTTGGATGGATTGTATGTTTTATTAATGTAATGTAATTTTGCACTATTGTAGTGTCATATTTAAGCAAACTCTTAAAAATATCCTAAAACCTAATGCTAAATGTACAGTTTATAGGTTCGTGTTATTTCTGATAAGGATTTAAGTGCATTGTGCTAATTGTTGCATAAGGCTATTAATTTTGTGTATATATATATTATTGCAATGCAGACCCAATAGGGTTGTTGTAAGCACACTAATTAGTCATCTGGATTTTTGTAGATAAAAATCACACATTGATCAGAAATCACTTTTCTACTTATTTTTTTGTAGAGTATTTTTCCACACTTGAAAAAAAACATGATTATTTTATATCAAACATCAGCTTTTCTTTAAAACCTTATTTTAGTAGCCAATGCATGTTTGAAATAAGATGTGTTAGAAATTTAATGATAATATTAAGACTGTGTTTATATTAGGTGAAAAAATGCATGCTATTGGTGAATCATGAGCTTTGGGGACATTTACACTGCCACCTCACACACAGGCTTTGTCTCAATCCATGTGCATGATTCACATCCTTTGAAAAGTCCTTTTTAAACGTTTGATAAAGTAAAAATGTTATTCTTAGTGCTAATGAGCCAATAGAAAATGCTGCTTTTCTAACTTTGCAGCATATTGTGGTAAATTCCTCCACCTCCCCCCTCCAAATTTTCTTCTTGGAGTTTATTGTTGGCAATAAAATACAACAAAATTATTTATTGGCACATGATACAATTTATTGTACAGCAACTTAATATTATAAAGCACGAAGATGTGAAAAAATCATCTAAATCAGCTCCATTCTACAAACACAATATTCTGGCAGCTTTTTCTATAATCAAGAATAGTTTATCATTTTTACACTGCCAAAATCAGTACTACTGCCAGGGGGAAAGATAACATTTGAGGTGAGTTCTGCACAACACTAAGTTGGGCAATAATGTAGAACATCCAGGCAGTATAGATAACCAATCAGTGTACCTGGTTGGGGGAAAAAATGGTGAACCTAGCCTTTTTTCTTAGCAACTTAAGTAATTTTTAAAAAATGTATAAAAACATAAATTTTGGCTGCAGAGTCAAGACTTTACATGCTGATAATTCACAGTAGTCTTTGCAAATAACAAAAATAACTCCACTCAAAGAACGGTTTGTTTTGGTTTTGTTGTTTGTTTGTTTATTTTTCTGTAGAAAACACACTTGTGCTTTTGAAAGGTCTTAATTCCAAACAGGTAATATGTACGGACCCTCCCGTCAATTAAATCAGTCATTCATCATAATATATTAAGACTAAAATGTAACTCTTGGTGACTTAAAACAACAAGATAAACATTTACACTGTTGGAAGGTTAATTTCATTACTATGTTGTTAAAATGGTGGGAATCCTATTTATACATTTATTTACTTATTTACAGAAAATTGGTTCCTTTGAGTTCAATTTTAACAGCTTCAGTGAAGTTAGTAAAATGGTAAGACACATTGACTCTATCTACTATTCCAAGTGAGAATCATGCAACTAAATCTTGCTGCATCCTGAGACTAAAGCATTAATTCAAGTAATGGGTAGCCAATCCTAGCAGTGTAGAGGCCAACCTGACCGACCAAGATGTTGCATGTGTTTGACATTGATCTCGGCTCTTAGTTCCACATTGTTCCCTTCATTGATTCAACCTGTAAATAACCTAAAACTTAATGGCAGCTAAGTAAATATTTTAATAAGCCATGAAAGGCAAGATGCCATAGGAAATATGTATATTTAGCTATTTGGAGTATTTGTGTTTTCCACATATTGAATTGAAAATGTAATTTGAAATTTCCTTTCCTTAAAAATACTATCACTGGGCTGGCTGGTTAGCTCATTAAGTTAGAGCACGGTATTATAACACCAAGGTCGAGGGTTTGGATCCGTGTACTGGCCAACCACCAAAAATAAATAAATAAATACTATCACAGTGTGGATTACTGCTCATTGATGTCTTTCTCAGCTTACAAATATATGATTTGATTGCTATAATTTTCTTAAATTTTTTTCATAGTGACTTCAACAATCTGTGCTAAGATTCCAAGGCACAAATAAATGTATAAAGGATTTGAGCCTGTATGTGTAAGAAGAAATCTCTTTTTTCAGTCCTATTTCCTCTATTCAGTGTAAGTACCTCACTGGTTTAGCACGAGAGTTATCCCTTGGATGTGTAAATAATGATATTCTATTCAAACCTAATGAATTCCTGTAATGTGAATATTTAAAATAAAAGAATTCAATTTAAATGTACAATAGTGCTGGTTATTTATAATGCTTACATCTTAAAAGCACTCACCCAAGAAGTTTCATTTTTACTTACATGCAAATCTAGATTCACTGTATATATTAAATTAAATTTTTTTAACTAAATAAATATATTTTCCAGATTATACGTTCATTAAAAATACAAAATCAAAAAAGGACAGTCACGTACATATGTAAACTGTTCTGCAATAGTTTGTTTCCTTAATCTTGCATTGCTTTAATGGATTCAGGGCTGCAGTTAGATCCTTTAAGGAATGCTTGTATGCATGGGGCATAGGAGAATCTATCTGACTCCTCATTCTGCCTTGATACTAGCTTTGTAGGTGTCTCATTTTGCATTCTCAATTCTCTACTATTCTACATACTCTCCTGATTGTTCTTATTTATGTCTATGGAATCAACAATTACCAAGAAGCTAAGATTTCAAGTGTATGTAGAAGAAGTCTATCATTATAGACTTCTGCCTTCATCCATATACCTCTATCTTCCAATTCCCTGCTGTCATCTGACTTTCTGCAGACCCTGTGATGTGAATAGCCTACTGTGAGGCGAGTTCAACACCTAATTCTTCCTAATCTTTCGTTCACTTGATGGTACTGTTGTAAATTACGTTGCCTAAGTCAAAAACTTAGAAATCATCCTCAATTCTTCCTCTTCCTTTTCCCCACCTCATGTTGACCATTAAGTATCTCTTAAACATGTCCCTTTTCTTTTAGTCCACTGCCATTGCTCAATTCGGTCAATAGGGCTTTCAACATTTCTTACCTGGACCAAAGCAATAAGTTCTTAAAGTTTCAAAAGTCTACACTCAACACTGCCACTAGTGAGAAAAACAGAAGGGATGGTAGGGAGAGAGAATTCAGCTATAATGCTGATTAACCAGTAATTTTTCCAAAAAGTCACACACTTGTGAGTTTCTTTCATTGGTCTCTCATTAATTTTAGGATACATTCTTCATTGGGTAGCAAGACATTATACTGTCCTTTAATATTGAACTTCTACCAAGTTTTCTAAGCTCTTCTTTGCCCCTCCCTTGTATTGCCCCATTAATTCTCCTCTCAAACCATCCAGAGCTCAGGCAGCTTTTCTCCCCATTGAACTCTCAGCATACTTAACATCACGCTCTAAGGTCATATCTAGTCTGATAAAAAATATATTGCAGATATAAAACATATTTCATAGGTATTCAAAGGCCAAGAGAGCAGGTAAGATGATTAGCATTTTCACGGAAAAAGTGAGTTGTGAAATAGTCTTTGAAGGAAAAATTTAGTCAGACAAGCCAGGAGGATATGTGATTAGACCTTCCCTTCCAATGGGGATATGAACAAAGTCTTGGAGACAGGATACAATGAATAAATCTGGCAGATTTTAGTGGTGCATTCATGAAGAAGCATAGTGTTAGATAAGGCATTAGGGTGTTATAAAAAAGGTCAGAATATGGGGAGCTTGACACTCAAAACCGGTAAATGTAGACTAGGTTGGTTGATTTGAATTGAATTAATTTGATTTGATTTACACTGCAGAGTAATGTAAAATCATTGAAAATTTATGAGCAGATTTATGGTGTTTGCAAATCCGTGAAACACATCTTTTTAAATCATTAAAAAATGTAAAGTAGCATCATAATGTCTTTTCCATTCTCATGGCCAATTCCAGTGTGTTTTAATGAAGAGCATCACCGTTTGCTGAGTGAAGCAGTGTCTGGGTTCTGGGGCTAGACGGCTCACAGTCCACTCTCGGCCCTCCCACGTCCTGCAGCATGGGCTTGGGAAGGTTATGTCACCTCTCTTCACCTTAGCTTCAAGACACAAATAATAGCAACACCTTCCTATAGGATTGTTACAAAGATTTTATGAATTAATGCACATAAAAAATTTACAACATATGTGACACATTAAGCACTCAAACAAGATAGATTTTTCTTGAAGGTTCAGTGTGTCTCTGGGATTGCCAGATTCTGACATAATGTTAAATATTAAGTCCAAAAACTATAGGAAGACCTAAAACTAAGGATTTTAATTATTCAAACCATAATTCCTTCAAGAAGAAACACTATTTTTAGAGTCTGTGAGTCTTGAATCCCAAGAATATATATATGTTTTTTTTTTCTTTTTTGTCTTTTTTTGTGACCAGTAAGGGGATCGCAACCCTTGGCGTGGTGTCGCCCGCACCGCGCTCAGCCAGTGAGCGCACCAGCCATTCCTATATAGGACCCGAACCCGCGGCCACCGCTGCGCTTCCAAGCGCTGCACTCTCCCGAGTGCGCCACGGGGTCGGCCCCCAAGAATATTTTTGTATGGCCATTTGGCCATTCATTAAATTTGTTGACATATGTTATTTATATTAGTAAATGACCATGTTTGCAAATGATCACTCAGACTGAACACTGCATCAAATAGTGTCCCTTAAATCTATGTCCCAAACTAGGCAAGTGCCAAACACTCATTCTTTGTGCTGCTCATGAATAAAAATTGGGTCAGTGGTTAAAAAAAAAAAAAAAAAAGAAAGAAACTTCACAAAATATTCTTTTTTTGGAGATTCACAGTGCACTTTCTTATGTTAAAGTCCCCAAGATATTCTTCAATAGAGGTGTTTGTTTATTTTTACTTAACCCAGCATTTCTCAAATATATTTTATCACAGAAACTCTGTTTTTCTAAAATGCAAATTTACATCCCAGAAAAGTAGAGGTCCAAGTAACACTCTGAAAACTCCTACTCTAAGGCCAGTTACTCTTTCTCTGATTCAGCACCATAAGACACTTGGTTCTGACCAGCCTTTCTCGATGCCTGCCTTTGCTATTGGATTGTGATGCTCCCTAGTCTGGCCTGGACCCAAGAAAATGAAGTGACTCAATTCACATTCCATGCTCATGCTAGAAATCAACAGTCCTCTCAAGAGGAAACTCCAGCAGGCTTTATAGTCAGGACATTCGATCTGCTTCAGGGTTTATAGTCTGGACTCTCAATTAAGATTAACCAAAACTCCTAATAATAATTCTATTAGTTATTTGCCAAAACACCTGAGCCCATTAAATTCCCTCATTAGACTACCTAACAGAACTGTTTCTCTAGCACATTATATGAAATGACCGAGGATATTAGAAGTCCATCTTATATCTTGGGATCTGTGAATGTTGAGAGAAAAAATACACTAACCCTGAATTCAGCACAAAATATATTATACAACAAAAATGAGTTCTACTGAACAAAGTCTGCTCTGGCAAGAAATAGAAGATCCTTTTTCTCTCTCCCACTGCCAACCTGATAATCTCCAGCCTCAAATGTCTTTCAGATATGGTCTTGTTCAGTGCAGTGAAATAGGGAAAACTGGGAGAACATGGGACCTAAAAATTGTTCTGCCAGCTGAAGCGGGGCAGGTACTAGAAAGATAGACACAAATTTTAGATGCTATAAGAAAGATCATTCAGAAAGTAAAGCATAATGTGATGATCACAGGTTAGAGCAACAGATGACAAATGATATGCCAGGGACAGGCAAGTGATAAGAATGTGACAGAAAGGAGGAGCAAATGCATGTGTATGTGTGAAGTGGATTATCAAAACAGGGAGGCAGAACATGGCATAGAGGCAGGAGCCTACGTCAGGAAGAAGAGCGTGAGGGAAAAGTGTGGCTGATTCACCCAAGAAAGCTTGCCAGGGGCAGACATGGATTCTATGGAGACCAGGACTTACATGACATCAGGGACTCAGGAGGAGACTGGACCAAAGGTAGAACTCAGAGGCTCAGTGATCAAAATGGAGCTCAAAGGTGAGGTCCCTTTACAGTCTTTGGCGGACCACCTTAAAACCCGGGCCTCTTTTTGGACAAATCTCTGGGCTTGTAGATAATGCTCTAGAAGCTACTGTACAGTAAATGAAGGCCAGGAACTCTGAGTTTCCTTACATCTCTTAGTTTAGCAGTCTGGCCAACTAATTTACATTTCCTGGCTGTAAAGATTCTTATAGGCCAGAAATTTACTCCAGTGAAGCTGCAGACAAATGTTGAAATGGTTTTGAGCTGTCATCAACTCACTTCAGATAAAATCTTTCTCAAAGAAATGCAGTGCCCTTAACTGTTTCCTCCTAGAGAAAAACTTGCTTTGCTGGAGATTCTTTTTTACCCAAGTAGCCATGTAATAGATATACAGAAAAGTGTTTATCAAAAGCAAAATAATCTGCAATATTTACCAAGCATTCTCTTAAAAATTTGACATACAATTGTTATTGTCAGCATTACATAAAATTTAGGATATCTATTTTTAAAAGATCTTTCTCTTCAAACTAAGAAGAAAAATAAATTAAGAAAATAATTGTTTTCCTCACTTCAGGAGTAACAAAAAGTAAACAGTTTCAATATAATAATTATCATTTTAATGTAAAATTGCTCCAAACTATGTCTTTTCTGTATGTCTACATGTATGTCTGAGTGTGTAAATGTGTATGTGAGCTTAGAAACTAAAGTGATACACTAATTTCTTAATTTAACCTTTAAGAATTGCATTTTCACATTTAAATTGTAAGGATTTTTACAGCTTGTAAGGCAGCCATCAAATCTACTTTTTGAAATGGTCAATACCAAACAGATTATATCTTCAATCAAATCTGTTTGGAAATATTGGATTAAATAAGATTTAAATTAAATGAGATTGAACCAACAATTGATTGACTTTTGCTGTCGTATTGCTTACTACCTTTAATATGTTATTATGAATTATGAATTTCCCAGAGCAAGATAAACCATAAAGTTTCCAAAAATTATACAACAATCAACGTTTTATTTTCATGGACTGCCTAAAGGCACTAGTAGAACACTCTTTGGGAAATATTGCTAGAACTTGCTTTCCTTTCTGAGTCAGTAAAATAATACATGAAACGCAATTGAGTCATAAGGAGAATTGAACAAAAGTGAAATGCATTTACTTTCTGGTTTAATTTCAATTGGTTATAGAATTCTCTTCACATAGATTCTAAAATTAATGAATGTGTCAACATAGAATATGAAATCAAATTTTGTGCAAGCAACAGAACCCCTCAAATTATTTTTAAAAATCAACAGTAAATAAAGAAAGCTCATTTTCAGACAAATAAATGAAAGCAAAATGTTAACTAGTCCAGGTATGGTACATAATGTTCCAAGAATTTATAGTTCAACAAAATAGTTACCTAGGAAGAGTATAATTTAGTTAAATTCTATGGTCACAAATTTATAATGAATTAAAGATGGAAGCTAAAGAAGCAAACAGTTTCTTTCTAGAAGTACTTTATGAAAACAATCAGTATCTCGACTCACAAAATAGCAATTTATTAATTTAACAAGCAAGTACTTAGTGCTTACTGGACACAGGGAACTGTCCTATATTTTTAGAAAACAACAGATAAATAAGACCCAGATTTTGTCCTCACACCTTTCATAATGTATCCTCAGATAGATAACTCACGAGCTCAGGACAAACCACATTCAAAAGCAGGAGAAACGCACATGAGGAGATGAAGAAAGGTTACAGAAAGGATATGGCATTGAAACTGGGTGGAAAATGTATTAATTAGGACAAGAAAGGAGTGAATTCTAAGAAAAGGAAACACCATGATTTAGGTGCAGGGAGGGGAAAGCACCGACAAGAAGAAAATGTGATTCAGTTTAATTGTATGTGTGAAATAAGGGATAAGCAGTGAGCTATAGAGGGTTAGTGGAAGCTAGGCATTGCCTAGAGCAGAACCTACCAAGTAGACAGTGCACTGTGCTGGTTATGAGCGTGGGCTGCAAAGCCTGGAAAATGCCATGCGGCTTCCAGCAGCCATCCATGGTGCTCATCCAGGGGTAATTTTGCTCTCCAGGGAACATTTGGCAAATTTTGGAGATGCTTTAAGTTGTCATAACTATTTTAATGTAGGATTTAATATTTAATATTATCATAATTTAAAAGATATAAAGCAACATTATATTTAGCATTTAAGACAGCAATATTATAGCTGCAACACACTGCTTATTGACATTTAAAGGGAAAAATATCATGACTTTTATTTCTATAATCAATGAACTAAGCTTTTCAGAAAAACTCTTCTGTTGAACATAACTAAAAAGCTGGATAAACTGTAAAGATCACCTTCAAAAATCATCAGATAGCTGAAGAGTAAAGAGTTAAAAGGTCAAGACACTGAAAAAAAAAATGTGAATCCAGTGATTTCTACATGACCATTGGGAAAATTTTTCTTAGGAGCATTATACAGTCATAAAATAGTCACCACCAAAAGCTGAGCTGCTTCTTATTTCACGCATTTTTAACATTATCATAAGTCTTGGGTGACAAAAATCAGCCTCCAGAATGGATCGATGGTATAATCCTGCTAAATGTCAGTATCTGCTTTTGGATGAGACCCAAAGAGACACATCCCGGTATTAAGAGGAATGAAGAAACTGCCCTTGCTTGCACAGACTGTAGCCAGGTCATCTGAGTAGACCAGAAAATTTTATACCCAAAGCTCAGTTTCAAGTTATGCAGCCTAACAGAGATCACAGAGTCCCAGCAGAGGCAATAAACATCTTCTTTAAGTGAAGATAAATCACCCTGAGTTGCTGATTATTTCCATAAATAATCTTCCTGATACAATGTCCATTACAGAAAAATAAACAGACAAATGAGAAGACTAACCATGGATGAAAAGCAAGCAAAACCACTTCCAAAAAGTTGACAGAAAGATACAAAAGACACCTGAGTTGAGGAGAGTTGGTAGTCTGGGGAGTCAAATGCAGCCAACAATATTTGCAGAACAGAGTACCAAATAGTAATGAGAGAAAGAGAGAGAGAGAGAGAGGAGAGAGAGTGAGAGGGAGGAGAGAGAGGAGAGAGAGAGTGAGAGGAGAGAGAGAGAGAGAGAGAGGAGAGAGAGGGGGGAGGAGAGAGAGAGAGGAGAGAGAGTGAGAGAGAGGGGAGAGAGAGAGAGAGAGAGAGAGAGAGAGAGAGAGAGATCAGCTGAGTGCTGATCAAAATATGTATGTGAGGAAATTATCTGAGGCCAGGGAAGAAAAGCAACCTGAAAGGATTAGTGGGTACAATCCTTGGTAATAACATAAGGCTGGGACTATTTTGTTTTCCTATCAATGAGGAAAGAAAAACCTTGAATTCACAGGACTTCTGGTAGAAGACTCAATGCATTGCCTCAGTAAGAGGAAAAATTAGTCCTAGTATAGAGGCTGCTTTGATTCTGCCTGACAAAGCTTAAAAGCAAGACTTAACAGAATCAAACCATCTCCAAGCAATTTAACTGTGTCCAAAACAAAGCTTAAGAATATTTATAGGAATTACAACTGTTATCCAATAAGATAAAATATATAATGGCGGGTATTAAATCAAAAGTTAAATCCAAATTAAGCAGAAGAAAGTAAATAATAAAGGTGAGAACACATATCAAAGAAACAAAAAATGGAAAATTTTTAGAGAAAATTAATGAAACCAAAAAGTGGTTCTTGGAGATGATTAATAAAATTGATAACTCTCTGGGTAGACTGAGCATGAGAAAAGGAGACAAGATATAAATTACCAACATCGTAAATGAGAGAAGTTACACAACTACAGAATCTAGAGGCATTGAAAGGCTTATGAGGGAATACTATGAACAACTCCATGATAATAAATTTGACAACTGAGATGAAATGAACAAATTACTTGAAAGGCACAAATTACCAAAGCTCATTCAAAAAGAAAAAGAAAAAAAAGAAACTAACCTGAATAATCCAATATCTTGAATTTGTAGTTAAGAACCTGCCCACGAAGGAATTTCCAAACCTAGATGGCTGGCTTACTGGCAAATTCTATACAAACTCTTTGAGAAATTTAAAGGAATATGTTCATTGTCTTGATTGCAGCAATGGTTTCACAAATGTATATGTATGGCAAAATTTATGAAATTGTACACTGTACATGTAAGTCAATTATATCTCAATAATCTGTTCAAAAGGTTTTAAAAAACAATGTCCCAGGTAAGTAGACAATAGACAACTTCTATAGGAAAATGTCCAGCATTTAGTAAAAAATGCAAGTAAAACAATATTGAAAAATTGTTTTATTCCTCTCACCAATTTGGAAAATGAAAAGATCAAATGCTTACAAAATTGTGCTGAAACTGGTATTTTACATACTACTGATGGGATTATAAACTTTTTTAACCCATATGTAAAACAATATGGATATAAAAGTGTGTGTGTGTGTATATAAATCAGCAGTCAGAAATAATTTAATACTCATTTATACAATAAATTTGCTTTTATTATATTTTCTAAGAAAATGACTTAATTTTAGAGTCAAGAGCTATCTGGACCAAGATGTTTATTGTATTATACTGGATAGAAAAAAAATGGAAACAATCCAAATACTAAACAATAGTAGTTTTATAAATCATGTTGCTGATACATTGACACCCTTTGTAAGTAAAAAAAAGAGAGAGAGAGAAAGCACAAGGGATTGAACAAGTGAAAACACAGCTGTCAATATTATTCATACATTATAATTACAACTATTTTTAAATGCATATTCATAAATGGATTAGACAACAAAGTCTGGATGTAATATGTCAAAATAAAAATAGTTTTGTTGTGGTGGGAATGTTATTAGTGAGTAAAAAAATTTTAATGTTGCTGCTACATTTGTCTTAATAAGAAAAAAAAGCCACTCCATTTGATGCAAATGTTTCCTACAATTTAGGTTCTCTCTTTTTCAAATTATTAATTCTTTGAAGTAGTTTTCTATTAATGATGCCTAATTTGCACCAATTCATCTATATTCTTTTCTCCTAATTTCATCAGGAGCTGAAGTACAAATTGCAGACATAGAACAATGTGAATCCCTACCACAACGTCACTAACATGACATTCATCGGCTGAGCTAAATGGCCATGAATGTGAACGCAACAGACAGATTGTGATTGAAGAAGTTTCTCATGTGATGATTGTATTCTGTATTGCGCACTAATAAATAATAAGCCTTATGTGAAAACTAACAAAAGGAACACGATACTAATAAAAATCTTTGCACAAATATTCACAGAAATTTACACCTAACATCTTGGTCAGTTAATCTTTCTTGGAGATGCAGATTCCTGAATGTATTTGCTTTTCATAGAATCTTGTTTGAATAAAAGTAAAAATCATTCTCAAAATGCAGCTTTTTAAAACTTTTCTCTCTCTTCCTCTTTCTCTCTCTTCTCTCTCTCCCATCGTCTCCCTCTCTCTCTCTCAAAACGAAGGAAATATCTTCAAAGTTTCTTCATGTGCACTCACAGAAACTTTAACAGATAGCTTGCCTTTGGAGAGAACTTAGTGGTTCTAGGAATCACTAAATATCCACTACCTCTGCATATTGCTAAAATTTTCCCTTTAACTGTATAAAAGCTTGTTTCTGCATACTTCAAAACATGTATCTACACCAGGAAAAATCACTTAGGAACCAACTCCACTTGCCCATTTTGATATTGATATTATTTCCCTAGTTTTTCAACACCCATAACCTAATTTGCATTACGAAAACACATGTTCAAATCACTTCTGCTGTTCTGTTACATTATTTATCTCAACATGCTATATTATAATGAGAGGCCTATAGTTTCCTTTTGTAGACTTCATAGAGTTTGTAAAATTTCCTCATTTGTAAATTTGGAGAATTTTTAGAACTTACCTAATAAGATTTCAATGAGAAATAAATGAGAACATGTGTTTATCATAGTTAGCACAGTAAAATATTTATTGTTGTCATCATTAACTTCTTCAGAGGAGATGAATTTCTAGGTAAACCAAACCTATCAGAGTTAGTTAGCAGTTTTAAAAATTACTGTGTTTCATATGGAAAAATGATGGAAAACACTATATCATGAAATTTAAGTTTTGGTTATCAACACTATTAAGTTTGCCTTTGTCAAAAACATAATGTTTAACTCAAAATCCTTTCTTGTTTTTGCTTTTTCTTTTTCCTGTATTTTGAAAAATTTCATTTTTGGGGAATGTATCAACTCTAATTCAACATTTTATCAGTGCCTGACAGAAAGTTATAATTCAAAAATTTCTATTAAAATGAGCTGAAAAGTAACTTGACAATACAAAAAACCGAGAAACAATTGATCAATTCCAGTTTAGAGTCAAGAATAGAGTCTATACGCCAATGAAGTTTAGGAAGTTCTTGGAACACTTAAGGAATACTTTTATGCTAAATCTATTCCACTTAGACCTCTATTTCAGAAGTTATCATAGAGTGGTAGACAAACGGGTATAAGATATGCGATCTATCCTCGTGAATTATTGTGTGGTGTATGCATGTATTGAAACAATATACTGTACCCCACAAAAATAAATATATATTATCTATATAAAATTGAAAAAAGTTATCATGGAACAAACATGCAAGCAGAGACAAAAGTGAATAAATAATATAAAATACCAAATGGTCACATTAAAACAGAAATTGACTCACTGCTTCACAAAGCTAGAAATAATCTCAGCCATCATTTAGTCTAATTTCTTCAAATGAACTGGAGATCAGAGAAGTCAAATGACTTTCTCAAAGTTACATAGTTCATGGTTGGCAGAATCAGTGTTAGCCTCTTAATTCCTAGTGCTGTGCTCATTCATCTTCTATGTCATGCTTCTATATCATGTCAAATAAGACAAAGCACAGAATGGAGCATGCTACAAACATATATGCTATTGTCAAGATTAAAATGCCATTTGTAAATCAAACCAAAAAAGATTTTCAAAACAATTATTTTTTATCTTTCATCAGTTACTAAATCAATTATATTCATGATTGGACAGTGGCAAATTAAAGCATCTCATTTACTAAATGTTGACCACCATTATTCTTCTTGGCCTTCAAGCCAACTTTCAGCCAAAACTTCCATGTAAATGTAGTTGTGATGAAACACTAATACCTTAAATAATAATTTTTAAAAATTTGCCATTTCAATCCAAATTTTAATCTATTTATTCATCTTCCATGATTTGGTTATTAATTAGCAGTAAGTCTTACATTTATATTAAATATGGAAGTATGGTAAAATTACACTCATTTAATTAGGGAATATTCGTTTAATTCTTCACTGAAAAAAAATCTTTAGAAGCCACTGAAAATTTAAGTGATAAGGTCAAAGCATTAATCCAACTATCTTTTCTTTTAGAGCTAGAAGAGAGATTAGAGATTACTGAGTTTCAGTATCTTAATTTATTAATGAAGAAACTATGACCCAGAGATTACTCACAACTGTAGGGCTATTATGTATGACAAGAACAGAAATACAGTTCTTACATCTTGCTTATTTTTTCCAGAGATGGCTCAATATATTTTAACATACGTTATCTGAAAATTTAAAGCCCCAGGATTGTGTTCTCAAGGTGATAACTGAATGATTTTATTGATAACGTTTTCTCAAAAGGAAAATGTTTTAATCTAACTTTAGAAAGTATAATAAATAAAATAGGGTCTTAGATACTTGCAGCGGAGCTTTATCTCGGAGTTCCACCTTAAGCTACGTTTACTGAATTTGCTAGTGTGTCACAAGCCAGGCCCCATCCTAGAAGAAAGAACAAACCCGATGATTGAAATAAAACAGTAATAATAGAAATGGAGGACAAGCAGAAACACACCTTTTACAAGAAGCTTGATGTGTAAAAAATAGCATCATTTTTTGAGAAGGAATCAATATATTATAAAGGTGGGTGATAAGAATGGATCAAAGAGAAACTCAAGGAGATAAGTTACTAGAAACAAAAAACAAAGGCAGATTTAACCACAGAGGGAGAGTTTTCTTAAGAGCATATAATTAGCCTGGAGGTTCTGATGGGAAAGAGAATGTGGATAAAAAGACATCTTTAATAAAAGATAAGGAAAGTCACATTTCACTCTAACACCAGATGGCGAAATCAGTAAGCATGGGGCTTCCCATTTACCTAGGGCTCCCAGAAACATAGGTAGAATAAGATAAGGAAAAAAGTCCCCCACAAATGCCTTAGATTAGAAACACATTTACACACATATGCACATACATATGGAAGCCGTGGAGGAGGAGCATGGACAGACAGACAGTAATGCACACATTCACTTTCCAAAAAACAAAGCTGTCGTCTAGGATGGTCTTGCGTTTCTAGAGCTTCCAACACTCAGCATCCACCATTCTCCAATCCAGTCCTCTTCCCTACTCCGTTTCAGTTCACCCACTTACGGACTAGGAGTTCAGGATTCTAAATTTTCTTTTCATGTTCCAGTAGTCTAGTTTAAACCTATCAGTGTCACAGCATTAAAAAGAGTGAAGCAGTAAACGTCAATAATGAGCCAGAATTAAGGTATAATATCAAACACTGACAGCTGTCCATTTCCACCAAAGTCATCTTTCTAAATTCAAAAAGCAAAAGTATTTAATATTAGAACTTGAGGAGAACTGGATCTGGAATAACTGAAAAAGAATTTAAGTTTTCACACTAAGTTTAATCATTTGCCTATAATTAATAAATCCATATTTTGACCAGGCATTCGTTGTCATTGTGGCAAATTATAATTCATGTACTTAGATTGTCTTCATATGAAGGTGACGAGATAAACAACCCAGACACACCCACATTCTAGTGTCATGGATTGTTCCAGAATAAGGAAACCAAACATTCTTTGGCTCTGGCTGGCCTACTGTACACAACATCATCAGAAGAAATAGTTTTCATCATCTGTCATTACATGTCACTGGAAATTCAGTGACTCCCCATCTTAATAGATTTCATAAAAACAATCCCAGAGATTAAATCCAAAAAACTCATTTTCAGATGAAGAAACCAAGGCTGCTAACTAGAGATGTGTGTGGACCTCAGAAATCAACAACAAAAATGAGATTAGAAACAGTCTCCTGACTCTCCCTTGATTATGATGGTACTGACACGTGGTATCTCATTCAACGGCTCACATTATTCAGTGAAGTGGTTGAGTTTCTCCATTCATTTTAAATCTAGTAACCTTGAGATTTTACACCACTTAAGTTTTATTACCTGGAAATTACATCTAATTTATCTTCACAAATACATTGGAATCAAATAAACGTAATGTAAATCAGTAATCAGGTGGCTTTAAGACCGCCTTTAATTAGGCCTGCAGTAATTTATCTAACAAATAGATTACTGCGCAATCAAATTAATGTATATAATAAATTCTAAAGTGGCTTCTTTGCCATTGGAGGATTGTAAGGCATGCTGCATACCAAGTAGTATCAAAGTGCTCTCTGGTCTGCAGTTTTTCTATAATAAGAGTTTTTTTCTTCATTTGAGAGTCAGTAACTAACTTGTGTGCCGTGTATGTTCCCCCTCTTGTATGGGTAACCCAAAGCCACAACATGATCAGAGCTTTCCCACGTAGCTTTTTAGTTATGTCTTCTGCTAGTGATATCTTGCTCAGCCCACAATCCTTTCTGTTATTAAAAATTCCCTTGGGCTTATTCATAAGCTGTCTCAAAGGGCTTCATTGTCAGGCGCCAAAGTCCTTCTGACAGAAATGATGATAGAAGGAGAAAATTGATCAATGGCTCCTTCTTGTACAAGAGACTCCAATATAGAGACAAAAGCACCCAGTAGATTAATCCTTTCTAAGCACGTGAAGCTTCATAAACTGCATAAAGCAGGGCCACGTGGAAGAGCACAGGTCTGTCTTCAGCACTCCAAAGCATTCGCAGTCTGCCCTTCCATTCCTCAGAGGCATCGTTAGTAAAATGGAGCCAGTACTTGTGTCTTTCATCATGAATTAATAACTCATTTCTTTTCTTCCAATACTTTTTACTCAAAATGTTTAAAACATCATGCTTTATCAACTACTGCAGTGATTTAATTGTTGGTTCTACTGGTAACTTGTTCAAAGCATACTCCTGGGCTGCATTCTCTTGAACTATTCAAATAAAAATGCTGCTGCTCTGTATTAAAGTTTAGTGATTATTAGCAGACCTCATCTAACCTTAACATAGAATGCAGATTTTATACTTAATATAAAATAGTATTTTTTTAAAGGGTAGTATTATTGTTACTATTATTATGATTATTACTGCCTATATTTATAACTACCATTTTGTTGTTTGAATACCACATATACACACTATACTAGACCTTTCACTTACATTACCCTACTTAATACTCAAAAAAAACCCTATGCTGAATATTTTAGCTCCATTTTTCAGTTGTATAAACTGAGTTTCAGAGAGGTTTTCTAAAGATACTTGGTTAATTAACTAAGATAGCGGAATCCAGCTTTATCTGACCCCAAAGACAACACTCTATCTCGTCGGCAATGCTGACCCTGTCCACGAGAGTTTTGAAGTGTCTTATATTTAACTTCATTCAGTTATAAATATTTATAAGTATTTTCTGAGACTCCTAAGTGCCAGGGAAGATGTGGAGACTGGTGACACAAGGAAGAGAAAAACAGACCTGATTCCTCCCTCACAGAATTTATGAACTCCTAATCACACAAAGAAATAGAAATTGCCTGCTGTGACAAATGCTATGAAGAAAGAGTAGAGTTTTAGGAAGCACCTCTGGGATAGTGGGGTAAAAGGCATTTCAGAGAATGGAAAAGGGGCCAGTGACTAAGGCTAGGCTGGGACAGGCTGAGGCTGGGCAGAAGCACGTGGGTGGACATGCACAGAGAACACTGCCACGTGGAGGAAGCGGAGTCCTGATACGAATCAGAAACTCTCTTAGGTTGCTAACATTAACCTGCACAATTAACCTTCACAACTGTGTTTAGAAGGATGAATTATTAGCCTCATCTGACCCATGTGGAAATGAAAATTATATGACCATCCAGGCCCAGAGCCAAGAAGCAGAAGGGCTGAGAATTGAATTCCAGGCTGCCTCCTCTGAAAGATGGCATGGTTTTGCCACACTACCCTGCCTCAGGATTTGACTACTAGGCAGGCTGCTTTAGAAAAACACATACTGGTGACCATCCTCTGAAACTTTTCAAAGCTTATTAAGTACTCCTTACTGACAGGGTTCCACTGAAAAATCTCTTGGAATGACAGGAGCCAAAGGATACGGGAGCTTATCAAAAGTGCAAATCATTCTTGAAAATTAACACTGACAGAACGCTCGGAAGGGAATTACAAGAAATGTACCAATCCTTGCTACCTCTTTTTTTATTCTAAACACCAACTCAATGCACGCCTTGAAAAGGATTTATTCTAATCTCCCCATACCCACAGAATGCTGACAGTTTTATTGGGATTCCCCCAAAATGCTGCAGACTAGAAATCTGAACAAATACAAAGTAACTATGTCAGTAAGAATGAATATAGCCGCAAATACTTCCAAGTGAGATAGGGCAACTGTGCAGCTGCTGAAATAAATTTATTTCTGCTTGCAATATAAAGAAGTTTGAACTAGAAAATGTGGTTCACTTTTATGGAGAGTTCCAATGTATCACAAAACTAAAGTAAAAGTGTGTTTATAAAATACTCATAACCTAAACTTGCATGAAAATTCCTTGTCAGAAATGCTGTGTTGCGTGTGCAAAATATCTTCTAAAACACAGCACGGTAGTGTTGGGATCATGGCCTAAACTGCTTCAGATTCGTTGGTTGAGCTCCTCTGGAGATTGTCCAACTGATCTCCACTCTCCAGATTAGTCCTTTTGCTGAAATGAGTTTCTTTCCTATAGTTATTTCTGAAAGGCCTCTTCATTCCTCGAGGTCCAGTGTAAATAATGAATATTTTAAGAAGCTTCCCAGATGACCTACTCAGAATTATTTTTTCCTCCCTGTACTCTTGTGAGACAATTTTCTACCTCTACTATTACACTTATTTCAATCTGACATATTAGGAACGTGTCTTATCTCCTCTACTCCCTACATGGTAAATTCCTGAAAGCCACAAATGATACTTTACACCCCCACCACAAGACCGTGTGCTAAGACTATATTTGTTGACTTGCGGACTCTCATTATCTTACGAATTTAATTCTGTATTGCCACATATTTGTTTCCTTGTCTGTAACTATTTGTCTTGTATGTATGACTTTTTGAGATATGACCTATAGTGAAATTAAAATATAGTTATCTAAGGGATAGCCAAATTCTTTATTGTTTTCACATAATACTTACATCCCAAATTCTGAATATCCACAAACAGAAAAAGTATGCAAACACTAAATTCTGATGTTTCACTGTACCACTCTAGGTTATGGACACCCCACGTGTTCATACTTCTATCCCTCTCTCTGGACTATTGGCTGACTAACGTTGCTTGAGAAATTGTAGAATAGAGATCAGAAACCAAACAATTCTCCAGAAGTACCAGGAACACAAAGCAGTATATTCTCTAACAGAGTAGTATCTGAATACTTCAGAACTGATGGGACCCTTGAAGATGGTAGGACAACCTCTTTGTTTTGTAGATGCTAAAAATTTTTAAATTAATTTATTATTATTATTATTATTAATTATATTAATAAATAACTATTATATAACTGTTGCTGATCAGTTAGGGGGAGGGGAAGAAGGAAGGAGATAGGGAGGGAGGAAGAGGAAAGGGGGTGTGGTTGAGGCCGATGGCACCCCCTCATTCTGACAGGGGAGCCCAGGGAGCTTCCAGCGGCAGCCTGGCCATGGTTCAGCTGGATGTGGACTTCTGGGGGGTGTGTGATTGAGGCCCTCGGCCCTGTTCCAACCCCGGTCTGGGAGTCACAGGGACTACTGGTCCTTCCAAGTTCTATAGGCGCTCCTTGGGGGTGTAACGACATTTACTGGTTAATATCAGAACTTTGTCTCTGATCTGTGGGTTTTTTTGGTTTTTTTCTTTCAGTTCTGTGTTGGATTATTTGCTGTTCCCACCACTTGAACTCTGCATTGGAACTAATTTGTTGTCCTTTGGTTACTTCCAAAATGGGGGAACCAACTTGAGCCCTGTGGTTGAGCTAAATTGCTGCTTTGCTGCCAGTTCTCCAGGGAAGGTTTTTGTACAGCTCAGGTTTTAATTGTTGGCCTTGTAATCACTTTCGAGTCTTGTGAGGTCCAGTACACCTGGGTTGTGTGGAAAGTCTGGTCTGGGCCTATGTCCTTTCAGCAAACTGTACCCCCTGCAGTTCTATATTCCTGACCAGTCTCCACTGAGTGGTCTTGCACTGACTGGAGGGCAGATTAGCTGTCCTTGCTGTGTCCCAGTGTTCCCCCAGTGGGCCCATCTCCCCCACTGCCTGCACTCCAAACACTTCCCATGGGATGGGCCATGCATCTGTAAGTTGTCTGTGGCCCCTCGCTCCTATGCGGGTCCACATGTTAGTGGTCTTGCTGACCTGGGGACCACCAAGGCCCTCTTCTCCCTTGCAGTCTCCAAGCAACTCCATACGAAGGGCACAGCTGAGGCTTTTGCCAGCTCTTGTTCCGTGTGCTCACCAGGGCCAGACTTGAAATGGCTGGGGCTCGAAACAGACAGAGTGGTACTTTCTTACTCTCATTGTGACTTTTCCTGCCTTCATGAACTCCGTAGGTCTCTGCTCCTCTTCCCCTGAGCTCTAGTGGCCCCAGCTTAGCAATTCGTTGCTTTTTAATAGTTGTAAATTGGTTGATTGTGGGAGAGGGTGACTATGGGTACTGTCTATTCCACCATCTTGATAGGAAGTTTTGTAGATGGTAAAACTGAAGCCAGACAACTGAGAGAATTGCCAAACCGTTATTCAATAATGAAGTCAAGACTCCTGCTTCCTAGTCTGCTGCTCTCAAAGGTCTTGTATTTACAAAATATTAAATGCTGTTTTCAATAACTCAAGCAGATAGTTCCACAATTCTGGAATGTTTGTTTTAAGTGTTTTTTTTTTAAATCGACTTTATTGAATTGTAGTTTATCTATTGTAATTATACATTTCTACAAGTTTTGAAAATGTAGTCAGCTGTGTAATCTCCACAAGAAGAGATAGAGCATTTCTCTCTCACCAAAACGTTTTCTCAAGCTCCTTTGCAGTCAATACCCACTCTATGTGCTGGGCGCAAGTGATCACTGATCTGCCTTCTGTCATTATACAATAGTTTTGCTAGTTTCAGAATTTCATATAAACAGAATCATTTGGTATGCACTGTTTGTCTGGGTTTTTTTACTTAGCATATTTTTTTGAGATTCATCCATGTTGTTGCTTATATCCGTAGCTGTTTTTTGTTTGTTTGCTTTTAATTAACAAAACTCCAGCCTTTATTTGAACTTCACAAATTTTTCTATTAAAGTCAACAAATTACTCTAGTGATCAATTGGAAGGATAAATAAACTGCACTGGTTTGGTAAAGAGCATAGCTATGGAGTCAAACAAATGTAATTTAGACTGGTATTAACACTTATTTTAACTCGTACTGGCTGTGCATGACCTTAGGGACTTTATTAACTCCTATGAGCTTTAGATTCCTCATCTGTGAAATAAAGGATGATAATCGAGAACTCAGAGCGGGTTTTCAGATTGAGATGATAGATGTTCATGTTTAACATAACAAGAACTCAATAAATGATAGCTAAATAAAACTGTAAAATAAATAAGGAGCAAATATAGCAGCCTATTTATATTAAATTCACATGAAACATGAAGAATCTACAAAAGATAAAACTAACAGAATTGAAAGCATTCACTCACTAATTCAACAAATGTTTATTAAATGGCTACTTTGCATCAGGAACTGGTGCTAGGAATTCAGTATTGTCTCCACAAAACTCACATTCCAATATAAAATGTAAAATTCATTAAAAACGTGTGTATATATATATATATATATATGTGTATATATATATATAGTTTAAGGGGATAGTGCTGGAGGATGCTATAGACATGGAAAACTTACATGAGGTGACATCTGCACACGAAATATCTGTCTGAATGAATTGAGGAAACAAGTCATGACAGGTAAATGCATTCAAACTCAGGAGAAATGCAGATTAAAATGCCCCAAGGCTGGTGTGAGTTCAGTATGATGGAAGAAAACCAAGGAGTCCTGCAAGGCTGAAGTAGAGAGAACAAGGGTAACTGTCACAGGAAATGAGATGAAGAAGTAACCAGAGGCTCATCTGTGTAAAGTTGTACAAACACTGGAAAGTTTTTAAATTTTATTTTCTGTATGATGGGTCACAATGGACTGTTTTCAGCAGGAGAGTCACATAATCTGATTTATATTTTAAAGGATCATCTGTGTCTTCCATTTTTAAGGTGATGGCAAAAAAAAGACATGAAGAGAAATAAATCCAGGTACAGCACACTGTTTTTATTTATTTATTCATTCTGAAAGCCATATACAAAGTAAAGGAAATCCACTAAGGTCAAAATCAGTAAAAATCTAGACTTTGAGCTTTGGAGCCCCACTAACCCTGGAATTGTCTGCCCACCTCTGGCAGATTAGAGCTGGGATTTTACAAGCTGAGTGCTGTGAAGACAAAACGAAAAACCTGGAAAGTTTGATTGGAGATCATTGATAACACTGAAGGCCGGGAGTGTAGCTCACTCAATGGGTGACTCAGAAAATAAACCCACAAAGGAGAAGACTTTGGAGGCAAGACTAAAACTTGACTCTGCGTATTGAGGTAACAACAACAAAATTACCCATTGAGAGTACAAACTCACACTCATACAAATTTGACTCATATCATACTAGCCAAAATAGCCCCAAAAAAGCACAAGCTAAAAAAATTATCATTCATGTTTCTAGTTTTTCCATGCATCAGGACAGAAGCAAATGGATGAAGGTACATAGAACTTAGGACTCAAATAATTCCCAGGAAGTTTCAGGGAATGTGAGCTCACAATAAAAACCTCCTAATCATGTGACAAGACAAGCCAATATCACAATCATCAGCAAAAAAATAAATTACAGAGTCTGCCCCAAATAGAAAGAAGGTATTAAAATTATTCAGTACTAAATATAAAATAAATAGTTTTAATGTGTGTGTGCAAACAAATAAAGGCGAGATTTTAAAGCGTGGTTAAGGAAGAACAGTATCAAAATTGACAAGTGGGTTTGAAAAAACCAAATAGAACTGTGAAACACAAATATGCAAACAAAAGCAATGTTATGAGCTAACAATGGACTACAAAGTACTGGAAGTAATGTGGAAAATACATCTAACAAAATTACACAACAGGCAAAAAAAAAGAAGACAAACAGATCAGATAGGAATTACAGAAGAAGAGCATGAAGTCTAATAAGACTAACTGGAATACCAGAAGGAAGGAATAATAAGAGATAATGGTTGAGAATTATTCAGAACTGAAGAAAGAGTGCAATTTATAACTTCAGAAACTCCAATGAACCTAAGGATGAGAAACTAAAAAGAAATCCAAACCAAGCAATGTTATAGTGAAAATGCAGAGCACCAAAGACAAAGAGAAGGTGTACCTATCAATTTTAAAATATATTATACACAAAGTTAATGCAGAGTAATTATACGTAGACTGAAACCAATTCCTCAGAACCTACAAAAAAAAAAAAGGAAGAATGCTATTTTAGATATGAGAAAAACTAATTGTCAAACTAGAATTCTGTACCGGCAAATAGTTTTTCAACAACAAGATAGACAAAAATTTTCAGAGTCCCCAAAATGGACTTGTTGACAAAAATTATTTCTAAGGGATCTACTTCAGAAAAAAAGAAAATTATTAATAAAAAATGTCAGGGATTTTAAAAAATGATGAGAAAAGAAAAATGGAAAATTAGTTAATAAAGTTACATAAGTACACTGTAAAAATTATACATTACGGTTACATTTATCTCCTGTATAATAACAATTATAATTGTTAAAATGTATTTTCTTATTATACAGGAGATAAATATAAAATTTTACATTAAAATTACATTATAAAATTATAATATAATACTTTAAGAAAATTATAATATAATTATTATAAAGGATATAAACATAAAATGTAAGGAAGAGAAAAAATATGTATATACAGTAAGTTCTAACCTCAGAAACAAGCATAGACAAAATTGAGTGTACAACAAAAAGCTGTGTTAAGGATGGACTTATAATGTTATGTTTTAATTGACATTAAATTAAATTTTAAATCTTTGTGAAACTAAATATCAAAGATTTAAAATGCATAAAGCAAACATTTATAGACTTCAAGGAGAAACTGATGAATATGCTAAGGTAGTAAGAAAGATGGAGACATATCTGTCAATAATTAACAGATTTAGCAGACAAACAAAATTAAAAATACTGCAGAAGATTTTTAAAAATCACAATCAACTCATATGACTTAATTGTCAATGTCACTACAACCAACAACTAGAGAATGTTTTTTTCTAAGCACATGGAACATTTTCAAAAATTGATAAATGGCTAGACAAAAAAATAAATACCAATGTAGTTAATACATAGAATCTATATCATAAAGCCCATATATATTTTTTGAGCTTCAGAAAAAGGAAAATAAAGCCCATATATTAATGAGCTTTGATGCAGTTGTTAGAAATTAATAACAATAAATTAAAAACAACATACTGAGCATTTAAAACAAAGTTCTTAATAATTCTTGAGTTGAAGAAACTATGATTAAAGTTAGAAAATAATTAGAACTGTATGATAATAATAATACTTCCTCTAATCTCTCAGGATACAACCAAATCAGTACTTAAGAAAATTTTATCCCTTAATACCAATTTTGGAAGAGAAATAAAGGTAAAGATTAATGAGGAATATAAGACCTTTGAAAAGAAAAAAGAGGACAGTAGAATTAATACACATTAGAAGACATTAAAAAATAAAAAAATTAAAAATTACAATAAAGTGCAGAGCCAAGCAAAATTTGGCTTTTGGAAAAGCTAATACAATTGTGAAAGCTTTTGCAATATTGATCAAAAAACAGAAGGGAAAAGCACATGTTAGCCATTCATTAGAATTAAAAAGAGAACATAATTTTAAATACAGGAGAGATTTAAACATAATAAAAATATTGTCAACAATTTTAGGTCAATACATTTGAAAATTTAGGTAAAAAGAGGAAAATTGACCCAAAATATTACTTCCAATATTGTCCTCAAGAAGAAATAGGAAGAATTTTCTTAGTATGGAGATTGAATTGGTTAAAAATCTCTTCACAAAGAAAACACCAGGCCAAATAATTGTATAGTGAAATTCTACCAATTTTTCAAGAAACAAATTACTCATTCACACAAAATTTTATGAAAATAGAGAGGAAATACTTCTTGACTCATTTTGAGAAGCTGGTGTGATCTTGATTCCAAAACACAATAAGGATAATCTGAGAAAGAAGAACTACTGTGGGCCGATATTTCTCACTACTGCAGATATAAAAGTGAAAAACAAATTTTAAATCCAGCAATACATTTACTAAATAATTAACAAGTTCGTTTTATCCCAACAATAGATTGACAATGGGAAGACAAATAATTTATTTCACCTGTTTAACAGATTAAGGGAAGAAGATAAATGATCATCTGAATGAATGTAAAAAAAAAAAAAATTCAAATCCCTATACATTTATAGTTTAAAAAGAAAACTAAGTCTCAGCAAACAGGAATATAAGGAACTTCCTTATACTGATCAATGATAGCTACAAAAAAAGACAGTATATTCCAAAATCATTCTCTTCCAATTAGGACTCTCCTGATGAGCCACAAAAACAACAACAGCAGCAACAAAAATTAGGACTCCCACCATTACAAATTGCATTTAATATTGTATTAAAGGTGCTAATCAGTGCAACAATGAAAAAAAGACCTAAGAATTAGAATCATTTATCATTATTTCCAAATGGTATGACTACCTACTCCGAAAACTCTCAAAATACTTAAAGGCAAATTATTGGATTAACTAAGTCAATATATAAAGTTTGCTAAATGTAAGATCACATAAAAAATGTGATTAGATTTTATTAACCAGGAAAAAAATTAGAAAATGCAAATTGCTAGGAATATACCTACCAAAAGACATGTAAGATTTTATGAAGAAAATTATAAAGTTTATTAAAATATAAAAGACCCAAAGGGAGAAATACATCATTCACGGTTAGTAAGTAAGCATTCAATGCCATTTCAACAAAAATCCAAACAGGATTTTTCAATTTGATTCTAAAATTTAGGCAGAAGAATGAAGAACCAAGAATAGTCGAGACCCTAGAAAGAAAAACCAGAACAGGAGACATACTCTACCATATATCCAAAATTTCAAACTTATTACAAAGCTGTAAAAAGATATATTGTTGCCGGCACAGAAAGTCACAGTGAAACAAAAGAACATGGTGGATAACCCAGAAACAGATATGAGTACATAGGTATTTGTTAAATGACACAGATAACACTAAAAGTTAGTGGGGAAAGGATAGCATACTCAAAATATGGTGTAAGTTGAAGATGTATATACCTGATAACTCAACATTTCCACTTCTAAATATATAACATAGAGAAATTTTTACACATGTATATCAACAAGTATGTACAAAAATCTTCATAGGAGCATTGTTCCTAACAGAAAAAATATAAGTGAGTACGTAAATAAATAAAAGCAAAATGTTCATCAGCATAGAATGTATAAACAGATTGTGGGAAATTCTTACAATGGAATAATAAATAGTTAAATAAATAAATTATAGCTGTAAACATCAATATGGAAGAACTTCACAGTATGATTTTGTATAAACAAGTTCAGTATCAGACATACTAAGAAATAAATTGTCTAGGAATGCACACATATGCAGAAAAACATTTAAGAAAAGTAAAAAAAAAAAATGATTAGCACAAGTCAAGCTATCCCTATTTGCAGATGACATGATCCTACACATAGAAAACCCTAACAACTCCATCAAAAATTACAGGATACAAAATCAACACACAAAAATCAATAGCCTTCCTATATGATAATAACAAAATAACCAAAGAAGAAATCAAGGAAGTATTGCATTCATGACAGCTACCAGAAATAGAAAAAGAAACACCTAGGAGTAAATTTAACAAAGAAGGTGAAAGACCTCTATAATGAATACTATAAAACATTGGTGAAAAAAATGAAGAGGACACGAATAAATGGAAAAATACCCTCTGTTCATGGGTTGGAAGAATTAACATCATCAAAACGTCCATATTACCAAAAGCCATCTACACATTAAATGCAACCCCTATCAAAATAGCAATGACATTCTTCACAAAAATAGAAAAAAGTTCTAAAATTTGTATGGAACCACAAAAGACACCTATAGCTAAAGCAATCTTGAACAAAAAGAACAAAGTTGGAAGCATTACACTTTCTGACTTCAAAATATAGTATAAAGCTATAGTAACCACACCAGCATAAAAATAGACAAATAGACCAATGGAACAGAACAATGAGCCAGAAAAAAATCCACGCACTTACAGCCAACTCATTTTTGACAAAGGTGCCAAGAATATACAGTGGGGAAAGGACAGCCTCTTCAGTAAATGGTGCTTGGAAAATTGGATATTCATATGCAGATGATTGAACCTAGACCCCTATAACTCACAGAATGCAAAATCAACTCAAAATGGGTCAAACATGTAAATTTAAGACCAAAACTGTGAAACTACTAGAAGAAAAGAGAGGAAACACTACATGAAATGGGTGTTGGCAGCGCTTTTTTGAACAAGACTACAAAGGCACAGGCAACCAAAGCAAAAATACCCAAAAGGTGCTCCATCAAACTGAAAAGCTTCTGCACAGTAAGGGACACTATCAACAAAGTGCAGAGACAACCTATAGAATGGGATAAAGTGTTTTCAAACTACACATCAGACAAGAGGCTAATATCCAAAATATATAAGGAACTCAAACAGCAAAAAACAAAACAAAAAAACCCCAAATAACCCAATTAAAAAATGGGCAAAGGACCTAAACAGACATTTCTCAAAAGAAGATATACAAACGGCCAACACACATAAAAAATGCTCAACATCATTAATCATCAGGGAAATGCTAATTAGAACCACAATGAGGTATCATTTCACTCATTAGAACAGCTATTATCACCAGGATAGAAATAACAAACACTGGTGAGAATGCAGAGAAAATGGAACTCTCCTACATTGTCAGTGGGAATGTGAATTGGTACAGCCACTATGGAAAACAATATGGCAGCTCCCCAGAGAATTAAAAATAGATCCACCTTAAGACACAGCTATTTCACTACTGAGTATATACCCAAAGGAAATGAAATCAATATATCAGAGACACCTGTCTGCCCATGTTCATTGGAACGCTATTCACAATAGCCAAGAGATGGAATCAACCTAAATGTCCTTCAGCTAATGAATGGATTAAAAAACTGTGGTATATATACACAATGGAATACTATTCAGCTATAAAAAGAAATGATATCCTATCATTCGCAGCAATGAGGATGGAACTGGAAATGATGGTGTGAAGTAAAGTCAGGCATAGAAAGACAAATACCTCATGATCTCACACATATGTGGAATCTAAAAAAAGAAAAAGTGGTTCTCATAGAAATAGAGAGTAGGATAATGGTTACCAGAGGTCAAGAGGGGAGAGGAGTGGGGAGGAGGAGAAGTTGTGGACTATGGGGTACAAAACTGTGCTGTCTACCCCAAGTGAATCATTATGTAGTATATGCATGTATTGAAACAACACACTATATTCCATATAAATATACAAGAAAATGTTAAATTTTTAAAAAAATTGAATAAATTTTAATTTGACTAAAAAAACTTTAACACAAGTTTTGAAACTTATTCTATGTTCAGTAAAGGTCAGTTTTCTGTCTGTTCATGTTAAAAAATGGTTAACACAAAATATTTCATTTTTAAAATTTTTTTATTGAAACAATTGATTGTACATATCTGTGAGATTCAGCATTGAATATTAATACTTTTGCAATACAAAATTTTGGATAGCAAGTGCCTGTGTGGTGGGGAAAGTGTAATATACGCAAGAGGGGCACACAGAGCCTTTAAATAATTTGGTAATATTTTATTTCTCGAAGTAGTTAGTGGCTATGAGTGTATAACTGAATATGTTACTTTTATTTAAAATGCATATAGAGCACATATAAAATATGATTTTTTATAATATTTCATGTACTATTTTATCATGAAAAGGTAACAAAAACAAGCATGTCACTCTGGCTGAGGTGAGAAGAACAAACTGCCTGGGGGTAAGAGTTTAAGCAGAGACGTCAGCGTGAAGGCAATTGCAGTAGTCTGGGCAGAAGATGATGACAGCTTAAGAAAGGATGGTAGAGGTGACAGTGGTGAGAATTAATTTTGAACACTATATGAAGGTCAAGCTAACAAGAGTTGCTAAAGTGAAATGGAATATTAAAGAGGAGTCAAAATGGCATCAAGGTTTTTGGTTTAAGCAACTGAGTGAATGGTTGTGTTTCTGAAAAGGGAAGCTCGTGCTGGCAGTTTAAGTACTCTATTTAAAACTTCCATGATAGATGACAATAGAAGAAAGTTAAAAGACAAATAAATAGGAAAAACTGTAATTTATATGGTGGACCAAAAATTGATGCTCATGAGGTATAAAGACTTTTTAGAAATCCCAAATAAAAAGAAAAAAGACCCAAAAAGAAAAAAAAAAATGAGCAAGGATATGAGCTGGCAAGTTACAAAATGACAAATATATAAATAAATAGTCATTCTTAGTAGTAATCAGGGAAATGCTAATTAAAATGACAATGAGATACTATTCTTCACAAATAGGTTTGAGAAAAAAATAAGTAACATCCAGTATTGTCAAAAGAAAGAATATGCACTATTTTTGATATTGGTTTGAACTGATATAAACCTTTTAAGATAATTTTTGTGTGCTTTTGATTCAATCATTTCACTTTTAGGAATCTCTTATACAGAACTATCCACTAATGTACAAAAAAGGTACTTGCAAGATGATATTTATTGCAGAATTATTTTAATAGTAAAAAACAGAAAATAAGCAAACTTGCCATGACAGGGCAATAGTTATTTATTAATATAATATATATATTATATTATAATTAATATATTATATTATTAATATAATGCAGAGATCATGAGAAAAATCTCCCCATAGGACCTAAAATTCCCCCTACCGCATTATAGTAATTCTTCCTTTTTGGATAGAGAGAATTTTATGTTATTCCATTGTTCTAGGTAAAATTCGGCAAATTCATTGCTTCTTTTATTCTGTAAGATGTTTATATATTTGCACTGAGAAGGGGTAAATATCATGTGCATTTTCTTCTGGTTAATGTTCTTAAGGATTCTGCAAGCTCATCTCATTGACTACATTATACATTTCCCTAATCTATTTATAAAAGATCAATACCGTTGCTTAAGCTCTAATGGAATTCCCTTTTACTTGGCTCTGGAAAGTTTTCATGTTGCAGCTGTTCACTGCTTCTTCATCTGCACCCTCGAACCTTGTCTGTTCTCCAGGATTACCTTTATGGTCTACTTAAAGCCCGTCATTTTTACTTTACCGAGTATTTTAACACAGACATCTACCCTATGCGTTTTTCACTGTAGCCATTCATACCACTTTGGCATATATCAAGCTATATAATCATTGCCCTTTAGTTTGTTTTATTTATTAAACCTACGAAGTCATCTTGGACAATAAGTAGAATAATGGACATGGGAGTTATTTAAGTTAGGATGGCCAAGCAATTTCTGCCTGAGGTGATGGTTGAGCAGAGACCAAAATAAGGTAGGGTACTGAAACACGTGCAGCTCAGGGAAAGGAGCATTTCAAAAAGCAGAAGCAGCAAGAGCAAAGGACCTGAGGTGCGAATTTTTAACATGGTGTGTCTGAGAAACATTAAGACTACTATAGCTAGAACAAAGCAAGGAGGTGGAGAAAGATGGGAGATAGGGTCAGAGACACACGTGGGCAGATCATGCAGGACTTCGGAGACCTTGGATATTTTTCTGGTTATAATATAAAGCAATCAAAGGGTTCTGATGAGGAAAATAGCATGATTTGATTTACATGTTTCAAGGTTCACTCCAGCCCAGCCATTATATGAAAAACTGATTTTAGAGAAGTAAGAGAATGAGCGGTTAAGTAATCATCACCCTAGTTCCGGATAGAGATGATGATGGCTTAGACTAAAGTGTTGAGTGTCAGTGGTGAGAAGGGGTTGAATTTAGGACAAAATGAAAGTAAAGCCAATATTTCTTGTAAGTAGATTGCTGCGGAGCCTTGACATGAAGGATGCCCTGAGCCTTATGTTCACAGGTGTTGAACCCCCAGGAAGACTGAATTTCTGGTGAGGACTGAGGCAAACTGGGATGCCAGGCATGACAGAACTATATCTGAGTATCTGTTAAAAGCAGGTAGGTAAAGAGTTCTAATTACAGCCCCTTTTGGTGAGGGACTCATTTGCTTAAGCAATTGTGTAATAATAATTCAGACAATGTTGTGGCAGGGGCAGAGCAGGACATGGAGACCTGATGTCACCCAAAGTACATGGACCTCTTGTAATTCTGCCCTGGATTGTGTTGAGGGCAAAGGGCAGGGAGAAGTACAAGGGGCTTAAGGAGCTCCTTGGGCCACCTTTATACCCAATTAACGTATGTCACTATTTCATTCCCAACAAAGAATTAATTCAATTGTCTACTATCTTGGAAAATTTAGATATGGAAACTAATTTTAACACACTAACAAAGAAAACATTTCAGATGTCATCATAAGAAACAAAATTTAAAAATCATGTTGTCTTTTTTTTTCCTGAAGTATATTCCAGGCCACCCTTTAGAGAAAATAACCCTTAGTTCCTGCAACCTGACAAATAGCCGTCCCATCTGAGATTTTCTTTATCCTAATGAAAACGGAAAGGGCATTAGATAATCTACTCTTTCTTTCCTGTGGGAGACACCTATTCTGTGATGAATGTGCTGTTTGACTATCAAAGACGCTATAGTTTGGGGAATAGTCCCACCCTTACAAAATATAAACCCATGGGACTGTTCATAACATACCTTTATTCCTCAATGGTAGTAGATCTGACCCCTGACATAGGTCTGGCTGATCATGGTATCCATATTAAAATAAAGGCCATAGAGAGTAGCCTAGAATGAATCTCCTCCCAAAGTGATTGGTCTTAAAAGTGGTATTTGTCCCAAATAAAATAGCACATATAGTCCTGTACATGAGTCTATTTATCAATGTGGTAGGAAAGCCAGGGCATTACTTTCCACCTAAAATTAAAAGCTGTAAATTTAATGTGAGCCAGAATATTCTGGTGGTCATCATTTCTACCACATGGAGAGAGTCTGAGAAGAAAAGAGCCATGGAGAAATGTAGAGCCAAGAGATGAAGTGAAATATAGCTGTGACCACAGCTTTGAATATCTAAATCCATATGTACATCAGCAAGTTCTACCATGGGATTTTTCAGTTGCATTTGGTATTTATTTCTCTGTAACAAATTATCCCAAAACATGTGGATTTAAACAACAAAATAATATTATATAACACAGTTTTTAAGAATCAAGAATCCAGGACTAGATTAGATGGGCAGCTCTGAGGGTTTGATGGGGATGGAGGATCCTTTCCATGATGGCTCACTCATGTGGCCTCTGTTTCTCACTGACTTTTATCAGTAAGGCTCAGTTCCTCATCACATGAATTTCTCCATAAAGCTGCTTGAGGGTCCTCATATACAGCAGAGAGTCCACTCACCCTAGAGAGAACAATCCAAAGAGAGAAAGGTTAGAAGCTACACTGTCCTTTGCGATTTAGCCTCAGAAGTCACATACCATCACTTCTGCTGTAATCTACTGGTCACACAGACAAACTCTGACACAATGTGAGGGGACAATCAAAGATTTGAATATCAGGAGGTGGGGATCATTGGGGCCATCTTCAAGGCTGACTGCTACAGTTGTATAAATATATACTCCTTTTTATTTTTTCTCTTAAGCTACTTTGCTTTGATTCTGTCACTGGCAGCCAAAATAGAGTTTAACCTAATATATAATTACCAACCAAGTCCCTTCCAAAAAAAAAAAAAACCAAGAAACAAAAACAAAAACCTCCTCTATTTTTAAACATCTTTAAAATAAAGGCCATAGAGAGTACCTTAGAATGAAGCCCCAAATATATTACTTGTGTTAATATATGTGACATTTGACAAGTCATAAACTTTCTGAGCTTTACTTTCATCTCAAAAACATCTGGACAATATTTTCTACCACTGCAAAGATTAAGCAAACACAAATAATATTATTTTTAAAATGAGTATAACATTTAAAAGTTCATAAGTCTTTCAGATATATTTCTCTATTTAATAAATGATAATAATCCTGTGAAGTAGATAGGTCAGGTATAGCTTTCAACATCTTTCAGATGAGGAAATGGAAGAGAGATGTTATTATTAATCCAAGGTCAATGTAACCTAGTCAGTCGAGTGGCGTAGCTGTAGGGCCAGGGCATTTCCATTGTATATTGGTCTGTTTTATGTTACTGATAACAGAACACCTGAAACTGGGTAATTTATAAGAAAGTGGAAATTTGTCTCTTACAGTTTAGGAAGCTGGAAAGTCCAAAGTCAAAGGGGCACATATGGTGAGTACCATTTCTTGGTGGGAACTCCATCTAGAGTACCACAGTGATGTAAATATCACATAGTCAAGGCTCAGCAAGGGTGTGCCTTAATGTTCTCATTTCCTCCCCTTAAAAAGCCCCTAGTCTACTTCCTGATAACCCATTAAACCATTAATTTATTGATCCATGAATGGATTAATCTGTTCATAAGGACAGACTCTTCATAATCCAAACACCTCCCAAAGGCTCCACCTTTCAAACATAATAGTCTGATTTTTCACCCTCTTAACACTGATACAATGGAATCAACAAGTTTTAGAGGAACCATCAAACCACAGTACGTAGCCACATGTCTAATCAATCTGATTTACACCATACTGTCGTCGCCTCTGCACCCTTGCTCAGGCCTGCTTGTCAAAGATATTTTTACCCATAATAAATGACTCCTTTCTGTTTCAGCATTAATTTTCTCCTAAAAATGTGAGTAAGCCACATTGCCTACTTCTGTACAAGCTTAACAAACTATCAGGGATTGTACTCCAGTTTGAATATTCATTAATTTTAAGGCCTTCATTTATGGGAAAGTAATATATTAACTATATTTTCAAGGGTATACTTTCCCAATACCATATTCTAAGTTTATTTACAAAGAGAAAGAAATTTGCCAGTAGGTCACAGAAATAAGGACAAACCATTTTTTGTTATAAAGTGTTAAAATTTGACAATGTTAACGTTGTAATAAGAAGATATCATAAATGGGTGAAGAAGGTAGACTGGTCTTCTCCTGAAAATCATCAGAATGTTGTCTTGTTCATTTTCTTGCAATGAAATTTGAATATCTGCACAAGTGAAGCCGATATGGTACATATTCATAGAGCAGCATTTGACAGCCGTTCACTCCCTAACATGAGATTTTACTTATGCTTCTAAAACAAATGTAGCATATAAGTGTTAATTAAAATTATTGTGTGCAATGTGAGGAATTTTTGTTATAAGCTTTGTTGAATTTATTTCTGACATATGCAACACACTAAATCAATCCATGAGGAAAATTATAAATTCCCAATAAGGCCTTAAGATATGAGCCATGTTATCTCTCCTATGAAGTTAATTACCTCTTCTACTTTTTTGCTAAAATCTCAGCCCCTTTTCTAATCTCCCATATAAATTTGTTTTGTTTTCTTCCCAAGACAACCCTACATTTCCTTCATCTACAATAAGCTCTTACACATTTCATAAAGTATTATCATTACAGGGGAATTAACTCCCTTCTCAGAAAATCATTGAAAATAGAGAAAGAAAAGGCTGTTGATTGCACTTCTCTTTTGGTGGCAATAGCAATTTTTTTCCATTAAATCGGAGTGATACAATGAACAAAATTCAGGTAGTCCTAGCCAGGCAAATCAATCCACAGAAAATTATATAGTAAATTAAATGGTTATATCTAAGCTTTGTGTGTTTGTATATGGAAAGGGCATCAGCCTAAGTGACTTGAAGTGGCTTTACCACCAATGAATTTTATTTATTTAAAAATCCTAAGTGGTGAAACTGAAAAAGCAAAACATTGAAATGATGATGAAATTTTACTCTTTAAAGTTATTATCAAGAGATGGTCCAAACTCATTCCTGACTAGCAATCTTTTCTTTAGCCTCAATCTTCTCATATATCATTGCTCTCAGCAATACAATGAGGTGAGATAAAGCGTATGTATGGAATGGAAGGAGGCTCAGGACAGAAGGGAGTCAGGGAAGGTGTGACGTTACAGACAGCAGTTAGATGGAAATTTTTTAAATGCTCAGAATTCAATGACTTAGGGTTTATAGATATAAAATAAATGAAAAATAACCTATGTATGACATTGGACACATCAAAATTACCTTGTGAAATTGCCATGAAATCATCAACAGTTGAATTTGTAAATAAATGGTTGCAAAAGATTTTGAATGGGGTCTAATACAGCAGAGAAAGTAGGTGAACTTCAGTGACATACAACAACATGGATGGATCTTAGGAAAATGATTTTGAAAGGCAAAAAAAAATTGTACTCATAGAAGAATAAATACAGTATGATTCCATTAAATCACATACCCTTCAACAACTTGTTAATCTAAACAATATATTCTTCAGGATACAAACATGAAATTAAGGTATACAGAAAAACAAGGGAATAAGAATCCAAAATTTATGATGATGATTAGATCCGAAGATGTACAAAATGGGGAAGGGACTCAGAGGGGAGCACAGGTGAATTGTTTTTCTAAGCTGGGTGGTAGACATAGGGGTGCTCATTGCAAACTATTGTTTTTAAAAAGTTTGCGTGTATTTTATAAATACCCTATAGATTTCACGTATATTTAATTTTTAAAGAAACAGTTTTTAATAGTGATATGTACCTTGCTACTGATTAATAATTGAATAAACACTGATCCAAAGAAGAGATAGATACTGGAATTAAAACCAAAGCTGAAAAGACAGGCTTTGGGCCTCACACTTCTGGATCTGTACTTTGAGGAGGGATGTCTAAGATACACTTCCCCAATGTGTCAGTGTTGATAGGTGGGGCCTGTAGGAGGTGATTGGATCGTGAGGGCCCTGCCCTCATGAATAGATTAATACACTAATGGGTTAATGGATTAAGAGGTTATTATGGGTGTGGCATGGTGGATTTACAAGGAGAGTACATGAAAAATCTCTTGCCATTCTTGCCTTATGACTTGCCTGTGTCACCACAGGACTCTGTAGAGTTCCCAGTAAGAAGCCCTCACCAGATGTGCCCCTGGACCTCAGACTTCCCAGCCTCCCAAACTGTAAGAAATACATTTTATTTTTTTAATAAATTACCCAGCTTCAAGTATTCTATTATAAGCAACAGAAAATGGACAAATACAATGTCCAAAATATTATTACATTATTGTAAGGCATACAACAGTTTGATTAAAATGAATAAGGAGGGTTAGTAGAACAAAAGAGTCCATATTGTATAATATAATACACACACTCACACACAATCATATATGCAACACTCTGACACACTGCAGCAATTAACTAAAAGTCTTTGCCTTTACAGATTCAACACAATATCAATTACTATTGACTTTTTTTTTTTTTTTTGCTGATTCACATATTGTATTTGTCAGTTTCTGCTGCTTATAACAAAATACCTGAGCTGGGTAATTTATAAAGAAATAAAATGTATTGCTTATAGTTTCAGAGGCTGGGAAGTCCAAAGTCCAGGGAACACATCTGGTGAGGGCCTTTTGGGTGGGTGGTGACTCTTCACAGCAATGCAGGATGTCACACTGCAAATGGCTTGAGCAAGAGAGAGCTAAACTTCTCATTCACTCTCCTTTTAAAGCTGTCAGAATCAAGCCCATTACTCCATGAATGGATCATTTCATTCACAAGTCTTCACACCTACCCACCTCCTAAAGGTCCTACCTTTCCATTAACATAATAGGATTTCTCACCCTCTTAGCACTGTCATAGTGGGGTTAAAGTTTCTAATACATGAAACTTTGGTGGACACACTCAACCCATATTATTCTGCCCCAGCCCCCAAAGTTCACATCCTTTTCACATGTGAATACATTCATTTCATTCTCCTAACCCCAATGTCTTAACTTGTCCCAACTCAAAAGTCCAAAGTCTCATCTGTGAAATCAAAACAAGCTATCTATCTACTTTCAAGATACAATGGGATGAACATAGGGTACATATTCCCATTCAAAAATGGAGAAATAGACCAAAAGAAATGAGTAACAGGTCTTAAACAAGTGCAAAAGCCAGTTGGGCAGGCATCAAATCTCAAAGCTGGCTAACATGTTGAACTTCCAAAAGAAGAGAACAGAACTGAAGTTATCAGAGGTGGGAAAGGGGGAGGGAGAGGGACGTAAAGGAGGAATATGTAAAGGGCTACAAAAAACGATTACACTGTATGATGTTGAATATGCTAATTATCCTGATTTGAGCATCACATATTGCACACAGGTATTGATATTCAACTCTGTACCCCATGGATATGTACAATCAACTATGTTTCAAGTAAGTAAATAAATAGATAGATAGGTAAAAAAAAAATTTTTTTTAATCTTAAAGCTGGCAAAGCATATACTCCATGTTTAGCATCCTCTGCACACTGGTGTGGAGGTTAGGTCCCCAAGTCCTCAGGCAGCCCTGCTCCTATGGTTTTCCTGGCCTCAGGCCATGCTTCAGTTCTCCCAGGCTGGTGTTGCATGCTGGTAGCTCTACAGTCTGGGGTCTCCATGGCAGTCCCATTTCCACAACTCCACTAGGCACAGTCCTAGTGAGATTTCTCTGCAACTCCAACCCCGCATTTCCGCTCAGCATTGCTCTAATGAAGGCTTTCTGTGGTGACTTCACTCCTGTGACAGATCTCTTCCTGGGTCCCTAGGCTTTGTTATACATCCTTTGACATCTGGGTGGCACAACACTGGCACTCTGTGATCCTGGCAACTGTAACACCAAGTGGATGCCACCAAGGTTTCCAGCTTGCATCTTCCAGAGCTGCAGGTCCAGCCAATTTAACCACACCTAGAGCAGCCAGGGTGTGGGAGCAGCATCCCTAGGTGGCCCTTGGCAGCAAGCCTGTGGAGGGTGCCTTGGGCCTGTTCCCTGAAACCATTCTATCTCTATAGGCCTCTGAGCCTGTGATGGGAAGAGCAGGAAGAGCAGATTCAAAGATCTCTGCAATGCCTTTGAAGTCTTTTTTCCATTCTCTCTCTTTTTTCCATAATCCCTTCCTTTGGTGCTAATCTCCTTAGCAAACAGTCACTGGCCTACACCCTTGGTTTCCTCTCTCAAAAAGGTTTTTTCACTCTACATGGCCAGTCTGAGAGTTTTTCAATTTTTTTACCCTCCTCTTCCCTTTTAATTATAAATTCTGCCTTTACGTCATGCCTTTGCTGCCGTAACTCAGCATAGGCTGTTCCAAGTACCTACACAGCTTCCTGAATGCTTTGCTATTTAGAAATTTCTTCCACTAAGTACTCTGGTTCATAACTCTTTTAAGTTTTACATTCCATAAAACTTTGAGGCATGAACAGAATGCAGCCAAGTTCCTTGCAACTCTGTAATAAGGGGTGACTCTTACTCTATTTTCCAATAAATTCTTCCTCATTTCTATCTGAGACCTCCTCAGCATGGCCTTTATTGTTTATATTTCTACCAGCATTCTGGTCACCACCATTTAACCAGTCTCTAAGATGTTCCAAACTTTCCCTGGTCTCCTTGTCTTTTAAACTCTCACCAGTATCTAGGCTTTTTCTATCCTGCTCCTCCAAATTCTTCCAGCCTCTACCCATTACCCAATTCTAAAGCCATGTCAACATTTTCAGGTATTGTTATAAGCAACACCACACTTTCAGTGCTAATTTTCTTTATCAGTCCATTTCTGTTGCTTGTAACAAAATACCTAAACTGGGTAATTTACAAAGAAATAAAATTTATTGCTTACAGTTTCAGAGGCTGGGAAATCCAGAGTCTAGGGAACACATCTGGTGAGGATCTTTTTGGTGGGTGGTAACTCTTCACAGCAATGCAGGGTGTCACATGGTGAATTGCTTGAGCAAGAGAGCTGCGCTTCTTATTCACTCTCTATAAAGCCTTCAGAGCCATGCCCATTACTCCATGAATGGATCGATTCATTCACAAGGGTATAGCCTCACAATCTAATCTTCCTGAAGATCCCATCTTTCAATTACCATAATAGAATTTCCCACCCTTTCAGTACTGCTACAGTGGGGATTAAGTTTTTAATACATGAAATTTTGGGGAACACACTCAACCCGTACCCACATGTTGACCTGGACACCAATAGTTGTTGCCTGTCTTTAGGGCTTCACCCCCATCCTTCATGATTTCCAAAGATCCATTTAACTCATGAGCCAAATCCTGTGTATCAAACACAAAAGCTGTATTGTTCAGGGGGGTACACTTCATATGAGAACAGCAATCAGTTGAGAAAAGGGAAAAAGGGTTGTGTCATTTCTACGAAAATCTCTGATGTTACACACTTCATTATGTAGGGGATCACCAGCAAGTCTGAAGGGAGAGAACCCTGATCTAGAACCCTAAAATTCTTCCTAGGATCAGTCTGAGTCTTAGGTGAATGGTAATGGTCAACTCAGATATCTGGGACTGCAGAAGAAAAGCTCTGGGCCAAAGTTTAAGATTGCAAAGCAGAAAGAAATATACAGCGAAGTCTAAATCCTGCTAGCAACCATATCTCCTAGACTTCTTGTTGCTCTTTAAATAACTATTATCTTTTTCAAAGATAATGAAAAACATCTAGGATAAGACAGGCCGGATGAGGTTTGGACTGAAGCCAGTTTGGAGGCCCTCCAGGCATATCTGCTTTGAGAACTAATCCGTTAAGGGGGTGGTTCTAAAAATGTAAGGATTGTTACAACTACAAATGCCAGTGAGGTCCAGCCAGGCTTTATTGCACACATAACTTCACTCCTTTCTTTGTGTTGCTTTCATTGTTTGCATGAAAGTATCCAGAAATATTTTTCTCTCAACAAAAGGCATGTAGTGTGTTTTTTTATCTTTGCAAAAATTGTCTGGTTTCTAGTTAAGAAGACATTAATTATGCCCATCAGCATTTTGAGCAACCTATTTTGTTATAATATTTGACATAAGATTATGCATGTGCATATTCATTTCACTAAATTTCAAAGCATGGATTTCCAGAATTTATAAGAACTACTGTTCTATAATACAAATATCTCTTATAGAGAAAGACTCTAACAATTACATGTTAACTAACATGAAAACACAGAGCAGGAACGAAAAATGGATTATTTTAACTGCCAGCTTAGTCTTCAATTGAGGCCCTACAGTTTCTCTGAAAGAACATTGTAAGCAGAGAAAAAGTAGGGCTACGATACCAACAAAAATCTGCCTGAGTGTGTGGAAAGAGTAGAAATCACCCCAAATACTTCCTTCCAGGAGTATGGCTTCCGTAAGGCTACAGCCAGGCTGTTGGGAAAATAGAATAGTTTAATCAGGCCCCCTTGCCTTAGGTACAGTTGGGGGTGATGCAGCATATTCTTTGTAAATAAGTTGTGTGTGGGTGGAGTTAGTGTGCATGCACCGTGCTGCCACTTGGCTGCTGACTGCCTCAGGCTTCTGCTTCGTGTGGCCATGCCCTCCAACCTACTGCCTCCAAGGACCTTTTGGCCACTTACCTAGCTCATAGATCTGCATGTGAAGGGTTTGTGACCCAGTCTGGGAATGGGCTTGAGGGATCAGAACCAGACCTAACCCAGCAATTGGCCCAGTCAGCAGGATTACGAGCAGGTAAAAGAGCTTGACAATTGGTGTAGTCTGTGACAGGATTCTGAGCAGGTACAGGAGCCAAAAGCCCTTGGAAGAAGGAGGAATGTGGCTACTTTTGAATGTGCTCTGCCCTATGGCCACTTTCCTGTTGACCGGGATCTGGTTGCTGCACACTGTACTGCAAGTTAGCATAGACCAGGCATTACAACGGAAAACCCCTTGGAAAGGGGAGGGAATTTGGCTATCCTTGAGCATGTGGTGCCCAGTGGCTACTTTTCTGCTGACCAGAGCCTGGCTGCTGCTCACTATGGTGCAAACTGATCAAGATTTGAGGCAGAAAGCAGAGTTGTTGGAAGCACAGATAAATGTCCTGGAGGATGACATGCAGCAACTGGCCACTCCTGCTTCTCACACCAGGGAAGATGACCAATCCAGTGGTGAGTTGGGGGAAACTGTGAGTCTCCAGGCATAACTTGTCATGCATGAGAAATTGGGACACAAGCAGCCTATGAGACTAGATGGACACTGGTGGGCAATACACAGGTGACCCAGTTCACCACCTATGTCCCGTATACCCAGGTTGAACTGGTTGACTTGGGGAGACAGTTCAGGCAGAAACATGGGCAGCCCCTGGATGCTTGGCTGTTGCGGTTATGGGATCTAGGATTGGATAGTGTGATGTGCTCTGGTGAGGAGATGGAGAAGTTGGCTTCCATTACCACACACCCATCCCTGAAGCAGCGGCTGCAGAATAGCCGCAGATATGCACAAGGGCGAGGTAATCACTCCTTGATGGACTGGGTGAATGCAGCTGCCTGAACCATGTGGGCAAATGCTGGAGAACTGTCCAAGATGGTTAGTAAATGGCAAACATATGCTGAGTTGATCCAAATCATTCGGGAGCTGATGATGAGGCAGTCCATGTTTAATGTGAACACCCGTGGCCCAGACGATGAAAATTTTACAGGCAGCATGAGAGACATAGTGATGCAAAATGCCCCATCAACATCCTTTGGGTCACTGATGGCCATACTGGCCCCATATATTGGTCATTCTATCCATGAGGTAATGACCATGATAGCCAGCTTGGGTGAAGTAGAGGATAGAAGACAAGCAAAAGGGGTCCAAAAGGTGGCTAAGACCAACCCCCGAAGAAATGCTCAGGATTTTATCCCAAAGGGACCAAGCAAGACTAGCCATAAGCAGATGAGACTTGACTTGCTTGCAGCAGAGTTTGATAAATGGAAAATTGACCAGCAGCCAAATGCAGTCCTGTTTGCCTTGTGGCATCAGTTGCGCCTTGAACAACTGATGGGAGATATATATATATATATATATATATATAGACTTGACTTGCTTGCAGCAGAGTTTGATAAATGGAAAATTGACCAGCAGCCAAATGCAGTCCTGTTTGCCTTGTGGCATCAGTTGCGCCTTGAACAACTGATGGGAGATATATATATATATATATATATATATATATATATCTCCCATAGCTGAATACCTCTTGGGTATGGATGTACTTTATGGTTTGTACTTGCAAAGAGTAGTTGGAGGGACCAACCCCGTGGCGCACTCGGGAGAGTGTGGCACTGGGAGCGTAGCAGTGCTCCCGCCGCGGGTTCGGATCCTATGTAAGGATGGCCGGTGCGCTCACTGGCTGAGCGCAGTGTGGCTGGTCACAAAAATGACAAAAAAAAAAAAAAAAAGAGTAGTTGGAGAGTTTCAGCTGTGAATATGGACAGTAAAGCCTGTGTTATGAAGATATACTAAACATGACCCACAGGTGTTACCCAAGCCAAGGCACGTAGTTAATGTAAAGCAGTATCACCTACCAGGAGGACATGCAGAGATAAGTGCCACTATATTGGAGTTAAGAAAATTGGTATTATTCATCTGGCTCATAGCCCATTTAATGCTCCAGTATGGCCAGTGAAGAAGGCTGATGGTACCTGGAGAATGACTGTAGATTATCGAGAACTGAACAAAGTAGTACCTCATTTGCATGCAGCTGTGCCTTCAGTTCACGACTTGATGGATCAGCTGATGACTCAGCTGGGAACTTATCATTATGTGTTGGACCTTGCAAATGCTTTTTTCTCTATTCCAGTCTCAGCTGATAGCCAATATCAGTTCACCTTCACCTGGGAAGGAAGACAGTGGACCTTTCAAGTATTGCCCCAAGGTTATCTACATAGCTCAACCATCTGTCCTAGTTTGGTGGCTGGGGACCTAGCCAAGTGGACTAGGCCCAGTATGGTTACAATGTTTTGCTACATTGATGATGTGTTACTAACCTCTGATTCTCTTGCAGATTTAACCCAGGCAGCTCCAATGCTGCTAAGTCATTTGGAACAATGTGGGTGGGCTGTGAACACAGCCAAAGTGCAAGGACCTGGGCTGTCAGTCAAATTCCTAGGAGTGGTCTGGTTGAGTAAGACGAGGGTCATCCCATAAGCTATTATAGATAAGATGCAAGCATATCCTCAACCCACAATGGTAACTCAGCTATAGACATATTTGGGACTCTTGGGGTATTGGAGAGCTTTTGTACCCCATAGGGCCCAAATGGCATGCCCACTATATGCATTAACAAAGACAGGAGCTCTCTGGGATTGGACTGAGGAAGTAGAACAGACTGACTGGGCTACAAAAAGGGCAATACAGCAAGTTCTGGCTTTATAAGTGGCCGATCCCACAAAGCCTTTTGAGTTAGACATACATATAACCCAGGAGGAGTTAGGATGGGATTTGTGGCAGAGATAAGACTGATTCCAAACACCTGTGGGATTCTGGCCTCAGCTCTGGAAGGGCACAGAAGTGCACTACACCTTAATAGAAAAGCAGTTAGCAGCTGTGTATTCTGCCTTGATAGCCACTGAAGCTATCACAGGAACTGCCAAAGTCATAGTAAGGGTGACATACCCCATAATAGGTTGGCTGCACACATGGGTCACCAACCCTAAAGTGGGTGTAGCTCAGACTCCCACTTTGTCTAAATGGGGAGCATGTATAGAAAAAAGGAGCACTGTGTCAACGAGTCCTCTGTCCAAAGAGTTGCAAACTGTGCTAGACCCAGCAGAGGTTGTGGAAGAAACTTTGACACAACTATTACCCATGGAGGTGGAGGCTACACCTTTCCATGAGGGATAGGGACCTGTCACAGAGCAAGCTTGGTATACAGATGGCTCTAGCATGGGAACTTCAGCATTGTGGACAGCTATTGCTGTCCAGCCCTTAACAGATACCATGTGGTATGAAAATGGCATAGGATAAAGCAGTCAATGGGCTGAATTGAGAGCAGTATGGATGGTGATAAAAAATGAGCCTGGGCCATTAACCATCTGTCCTGACAGCTGGGCTGTGTACAAAGGTTTAACCCTTTGGATTTCTACTTGGAAGTATCAATGTGGATGGTAGGCCACCGACCCCTGGGGACAAGACATGTGGCAAGAGTTATGGGAATTGGGATGTGAGAAAGAAGTAACTCTTTTCCATGTCACAGGACACTTCCCCTAGCCAGTCCAGGAAATGATGAAGCCGATGCCTTGGCTAAGGTAAGATGGCTGTAGAGAGCCCCAGCTGCTGATGTAGCCCAATGGTTACATCGACGAATGCAGCATGGGGCAGTAAAACCATGTGGATGGCAGCTCAAAGACGGGCCCTGACTATAAAATGGGAAGATGTAGTGAATGCCTGTCATGCTTGTCCAGTGTGTGCTCAAGAGAGTCCACACCCCCGGCAGGTGCCCCTTACAGATGGGCAAATAACTCGAGGAAGGATGCACCTGACTCGATGGCAAGTGGACTTGCCAAGGTCAGAGAATTTCAGATACATCTTCACAGCTGTTGATATGGCTACTGGTCTTCTGTTTGTATGGCCTTCCAAGGCCCCAGACCAGATAAACACTGTGAAGACACTGAATAGCCTTAGAGCTATGGACGGTTGGTCTGTTGTCATAGAGAGTGAAAATGGAACCCACTTTACTGGACATGGGGTTCAGAGTTGGGCCTCCCAGTTGTCCATTCAGTGGAAGTTACATGTGCCATATCATCCCCAGGCAGCGGGAATGATTGAATGGTAAAATGGCCTTAAAAAAGGAACTAAGCTATCTATCCAACCCCCATCTCTGAAGGGGTGGACATGGCGATTATGGCCAACACTCAGAATTCTAAATGAGAGACCCCGCAAGGGCAGACCCTCTCCAGTGGAAGCTCTGTTGCATAGGGCTGCAGTACCTATGCAGCTGCAAATCACTACTAACAATAAGCTTTTGAAGTCAGGATATGGCAAGAATGGAAATATTCTCTTACCGGCCCCAAACTGTTTGCAACAGGGACAGACAGTACAATGGGAATGGCCTTGAAGAATAAAAGCACCCCATATATGCCAGGTAGGTCTAATAGGGTCTTGTGGAAAAGGGTTAGAGGAAGACTTGCAAGTTTCACCTTGGGTGACAAGTACCTGGCCTCCTCGAGTAAAGCTGATGTGGCCTGGAACAGATAAGCGCTCTGTTCCAAAGGGCACATTTGTATTATCATTATGGCCAATTATGAGTTCACCTATACTGTTACATGTAGGACCTACAGATCCAACAGTGTTAGCAGATAAAGTATGGTATCATAAGCCAGGTAAGATACCTACTCCTACAACCATCCTTTCTCAGGATGGCAAATTGGCATGTATCTTGCCAGAGGGATGAGAACTTCCCCTATTGGTACCAATAACCCTTCTGTCTTTACGCCCACAGTGTTCTGGCTGCAGGCACTGCACCAGAGTCGACTGGGTACATACATACGTTGGTGTGATCATCTACAGAATATGCATTGAACTGCCCATCAGTATGACTGCAGGATTTGCATGGAGGATCACACCAATGGGGACTACTAATAGGACATATGCAGCTAATAGTTAAAAGGACAGAACTACAAACCTTAAGGCATACTGAACAGACAATAAGTTATGTAAATGTAAGGGTCATTTATCCTCACTAAGGGAACATTGCAGAAGATTCTGAACACATAGATTGTACAGCGAGGGACCCTGAAGGGGTGGATTGTTTGGAAAATAGAATAGTTAATCAGGCCCCCTCGCCTTAGGTCCAGTTGGGGGTGGTGCAGCTCATTCTTTGTAAACAAGCTGCTTGTGGTTGGAGTTAGTGTGCATGCATGGCACCACCACTTGTCTGTTGACTGCCTCAGGTGTCTGCTCCATGCAGCCATGATCTCCAACCTACGGCCTGCAAGGACCTTTTGGTGGGTTACCTAGCTCATAGACCTGTGTGTTGTGACCCAGTCTGGGAACGGGCTTGAGGGGTCTCTGAGCTCCAGACCCAGACCTAGCCTGACAATTGGCCCGGTCATGAGGATTATGGGCAGGTAAAAGAGCTTGACACATGCTTTAAGTCTAACAATTTTGCAATTAAAAGTTGACTGTTAAAGGTTTAATGATGTTGTCTTCAAAAAGCATTGTAGTTGGCTACCCATCTACCTCATTTCTCAAAAAAATTAAAAGGTTTTTCCACATATGGCTAGCAAGAGGTAATCCCAAAATGTACATAGACAAAAAGTAGAAAGTGCCTGGTCAGCACAGGTTTTCAAGCAGTGCATGAGTGTGACGTGTGTGTGTTTCTGTGTGAGAATGAATGAATGAATCTCTGGCCTGCCACTGGAATGTGTGGATACACTAGGATGTACAGGCACAACTCTGGCACTTGCCTACTCTCAATGCCTCTTCTGGGTAAAATTAGAACAGAGTCAGAAAATGATGAGCTCACCTGCCTCTACCCAGAGCTCATGTGCTCAAATGTATCTTTTTAAAATTTTTTTTTCTTTTTAGAAGAAACAGTAAGCTGACTATGATGTAGGTCACATAACTCTGAAAATAATTTTTGTAGAGGAAGTGCTTGAAAATACAGTGGAAAGGAATAAAATTGCTGGCTGTATTATAAGAACCGTTGTTCAAAAACATCTACATCACAATATCTATAAAAGGGATCTGGAACAAAGATCCCACAGAGTTAGAATGTAGTAATTTGAAACTTAACTGTGAAGCAATTCTGATGTATGTATTGCACATTAACCTATAAGAGAAAATTTTGTTTCATCTTTTTAAAAAATCACTTTAAATATTTGGCTCACCTCACTACAGAGAATAGTCATCAGGAATGCATAAGTTACAATTTAATGTGTACATAATTTTACAATAAATCTCAGCCATCTGCTCCCTCAACTAATTATGAATTCAAGATGGATGAAATTCACTACACATGGCCCAAAAGGGTTACAGAAAAGACATTAAGTATTATGTATAGATTCTTTCTAAAATATTCCTGTTCAATATAACACAATTCTCACACTTAAAACACAAATGAAGGTAATTACTAGTCCACCTTTGAAAAAATAGCAAATGCTTCTAAAAGAAAACAGAAATTGATAAGAAGCTTTTGATTAGATCCATGTTTTCTGTCTCCAACTGACAAAACACTTTTTAGTATCAAAATGTGTGACTATAATCTTGATTTAAATACTGTTTTCACTTGGGCTTTTTTTTTTCTTTTTTTCTTTCTTGTTTAATTTTGAAGGGAGAAGGATGCCAGAAACTTTCTTCTGTTGTTTCGTACTGTTTCCCAGTGTGAAATTGACAAGAATTAGTACAAAGCTAATGATAAGGAAAGATGGAAATTAACAACACAAGAAGAGTATTTTCAAGCTTTTATTTTGACTAAGATAAACATTTACTGCTTTGTCTTACTTTTCATTTGTCACGAAGACAACATAGCTTATACTATACATGAAGGATTCATTGTCTTTAATACAGTAATATAGCAACCCACACATATATATCTTCAAGATCCTCTTGTGCTTATAGTGGGAATGGCTAATAAATGGAGAAAAAGCTTCATAGAACAAGCTGAAGAGAATGACTCTCCTTTTTTTAATGGGCAACATTAGAAATAGGTTTACTGAGCTAATTCCCAAAACAGGAGAGCATTTATATATCTTTAGTGTCGGGCTTTGGAGAATTTCACACTTCGGTTTCCAAAATTAAGAAAAATACTGCAACACCTTATATGGTGCGTTTTCTTTACATTTCAATCAACAAGAATCACATTTACCAAATGGGGGTGGGAGTGGGAAGGGAGAATCAAAACAGTTTTTAAAGACTACACAGAGAAATTAAAAATGTCCCTTTCGTTTCTCTATCTGTTTTGTCAAAGAAAAAAAGGTTAGAGCTTTTTGCTAGTATCACTCTCTGTGGGCCCAATTCTTTTGTCAGATGTGGCATCCAGTTACGACTTCTAACCACAGAACACACCATTAACTTCTGTAAGTGCAGCAGTGCCTGTACCCAGGAAGAGATTCCTGGGCAGTTTTTGTTTACTGCCCTTCTCAAAGGTTAGTATAAATCTCTCTGACTTCTTGTGAGCAAGGTAAACAAATAAAACACATACCATGGAAAATAAGCTTTAGGGGACACAAGGAAAAAGTAAGGTGTCCTCCATTTTGTTCTGATTGTGAGACAGAATAAGCAGTGTAGTTCCTTCCAAATGTTTCCTGTTTACCATGATGAATCAAAGAGAAACATCATAAAAACTATGAAGAAATTTTGGCCTCACAAATTGAGCAACTTTTTTTAATACAAAAATATTTACTGTAAAAAAGATGCAGCAACAGAGGGACATTGGCATATATGCACAGACACTTCTCGTACAGTAGCACATGGGTTCATTTTGTCTAGAAGGCAACTTGGCAGAAGGTATCAGAGCCTTTTAATAAATTTAATTCCCTTTGATTCAGTAATTCTACTTTGAAGACTGTTTGAAAGGGAAAAAAATCTGATGTTCTACAAAAATATTTGCTATAGGAAAAGCTGGAATCAATACATGCATTCCACAAAATGAGTGATCAGATGCATTATGGAGCATCTTTAAACACACTGTTATAGGGCCGAGCCCGTGGTGCACTCGGGAGAGTGCGGCGCTGGGAGCGCAGCGCCGCTCCCGCCGTGCACTCACTGGCTGAGTGCTGGTCACGAAAAAGACAAAAAAAAAAAAAAAAAAAAAAAAAAAACACTGTCATATAGCCAGTAAAGCCATGTTTCCCTAAAGTACTTAAGGACTTAGTTATATGCTCATGAAAAAATACTAAGTTAAAAAGATGGGATATAAAACGATGTACCACATATGTATATATATTTTTTCCTATATATACTTTATCTATATACATATTTATAAATATATTGTATATGCATATATTACTTTCTAAAGATACGTGAAATGTTATGTGAACATTACCTATATATGTATGTTAAATGATGTATTTATTATAACATATTTGTCTGCATATATTTGAGGTAGTTAGAAATATGCTCAATAGTATTAGTTTTTGTTTGTGGTTATTAGTATTAAAAATATAGGTGGATTTTATTTGCTTTCAATGCTTTTTTGTATTTTCTTATATTTTTATAATTAGGTGGCGTTTTTTTCAGATCAGAAAGATAAATGTTAAAAATTTCTGGCTTGGTCAGCCAGAGTTAAGAAGTCACCATCTCTCCTAGTATAGGTTACAGAAATTCCATAACTTGGAACAACCCAGTTAAAATCTCGAATTGGCAAGGACTAGCACACAGAACTAGATTTGACTGTAGGAATTAGGCAGGCACTAGGGAATACAGAGTTGGATAGAAGTTCAGACAGAAAATCTAGCCTAGTCTAGCAAATCCAACACTATCTGTCGACTAACACTAACCACAAGAGGGCGCCCAGACAGGCAGTCAGCTGGGGGGAAATCCCATCCCAGAAGATGCCCTAAAAGACGTGCAGAGCAGGACCTCTGGAGCTCCAAGAATAGGAACTCTGCAAAGACCCTAGCAGACCAGAAGGACTGCAGCAGCTCAGAAGATCATCAGCAGGCTGCCACATTCCAGCCACTAGGACAGAACGTCAGTCCCCAAGGATATGGTAATAGGAAGAGCAAGACAAGATGGGCACTGGAAACAAAATACAGAATTACATTTCCAGAAGTGTAATTCAAAGTTGGGATTGAGTCCCAGGATTAAGGTAGTGGTGGGATATGGCCCCAGAATCAGAATAGTTTAACTGAGATATAGGTCAGAGAAAATCATGAAGCAAAAACAGCATAAGTTGAAATGTAAGGCTGGTCAGGGTCAGGTTTGAAAAAGGGAGATGGTATTTCCTTTTAGACATATTGTATTTGAAGGGATAGAGAAAAAATAATGTTGAAATAGCCAATAAACAGGTGGTCTAGAAATTAGGTTTATGTGATAGGTCCACCTGGAAAAAAATGTTGTGGTCATTGTCATGTAGATGATGCGGCTGTCTTTCTTTTGCCCATACTCAAATCAGTCTCTGTCTTCTCTATCCACGCTGCTCTGCAGGAGGCTGATCTCTATGGATACTTGTCCAGCCTTGCTCCCCAGCTGGCTTCTGGGTGGGTTTGGCAGGGGCAGGGAATTACAGGAGGTAGGAGGAAGAGGAAGCATCAGGTATTTCTTCCCTGCTTCCTCTTTGCTTCCATGTCTGGTTTCTGACAGTAACTATATCCCTTCCTGATTACAGATCCCACTTAGCTGTCACCTCCTGCCAGGTTTCAGGCCTCCCTAAGCTATAAGTTTGATTCTCTGTTTTCCTCTGTCCCTTGAGGTGGAGATAATTTCCCAATGCTGTTTTTTTCTGAAGACCACACCATCCCCTTTTTTTGAGGCCTTAACTCTGCCTGTACCTCTGTAGTCCTTTCATGCAAGTCTCTTTATTTGAACAATCTGGGGGTAAATTTTTATTCTTGACAGTTTCATGAGTGAATCAGATGATGGGCAAAATTCTTTGGGGGAAATACAAAGGTTCCTATATAAAGAAAAGATTCCTCTTTGATCCAGAGGGCCAGGGACGAAATAGTGAGGAATACTGACACATGATAAGTGGGAGACATGAACAAAGAGTGGTCAGAAACTTTAGAGAAGCAGAATGTCAAATGGTCACAGAACAGAAGGAAAAAGGGGAATGAGGAAGGTTTTAGGCAATAGCAGTAAATGCTGCAGAGGAGCCATGGAGAGGTTGAATAAGGAAAAGAGCACTTACTTATCAGTTAGGCATTAATGACCTTGAAAAGAAAAGAGAAAATGTTTCAGCATAAAGAACATAGGGCACAATTTTGGGGTATGAAAAATGAGTGAGTGAAGATGAATTGTGTGTGTGTGTGTGTGTGTGTGTGTGTGTGTGAGAGTATGACTGGCCAGTATGGGGACAAGATGAAATTAAAATGGAAACTAGGTTCTGTAATTTTTGATGCTTTGGCAATAAGGAAATACAGACTAGAGAATAACTCAATGACTAGAATATAGGTAAAAATTTGTTTTTTGTTTTGTTTTCAAGACAGGAAAGAACTAAGAGTGTTTCAAGGCAGAGAGAAATAGAAAAAGAAGGGGGGGGTGACATTGGAGGTAGGATCCATGCAAAATAGAGGGGTTAGCTTTAAGAAGAAAACATAGTCAAATGTAAATATGTGACACTTCAATCTTTTGAAAAAATGCAGGATAATGCTTTTGTCTAGATTAAAGGAAAAAATAGGAAATTAATATCACATAGAAATTGTGGAATATACTATAAAGCATATGTACTTCACAGGGCCAGGTTTTCCAAACCCTTGCAGTTTCAAATATTGACCTTGCAAGGACTGGAAATTTTCCTCAGACTATAAGTCTCTGTTGCAAGATAAGAATTGTGGCACAGCGGGTTGGTGGCTCAAAGACAGACTAGTTACTGATTGTTATGTAAAGATACTGAGAAACTGCTATAAGAAGGAATGTTTGCTAAGATCAAGCTTTTGTTAATTGCCTTACTGGAATGTCATCTGGCTTGTCTCACTGAAAGTTACCAGCCCATACTGTTAAACTATAACCCCACCTATGTCTCTTCCTGTAACTTCCTGGTCTGGAAAATAAATGCAGAAAGAGAACCCCAATTCAGAGTTAATTTCCCAAAGGGAAGGGTTGGCTCTTGCTTGAGCATTCTTGGGAAGTTAGCCACTTCGGGGCCTCGCACTACTCAGAAGATATGGACTTTGAGTAATCCTTTGTGTCTCTGTCACCCAGGGGAAGTGGGGTGACAAATCCATGGGGGGCAAAGCAACACAAAGCAGCAAGAAATATTTTACATTCTGTTTTGAAAGGAGCTGTTGTGGAAGACCCCTATGGTGAGGACTTTACACAACGACTAAGTCTCCACCAACCCGGCAGCTCAGGTCTGGGGCATGTTGAAGGAGGAGGCATGCACGGAACAGTGGTATCTGGATATTTTCATCCTGAACTCAAATACTAAAAAGGAAAATATGAACATATACCCCAACATATAATATTTAGAAATTATTTTTATTAAAATTTGCATAACATTCTACAATACACTAATTTTGATGTCTGGTTTTTAAAATTCATTTTATTTCCAAACTTGGTTAAGTGGTATATGTATCAGGAAAAGATGCCCTACAAAAATATATAGATTCAAATAGAAAAAGTGTTTTATTGCTGCTTCTACTAAATGACACATTTTTTTCAATCCCATCCATCAGTAAAGATAATTATGAAACTGAGCTAGTAAATTCTTACTTTTCCTGATGGCAATCAGATCTTAACAAAACAACAAATGTATTGTTCTATTTAAAAGATAAATACAAAATCTACAAAAGCTCTTTATTTGGGAGATTTTAAAGGAGATTAGAAAATTCTGTTTCCAGGTATTCAGACTTTAGAGTTTATAGGTGATACGCTTACAATTATTTTTGTCAACAAAACTACATAATGATGGGAACATTTCCAGGTATCTATTTTCAGAAATTCTCTTGTCATGACATAAGGTTCTTTGAAAGTTTCTTAGAACAAGTATTCATTTTCTCACTCTTTGTTAAAATGTAACCTTTAACTTAAAGAGACAGATTATGTCTTTATTTTTTAGAAAAATATATCTCCCAGGAAATATATTTTCTCGTCTCCACAAAGGTCAGCAAATTTAAAACACTTGTCTTTTTTAAAAGAAAAATTTCATCTCTTTTTATAAGTTGTCAACTCCTTTAAGTGCTTACCATAAAACAACCAGCAAATTGATGCGATTAAATAAGACTTCCATGGCCACTCATTGTGGTTAAAAAAAAATGATGCAAAGAGTGCTACTATTTAAAAGACTTATTTTTAAAAAAAAATTAACCATAGTCATAGCATTTTTAAATGGTGCAATTTTATTTTCAAATCTTTTCTACAAATAATAAAATAAATGAATTTCAGTTGTGAAGCTATCTCTACAAACATAACCAGGAATCTTTTTATTTAGAATTCTAAGAAAATCAGCAGTTTTATCAGTGGTTACATGTACATATTTAGTTCGTGAAACACTTTTTGTTTAATGAAGCCATTTATAATGTGAGTATATCTTCTATGCAATATCTCTCTTTGGTTGGTCATAAAAAGAAATATATGTAGCAAGTACCATAGCCTGAATGTTACAGAAACTTTTTCATTCATCCAGCTACATAGCAAACTTCCCCAAACACATGAAATATATTTTAACATGTTTCTTTATTTCTTTACCAGTGTTTCCCATGCATCTTCTAATAGCATTTTCTGACGAGGAATGTGTTTTAGTTTGTTTCCATATTAATCTCCATATAATATTTCAACTACATTTTACTAGGGCAAGAACAAATATTTCCTTAATGGTAAATGGCATTTTTCTTTCCCTATTAAGAAACCTCAAGGGCCGACCCCGTGGCGCACTCGGGAGCGTGCAGCACTGAGAGCGCAGCAGCGCTCCCACTGCGGGTTCGGATCCTATATAGGGATGGCCGGTGTGCTCACTGGCTGAGTGCGGTGCGGACGACACCAAGCCAAGGGTTGCGATCCCCTTACCGGTCACAAAAAAAAAAGAAACCTCAAAGCAGTCACCTAAACATTTATTATATTTGATTAATTTTTCTAAAGTACTGGATTATTAAAAAACCCTAAACATTACTGAAAAAATGGCAATTATCTTCCACATGTTTAGTATTTCAAGGTCCTGCTACTCATCATGGCTTTATACTATGATTAGCTAATATCTCAGGCTAAACATTTAGGACAAGATTAATTCTCAATGATATTAGATGTAATTCACACCTCAAATAGTCTCCTTGATAATTTCAATATTTTTTTAACCAACAACTGAAATCTTAATAGGTTAGTGTTTTGAGCCCATAATGTAGCTGAACAAGAGCTAGTGCTACTTATAGCAGTGTTGGTTCTGCTCTTTTCTTATTTATGCATTATTAGCAATATTTTTAAGCTAGGATTTCTTTGCAGGAATCTTTTCTTAAACCATTTGCTCATTTTGAAAGGTTTAGTGTCATCAAAACTAATTAACATATATTATCTGCAAATCCACCTCATTAAGCACAAATAAATTGTAATAATCACAATATGCCGAAATCAAATGAATGTACAAAGGACTTGTGTCAATACCTTTGTTTTAGGACACCTACACCCCCTCAGGATAGCTCACAGTAGGTGCCATAACACACATGTCTGCTGAAGGTGCCAATATCAAGACTTCAATTAAATATTAGCAAATCCTAATGAGTAAACTTGATCATCACACTTTGGGGACCATTGGTACAAATGAATTTCATCTAATCATACTGATTGCATTTATAAAGATGTTAAGATAGTGACTGCATTTGTCAAGATGTTAAGATGGCTCACCTGCAGCTAAAATTCCCTGTAACCCAGGGACTTTAAAAAGCTATTCTAATCAGAGTAGAATAATAGCTACCAGCAATTGGGAAGGAGGTGTTGGGGAGATTAACAGATCCAATGTTACATGCAGATAAGAAAAATAAGTTCTGGTGTTCTAGGCTGACTATAGCTAATAATATTACATTGTATATTTCTAAATAGCTAGAAAGGAGGATCCTGACCATAATCACCTCAAAGGAAAGATAAATGTTTAGGTGATTGATATGCTATCTACCTAAGTGAATCATTGTACGTATTTAATACATGTATGCATGTATTAAAAGAATATACTGTACCCCACAAATATGCCCAATTAAGAATTTTAAAAAACCTACTCTAATCATAAGTATTTCTAAATTAGTCACTAAATGAGTTGCAATATACTAAATTAGAATTGCACGTGTACATAAACAAAAATCCAGTATTTTGAATAGAGTATGCAAATTATTTTTTCACTGATAATAAGAGATATTTTGTATGCATGAGAGACAGCTCCAAATTTGGGGGAAAAATATTAGAATCACATATTTTAGTAGGAAAATTACATCCATAATCAATATCTTCTTTTAGTATACTTTTTTCCCATTTTTTTTTTTTACCATTAAAAAATACCTTTAATGATTATATGAGATAGCTGGCCATTTGTTTTGTTCTTTATTCAAAGTAACAGGCTCTAATTCAAACAAAAATACTCAGTTACAACTAGAAGCCATTTCAAATGTGATCTTTTATTTTCATGTGTTAAAGAGTAAATTAGGGCACAATAGAATTTTAAAGAGTTTGAGTAAGCAATGATTCATGAATCAGGCAGCTCCAAACCCAAAGTGTGTCAGAAGTTCCACAGAGGGAATACGAGGGGAGAAATTTATAGGATGAACATGGAGGTAAAGCAAACACAATATTTCATTGGTTGCAGTTAAACAATTGCCTTATTTGGTTTATTCCACTGGAGAGTTCCTTTTAAAAAAATTATGTCAGTTGGCTATTTCTGATTGGTTGAGCTTATTTTCTGTTTTTCTTTAATATAGGCATTTACAAAAAGAGCTCAAGTTGTTTCACTTATGTTTACAAATCAAGCAAGGTTATGGTCACTTATGAGGCCTAACAGGCTTTGTCTGCCCAGGGATTCTTTAGGCCTGGTCTCCATTTTAATTTACTTTAACACACACAATTGTGCTATGATCGTAATGTCTATGTCCCTCCAAATTTCATATGTTCAAACCTCACCCCCAAGGTGATAGTATTAAGAAGTGGGGCTTTTGGAAGTGGCTCATGAGCTCTGCCCTCATGAATGGAATTAGTGCCCTTATAAAAGAGCTTGAGGGAGCCTATTTGCCCCCTTTTCTCCTTTCTGCCTAAAGAGGACATGGCAAAAAGTCTTCATCTTTGAAGCAGAGAACAAACCCTCACCAAACACTGAGTCTGCTGGTGCAGATCTGAATCTGCTGCTTGCTGTGAGCAATAAATCTTTGTTGTTTAGAAATTACCTAATCTAAGGTATTTTGTTATAGCATTCCAAAAGGATGAAGACAAACTGTCTCACAGTAGCTACCAAAAGCATGTGCTATGGGGCTAAATGTTTGTCCCCTCCAAAGTTCATGTTGGAAGATTGATCCCTAAAGTGGCAGTGTTGAAAGGTGGGACCTTTAAGAGGTAATTGAATCATGAGGACTGTTCCCTCACAAAAAGATTAATCCATTCATGGAGTAACAGGTAATGGTTTGGTGGGTTGTTATGCACGTGGACTGGTGGCTTTATCAGGAGAGCGAGTGAGCATATTAACAAGTGCTCTTCCATTCTCCCCACGTCATTGCCTACGCTGCCACAAGACTCTGTCGAGAGCTCCCACTGAAAAGAAGGCCCTCACCAGATATGTCCTCTAGACCTTGGACTTCCAAGTCTCCAAAAATGTAAAAAATAAATTTTGTTTTCTTATAAATTACCCAGTTTTAGGTATCCTGTTACAAGTGATAGAAAATGGACTAAAACAATATGCTTTATTATTTATACACTTCGAGAGTAAAAAGTACAAAGCTTTCTTCAGTCGACGTAAGAGAAACTATATTTCATTTGCTTTTTCAGTTATATTATGAAAATATTTCTAAAATGTATAGAAATTTGCATGCATCATCTAGTAAATTATGTGCAAAACAGAAAATGCAATGTCACAAAAGGCTCGTACATGAGGGCTACAGAGAAGTCTATCACCTCCGGCAAACCCGGTTGTGTAATTGGTCTAATTGTGCCTATAATAAAGCTTCATACTTAGGTAAAGTACTTTCTCCCAGATTTACACAGGTGTTTCTACTATCTTAGCCTCAGCCAGCTAGGAGTTCTCTTGCTTTTAAATATCACTTATTGAAAAGCAAAAGCCTAATTACTCATTCATTCAGTCACACTATCGTATCGCTCACCTTCTGTGAGCAACATAAATAAAACAATTTACTTCACACATTTTAGTCTTTATAATTCAGTCAAATACATCCAGGCAGCTCACAACATTACAGTTATACCCAATTAGATGAAATTCATAGGGCTCAAGATGTAGGGCAGACTCTTATGTTGCTTGCTCTTGTGCCCCATGGCCAAATAGCCTTTGAAAAGGCTAAACACAGACAGGCTTAAATTCCGTCAATTTGTTGGAAAGCCTGAGGAAGGGTGCACCTTAGATGTGAGACAGAAGTCAATGAGTACACCTTCCAAGATCCTCTCCCTCCATGCTAGACAAGGAGAAACTTCTCAACAACTTCTCCCTATGATCACTGAGAAAGAAAAATTAAGTTACAAAATGAGAAGCTGTGTCTGCCTTTGATAAAATATATAACTAATAAAATATTAACAGTGCCATAACCTAAAATTTTGACAGCTAAAAGTCAGATTATTTTCAGTAAAGTATGCATTCTCAGCTTTCAGCTGAAAAGTATGTGGACAAAGAACAATCATAAAATAGCCTTTTCTTAATATTATTTTGATCAAGAATCTCTAATGCATCATACAAACCTCTACATAGTCACTTAACTTTACTTAGAAAATTGTACTTGCCATTTTAAAGTGAATTTTCACTGATGCTTTTTGAAAACATATATAGCATTGCCATTTTTAAAAGTGCTGCTAGGGTCATGGCTACAATGAATCCCTTCCAGCTGGGGCAGGTAACATCAGTGAATGAAGCAAGTAGATTGAGGACAGAAGAGCAAGATGAGGATTGAAAGCAAATTACGGAGCCCCATTCTCCACTATTCAGCCCCAGCTGACTGCTAGCACAGCCTTCTCAAATCTTCTGATTGTTCAAGAGAAACCAAAAATCTAGAACCAGAAGCAAAATCTCCCAATTAAAATGCTGGGAAATAATTTGATTATTATTTTTTTTTAATTATGTGTGCCAATTGAAATATGAGTATATCTCCTTGGCTGGATTTGGCTCAAAGGCCACCCACTTTCAACTTCTGGCTTATAATTCTATATGGAAATAAATGACAAGAAAATAAAATTAATTAAAATAGAAGATTCGTTATTACTCATTACCATCACCAAGAGAAATCACTGGCCTTCAAGCGTGTTTCTTTCTCAGAACACTTTTCCTTGCTATTTCTCTGCCTACAACATTCCCCCAGGTGTTCACACCACAGGGCTCACTCCTTCCCAAGTCTCTGCTCAAATGTCCCATCCTGAGAGAGCCCTTCTGTGAGTGTCTCTTTGAAATGAAAATGCTGTACTCTCCACCCATTTACCGTGCACTTATCACTCCATGCCATTTATTCAACAAATACATTGGACATCTACTTAATAGTAAACTCTCTTTTGGACCCTGGAGGTATGGAAGTGGACAAACAAAACCAAAGTCCTTATCCTCATAGAGTTTGAAGTCCACTGGAGAATGATAGACCATAAACAAGGAAATACATGCTATGTCAGGTGGTAGTAAGTGCTAGGGACAAAAGTAAAGTCTGCCAGTAAAGAAGATCAGGAGTGTCAGGGGCATGGTTACGTTAAACAGGCGTCAAGGAAGACTTCATAAAGTAGAGGAAATATTGAAGCAGTTCTGAAAGAAATAAGGGAACACACCAGACCAGACAGATATCTGGGAGAATTTCTGTTTGTTTTTTGTCAAATGGAAGATTAAGCCTAAATGCACTGAAATGGTGATGTGCTTGGCATGAATGGGGAACAACAAAGTGATTGGCTTGGCTATAATCAAGCAAATGAGAAAAAGAATAAATAACGGAGAAGACCAGGAGAGTGGTCAGGGAGGGGCATCAGAAATGAATCTAGAAGCCAAAAAGAGGATTTTGTATTTTCTTTCAGGTGAGATGCTGACAAGATTTGTGCAGAGAAATTGCATGATCTAGTTTATCTTTTAAAGCAATCACTCTGGTCACTACGTAGAAAATAGTAAGGGGAAAGGGAAGAAACAGACCATTTAGAAGAATTCCAAGGTAATAATCTAAGCGAACTATGATGGTGGGGTCTGCTAACCGGTCCACATGGAGGTGATGAAAAGTGATCAGATCCGGATATATGTGGAAGGACAAGGAAAACAGATCCCAACTCATGCAGCACTTATGACAATAGTTTAAAATACAATGAAAAGATGCTGACTGTCTCTTATAAAACTCAGCCTCTTCGGTCATGGTAATAATAAATTATGTTAGCTTCAATTAAGAAGAATAAACAAAAGAAAACATAAACACTTAATGTCATCCAGAATCTGGCCCCAAATTATTTTTCCAAATTTCTCTCATCACTTATTTACAAATGCCTTTCCCACTTCCACTCCCGTCCTAGCAAATTGTCTCCTGCACATACTGGGTATAATTTATGGTCATAATCTTGGCCAGATTCTGTTTTCCTTCTGCATCAATGTCCTCCACTTAATAAAATCCCACTATTCTCTCGAGTATACGAGGACTTCTTTAGCAGCTCAAGTGATTGATCTCTTCCTGTCTCTTCTCTAAGCTAGAAATGTGTTTTAGTGAAAAGAAATAGGACCAGATAATAATAGAACTTTGCATCTGTTCCCAGTTCTGCCTCTTTGGAAAGAGAATGCCTAAAACATGTAGCAACATATGAGTGTACTTCAAAAAGTTTGTGGAAAAACAGAATTGAAAAATAATATGAATGTTTCAATGAACTTTTTGAAGCACCCTGGTATTTCTTACATCCTCTTAAATCTCTCTTCTGACTCAAAGACCTAAGTCCCATATAAATCTGAAAACAAGATTACTGTAGTGGAAGCAGACATAGGAAGAACTCTGGCAGCATCGCATACTGCATACTACAGTTTTTCAGGTACTGGTGACTGCTGACAGGGACAGATGAGCAGGAGACACAGGTAGGAGGAAAATGAGCCAGCAATGGAGCAGAGGTTTACCTGCAAGTACATACCAGATTTTGGAGTAAGACCTAAGAAGAATGCTCTGAATCAACCTGCTCTTTGTCAACCTGAGAAACAGATTTAATACCACTCATGAACAGGAGCAAGATCAAGGGCAATCATTTACCCTGTATTCTAACAAAATCTAAGTTTTAATAAATCTTACAATATTCCATGGAAAAGAGGATAGCTATGGATCATAAAGGAAAAAATACTTTACAGTAAAGTAAAAGAATACAGTATTTGGAGACTCAAGCAAATGTCTAAAAAAGATCTACTGAAAGTTCTGGAAGAAGAGTTAAGGAAATGATTCATTATGCATATGTATGTATATTATATGTATCAATATATTTTGTATAGTTTTGTGTCCCACTTTTTTAACCTAATTTTTTCTTATTAGCATTTAACCAAGTTCTTAGATATTATTGGGAAAAATAATTTTTTACTTGCCACATAATATTGTATGTAAGGATGTTGCATAATGCATTTACTATTCACTTTGTTTAACCAGTGTGTTATTTTAGTTTTTCACTATAGTGTATATCTTGAGAGAACATCTTATTTTTTGACTCTTAGAAAGATTATTCAATGTGGAATTATTGAGACAGAGAAGAATGTGTAAATTACTTAATAAATAGTGACAGAAAAATTTGAACTTTAAAAAAAAAAACTATTTCATGTGCATACCTGATGGAAGATGAAAGAAAGAGAGAGAGGAAGGGGGGGTGGGGAAGGAAAGGAAAAAGAAAAAGAAAGGAAAGAAAAGAGAGAGAAAGAGCTTTGGTTCATACAGAAAGAACAGGCCACAAGTTATCAGCCTGAGACGTTACATCCTTGAATAAAACCATGAAAGTAGTGGATGCTTAAGAGCAAGGCAAGGTCAACCACACCTCAACCAGAGATCATGGGCAAGAGCACTGATCAGGCTAGAGGACAACAAAGTGAGAAGAGGGGGCTCCCTGCTACCATGAGGACAGGTTCTTGTACACAGACACCACCTTGGGGAGAAGAGACAAATTGAAAGGGAAGAAATTTCTGAAAGAAGTTTAAACCTTGAATCAACGTGAAAAGGACTCTTTTATTTTTATTTTTTATTTTTTTTTTTAACTTGACCTTTCTCTTTATTTATTTTTTTTTCTTTTTCTTTTTTTTTTAAGCAGAGGTTGATTTTATTTTATTTTATTTTTTATTTTTTATTTTTTTTAATTTTATTTTGTCGATATACATTGTGGCTGATTATTGCTCCCCATCACCAAAACCTCCCTCCCTTCCCTCCCCCCTCCCCCCCAACAATCTCCTTTCTGTTTGCTTGTCGTATCAACTTCAAGTAATTGTGGTTGTTATATCTTCTCCCCCCCCCCCGGTTTTGTGTGTGTGTGTGTGTGTGTGTGTGTGTGTGTGTGTGTGTGTGAATTTATATATTAATTTTTAGCTCCCACCAATAAGTGAGAACATGTGGTATTTCTCTTTCTGTGCCTGACTTGTTTCACTTAATATAATTCTCTCAAGGTCCATCCATGTTGTTGCAAATGGCAGTATTTCATTCGTTTTTATAGCTGAGTAGTATTCCATTGTGTAGATGTACCACATTTTCCGTATCCACTCATCTGATGATGGGCATTTGGGCTGGTTCCAACTCTTGGCTATTGTAAAGAGTGCTGCGATGAACATTGGGGAACAGGTATGCCTTTGACTTGATGATTTCCATTCCTCTGGGTATATTCCCAACAGTGGGATAGCTGGGTCGTATGGTAGATCTATCTGCAATTGTTTGAGGAACCTCCATACCATTTTCCATAGAGGCTGCACCATTTTGCAGTCCCACCAACAATGTATGAGAGTTCCTTTTTCTCCGCAACCTCGCCAGCATTTATCATTCAGGGTCTCTTGGATTTTAGCCATCCTAACTGGGGTTAGATGGTATCTCGGTGTGGTTTTGATTTGCATTTCCCGGATGCTGAGTGATGTTGAGCATTTTTTCATGTCTGTTGGCCATTTGTATATCTTCCTTAGAGAAATGCCTACTTAGCTCTTTTGCCCATTTTTTAATTGGGTTGCTTGTTTTCTTCTTGTAAAGTTGTTTGAGTTCCTTATATATTCTGGATATTAATCCTTTGTCAGATGTATATTTTGCAAATATTTTCTCCCACTCTGTTAGCTGTCTTTTACCTCTGTTAATTGTTTCTTTTGCTGTGCAGAAGCTTTTTAGTTGGATATAATCCCATTTGTTTATTTTTCCTTTGGTTGCCCGTGCTTTTGGGGTCGTATTCATGAAGTCTGTGTCCAGTCCTATTTCCTGAAGTTTTCTCCTATGTTTTCTTTAAGAAGTTTTATTGTTTCAGGGTGTATATTTAAATCCTTAATCCATTTTGAGTTGATTTTAGTATACGGTGAGAGGTATGTATCTAGTTTCATTCTCCTGCATATGGATATCCAGTTATCCCAGCACCATTTGCTGAAGAGGCAGTCCCTTCCCCAGTGAATAGGCTTGGTGCCTTTGTCAAAGATCAGATGGAAGTAAGTGTGTGGGTTGATTTCTGTATTCTCTATTCTATTCCATTGGTCAGTGTGTCTGTTTTTATGCCGGTACCATACTGTTTTGGTTATTATAGCTTTGTAGTATAGCTTAAAGTCAGGTAGTGTTTGAAAAGGACTGTTTTAAATGGTAGAAGCCAAGATAACTTGAAGGAGGAGGTTTCAAGCCCCCACTCTGCAGATATGGGGGCTTGAAAGAAATAAGAAATCAACTGAAGAAAATAAGAAAAGCTATGCTTTGGCACTCATGTAATTTTCAGCTGGAAAAATTATGCACACTATAGTTAACTTTTTAATTCCTCACAATATATGCTTCTATACACACATACCGAAATGATTAAAAAGTCAAAAATAAAAAACAAAGACACGGTCAAGTGCTATTGGAACATGGGGCGTAACTGGTACTCTCGTACTGCTGGTGGAAGTGTAAATTGGTAAAATCACTGAGGAAAACTATTTGTCAGTATCTTCTAAAGCTTAATATGTGTAATCCTATAATCCTTATGACTTAGCAATTCTATGCCCATGTATATAACCAGCCGAAATGCTTCCTAAATACCGTATATATGGATGTTCACAGCTGTACTATTTGTAATTGCCAAAAAGAGGGGAAAACCCTAATATCCGTCTGCAATAAAATAGACTGTGATATATATTTACACAATGGAAACCTACAGAGCAATGAAAATGAACCAACTACAACTATACACAGCAACATGGATGCATTTTATAAACATAATGCTAATCAAAGGAAGGCACACACAGAAGAGAGTACATACAACAGGAATCTATTTCTAAAATATTTATAAATAGGCAAATCTGTGATGTTGGAAGTCAGAATAGTGGTTAACTTTGGAAGGGGTAATAACTAGAAGTGCGTTTATGGGAACTTCTGGGATTCTAATAATAGTCTGCTTGATAAAGAGGCTGGTTCACAGGTGTGCTTATTTTGTGTAAATTCATTGAGCATGTGGTCATAATTTGTGAGCTTTTCTATATGTATGTTATATGTAAACAAAATTTACAACAAACAAAAAATAGGAAGTATGGAATTTAAATTTTTATTCTTTGTACTGCATTGCCTAACAAAATGCCTACACTGAACTCTATAATAAGTTAATGTGTATAAAAGAGATTTAAATTTTTATGATAGATCTATTTTAGGGGTCCTATGCCTACCCTCAAGACAGGTGATTTTTCCAAGGCTCATAGGACTCAACAGCAGACTCTACTCATGGCTAAGATTTATTACAGCAAGGGATATAGAGTAAAAGCAGAAGAGGAAAGTTACGTAATAGCAGAAGAGCAAAGTCCAGAGAGGTCAGGAACAGATTTCCAGAGCAAAGTCCAGAGAGGTCAGGAACAGATTTCCAAGTTCTTCCCCATCCAGAGCCACAAAAGACATGCTTTCTCTTTAGTATCAAATCACAGAGATTTGTGTATAATGTGTCTTCCCAGGAATGCCCTATTTGAGTCAGAGAGTCCACAGATTTTATGAAGAGTTGGTCACATCGGCACACTCTGCTATGTAGCCAGCCATGATAACTGAAATTCAGAACCGAACTGTAAAATCAGGTGCACATCATCAATTTTGATGTTTTTGCAAAGCAATTTTGACACACTGGTATGTTAACTCATTGCTTCCAGTGTACATAGCAAAAGCATCAATGTTAATATAAAGAACCTTCCTATGGTCACATTCCTCGTGGTTGACATGGGTAAATCACGTTTTAGGTCTCTAGGAAACATGCATGCAAGGACTGAACAACTGGGCCTGATGTGTGAATTCATTTCCTCACAGGATTCTAATAACTGTAGATTATCTCCACAGTTGTAATTTCCCTTTTTGTAAAAATGCTGGAAGTAAGACTGGAAGCCCTCTTTGTGGGGCTTGCAATGGACACAAATCAATTATCTCCTTATTTGCAATTTTAGGCTTTTACTATTCATGGAAAAAAAACATACCTCCCCCTGCAAATCAAGAGTAATATATTTGAAACACAGATATCTTTCAACTATCAAAGAAAAAAACAAAAACGAAAACCAGTTAATACTGAAAACAGTCAAATAACATTGGTGAATTTTGTTTTGGTGGGATTCTTTTCTTTCTCCAAATGTGGGTGACCTGGGTTGTGTTGAAAGTAGATAATTCATTTGAAAATGTAACAGCATTTTATAAATTGAGTACTAAATTATCATTCTATTTCCAGTGTAACTGGGACACCTATTTCACAATTGCCTTCTACCTTCTCACTAATCCTATCCGTTGCTTATTTTTATCTTCTTCCCAAATGAACATAACAATTAAGGCGAATCCCATTAGTTCTCTTCTCACTGTGCTTTGTACACAGTCTCATTGCAACACTTACACAGATATCTTATTTTATTAGAGTTTGAGGTCAGTTTCCCTGCTATTCTGTCATCTCCTCTGAGACAAAGAACAGACTTTATTTTGGAACTTCAACAGCTACTGTAGTATCTAGCACATAGTATATAATCAACAATACATGTTGAATGAATCATGATTTAAGAAAATTAATTACAAATATTTTTGCCACATTAGAAGAGTTCTGCTACCATGTAAACTTATGTGTCATTTGTTTGAAACTTAGACTTTAAAAAAAAATGGGCATTAAACGAATATGTAAACTTGCTCCACAATACCTTTTCTATCATTTCTCATGTTCTTGTTTGAAATAAAATCCCCTTGGAAATCAACTATGCCATCAAGAAAACCTGTCCAAGCACTCAGGTTAAATTTGTGCAGTCTCAGGAATAGCAGTCAGCCTTCATAAAAGGCAATGTCAACATATGTGAGAAAATGCAGATTGATGCCTTTGAGCAAAGCAATTAATTGAATGCACTTCAGTGTTCTCCCTGATTCACGGATAGAGCTAACAACTTACAAGATAAGAAAACATACAGCCAAAGGAAGAAAAGTGTGCCACAATTACAAATGCTTCAGGTAAAGGCCCTGTGATGTTCAAAGGAAATTTACGTGGCTAAAGGAAAAATATAAAATAAGAGTAATCTCTTGCAAGTAAGTTTAAGAAATTCTTTAAAAGATTTACAAGTTTTCCTTTACAAAATTAATGCAAACTTCAACCTCTCTTCAAATATCTTAAGCTGATCATATCTGACTGAGTGTCTGAAAACTATCCTCAGGGATCTTACTGTTTTTCCACAAAGTGATAGAAGTGTATGAAGCAACCCAAAACACCTTCAAATTAGATGCTCAAAGTGCGGGATAAGAAGAGAACATATATATGATGCATGCCGGGAAGGAGAGTATCTCACTACCTAATAAAATGATCACAGTGCAAAAAAGTTAAGCTAGCTTCGAGCACAGATGACCTTAATATACTTATCTCCTTTTCCAGCAATTAGGCATGACACTAGAATTTAAATATCTGTAATCCCTTAGCTAAAAGTGGTGTAATTTAAGATGTAAGGCAGAGAAGGATTTCTCATGGATGTAATGATATTTCCTCACTTCTCCGTTCATTTTTATACATCTATGCCTTTTACATTCACTCTATTTTGTTCCCCTCCTTGTTCCAACCTGCTCTCTACTTTTCAATGGCTCATTCAACAAACATTTATTGAACATCTACTATATTGTTTTATGCATTGAACAAGAAATTTGAAATACTCTAAAGGACAAGGAATATATGATTTCCTTGTTATCTGAAACCCTTTTATTCAGTGAGTTCATGCTGGTCAGAGAATGTAAGAAAGAATGAAACTCGTATTAGGTAAAACGATAACACCAAAAATCTTGAAGAATTTTACAAACTGAAGAAACCACTAACTACTATATTTAAGAAAAAAGAGAGAAGATATAAAGATTCAAATTAAGAAACAACAAAAAAGGAGATTACCAAAGGAAATTAAAAAATAAAAAAATAATAGGTACAATTCTCTGTTAATAAATTACAAAATTTCAATAAAATAGATGATTTCTGAAAAAGAAAACCAACTCAAATCAGGTGAATTCTAATCCTAGCAATAATACTGGGGAATTTTGATAAAGTTGTCAGAAGCTGAATCCCATGGAAATTGTCATAACAAATTTCCTCTCTTGTGCATGTGCTCTCTCACCATGTGTTGCCTTCCTCCATGGAATGACCTTCGCCAAATGCCGGCATAGTGATCTTGGACTTCCCAGCCTCTAGAACTATAAGGCAAATAAACTTTTGTTCATTATAAATTACTCAGTATGTAGCATTCAGTTATACTAGCAGAAAACAAACTTAAGACAGCCACTATATGAAATGCTGCAGAAAATAAAATAGTGAATGATTCCCAATTCACACTCACAATGCATAGCCTTGAAACAAAAAAGCTCTAAATATAAAGTAAAAACAAAAAATGCTAAGACAAAAACTAATAATTGAACTACAAGAAACAAAATTATCTCAAAAACACCACTTACACAATTAATTCACAAGTATAAACTGGAGAAAATATTTGGTGGATAAATAAGACAAATATAGCGAATACGTAAAAAACTTTTACAATCAATATTAACCCAGTTAGCAAATAATATGCTACAGTAGCAAAAGGGTCTACAAGAGGAAATATAAATAAATAATAAACAGAAATCTATGGAGTATTCAGCCTTATTGATTAACAACTATATCAAAACTAAGATAATAAAATTAAATTTTTAACTATTGTATTATTAAATATCATATTTAAACGTTATCAAAGATATGTTTAAAATCTTATTGTCTTGTGAATACCATGGGTGAGGGTGCTGGGAAACAAATACCTTTGCTCTGTTGTTGGGGTCATAAATTGGTACATCTAACATTTTTAACAATTATACATCATGCTTCAAAATATAAGAGTATGCCATTAAACTTGATCCAATTCTGGAAATTTACTTGAGATATACACAAACTGTAGGTAAAATATTTTTGTGATGTCATTTGTAATAAAAGAAACAGGACAGCCAGCAGAGTGCAGGGACCTCAGCAGCCAAGAGCAGACCCTGATGGCAGACAGCAGAAGTACAGGGAACTCAGGAGCTGAGGGCAGATCCATACCATCAGACAGCAAGAGCACACTGTACCTTTGCATGGGTGGCACACCTCAGCTACAGACACCACCTCCACAGCCACCATTGCTACAAGAGTGGCCTACTGCCACTGCTGCTGCAAGGGCAGCATGCCACCACAGCAGCAGCCACCACTGCCATGCAGGTGGCCTGCCAACCACTCTACTACATTGACACAAGGAGAGTCACAAGCAGAGCCTGGGGAAAGAGGTGAGTGAGTGCAGACCCATGACCCAGTGGGCCAACCCACAGGGGGAATTATGCTGCCCCCTGTAGTAGTATATCTGGGGATGGGAGGTACATGCACAGACCATGCAACTGCCTTGATCCAGAGAGCAACACACATGGAACCCTTGGAGAGTACAGAAACCCAGGATAGCCAAATAATGTTACACTTCTCACTGTGTAATAGAGATGCAAAAAAGGTTACTCAAAGCAACATGAATTCAATGAGAAGTCTGAAGGGACTGCACCTTAGCAACTCCTCTGTTAGAAGGAGAAACTGGGTACAGCCCTGATTCAAAGTTAGCTTCTGTTTTTATTGTAAAAACAAGGAAGTTGCACAAGAAAAAGTAGTTGATTCAATCATTTCAAAAGGACACAAAGATATGGGCAATATTGGTTAGACAAAAGTTAGACAAACAAACATTAGATAGACAAAAGTTACCTGTGATTAAGTATAGCTTAAAAAATAGAAACTAGTAACATCATTTAAATTAAAAACATGACATTCCAAAGTACAATTTGTGAAAAGCTAAGTTGATCAAGCTGTGATCATTATCTAATCCAAAATATAACCTCTCATTAAATGATTCAAGCAAAAGTTACATTCTTATGATTAAATCTAAGTATAACTGTCTATAAAGTTTCCATCAACAGCTTGCCCTTAGCAAACATTTTTTCACATTTTTCCCTACAGAAATTCTTTCAACATCTTTTAACAACAATCAGTATGTTAAATAATCAAAGTACATAATCCCATCCCCATACGGTGATTAGGGTTGATTAGATGGGCCATTGCCTGCTAGGTGTACGCTTTTGCCTCCTAGCTGAGGATTTTTGTCCCATACATGCATTACCTAAAAACCCTATCTAAAAATCAACTGGGAATCAACATATACTTGATTAGAATTGATAAGATGGGCTTTGCCCAGCTAGCTGTGGGCTCTTGCCCTCTAGCTAAGGACTTTTGTCCATAAAATTTTTAGCTAAAAAGCCCTGTCTAACAATCAAATGAGAATCAAGATTTTTAACCCTCTACAAAATAGAGTAAAGAAGAAAATTGCCAACCACCACTAACCCATCCCCCAACCAGGGAAGCAATGACACAGGAGGAGTCTTGACCTGTAGTAGAGAGGAAAGAGAAACCCCACCCAGGGTCACTCATTCAAACTGAGGAGCTCCAGTATACCCCAGTGTACCCATCAGGGTCACAGGAAGCTTGTCAGGGTGCTAACAGCCCATCCAGGAGTGAAGGGCACACAGGCACTTTTCCCAAGAATTTGAGAGCTCACTCATGTCCTCAATGACCCACAAAGTGTCACTAACCTCAGCAAGGAATCACTAAGTGTCCCAGTGCCTAGGCCATGAAGTCACCCAAATGCAACTGACATTGAAAATAGCCAAAGTCCCACATGGAAACTACACTACTGCATATATCCAGAAATAATACTAAAACATCCTACTCAATGGTCAATATAAAGTGCTCCTGCAAGAGGAAGTCTCTCTCCTCAAAGCCCATTCCACAGTAATAGAAGAAGCAACTGTTCTACCAGTTGGAACCAGTCATCAATGTAGAGATATGAGAAATACACATACCAAAAAAAAAAAAAAAAAAGGAAAGAAATAAAATATGGCACCACCAAAGGAATACAATAAATCTCAAGTACCAGACCCCATAGAGCAGGAAACCCTTGAAATGACTGAAAAGGAATTCCAAGCAACAATCTTAAGGAAACTTGATGAGTTACCAGGGGACTCAGAAGACACAATGAAATGAGAAAAACTATCCAGGATAAGAAGGAGGAAATTTACAAGGAGATTAATACCATAAAAAAGAATGTAGCAGAACTTTTGGAACTGAAGGATTCTTTCAAAAACATTAAAAAAAACCAAAAACAAAAACAAAAAAACTGAGAGCTTAAGGAGCAGGCTAGTGCAAGCAGAAGAAAGAATATCTAATCTTGAAGAAAGTCTTTTGAAATAACCCAGGCAAAGAAGCAAACAAAAAAAGAATTTTAAAAAATATAAGAGAGCTAGTAGACAACGTTAAGCACACAAATATCTGAATCACTGGTGTTCTGGAAAGGGAGGAGAAAGAAAAAGACATTGAAAAGGTATTTAATAAAGTAATAGTGGAAAACTTCCCAGGTATAGGGAGATACATGAATCTTCACATCCAGGAGGTTCAAAAATTCCAGACAGATTCAACTCAAAAAGTTCTGCTCTAAGACACAACATAGTCAAAGTGGCAAAACTCAAAGATAAAGAAAGAATCCTAAAAACGGCAAGAGAAAAGCATCAAGTAACCTGTAAGGAATTCCACATTAGACTAATAGCAGATTTCTCAACAGAAACTCTACAAACAGAAGAGAATGGGATGATATATTCAAAATACTAAAAGAAAAAAAACTGCCAGCCAAGAATACTATACCCAGCAAGGCTATCCTTCAGAAATAAGGGAGCAATAGTGTATTTTCCAGACAAACAAAAACTGTGGGAGTTCACCACCACACATCCAGCCCAACAAGAAATCCTCAAGGGAGTCCTGCATCTGGAATCACAAAAATGATAATCGCTACCATCAATACATAAGAAATAACAAAACCCACTTGTAGAACAAAAATGCAAACAAAAAAGTGAAAGAAACTACATCTTACCACCTCAAAAAGCCAACAAACATTGAAGACAAATAATAAAAAGGGAAGAAAGGAACAAAAGATAAAATGCCAGAAGACAAAATGTTTCAATAACAACCCTAAATACAAATGGAATCCATTCCCCATTCAAAAGACACAGACTGACTGATTGGATTAAAAGGTAGGCCAAATTATGCACTGTCTTCAAGAGAATCACCTCACCTATAAAGACACACAAAGACTACAAGTGGAGGAATGCAAAAAGATATACCACACAAATGGAAACTAAAAATAAGCAGGAGTAGCTACTTGTGTATCAGATAAAATAGTCTTTAAACCAAAAACCATAAAAAGAGACAAAGAAGACCATTATGTAATGATAAAGGGATCTACCTAGTAAGAGGATATAACAATCATAAATACATAAGCACCCAACATCAGAGCACCCAGATATATAAAGCAAACACTATTAGACCTAAAGAAAGAGATAGACCCCTATATGATAATAGTTGGGGACCTAAACACCCCTTTCTCAGCATTGGACAGATTATCTAGTCAGCAATTTAACAGAGAAACACAGGATTTAAACTACTCTTAGACCAATTGGACCTGACAGATATCTACAGAACATTTCATCCAACAACTACAGAATATTTATTCTTCTCATCAGCACACAGAACATTCTCCAGGATAGACCACATGTTAGGTCATAAATCAAGTCTCCACAAATTTTTAAAAATTGAAATCCCTTCAAGTATCTTTTCAGACAAGAACAGATTAAAACTAGAAATCAATAACAAGTGAAACTCTGGAAACTATACTAATACTTGGAAATTAAAAAACATGCTCCTGAATGACCTATGGGTCCAAGAAGAAATTAAACAGGAAATCAAAAAATTTCTTGAAACTAATGAAAATAAAGACACATCATACCAAAACCTGTGGGATACTTCAAAAGCAGTACTAAGAGGGAATTTTATTTCAAAATATGCTTACATCAAAAGAATAGAAAGATTTCAAGTTAGCCACCTAATGCTACTTCTCAAAGAACTAGAAAACAAGAACAACCCAATCCCCAAATTAGTAGATGGAAAGAAATAGTATCAGAGCATAACTTGATAAAAGAGAGATCCAAAAAAAATACAAATGATAAATGAAACAAAAACATTTTTTTGATATGATAAACATAATAGACAAAGTGTTGATTAGGCTTACTGAAAAAAAGAATAGAAAAGACCCAAATAACAGAATCACAAATGGAAAAGGAGACATTACAACTGATACCACAAAAATTCAACAAATCATTAGAGACTATTATAAACAACTATTCACCAACAAATTTGAAAACCTGAAGGACGTGGATAAATTTCTGGACACATACAAACTACCAAGACTGAACCAAGAATAAACAGAAGACATAAACAGACCTATACGAAGCAATGAGATTGAAGCAGTAACCAACAGTCTCCCAGCAAACAAAAGCCCAAGGCCAGATGGCTTTATTGCTGAATTCTACCAAAACTTTAAAGAGGAATTAATACCACTTCTCTTCAAACTATCCTCCAAAATGAAAACAGAGATCAATTCTCCCAAACTAATTTTATGAGGCCAGCACCACCCTGATACCAAAATCACGTAAAGATACAACAAAAAAAGAAAACTGCAGGCCAGTATCTTTGATGAACATACATGCAAAAATCCTCAACAAAATATTAGCAAACAAAACACAGCAATGCATCAAAAAACTACATCATGACCAAGGGGAATTCAGGACATTGTAAGGATGGTTCAACATACACAAATTGATAAATGTAATACATCACATCAACAAAAATAAAGCACAGAAACCATATGATTATTGTAATAGATGCAGGAAAAGTGTTTGACAAAATTCAACATCCCTTCATAGTAAAGACTGTCAGAAAAATAGGTATAGAAGGAAAGTATCTCAACACCATAAAATTGTTTTGACAAACCCACACCAATATCATCCTAAATGGGGAAAAGCTGAGAGCTTTTTCCTTAAGAACAGGAACAAGACATGGATACCCACTCTCACCACTCCTATTTAACTTAGTATTGGAAGTATTTGCAGAGCAATCAGATAAGACAAGGAAATACAGGGCATCCATATAGGAAAGACAAAGTCAACTTGTCCATGTTTGCAAATGACATGGTCCTATATATAGAAAATCCTAAAGACTCAACAAAAAAATTCTTAGAGCTGATGAATGAATTCAGTAATATTGCAGGATACAAAATAAATATACCAAAATCAGTAGTGTTTTTATACTCTGTGGAGTATGCATTAAGCAAATGTACTTCACAGGGCCTGGTTTTCCAAAGCCTTGCAGTTTCAAACATTGACCTTGCAAAGGACAGGAAATTTTCCCCAGGCTATACTCTCTTCTGTAAGATAAAGAATTGTAACACAGCAAGGTGGCTGGCTCAAAGACAGACAGGTTACTGATTGACATGTAAAGATACTGGGAAATTGCTGTAAGAAGAGAATGTTTGCTAAAATCAAGCTTTTGTTGAAAGTTGCATTATGGAAGGTCACCTTGCCCTCATCTTACTGAGTGTTACTAGCTTCTATTATTAAACTTGTTAAACTGTACTTAGCAAAAACCCCACCCATGTTCTCTTCTTGTAACTTACTGGTCTGGAGAGTAAATGTGGGAAGAGAACCCCAATTTGTGGTTAATTCCCCAAATGGAAGGAGTGCTTCTCTCTTGAGGGTTCCAGGAGATCAACCCCTTTTGGGGGCTCCTCACTGCTCAGAAGAGATGGGCTTTGAGTAATCTTTGGCAGCTTCGTCACCCAGGGGAAAAGGGGTTACAAATCCATGGGAGGCAAAGCAACAATAATCCAGCAACAAACCAGCAGAAAAAGAAATCAGGAAGGCAAGATCATTTACAATAACTATTAAAAAAATAAAATACCTAGGAATAAATTCAACCAAGGAGGTTTAAGGTCTCTACAGTGAGAACTACAAATCACTGCTGAAAGAAATTAAAGAGGACACAACAGGATGGAAAGATATTCCATGCTCTTGGGTTGAGAGAATTAACATCTTGAAAATGTCCATATTACCCAAAGCCATCTACAAATTTAATGCAATCCCCATCAAAATACCAATGATGCTCTTCACAGAAATAGAAAAGACATTCCTAAAATTCATATGGAACAATAAAAGACCCTGAATTGCCAAAACAATCCTGAGCAAAAAAAAATAAAGCTGCAGCCATAACATTACATGACTTCAGATTATAGTACAAAGCTATAGCAACCAAAACAGTAAGATCCTGTCATAAAAACAGATACATGTACCAATGGAACAGAATAGATAACCCAGAAATTTACCCACAGACTTACAGCCAACTGATATTTGACAAAGGCACCAAGAACATACACTGGGAAAAACACTGTCTCTTCAATAAATGGTGCTGGGAAAACTGGACATCCATATGTAGAAGAATGAAATTAGACCCATACCTCTCATTGTATACCAAAACCAACTTGAAATGGATTAAAGACTAAATAAGACCTGAAACTATAAAACTGCTAAGAGAAAACATAGAGGAAATACTTCAGGACGTAAGACTGGGCAAAAACTTTGTGAACAAGCCCCCCAAAATACAGGCCACAAAAGAAAAAAGAAACAAATGGGATTGTATCAAATTAAAATGCTTCTGCACAGCAAAAGAAACAATTAACAGAGCAAAAAGACAACCTACAGAATGCAAGAAAATATTTACAAACTATGCATCTGACAAGGGATTAATATCCAGAATTTACAAGGTATTCAAACAACTTAACAGTAAAAAAAACAAGTAACCCAATTAAAAAATGGGCAAAGGAGCTGCATACGCATTTCTCAAAGGAGGATATACAAATGGCCAACAGATACATGAAAAAATGCTCAATATCACTAAGCATCAGAGAAATGCAATCAAAACCACATTGTGATATTATCTCACCCCAGTCAGACTGGCTATTATCATAAAGTCAGAGACTAACAAATGCTGGCCAGGATGTGGAGAAAGGGGAAACTGTTGGTGGGCCTTTAAATTGGTGCAGCCCTTAATGAAAACAATATGGCGATTCCTGAAACAACTACAGATAGAACTGCCACATCATCCAGCAATTCCACCCAAAGGAAATCATCACATTGAAGGGATGCCTTCACTCCTATGTTTATTGCAGCTCTATTTATAACAGCAAAGAGTTGGAACCAACCTAAATGTTCATTGACAGATGACTGGATAAGGAAATTGTGGTATGTATATATGTACACACACACACACACACACACACACGCGCACACACACACACACACACAATGGAATACTGCTGTGCCATAAAAAAAGAATGAAATATTGTCATTCACATGGATGAACTCAGAGAAAATTATAAGTGAAATAAGCCAGGCACAAAAAGAAGAATACCACATGTCCTCATTCATAAGTAGGAGCTAAAAAAATAAACATATAAATAAAAGTAGAAAGAAAGAAAGATATACAACAATCACAATAATTTGTTTAACTTTCAAAAGGAGAGAACAGAACCGAGGCCACTAGTGGTGAGAAAAGGGGAAGTGGAGGAGGGCTAGTGAGAAATCAGTAAAGGGTCACAAAGAATGACTACGTTTTGTAATGATGAATATGCTAATCATCCTGAATTGAGCATCACATATTGCACACAGGTATTGATATCAATGCTATACCCCCCAGATATGTACAATCAGTTATGTTTCAATTTTAAAAAATAAGGGCCGAGCCCGTGGCGCACTCGGGAGAGTGCGGTGCTGGGAGCGCGGCAACGCTCCCGCCGTGGGTTCGGATCCTATATAGGAATGGCCGGTGCACTCACTGGCTGAGTGCCTGTCACGAAAAAGACAAAAAGTAAAATAAAATAAAATAATCTAAAGTTCTAAAAACAGGAAACTGATCAGGCACATTGTGGAATCTATTAAATATCACATTTAAGATGAAAACATCTATAATGTACTATTTGTTGATAATTTGAGCAACCCGAGTATAAATCCAGATTTTAAAGAAATTAACGTATGTGCTAAGTTTGTGTCTATGTACAAATAAGTCTCACAAAATACATATCAAAAATGTTAGCATTGTGCCATCTTTGAAGAGGATTACTTGCTCTCCCTGTTTTCCTTTATTTTTCACAATATCTCCAAAGAAAATGCATTACATTCATAGCCAGATAATACAGTAATATTGGGGCTCAGAAAATACACCCCAAAGTATGGCACCTTGGCATGCTGAGTACTTTGAACTGAGAGAAATTGGAAAGGCCTCAGAAGCAAGGTTTTCCTGACCATCTCCTGCCCTCCTGTCTCCTGACCCTCTATCTCCCCCAAAGTGAGTCAAAGAAACCAGAATTCCTCTTCTCCAAGGCAGGTCATAGAAACTAGATCCTCTCTCCCCCAAAGCAAGCTATAAAACCTAGAAAGGTCACTCTCTCCCTTCTCTTTTGAAGAGCCTTATTCCAGAGGGGTCCTGCCCAACACCTGGAAGAAAGGAATGCTACACAAAGAGGCCAAGAAGAATCTGGACAGGGCTTGCTGGGTAACCCCCACCCCAGTTTTTAAATATTTTGTCCAATCACATTTCTATATGGCTGTCCATTCTTTATCAAACCAAAGTAGAAAAATAGACATTTTTTTCCCTGGTTCTTTGGGTCTTCATTTCTGAAGCCTCCTGTGTCAGGTAAAACTTCGATTAATACATTTGTCATGCTTTTCTCTTGTTAGCCTGCCTTTTACAGGAGTGCCGGCCATGACCCTTACAATGGGTGAGGAAATGTGTCACACCTTTCTGTCCCAACAGTAACAATACAATAATAATAAAAAATTTAATTTGAGAAGTAAAATGGGTGGGAAAATTCTAATTATGAAATTTGAGAGAATCATGGCATTTCCTCTGGGATTCATAGGTGAAGAGTTGACTGTTAATCTTTCAGGAATAATTGAGGAACATTTTTATACTAAAGCCAAGGGAATTGTGCAGATTACTTGTACAAAGGCATTCCTGGTCTACTGCTCTGAGTCCTTGCACTTTTCCAACATTCATTTTAAAATTTCTCTAGCTTTTTAAAGGCTAATCCAGGGAAAGACAATTTTTATTTCAACATTCACCATCCAACACTATTTTAAACTAACGAAAAGGAAAATGCAAGGGAGAAAAACAAGTCAGATCTACATAACCTGCTGTGAACACCAAGAAAACTAAAAGTGGCTTGCCAATGAATGATATTTCCCAGAGTTAGGGGCATTGTGAGCAAGTCTGTCATTAACAGATCTAGAAAGAGAGCTGAACATTAAACCTGTGGGTCTGTCAAGTTCTTATTTTCTCTGTGTGCCTTTTTCCTTCCACTGTTAAGTTTCCTCTAATTCCAAAGGTATGAAGAAAGAAAACCAATTACCAAGAGAAAAGGAGAAAGGTGCTAAGAATGTTTTTGTTTTCCTTTTTTGTTTACAGTCCTCTAAACAAAAGCACTTTGGTAGTTTGCATTGGAAAATTCATATGATAGCGAATATTGACATTATGTGCAAAATATGCAATCTCAAATTAGTAAAAAATTGTGCCTTATAATAATTGCGTTACACCCAATGATATAAACTACAAATTAATGATGGTTTATTCTGTGAATCAATTTCTAAAACTGCCTAGTTATTGATCAAAATGAGGATTTTTAAATCAAACACAAGTCCTATCTTTTATTTAACTAGCATGAACATTATTTTGGAAGCTAATGAGTTTCACTGGCCTAGCTATTATGTAAATTTTTGTATTACCAGCTGTATCTAAACATTTTTTAGTTATATTCTAGGGCAAATATAAATGAGGGTGGACCTGCAAATATTAACCTTAATAAACAAGTGTTTAAAACAATTTCCTCACTGAGAGTAGTGAAAATGCAATTTAATTTTAAGTAGAAATAGGCAAATGAAAATTAAAATAAGGTCTTCGCCTCTCTTTCAGATAAAACTAAATTTCCAGCTAGGAGAAACAGGAAACACAGTACAGCAAAAATAGAAGGCATTTTCTGGAAACTTTGGTGTTATTATTATTATTGAAATATTTACAAATTAAAAAAATATTTACAAATTTTTGAGATCAACCTACTGAAAAACAATCATTTTCTTTATTTGCACCCTTGAGAGTGAGAGGTGCACAATGTTGTTGCATCCGTCCCAGCATGCTTACAAATCATAGACTGTCAAAATCAAGAATGCAGACTGCAAATAAAAAGCAGGAGCACCTTAGAATATAGCCCAAGAGATTTAAATCAGAAGACCCTACACCCTGAGTTATGCTGTTGAGAGAGAGATCTGTGATTTCCCATTGGTTCGAACAGGTTTTTAAATTCTCTCTTCAGGACAAACTTTTCTTGTGAGGCTCAGAAAAACAAACAGTAAATTCAATTGAGAGCATTCAGTATTATCTTTGTTATTTATTTATTACACTCTTCCCAAAATATTTAAGCCAGGATTTCACAGAAAATTTCCTTGCAATCCTGTTGGTAATTTGTTGAGCCATGTTCAGCATTTATCTGAATATCATGAGTCTATTAGACTTCTACATACACATCAATGTATGAAATTGTGAATAATACAGTGAGATGAAAAATATGGGCTCAGGGAACCTTGATATACTCAGTGAAATTTTCATCCACCTGGTGCCAGAGTATTTCAGAGCAACGTCTGATAAAGTGGCTGATACAGTGACTACCAGGGGGCCTGGAGGTAGTTTTTACCCTCTTTTTCTTTTCCTCTGTTCCACATACTTTTTCAAATCTGGGAGTTGGAAAGATATACTCTAAGGGCAAGCACCCCAATGATAACAATATCGGAAAACATTTCAGGAACTTTTCAAAAAAAAGAAGAAAAATAAAACACTTGGATATTGGGATAAGATACCCAGTGATAACTAACCTCACCTGTTTGTTTCTCACATGAATATGGAGTTTGAGGATTTGCATATCTCTTATATAGATATGTCTAGTAGACAAAAATAACATGTCTCACTGTTAAATGAAGTTTGGCTTAAAAGTTTCTTTAGACATAGTGAACTGTAACCTAACTCGATGTGTAAACACACTGTAACCTACTCTTATAACAAGTAGCAGAGTCTCAGCCAATTAAAGGCAACCAACTGTTCAAACCAGGTTCAAATAAGGCAAGCACCCAGCTGTAAACAATCCAGCTGTTTCTGTACCTCACTTTCCTTTTTCTGTCTGTAAATCTTAGCTGACCACACAGCAGCCCTGGAGCTGCTCTCAACCAACTCTGGTTCTGGCAACTGCCTGATTCGCAAATTGTTCTTTGACCAATTAAATTCTGTTCAATTTAATTTGTCTAAAGTTTTTCTTTTAACACTCATATGTACCTACAGGCAAGTTTTTATACCATTTTTAAGAAAAAAAAAATGTTGGGAAAGTATAGCTTCCTATGAAAATATCAAGTATTTTTAAAGGTTCAAAATGATTTTGACAACACTAGATTATCCTCACCATATAAAGGACAAATTGCAAGAAAATGTTTTATGCTGTTAGAATTATCTATATTGGAAGAGAATATAAACTTACTTGGTCCACGTTAATGCTCCTCAAATTAGGGTTCATCTATATGTTACAGGTCTGCCATTCAATGATAACCTGAAAAACAAATAATTCTTAACCATCTGAATAAGCACTTTATAATTGCCATTCAATTGGAAAATCTTAAATTACAATTGTGTTTACAATCATGTAAATATCAGAAACTATTATTTTAATTTTGGGGACCACTAAGAAAAGAACCTTGTCAGTTTATTTAATGGCCAAAATATCTAGCAATTTGAATAGGCAAAAGAAATGGGAGAATTGAGTTACTACACAATATAGATAAGATAAAATAAAAAGAATTTCTGTATTAATCATCAGTGCCATATTAATGTTGCTTATAGAAATTTAGTGTTAGCAAAATTATATCAGTTATCATAATATCAAATTATTTAAGTAAATGTGAGGTTGATGACTTGATAAGAGGTGTCAAAAACCCAAGAAACCTTCAGAGAATCACCCATCACACATCTGAGACTTTTCTGAGAAAAAAAGTTCTTTGACAGAATTGTGCAGGAGTGGAGACTACCCTAGTGTTTCTCCTCCTCTCTATCCCATTCTTGCAGTCCAAGTGAGAAGGGTATTAAGATAGCCCCACTGTAATAATTGGGGCAATAATTTCCAGAATGCAAAATTTGCATCTTATTTACTAATTAGATGCTATACGAGTGGCCAAAAAACCATATCCTCACTGAAAGATTAGAGCAGAGCACCAGACATTGATCTGAGGTTTGGGGATGAGTGGAGACAGGTGGTTGGTACTGGTTGAGATGGATCTGAAGGTCAGAGGTTGGTTAGAATTCCCTTGATAGCTGAACAGGGATAGACAGCATCATTCGGAAAAGCCTGAAAATCTAGAGCTTGACAAGGTGAAGGTAGTAAACTTTCCCAGGGACCAGTGGACACTTAGAAGTTAGAATGGCTAAGATGATTTTGAGAGAAACCTCCTAAATAGAACACTCCAGGGCAGAGTTTGTGAGAGTAGGAGCTGGGAGTTCTTTGGAGCATGCATTATCAGCATCAAGGAATGCTACTGTGTCAGTCTCTGTGGCATACCCCCCAAAAGTTTTTAAACATCCCACTGGGAAAAAAGTAAAACTGTAGATTCTGCCATAACATGTAGCACCTATGGCCAGATTTTGATAGAACCAGTTAGGTAACACTGTATCCTTTTCTTCTAAACACTTGCCCCATGTCCCAGACCCAGAAGAAATAGAGAGCAGCAGAGGTGAGGAGCAGACTATGAAGCAGGGAACGGTAGAACAGAACACACTTCCTTCTCCACAGGCTCCATACTATTGCAGTTCAGGACTAAACTGGAGAAGGAAGCAAAATATTAAATAAGAGGATGAGGTTTTATTTAGCTTTGAATTGGATGTATACACGTACATATTTCCTTTCAGACCTATTGAAGAACACCATTTTAAAATAATTTTTAAATAATTTTAAGTAATTTCAAAATTACAGAGAAGTTGCAAGTACGATACAAATCACTTGAAAGTAAATTGCTGATACAATGTCCCATTTTCCTCTAATACTTCAGCATGCAACTTCTATAAACGAGGACTTTTTCTACATAGCTACGCTACAGCCATCGCAATCAGGAATTAATACTTATACATTGCTAGCATGAAGTCCTCAGACTCTACTCAATTTTTCCAGTTGTCCCACTAATGTCCTTTAAAGTAAAAATATCCAGTCCAGGAACACACATTGCATTTAGCTAAGTCACTCTAATGCCCTTCAGTCTGGGAGAGTTTCTTAGTCTATCTTGATTTTCGTTACCTTGACACTTTTGAAAATTATAGGCCAGTTATTCTGTGGAACGCTCCACAATTTGAGTATGTATCATGATTCCTCATGATAAAATTCAGGTTATGTATCTTTGGCAGGAACATAACACAAGAGTGCTTTGTTCTCCATGCACCTTATCAAATGATACATGATTTCCATTTGTCCCGTTACTGTGATGTTATCTTTAGCCATTTGCTTAAGGTTGCTTTGGTCTTTCTAGTACCTGAAAGTTGAATTATTCTAATACCTGAAAGTGACTGAAAAAGTTATGCCCAAAATGCCATCAGAGGGCTGAGAAAGAAACTCCCACATGGTCTATGTCAAGGCAATAGTGAACACTAGAATATAGTCATTATCTATTTTTACTGTGTAGAACCAAAGAAAAATAAATGAAGGTAAATCAAAGCAAATAAAGCCCCAAACAGGAGTCGTTTTTGTTTAATTATTTAGTTTTATAAGTATTAAAGATTATATCTGGTTTATATATCGTTTTATACTTCAACTTATTTAAGTAACATGAGGAACATTATAATAAGAATAATGTTAAATACTGAGATCCATGAGAAAATGTTTACAAGGACCAATGCATAACCTGAGTTTGGGGGTGTGGGTTTCATGTTAAATGTAAAAAAAAAAAAAAATGAGTTTCGAAAGGTGGAGGAACTACAGTTTTCTAGCAGCAGATCCAGAAGCAAAACCAAATGCCTTGTTTTATTCAACCAAAAGGCAATCGACCAGTTGTGAAAAACCCCTCATATCTCCACCTCCAACCATATCTTAATAATAACGACATGTATTGACTACATGCTATGTGTTAGGAATTACTATGTGTCAAGTATTTTGTGTGTGTCATCTCATTTCTTTCTCAAAGATCCTATGAAGGTAGTCCTATAGAATCCTAACTTAAAATATAAGGAGACTGAGGCATGAAAAATAAAAGGAATTTCCCACAAGGTTACATATTTTTAAGTGGTGGACTCATTAGAGAAAGAGACAGTCGGACACTAGAGCCAGTGTTCTCAACAGCCACGCCACACTGCCCCTCTCTGCCTGCCCTCTTAGATTCTGCTCTGATAGTTCTTATGGCTCTGTGTTGGAATTATCATGAGGGCCTTTTCCCCCCACTTTGCTCTCTCACCAGAGTATAAACTCTTCAAGATAAGAATTGTCTTTTTCATTTTTTTCACTTGTCTAACATAATGTTGGACACATGTAAACAGCCAACAAATATTATAAGTGAGGCTGACTGGTTAGCTCATTTTGGAAAGCATGGTGCTGGTAAAACCAAGGTCAAGGGTTCGGAACTTTTACCAGCCAGCTGACATAAATAAATATTATAACTGAATGAATAAATTCAGTTAATTGAATGAAAGGTAGGAGGAAAGAATACTAAATGCAAAAATCAAGGTGTTAGAAATATGAAATTCTGACCACAATAGCAAAAGGTTTTAGTTTGTGAATAAGTCTAAATAAAGGGCATAGATCATTACAGATGAAGGTGAAGGTTTTTAAATCCTCTTCAGGAGATTGGTGAGGGCCTGCATTAGAAGACGAAAATGTTAAACTCCGTGAAACAGATACAGAAACAATGGCAGTAAGAAAGAAAGAATATAAAGTATGATATGGTGAAATGACAATAAGATTTAGAGTTAAGTATGATGATTGGTTTTCCATTGCTCAGAATCAACTTGGAGGAAGGCTGAATAGCCGCAGGGACATCTGGCCATGATTCAACTTCAGTGTGAAGATTTGGGGATGGTGGGGAAGATGACTACAAAGTAAATAAGGCTATTGTTTTAATAGCATAAGTTTAACAATATATTGAGTCAAAATATGTAATCATATCACTTGGTAATTTTGCCAAAACCGACCTAATTGGTTGGCTGACTAAACTGACCTAGAAAGTTTGTGGACAAACATGGTGCATACAAATATTGTCAGAATCAACCAATCAAAGAACTATTATCTATTGAATGTATCTCTGGGCTAGCACATCTATTAAGTAAATTAGCATACATTTGGGGGAATTTGTGGCTTTCAGCAGGTGTTTGGCTACTGGCAATAAGTAATTATATCACTACCAAACATTCTGTGCAGTTACTGCTCTACTTACCTGCTAATATAAAAAATGCAGCAAGGATGAAAGAATCATTATTGCTTTATAGTAAAACTCTGACTCAAAAGCAAATTTGAAAATACCCTGTTTAAAAGCCTAGTAGTAAACAGTGTGAGAAGTATATTGAATCTTGTTCTAAATAGTACTGCTAATGGAACTGAAAGAAGGAAATGGGTTGAGTTATTATTAAAAGTTAGAGAGAATAATAAAGTAAGGAATGCAGGTCACATATGCTGAAATGGTCCGTTGAGGAGCTTGTTGCAGAACACATGAGGTCTGGCTGTAAAAATAAAAACCTTTGACAATCTTGATTAAATCTAAACACAAAATAAATAATAGGGGAAAATACAGACTACAATAGCAGATGGCAAAGAACAGATTCTTTCAAAAAAGCAGAGGGGCACATTTTCCGCAGTTGAATTTCTGTGTCAGAGTTTTGCAGGTTTGGGGTTAGGGCAAGGAAAATAAGGGGCTTGTCATCTGACCACCAAGTGAGGCTCAGGCAGCTACAGCACTGCAGCTCTGAGGACCTTATTCCAGTGGCTTGCTAGTTGGAAAAAACTAATGAGTGAGGACAGTCAGGGACACAGATTTAATATGAAGCTTGGGTAAGCCCAGGGCCATTTTTCCTGAAGTTGAAAATTTTTCACATCAAAGAATAAATTTCAACTTTCTATGCCATTGACACCAACAACTTCAGTGGAAATATGAAGATTTGTTTTTCCATTAAAGATATATGAGAGTGTGTGTTGTTTTTCCTTTGAAAGTACCTGCCTTTCATGAAAGGTCCCATGCCTTTCTTTCAGTCTGATGACAGCCTAGGCACTGGTATGGGCAGGTAGCTGCTATAAATATTTGAGTGATTCCCCTTGTCCTTGAATTATTGACACTAGATGAAAAGGAAATATTGATGCCTTGAGCTCTCCCCAGAAATCCCTGAAAGGCAATGGCTCCTCTAGAGAAGTCTGTCTGGCTCTAACATAGAGCTTCATGTCTCTATTATTCAGCACTGAAAAGCAGAATGTGAGAAAGTTCAAAGGGGGACTAGGGCCACCACTTCTACATTGTCAAAAAACAAGGTATTGGTAGTGCTTGTAAGGACAGCATTGTATTAGACTGAAATTCCAAACCCTTGACTCCACACATCACCCAAGGAGCTATGCCTGGTTGTTCTAACTCTTAACTGCTGTAGGAGAAAATAAACTAATCATTTATTTTAGTTTTGATGGAATGGTAAGTAAATCCAGTTAGCCAAATGTGTTTGGAATTTTCTTCTCTGATTTCAGTGTCCAGGTGGATTAAGCAAGCACAATCTACAGGTAGCTAATAAACACTCCAAGAATATTCTTCTTAAATATGCTCAAAATAACAAAATGTGCAGCACTTTTCGCATGTGTTTTTAAATTTACATGATCTATGTAAGTGATTCAAAGTGCTCAATGGTTCTGAAACACGCTTTCTGGATGCCATATCATTTCTGAGATCTACCCATGTTGATACTTGGCTTAACCTGGTCCTCTAGCTTGCTGACAGTAGGGCAGACCAACTTTACCAAAAGATACCTGAGTATTATAATTCAAAACCAAGAAACTCACACAACAAAGGTAGCCAGAAACTGAAATCCTGAAGTAAGTGGAGTGAGATGTGCCACCCGAAACTTTCCCAGCCATCGTGCTTATTGCAAGCCAATCACCCATGCTTTCCTAATATGAGACAAAGACAATTTGAGGTTTTGCAGTTTCAAAAGACCTACGCATTTTTCCTCCCTGGAACCACATCTGCCAACATTTAGATGCTGTGCTGGATTGGGCTCTGTCTGGCAATAAAAACTTCCACTCAACACTCAAGCTTTGGTCTCTGAGTTTTTATTTTCTAGCTCTAGTTTATTCTAAATACTGTACAGTGTTCCATTACATGAATCATCCATAATTTATTGGTGTTTTTTGCCTGTTAATGGATATTTGGGGTTTTTCCATTTTTTTTTTCTTATTACTACTACAAATAATGCCACACTGAAAATTATTGTTTGAGTCATCCTGTATATAATACCAGAATAATGTCATAATAAAATTAGTCCCCAACAGAAATTTATGTCAGGAAATTATGTCAGTTATTCAGTTAAATGCTCAGTGAAAAGTAATGTTTTACTGTCACTTCTCACTGTGTGACAGAGATGCAAAGATTTCTCAGAACCCAAATGTTAAGAGCAATGAGAAACCCAAAGAGATTGCACTGAAAAAACTCCCTTAAGAAGGGAAAAAACAAGGCACAGCCCTGAGTCAGTATTTGCTTCAGCTTTTATTGTAAAGATAAGAAGATACAAGAGAAAAAACAATTTAATCAACCATTTATCAAAGGAATTAAAAGAAATTGGCTATGGAGCAATCTCTGGAAAACATCCTGAGAAACAAAGGAAAAGGAGTAAAGCTGGATAGGAAATGACCTTAATGTTTTTATCTAAACTAGGAGAAACTATTTGCCGTTTCCAGCACAGGCTGTTTTCAGCACTTAGGTTCTGCATAAGTGCATTTAGGACGTTTGCCCTTGGTGCACTATCTGTTCTTTGTCAAGCCTATGTGCTCCCACATTTTACTCTCTTACCTAACTACCCCTACCCTCTTTATGGATCTTCAATACCACAATCTCCTTTGTTCTTCTGAATAAATATCCTGAGTCACCTTGTTTGTGTGTCTCCATGAACCCCCCAACACCCACAACCAGAGCAGGAAGTACCCAAGGCTCTTCTGAGCTGGAGAGGTGGGGGTCCAAGGGCCTTGGCCATGCCCCCTGACACCTGCAAGCAGCCCAGCGATGACAACCGAGCCACTGCAGGAAGCCCCCTGGGCTCTCCCAAGCTGGAGTGGTTGGGAGGTGAGGGCTTCAGCCACACCTCCTGACATCTGCACCCAGCCAAGCAATGACCAAGACACCACTGGAAGCCCCCTCCCTGGTCTCTACTATAGGAATGAGAGGGGTGTCACAGCCTCAACACTGCCCCTCCTCCTTCCTCCTTCTCTCACCCTATTTCTTTCCCTCTGCCTTTCTCCCTCTACCCTCAACTGCTCTGTAACAACATCACAGAATGTAAAAAAATAATATTGATAAATAAACTCAAAAAATTTTTTTAAAAGACAATGCGTGAATAAGGGGGGAAAAAGAAAAAAAAAAAAGATTTGTTTCTTGTGAGTATACACCTTTCCTACCCTGTTGATCACCGAGAACTTCCTAAATCCATGTATGTGTGTAGGGGGAGGGGAGAACTTCTTGGATTTACTCAGGCATTTTGTGTAAGGCCTCTAATTTTGATGTTTAAAGGAAGTGAGGTATGGTTGTCCCCAGCCCAAGCTACCAATCATTTTCCTTCCTGCATTACAATTTTTAAAAACAGAATTCTTAATCTGTGGCATTTTTTCAGAATAATACATACCTAAAATGAAATTTCTGATACTAATATACATAAATATTCAAATTTAGCAGATATTTCCAAAGTGGTCTTAAAGTTTTGATCTCATTAATACTCCCATCATCAGTGAACAAGAGTTTTCATTTCCTTCTTCCTCACCAACACTAGGTGTAGTTCTTAAATTTTTACCAATCTGAAGCAATAGAAAGGTATTTCATTGTAATTTATTTTGTTATGAGCTATTACTAATAAATCTAGAGATCTTTTAATGTATTTATTAGCCATTCAAATACTTTAATTATTTTCTATAGGTTGATATGTTTTTCTTATATTATGTTGTAGAAATTCTTTATCTTGGATCTGTTCTCACTGTTGCAAATAACTTCTACCAGTCTAAACTTGTCTTTTAATTTTGCTGATCGTCTTTTTCATTTTTAATTTTGATGCAGTTAAATTTATGCATTTTTCATTTGTGACTTGTACTTTATCATGACTTTATTAAAGATTCATAAAAATATTTTCTTCTTGTAAATTGAAAGTAAAATAGGTGTGATACATATGGGAGAGGAAGAGAGAGACAGACAGATGGACAGACAGAAGATAAATAGAAAGAGAACTTTGTTCCAGAAGGGTCAAAACAATTGCAACATTTTATGAATATGAATGCAAAGAGCAATGGGAAAATTTTGATTACTATTTTAGCTTTTTAAATGACTATTAGAATATTCAAATATTCTATACTTATTGTCTCAATTTTGGAATTTTATTTTTTTAATAAATGTGTCCATTTCATCTAGGTGTATGCAGTTTATTGGATAAGTGGACCCGTAAGGTACAAAGAAAAAGAATGTTTATCTTTTCTGGACCACTGCCTTTACACACTCTGCTGAATATTTTGTCACTGTTCTAGATGAAGTCTTATATATTTTTTCTCGTCACATTCATGTATTAACAGCTAAAGTCAAGTCTAATTCAGTCTTCTCGCTCCATTTGAAAATGCTGCCTCACACAGCTCAGGTCTGACTTAGTATGTTCTCTTTTCCAGAACCTTTTTCTTCTACTTTTTTCTCCTATAATCACGATGCTGACTCTGACTCTTCCAGAGATGAAGGGAAGAAGGCAGAAGGAGAGAGGTAAAAGCAAAAAAGATCTTCCTTAACCAGTGTCATTATAATCTATTATTGATGGCCTTTGGGTTGTCATCAATGACTGATTTTGACTATTTTGCAGAGCATATAGGGGGTTCACTCAGGACTAATTTCTAAGAATCCATTTTCTGAGAAACCACCACCTACAGTTTCCCAGTGTGGAATATACTGTCTCTTGCCAGCAAGTTATGATTTGTTCCTCTGCTGTTGGTTTCTTCTCACACAAATTCCATCACTGGGGCTATCTCACCACTTCAGGCAATCCTTTTGGAATGAGGGAGCCTTTACTTCACCACAGTGCCCCTCAAAATCTATAACTAATGACTCTTATGTAACATTGTCCCTTGGCTTTGCCACCACAGGTCTGTCAAAACAGCCTCTCATCTTTAAAATACTTTTCCAGGACACAGTGAATTACTGGTCCTATGTCCCTAGAATTCCAAGGGACAGCCATCAAACTCTCCAGGTGGTCTCTGAAGAACCCATCACTTGTCTGGGAGTGGAATGAAACATAACATCACTCCAACAGTTCTCAATTTAAAGAAATTCTTTTTCTCCAGTCTTTTATTTTCACATCACTCTTACCTCCCCATGTACCCTGGGCCTGAGAATGAGCTGAGCAACAGGAGCAAAAGTGGTTTGACAATTTCTTAGCATTTCCTGCACTGGAGGTACAGAAGCTATTGTTCTGCTAAGGCTCACTGCTGAACTCTAAAAGGACAAGATAAATAAAAGGCAACAGCTTGATGCATAAGTTTGCTAGTTTATTTGTGTCTGTTAGCGATGGCCTGTATTGTTTTAGTAGCAGTCAGCACAATTATTTCCTTTTCTTTCATTCTGTATTTTACGAGTATCTTCTCTTTTCTTTAGTATTAACTTTACTAAAGATTTTTTTCTCACTAATTTTTTTTAAATTTTTCATTTTTTTAGCCATCTTTGTTGTTTTTGTTTTCATTTCAATGGTTTGTATTCTTCTCCTTATTCTTTCTAATTTTTGTGTTTACCCTGTTGCTTGTTTTTACATTCTTGAGTTTAGCTAATGTTTTTCTTTGTTTTTCAATGTTTCTTGTGTTTGGTTAGATGTACTCAAAGATATTAATTTCCAAGTTCTTCTTGCGGAATCTCACAAATATTGATATGTATTATTTTTATCTCATTCAGTACTTCATAATTTCCCATGAGTTCCTCTTTAATAAAAGCAATATTCATTTTAGGTTCCAAATATTAGGAATTTCTTAAAGTTTTTCTTCTGTTATGGATTTCTAACTTCATTGAATTATGGTCAAAGAACATATTCTTAATGTAATGCTGATTCTTCAGAATTTATTGAGGCTTCTGTTGTGGCCTTGTACATGGAATCTCCCATGAATTAATTAAAAGAATATGTTTGTTGTTGCTGTATGTACATTTATATAGAGAGCTAATATTGTCTTATTTATTTTGTGTCCCAAATCTACTATATTAAAAAGTTGTGTCTACTAGATCTCTCAGTTGAAATCACAAATTTTGATATACCTATATCTCCTTATTCTGACCATTGCTGTGGTTTTGGGCTACACTGATAATCAGCAGATTGTGTTCACAATCATACTTTCTTGATCGAAATAACATCCTTCCTTATACCTATTACACATTCACCGTAATCTCTACTTGGTGTGTTATTAAAATAAACATTTCAGATCTCATTCAGACTTACTTCTTCTCCTTCATATATTTGTTCAATATATGAAGTTATATATGTTCCCAGGCCTGTTTTAACAAATTGCAACCCCCCGTCCTTCTTACCCTTCCTCCCTGCTTTACTCTTCACCATAGCATTTGTCATGTTTTGATACACTATGGAATTTAACTACCCATTGTGTTTGTTGTCTGTCTTCTCTTAGTTAAAGGGTCAAAAATACGCTGAGCAGACTTGCATCTGTTTTGCTCCCTGCTGTCTCACTGCACCTGGAAGAAGAGCTAAACACCTAAAAGGCATTCCATAAATATTTGTTAATGAATAAACACGTCCATATCTTTTTGTTTGAAATGAATGTCTTGTTGACAATGGTGTCAATTATTTGCAAGTTTGTTTTAAGTGCTTATTCCCACACTTCTGTATGCTACTATGTGCTGAGGGGTCTGGGAATCTGCAAATGACATCTCCCAGGATCTCTCGCCAACTGGCTTTCTGTCAAGTTCTGCTGATTGGAGTTCTGATAGGAATTTGTAAGATGCCTCCAGCTTGTGACAGTCTTCAGCGGTGGAGGTGGCAGCAGAAGCAGTGAGAGCAACAGTGGCTACAGCATGGCCACAGACGACAGCCTTCGGAGTAGCTGGAGTGTAGGTCATGGATCCAGCCCTGGCAGAAGAAACAACTCTTTGGTGTATTCTGGGCAGGATGTGACAGCATCTCTATCAGTTCACCAGCAGGTGTAGATACTCAGGCTCCAGGCCAGAAGTGTCAGCAAGCTTCTGTTCTTTGAATATCACCCCATCTACTTTTTTGCTTCTCTGGGTCATCTTCAGAACTCATCCAACATCTGTGTAATCAATTCCCTGTATTAAATCTTCTCTAAATACCTAGAATTTTTTCTTAGTGGTATCTTGACTAATAAAACAACATACTGCTAAATCCTATTTTTAATCCAGTCTGTGTCTCTATCTTTAAATTTTTGGTTTAACTCACATTTATTGAATTTACTCTTATAATGGGATTTTCTTGTGTGTAATGCTTACAGTTCTATATTACCATATTTTCTTAAGTTTTTCTTCTTTCCTACTTTTTTAAATTAGGAAAGTAGAAAAAAACTTTTAGCTGGTTTAAGGTTTTATTTTATGGTTTCTAAAATATGTGAATGTTATAATTTAATATCTGAAAATCAGGGTGGTTTGAAGTCTACAGTATTCTAGGATCATTGTTGGCTAGGTGGTTGTTGTGACATAGTCCTCATTCCCTGAGCATGCAGAAATATCAAAAGTTCCAGCATCAAAACCTGCAGAATTGGTGTCATCAGTTTGGAAGACAAGCCTATAGAAAATAGTGGAGAGTAGAATATTTTTAATCCCTAGAAACAAAATGATATGTGAAAAGGTGTTGGCAGAGGAGGTGAATTAGGCAGGCTCAGCAACATTCCTAAGCAGAGAACTAAAGTAGGCCTGCTGTACCTGCCATGCACAGTAGTTTTACTTTTCCTATAAATTCTTTCGAAAGTACTGCATCTTCACTCTTTATGGCACAGAGGAACATTTTGTTCAGGAAAACACAAACAACAATGTTGTTAAGATAAAAAGTCATTTAAAGTCATAGGAAGAGTTGGACTCTTGTAAAGAAGTTTTAGGAAATCTTAATTGGTTTTATTTTGTTTTTTCTTTTTATATTTTCAAAAGAATGATGATGTTTAAAAAGAGCTCTCTGAATGTGAATAAAAATTCTAACTGATAAGAAAGTATTGTGTCTTGATTACCAGCCCTTTTTCATAGTTGGTAGTGTTTATTCTTTCATAATGGTAAATGAAATGACTGTGCATTTTGCAATTGATGGCATCTTAAACTCTATGTAACAGCAGACATGATATTATTGCTTTTGTGTAATTATGTCCAATTAAAACCCTAATTCACATTTACTTTTAATTATCAATTTCTTAAATTGATTACTATTTATGTATTTTCCTTGAACCAAACAACTATTCTCAGGCCCCACTGATCTCCAATACCCCTCATATTTTCATCATGTGAGAAACACCTGGAATTTAATTCTGGATTGTTACAGAGTTCATCTGTATGTTTGTTTTGGTCTGTTTATGTTTTTGGTTATCCAGACAATACTAACACTTGCTAAACTACAACTCCGTAGTGTTACTTCCTTCTAGATTCATTTCTCTTTTTACTGAAGCCTTTCTCTAAGAGTGACGTCAAAAGTGGTCTTTATGTGGCAAATTTTCTGAAGTCCATTTACCTGAGCTTCAAAAAAAAAAAAAAAACTTCATTTTCATAGCTAAATATTAGTTTATTTGAAAAATAATCTACACTCAAAATTCTTAACCTTCAGTACTTTTCCCCATTTCATTCTTTAATCCACCTGGAAATTACTTTTTCCCCACACCATTTATTAAATAAAAGTATTCCTTCAGAATTGGTTTGTAATTCTTCCATTAGGATTTACTTGATTTAGAGATATATTGTTACAAATTCTGTTCTATTTTTCTACACATTAACTATTTTGTCACTACCACATTGTCAATTGTTAGAGCTCTAATGGAGTGATATATGAGGTTGCTCCATTACAGTAACTCAGGATGTCAACTACCAGTGACGGGTCGTATTTTCTTCACTTGCAACATTCCCATCTTTTTTTGTGGAAGATAATCCCCAAATTGCAGATAACAAAACTCTACAATATCTTGTGAGATGTAAGAATAAAATAAAGAAAAAAACCAAAGAGCTGGTTTTGTCTTCCCCAACTACCAGAAGTGACATCATAAATAAAAGCATAAAAAGAGGCAAATCTTCTTGGAGCGTGAGAGCTGTTTGTAGAAAAGGTGACTTGTTCCTCAATCATGATAGACTCCATTCCCAGAAGAATTTCCCTTGCAGTTAGAAACACGAGGATGCTGAGCACTTCTCATCTGAATCTTTCATGAAAATTGGTATTCAGACAACTTATGCAAAAGAAAAAAATACACCCAAATGAACAAATATGTACCAGTGTGTATGTAATACACACACACACACACACACACACAAGACACAACATACGTATATTGGTGCAATGAAAGAGAGGGAAGCAATGCTTAAAGATCTCCACAAAATTGCAAGAATACATGTGTTTTCCCCAGGAAATGGGCCCTGAGCCAGCCATGAAAGGAAGAGGGGAAGGGGCAAGGAAGGAAGGGGCTGGCATGCCATCTTTAAGAAATAGCTTAGCACTGAACAGAGCTGTGTCAGTGGGACTTTTGGGATCACAGTCTGTGAACTGCTTCTCTAGAATTCCCCTTGATAAGCATTGGGACAGGCCCAGCTGGGTCCCCTAGTGGAGCACATGTCAGAATCAGTGTGGGTAGCACCAGCACCACAGACCAGTCAGGGGAGGACACAAGCAGGTGGAACCCACAGAGCTTTATGACAGGCTCTTGATACTTGATAAAAAAGACTCTTCCTCTGACTTTAATTGTCCAAGTTTATAACAATGAAATAAACCACATCACTTACACTATTGTATAAAATGGGCCCAAGAATAGAGTTGATATTAGTTGTGAGTAAAATAAAGAGTTTCATGTTGTACCTATATGATTGATAACTGTTCAGTGAATTTTAATTCCTATTATATTCAAATAGAGAAAATAGCTAATATTTTTACTTTTTCAACACTCCTGGAAAATATGGTGATATATAAGTCAAATGCATATTAAAAATCTATACCTTTAACCCAATCAATCCATGACTAGGAACCCGTTTGAAGAGACCATGTGCAGATATGCTTATTAAAGTACATTTTTTTATTTGGTTATAAATAGATTCTCATTTTAAGTCATTATTTAAAGACAGAAACATTTGACAATGAATTTGATTCTGCCACTACTTTAGGCATCTCCAAAGCTCTATCTTATGGTGATTTTCTTTGACCTTCATATTACCAAAGAGGTTTGCTATATTAATAACCAAATGCTTGGATGCTTTGTTTATTTATAAATTTTAATTTTAAAGTACAAATTTTACAGCCTATTGGTCATAAAATATCTATCCTGAATAATATCTGCCATTTAGGATGTTTTAAATTTTCTGTGTATCCAAATATGTAATGGGGCTGGGGAGCAAAGTCTTTATGAAAATTTAAAAATAGATTTTGTTACCTCTTTAAGGATGAAAATGTTTACATTTTTTTTTTGGCAAGATGGCAGACTAGAAGTGCCCAGTGCACAATCGTCCCACAGAAGGGATCCAGAGCAAGGAATGGACAGCTTGGATCGGTGCAGGAGGAATTCTTCCTTGAAGCAAGAAGAGTTTACTGAGCCATGAGCATTTACCAGTGGCAACCCTCCTCTTGCTCATGCCCCAGCCCACTGTTACCACTGCTTTGGTCTTCTGACCTATTGTCTAGTCCCAGAGCAACAGGAGTTCATCTCACTCCCCTCAGCAACCAGCAGCACACCTCTCTGTGAGGCCCACACTGCCTGCAGCCAAGGCCCAACTGCTGGAACCCCATGCCATGTGGACCTGATTCAGCCAATGCACAGCCCATGGCCCCAGCCGCCACAGCCCTACCCCACACTGCCACAGCCACCAGAGCCCCATACCATGGCCCCAGCCTCCTACAGCCACAGCAGCACCCACCAGCACTCCCTGTTATGTGGCCTCAGCAACGCTTAGCCACAGGCACAGCTACACCCACCAGCACTACCTGGATCTACTCAGTCTACCCAGAACTACTGACAAAAGAATCTCAAAAAAAATGAGGAAGATTTTCAGGAGCAATCAGACAACCTAAAGCACACAAAATTTCAATCATAGATGTTCTGGAAAGGGAAGAGAAAGGAAAAGTCACTGAAAACCAATTCAACAAAATAACAGCAGAAAATTTCTCAGATATTGGGAGACATATGGACTTCCAGATCCAAGAGGCTCAAAGATCTCCAAACAGTTTCAATCCAAAAAAGTCCTCTCAGAGACACATTACAGTCAAACTGTCAAATGTCAAAGAGAATCTTAAAAGCAAGAGAAAAACATCAACTCACCTATAAGGGAGTCCCATCAGACTTCTCAGCAGAAACCCTACAGGCCAGAAAAGAATGCATCAATATATCAAAGTACCAAAAGGAAAAAAAAAAAAAAAAAACTGCCAGCCAAGAATACTACACCCAGCAAGGCTATCCTTCAAAAATGAAGGAGAAATAGTATATTTCTCAGACAAATAAAAACTACAGAAGGAAGTTCACCACAACATGACCAGCCCTACAAGAAATCCTCAAAGGAGTTCTGCATCTGGAATCCAAAAAATGGTAATCACCACCAAGAATACGTTAGAAAGAACAAATCCCACTGATAGAGCAGAAATACAAACAAGAAAAAGAAAGAAACAATAAGACGCCACAGTGAAAAACCAATGAACACCAATGACAAACAATAAAGGGTAAAGAAAGGAAAAAAAGCTACTGAAAACAACCATATGAAAGCAATTAAATGCCAGAAGTAAGACAATACCTTTCAATAACAACTCTAAAGGTAAATGGAATGAACTCTCTATTCAAAAGACAAGACTGGCCAGATGCATTAAACATCTAGACCCAACTATATGCTGCCAGCAAGAAACCCACCTCGCCTGTAAAGACTAACACAGACTAATAGTGAAAGGATGGAAAAAGATAGATAATACAAATGAAACCAAAAACAAGCAGAAGTAGCTATTCTTATATCAGATAAAATAGACTTTAAATCAAAAATTATAAAAAGAAACAAAGAAGGGTATTATATATTGATAAAGAGATCCATCCAGCAAGAAGACATAACAATCATAAATATACATGCACTCAACATCAGAGCACCCAGATAAAAAGCAAACACTATTAGACCTATAAAAGAGATAGACCCCAATACAGTAACAGTTGGGGACCTGAACACTACTCTCAAAGAACTGGACAGATGATCTTGGCAGAAAATCAACAGACCAACTGGACCTGGTAGACATTGACATATCATTTCATCCAACAACTACAGAATACACATTATTTTCATCAGCACATGGAAAATTCTCCAAAATAGACCACATGTTAGGTCATAAATCAAGTCTCAACAAATTTTTAAAAACTGAAATCATTTCAAGTATCTTTTCAGACCACAATGGATTAAAACTAGAAGTCAATAACAAGTAAAACTTTGGAAACCATACAAATACACAAAACTTAAACAACATGCTCCTGAATGACTGATGGGTCAAAGAAGAAACTAAACAGGAAATCAAAAAGTTTCTTGAAACTAATGATAATAAAGACACATCATACCAAAACCTATGGGATATCACAAAAGTAATACTAAGAGGGAAGTTTATTGCAATAAATGCTAATATCACAAGAATAAAAAGACTTCAATTAAACAACCTAACATTATACTTCAAAGAACTAGAAAAACAGGAACAACCCAATCCCAAAGTTAGTAGACAGAAAGAAATAATTAAAGTCACAGCAGAGCTAAAGGAAATAGAGATAAAAAATACAATACAAAAGATCAATAAAACAAAACGTTGATTTTTTGAGAGGAGAAACAAAATTTAAAAACCATTAGCCACACTAATTTAAAAAAGAGAAGACCCAAATAAAAACCAGAAATGGAAGAGGAGACATCACAACTGATACCACAGAAATACAAAGAACTGTTAGAGACTATTATAAACAACTATATGCCAACAAATTTGAAAACCGGGAGGAAATGGATAAATTTCCAGACATATACGAATTACCAAGATTGAATCAAGAAGAAACAGAAAACCTGAACAGACCAATAACAAGCAACGAGATTGAAGCAGTAATCAGCAGTCTTCCAACAAAGAAAAGCCCAGGACTGGATGGCTTCACTGCTGAATTCTACCAAACATTTAAGGAGGAATTAATACCAATTCTTTTCAAACTATGCCAAAAAATTGATATGAAGGTCATTCTCCCAAACTCATTCTATGAGGCCAATATCACCCAACAAAATATCACAACAAAAAAGAATATAGGGCAAATATCCTTGATGAACATAGATGTAAAAATGTAAAAATACTCAACAAAATATTATCAAATAGCAGCACATCAAAAACATTATGCAGCATGATCAACTGGGATTCATCCCAGGGATGCAAGGATGGTTCAACATATGCAAATCAATAATGTAATACACTGCAGTAATAAAATCAAGAACAAAAACCATAGGATCTCCTCAATATACACAGAAAAAGCATTTGACAAAATTCAACATCCCTTCATGACAAAGAAGAAAATTAGGTATGGAAGGATAGTATTCCAACAAAATAAAAGCCATATATGACAAACCCATTGACAATAACACTTTAAATGGGGAAAAGATGAAATATTTTCTCTTAAGAATAGGAACAAGACAAGGATGCCCACTCTCCCCACTCATATTTACCATAATATTAGAAGTATTTGCCAAAGCAATCAGGCAAGAGAAAGAAATGCAGAGTATCCAAATAGGAAACGATGAAGTCAAATTATCCCTGTTTGCAGATTACATGATATTATATATAGAAAATCCTAATGACTCTATAAAAAAAATTCTTAGAGCTGATAAATGAATTCAGTAGTATTGCAGGACACAAAATTAATATAAGAAAATCAGTAGCATGTTTATACTCAAACAACAAACTAGCAGAAAAAGAAATCAAGAAGGCAAGACCATTTACAATAACTACCAAAAAAATAAAACACCTAGGAATAAACCAAGGAGGTGAAAGATCTCTGCAATGAGAACTATAAAACACTGCTGAAAGAAATTAAAGAGGACACCAAAAGATAAAAAGACATTCCATTTCATGGAATGTAAGAATCAACATAGTGAAAATGTCCATACTACCATAAGTGATCTACAGATTTAATGCAATCCCCACTAAAACCAATGACTTTCTTCACAGAAATAGAGCAAACAATCCTGAGTCATATGGAACAACAAAAGACCCTTAACAGCCAAAGCAATCCTGAGGTTTGCAAAAAATAATGCTGGAGGTATTACACTTCCTGATTTCAAATTATATTACAAAACTATAATAATGAAAACAGCATGGTAGTTTTTATAAAAACAGACACGTGGACAAATGGAACAGAATAGAGATCCCAGAAATCAACCCATGTACTTACAGTGAATTGATCCTCCACAAAGGAACCAAGAACATACACTGGGGAAAGGACAGCCTCTTCAGTAAATAGTGTTGGGAAAACTAGATATCCATATGTAGAAGAATGAAACTAGACCCCTACATGTCACCATATACCAAAACCAACTCAAAATGGGTTAAAGACTTAAATATATGACCTGAAAGTATAAAACTCCTAAAAGAAACACAAGGGATGTAGGGCTGGGCAGAGACTTTATGAATAAGATCCCAAAAGCACAAGCAACAAAAGAAAAAAAGGTGGGATTATATCAAACTAAAAAGCTTCTTTACAGTCAAAAGAATGTGGACAATCTACAGAATGGGAGAAAATATTTGTGAACTAGAAATCCGACAAGGGATTAATATCCAGAATATGCAAGGAACCTAAACAACTTAACAGTAAAAAAAACAAATAATCCAATCAAAAAATGGGCAAAGGAGCTCAATAGATATCTGTCAAAGAAAGACATACAAATGGTCAATAGGTATATGAAAAATATTCAACATCATTAATCATCAGGGAAATGCAAATCAAAACCACTTTGAGATATCATCTCACCCTTGTTAGACTAGCTATTATCCAAAAGACTGAGAATAACAAATGCTGGTGAGGATGTGGAGAAAGGAGAACTCTTCTACACTATTGATAGGACTGTAAATTAGTACAGCCATTATGGAGAACAGTATAGAGATTCCTTAAACAGCTATTGATAGAACTACTAAAGGATCCAACAGTCCTACTGCTGAGTATATACCTAATAGAATGGAAATCATCATGCATGAAGACATACCTGCATTCTCATGTTCGTTGCAACTTTATTTACAATAGCCAGGGTCAGGAACCAACCTAAGTGTCCATTGATTGATGACTGGATAAGGAAATGTGGTATACATACACAGTGGAATACTACTCAGCCATAAAAAAAGAATGAAATTCTGTCATTTGCAGCAACATGGATGAGCTTGGAGAAAATTATATTAAGTGAAATAATCCGGGCACAGAAAGAGAAATGCCACATGTCCTCACTCATAATTGGGAGTTAAAAAATCAATAAATAAGTAAATAGCTAAACGAGAGAGAGAGAGAGAGAGAAAGAAAGAGAGAGAGAGAGAAAGAAAGAAAGAAAGAAAGAAAGAAAGAAAGAAAGAAAGAAAGAAAGAAGAAAGAAAGAAAGAAAGAAAGAAAGAAAGAAAGAAAGAAAGAAAGAAAGAAAGAAAGAAAGAAAGAAAGAAAGAAAGAAAGAAAGAAAGAAAGAAAGAAAGAAAGAAAAAGAGAAAGAAACCACAATAATATGTTGAACTTTCAGAAGAAGAGAACAGAATTGTGGTTACTATAAGGAGAAATGGAGAGAGGGAGAAAGAGATGGATTAATGAGAAATTGGTTAATGGATGCAAAGAATGATTACATATTATAATGACAAATGAGCCAACTATCCTGATTTGACTATCACATATTTTACAAATATTGATGGTCAACTTTATACACACAACTATGACCAATCAATTATGGTTCAATTAAGAAAAAAAATTACACATAAACCAATACTTCATTTTTATTATTATCCTAGTTTTCCATGTTCTTATTTAAATTTTCCTACTTAACCTCTCAAAAGACTGGGAGTCAAAGGCAAAGATATTTATCTTAGATCATTTACGTTTCTATTTTTTTTTTAAGTATTGGTCTTGGAACTATATACTTTAATACTTTATTAAGCATCCCAAAAAGAGCCCATGAATATTATATTTTTATTTAAATATACATAACAGTTTATAACCCATTTACTTAATTTTGCCTTTAATTCTCAGCTTTGTCTGAAATTAAAATTCCAACTGAAGCTTACTTTTTATGTGAGAAATGCTGCCCATCCATTTATTTTCAATAATTCTGATTCATTTAGTTCTAGATAATTAGATAATTTTGTTAATTACATCCAAACTGCCAATATTCAGCTTCAGTAGAATGTTTAATTCAATTATATCTGTTGACAAAATTGTCATGTTTTACCTTCTGTCACTTTGTTTTATGATTTCTCTATTGAAAAAAATAGTTTTTAATTTTTCTGTTTCTATTCATGTCTATATTTGTGTAGATATATATGTATTATATAGCATAAATTACATATTATGCATATTAGAAGAGATTTATTATGAGGAATTGGCTTATGTAATTATGGAGACTGAGAAGTCCCACAATCTGCCATCTGCAGCCTTAAGACCCAGGAAAGCTGGTGCTGTAATTCCAGTTTAATTCAAAAGTCTGGGAACCAGGGGAAGTGATAGTATAATTCCCATTCTAAGGGAAAGGGAAGACCAATGTTCCAGTTCAGCAGACAGGCAGGAAGAAAAAGCATCAAATTTCTCCTTCTGCTGCCTTTTTTTCCACTAGTTTTCAAGCTCTCCACTGATGGTATGATGCCCACTCATACTGTGGGGAGAAGGGGGTGGCAACCTATGTTACTGAGTCCACTGATTCAAATGCTAATCTCATTCAGAAATGCCTTCACAGACACCTCCAGAAATAATGTTTAATCTGGGCACCCCCTGTCCCAGTCAAGTTAACACGTAGTATTAACCGTCATAATATTTTCACAGTTCTTCATGTTTTTTTCTATTGTCTTTAATCATTTTTTACAACATAAATAATTTGAGTTTAACTGCCTTAAGGCTTATCATAAGTTTTCAATAAACATGCTTTTTTGAAAAATGTTCTAACATTATCAGTCATAAGATAATAATTTAACAATGTAGGAATAAGATTTTCAACTTTATATTTCATAGCTTGGATTTGAACCGATGTCTATATGAAGCATATGCGGATGCTCTCAGTATTACCATTTCCTTCAAAAATATTGACTTTATTTAGTTTTAAAAACCATGTTTACAACAATAATTTAGATTGACTGCAGTGACTGTTTTTGATATTCCAATCACATTTTGTTTTAATTTAGAGATCTATTTTATTGTGTTTTTAACTTTGACTTATCTCTCATTTGACTATGATATGACTTTAATAAGAATTTTCAAGGACACACAAGCAATATTTTTTGGAGACCACTACATAACTAGCAATGCTATTCTAATTTCTAATAAAAAGTAAGTTACATAATGCAAAAATTCTCAAGTCCTTAATATTTTCTCTTCAAACCCTGTAAAAACTGGCATTTACAGAAATGAGCTAGAGTTATGAGTAGGGGGTCAGCCCCTGCCACATAGAAGGATTTCAAGGATGCCTTGACATTGCTCCCTGTGGGAGGCAGAACAATAGGCCCCCGCAAAGATATCCTAATTCCCAGAACCTGTCTATATATTACCTTACATGGCAATAAGGGCTTTGCACACATGATTAAATTAAGAATCTTGAGATGCTGACATTATCCTGGATTGTCCAAGTGGGCCCCACATAATCACAAGAATGCTTATAAGTGAAAAAGAGATGCAAGGAGAGGAGAATCAGAGAACTCGATGTACAGATAGAAACAGAGATCAGAGTGATGCAGGGCCAGGACCAAGGAATGTGGGCTATAAATTGGAAAAGGCAAGGAAATGGATTCTCTTCTAGAACCTCCAGAAGGAATGTAGACTGACACACTTTAGAAAACTTTTTTCCAGAACTGTAAGATAATAAATGTGTGTTGTTTTCAGCTGCTGTTTGTGGTAGTTTGTTACAGCAGCAACAGGAAAGAAATACACTCCCCATTGATGACCTTACCATGCCATACCACATAAAGGCCTCAACATGCTGAGGCTGCTTGGCTGGAACAGAGAGAGAATCCCTCCCCACTCCACGCATAAGGGCTCTAACTTTTTACTAGGATGGGATTCGCCTACGATTCCATCATTTTTAAATGCTCTTTAATGCTATTTCCAGAGGGTCACCCATTCCCATGATAATCCTCAAAATCCCCAGAGTGTTTTCTCATTTCCAATTAGTCGGGCCTACTTGTTCCTTCCTTACAGGCTGGCATTTAACCCTTTGAAGGAAGATACTACAACCAAACACTGGAAGTTTAGTTTGTTTGCAACCCAGTCTCTGTAGGCAACATCAAGCACATGCAAACAACCCCTGTCTCACCACCATGGTTGGCACATTCCTCCAGTGCTGTATGAAGCAATGTGGCTAAGGCCAAAACTGTCCCAGTTTTAGGCCAGCAGCTGCCTATCTTGGATGCTGTGTCATTCTTCAAGTTTCAAGGGAGGATGGTTCCCCTTCATGGCTGCCTTTCTCTGTGCAACCATGCTCAGCCAAAGTACTGTTTCAGCCTTCCAGAGGTATCACACTTTAGGTTCACTGTTTTATCTCCCTCTGGTGTAAGAGGGCTAGATAAGGACTAATTTTGCTGTCAGCTGCATACTTACTCTAGGAACACTGGCCATGTGCAGAGAACAGCCCACTGGTGCTGTTTTCTAACACCTAGTGAAGTGAGTATCAAGGACTTCTTTGGTCTTCCCTGTTTCCAATCTTTGGTCAAGCGTGGTTCTGTCCATTCCATGAGTTTCAATAACTTTGAATCTCAGGAGAGTTTACAATTTCTATTTTTTGTCTCTCAGGAACAATCTAAGCTTTTTATGCCAAGCTGACCAATTCCTTCTCTGCAAATATTAACCTCCATATATTTAATTTTAAAAAGAATAGTTAAAAATTAATTTTGACTCACTGGTCACCCTGCTACATACACATATGCATGGTCAGGATGATTTTCAAAGGAGTTTCCTTGACCACCCAAGTCTCACAAAGACTTAGTGTGTAAATCATTCTCACAGTTTGGCTTGTGCTCTTCTGTCACTGATATGATGTAGGGTCTGTAGGGGCTGGCCAGAGGACAGAGCTCAGAGACAGATGCACAAGGCTTTGCCTCCTGTTCCCTCCAACCCTGTTTTAAATATTCTTTCCATTGAACATTCTTTCGTCCCCCTCTCTCTGCTTCTCGTGATTTGCACTCCTTATAGCATTGAGCCATCAGCCTGTCTGGCCACATCCTTGATTGTCATTTTGAGTAGGCATCATGTAATTTCTTTACTTTGAATGTTTATTATAAAACATTGACTGTGTGCTTTCAATCATTTTACGATAATGTATTTGGCTATATACACATAAAAGATTATATGACAAAATGCTAATAAAATTATTTAAAGATAGTGGATTCTTATGTAATTTTCACTACATGCTTATCTTTATTAAGGTTTCTAAAATGAACACATATTATTTTATAATAAAAAAATCAATTTTTGCAAAAATTTCTAAATGCTGTTTGCTGTCCAGTTAATCAGCTTATAAGCTTTGATTACACAACAAACACAGTATCTAATGATATTAAAATAAAATACAACCATACCAATTATGTATTCACAAATTCACAGTCATATTATTCAACATCTTACACATTCTGAAACTTTATAGGAAATTTATAAAATTCCCAGTTCCTTTTGTAAAACTCAATTGAATATTTCATGTCTATTTTGTATTATTAATTGGTAAAAAATGAACCACCTCAAGAGAATTGAAAGAGAATTTTTCCTTTACTATCCCTTTCCTTGTTCACTAAAACATGACACAGATTGTTTTCATAGCACTAAATTATACATACAATGAAGTCTATTAAAGAAACATACACTAAACATTCCAATTTCAGAAATCACAAGGGCAAAAAGAAAAATGAGGACGTGTCTCTGGTTCATTGCATGAAGTGTCAGGCATCTCGTGCAGCACAGTGAGAAAATGATTATTCCTGAATTTTATATCAACTCAAGTCTCCTAAAAGCTCTTTCTTGTACAGCTGCTAAATGATCAATAGTATTGCATTGATAATTTTCTCAAAACACATTGCTAAACAGGAGAACACTGTGTCAGAGAGAAAGAGTTTGAAGTTCAGGGAAACAAAACACTTTTTCATAGTTCTGAAAGAAACATAGTGAGTATGAAGGAGTTGTATAGACTCCACATCATTTTCTCATAGCAAACAAGAATGTGCCAGTCCCAATTTTTCACTCTGTATTTATCATCCAACGAAAACACAGAACTTAGTATCATAAGTTTAAAGCTTAGTAAGTTTATTTTCAATACTCAGTGCGTGTGTGTGCATATATACACACTTAGATGTGTGTATGCGTACATATATATATATATGTATACAAACATTCATAAATACATATGTAATCTTGATTAGATACCTTAGATTGAAGGTTTTAGTGTAGATATCAAAAAACAGATATTTCATTTTGAAATTTTACTACCAACTTGCTTTGTGACTTTTAGTGTTTCTACTTTCTTTTTTTAAATTTTAACATTTACTCATACATATTTGTGGGGTACAGTGTGTTGTTTCAATACATGAATATACTGCATAATGATTCACTTAAGGTAGACAGCATAGTTATGTACCTGTTAATCCACTACTTCTCCTCCCTCCTCTCTCCTTCTGCTTCCAGCCTCTGGTAACCATTATTCTACTCTTTACATCTGTGAGAACCAGTTTTTATTTTATTTTATTGTTTTCAGATTTCACATATGAGTGGGATCATACAGTATTTGTCTTTCTGTGCCTGACTTACTTCACTTAACATGATGGTCTCCAGTTCCATCATTGTTGCTACAAATGACAGAATTTCATCTTTTTAAAGCTGAATAGTATTCTATTGTGTATATATATATCACAGTATTTTTCATCCATTCATTTGCTCATGGACATTTAGCTTGATTCCAAGTCCTGGCTATTGTAAATACCGTTGCCATGAAGATGGGAGTGCAGGTGTCTTTTCGATATACTGATTTCATTTCCTTTGGGTATATACACAGTAGTGGGACAGCTGGGTTGAAAGGCAGATCTATTTTTAGTTCTCTGAAGAAACTCCATACTGTCTTCCACCATGGCTGTACCAATTAACATTGCCACCAATAATGTAGGAGAGTTCCCTTTTCTCCACATCCTCGCCATTCTCTGTCATGTTGATAATTGATAAATAGCTATTCTTTCATTCTTTTTTTTAAACATTTACTTGAACATATTTGTGGGGTGGTATGGTGTGTTGTTTCAATGTGTGCATATACTGCATAATGATTGGTAGATAGCATTGTTATGTAATAGCCATTCTAACTGGAGTGAGGTGATATCTCATTGTGGTTTTAATTCATATTTTCCTGATGATTAATATTATTGAGCATTTTTTCTTGTGCCTACTGGCTGTTTATATGTCTTCTTTTGAGAAATGTTTGTTCAGGTCCTTTGCTTTGAAAGGCAAAGAAAAATATTTTTATTTTTTTAATTTTAATTTATCAATATACAATTTGTTTATTTTCATGTTGTTGTTGTTGTTTGCTGTTAAGTGGTTTGAGTTCCTCATATTTTCTGGATATTACCTCTTGTCTGATATGTAGTTTGCAAACACTTTCTCCCACTCTGCAGGTTGTCTCTTCACTTTGTTGATTGTGTCCTTCACTGTGTAGGAGCTTTTTAGGAGTTTTTTCATTTAGTTTTGTGCAGAACTTTCCATTTCCCCAACTCTTAGCAAGGTTGTCTGTTGTGGTGGGAAAAGCATTGACTTTAATGAATGAAAAACTGGGCTCAAAACAGAACTCCACCACTTATCCTTTAAGTCGTCCCAAGCAATTTATTTATATTCTTCTTCATCTGTGAATGGTCAGCTTCCCAAACTGAGAATAATAAAAATTATAACAACCTCATTTGATTGAAGGAAGATGAAATCAAGTCTACAGGTTTTGCCAGCCAGTGATATAAAACAAAATCACATTTTCTATAATTCTCAAATTCTAATGGCTCTAGTATGCATCTGCTATACATCAGGAAATGTGTATTTTCAAAAATTTCTTTGGCTCAGATAGTACCAAAAATCTCATGTTCTGTAGACTAGTTCATTGCCATTGTAACCCCCAACAAAAGATTACCAAATAGAATTTAACAGCGTAAAAAACTTTACACACCAACTACCTGGGATTTATCATAGGTGTTTAAAGCTGGCTTAGCATTCAAAAATCACTGTACTCCACCACATCAGCAGCCTAAAAAGAAAACCGTATATTAATTGACTAAGAAAAAGCATTTGACAAAATCCAACACCCGTTCATGATGAGAAGTTTCTCGAAAGTAGGAATAGAGAGAATCTTCCTCAACATGTTAAAGAATATCTAGAAAAAACTTAACAGTTAATATCAGACTTAATAGTGAGAGAGCGGACACATCCCTTTAATGTCATGAGTAAGACAAGAATGTTCTCTCACCACTCCCATCCAACATCATGCTATTTAAATCTTAGCTAATACAATAAAACAAGAAAGATGTATAAATGGTATAAAGATTGGAAAGAAAGAAATAAAACTGTCTTTTCTCACAGATGACATTATTGTTTATATAGAAAGCCCCAAAGAATATGCAAGAAACAAAATAAAACAAACCACGAAAACCTCCTGTAAATAATAAACAAGTACGGCAAGGTCACAATATACAAGGTCAACATAAAAATGTCAATTGCTTTCCTATATACGAGCAATGAGCAATTTGAATTTGAAATTAAAAATATATATGTATTGTTTTAATAGCACCCCCCCAAAAATGAAATACCTAGTAATAAATGTAATAATATATAAACAAGTCTATATGTAGAAAATTACAAAACACTGATGAAAAAATATAATAAAAAATAAATTGACAGATATTCCATGTTCATGGTTTGGAAGATTGAATATTGTTAAGAGGTCAATTATTTATAAATTTATTTATCAGTTTATCAGAACCTCAATCAAAAGACCAGAAAGCTATTTTGTACATATCAACATCTTATTCTAAAATGTATATGAAAAGACAAAGAACCTAGAATAGCCAACACAATATGGAATAAAAAGATCAAATTTGGAGGGCAAACTTTCAAGAATTATTATGAAGCTACAGTAATTGAGACAGCATGATTTGGTAAAAATAAACAAATCAATAGAACAGGATAGGGAGCCCAGAAATAGACCTACTCAAATATAATAAACTGATTTTTGACAAAATTAACACATTCTTAGTTAACAGTGGATCTTTGCATTCAGTGCCAGGTTGGGGGCAGGGCACAAAATTAACATAAGAAGATATATAGCATTTAACATTAAAATGTTTTTCTTCTGAAATGACCGTTTTTATTAGTTATGAGCCATACACTTAGTTTATTTTGAAATTTTAAATTATATTCAAGGAATGATATTTTTATGTTGATGAAAAATGAAATGTTTTTTTTTTCCTGAAGTTCGAAAAGCACACTGATCTGCAATGTGCGTAGCACTTCTGCTGGATGTTGTAAAAGCGTAAGATGAGATTTTTGTCCCAAAGGTGCTTACAGTCCAGTAGAGGTATAAATATATAAATAAATAGCCAATAAAAAACTGAAAGTGATCAATTTTATTAGTAGAAGATTAAACCCAAAATATATTGCCATAAAAGTAAATATTGCTTAAGTCAGAATCTTATCAAAAAGACTGTAAAATCCAGACTCAGCTTTCCAGGATAATATGTACATCACAATTATGAACCAGATTATTATAAATGAAAAAAATAATTTTCAAGGGTTAAATTTTATTTTCCTAAAGAGAATTCCTATCTCAGTAAAATCACATTGCAAAGTACTTCACTAAAACAGAGATTTACTTCCCCTGCTGTTGAAATTGTTTTCTGTATCAGACCGTAAAAAGATCACTTGCAATCTATGTGAGGGGTAAGAGTTATAACATGTAACATCAGATGATAGAAGTTGGGAAAGGCGTTACTATGAGGTTATGATAAAATTGGGTTGGGGATGCTTAATGCCTGGATTGTAAAACTTATGTTAAATCCTAGCAGAAAGGCCTGGGTTTGAGGTCCCTTGTTGATACAAAAGATAAAGCTAAATTACCAAAAAAAAAAAAAAGATCTAAGTAATAAGTATATTTGAGGATAAGCTCTGTGGAAATTGTGGTCCAGAACTCTAGATCAATGGCCTGAATCTGGAATCTGAATTTGTAACTTTAGAGAGTTTGACGGAGCTCTGCAGTAGACGTGATTGATGTGGTTCATAGGCTGCATTCTACCTTTCTATGTGCCTCCTGTTCTGAAGGGCTGAGAGATGAGTCACATCTCTCTGGCTCCCTTGCAGCCAGAATTGTGTATATGAAATAATTTCCACCAGTGATGCAGAATCTCAGGAGACTGGGAAGATCAAAGCGAGGCAGAGGACACCTTTCATCACTGTGTTCTCCCGTTGAGCAGTATGGTGGAAACATATGGGAAGCAAGGAGGCCGTGGCAACCAAGCTCACACTCCTCCCAGTCATTCCTTTCATAGATGTTGAGACAAAGTTGGGGCAACAGAGGCACCTGCAGTCATAGGAAATTTCTGGCCCTATAAAAACTTTGTAGTTTGTTTATAAACTCAGCAATTCCAGTTGTGCCCTACTTCTTCTTTGCTCTCTCAAAGATTTTTCCCTATATTCAAACTTTTTCTGTGTAAAATACCCACAGTAGCTCTAGTTCCTAAACTGAATCTTTGCTAGTATTAGACTTACCTTTTTTTGTTCAAATATTTTAAGATAACTTGAGTTATTTATAGTTATGATATTTATGCAAAATATGTAGTTTTCATTAAATAGTATTTAAAAGCTAAAGAAAATACAATTTATTTAATCTACATGTAAAGATTTTTAGGCTCATAAAACAGATTTAAGTGCTTATGAAGTCCTTTTTATTTGAGTTATAGATTTGTCTTGTTCTATAATTAACGCTCTTAAGAAAATTAGATATATTAGATTTAAGATTTTAGTGTGAAATAAAGATATTCATTAATCAACTTTTTAAACTGTATTAAAATCCAGGGAATTTTGTTGGGTAAATCTATAAGCTAATCGAACATAGAATAAAAATAAATGAGTATTTTAATTTAAGCAAAAAATTAATAGATTTGATTTTAAAATAAGATTACAAGTTAGGCTTAAAGAGTTGGTTTTTAAATCCAATTTATTAAAATTGTAAATTTTAACACAAGTAATTGTAAGTACATTTTCCATATGCTGAAGTTTTCCCTTCTCAATACAATGCAATACAAAGTGACAGTCTGTATCCTTGAACTTCACCTTTTTCTTATTCCTACAATGTAACAAATTTCTACCATGTGCAATTAAAATAGTCTATATGTGCAATAAATACCTGCGGGCTCTTGATTTTGAAATTGTGCTCTAGTACACCATAATTTTACTATATTATTTTGTGAGGAGACTTCATGACACCATAAGGTAGAAGAATGAAGCAAAAGGAAATGAATTGTCAACATTTTATCAGTAATTATAATTAGGAAACTTCTTACAGAAAGACTACCATAGACACACAAGCTAGAGATGGAGGCATAGACTCAAGAAAGCATAAGGAGAAACAGAAAAGCAGCAGCTAGTATAGTCAGGAATCTGTGTTCGGCAGGGCCCCCAAAGCCAGCTTCATCGTGGGTCTGCTTTACCCCAGCATTTAGCCTCTGGTAACCCCAGTTCTGTTCACTCCTTTTGAAAATTCAACGTATTACTGTGATTTTGTATCTTTCTATTTTTTTAATTAGTTTATTTTTTAGCTCCCAGTTATGAGTGAGGACATGTAATACTTCTCTTTCTGTGTCTGGCTTATTTTGCTTAACATGATTTTCTCTAAGTTCATCCATGTTGCTGCAAACGGCAGTATTTCATTCTTTTTTGTGGCACAGTAGTATTCCATTGTTTATGTAAACCACATTTTCCTTATCTACTCATCTGACAATGGACAATTAGGTTGATTCCAACTCTTGGCTATTGTAAATAGAGCTGTGAAAAACATAGGAGTACAGCTATCCCTTTGACATGATGTCATATAATTTCCATTCCTTTGGGTATATACACAGCAGTGGGATTGCTGTATCATATGGCAGTTCTATCTGTAGTTGTTTGAGGAACCTCCATACCGTTTTCCATAACTGCTGCACCAATTTGCAGCCCCACCAACAATTTAGGAGGATTCCCCTTTCTCTGCATCCTCACCAGCCTTTGTTACTCTCTGTCTTTTTGATAACAGCCAATCTAACTGGGGTTTTTTGTTTTTTAGTTGTATATATTTAAGTTATACAGCTTAATGATTTGATATACATATACAGTGTGAAATAATCACCACGATCAAGCAGATTAACATATCTATCACCTCACATAGTTACCTTTTTTCTTTGTGTGCATGTGTAGGGGGAGTGAGAACACTTGGGATCTACTCTTTCATATTGTTGCACTGTTCCTTCATCTTCCCAAATCTTTACCAAATCCACCTATTCAAATGCTGCTGTATGAGTACTTTGGCAAAATTTAATACAATTAAATTTTACATTCAGACCAATATGATATGAATCAGGTGCCACACAAATAAGACTGGAAAAACAATCTTTAAAAAGAATAAAATCTGTGACCTGGAACTAGAGAAGAATAAGAAAGTGTATGCCCTCTAGGAAGTCATAAAAATCTCAATAAAGATATTGTGAACTTCAATGGTGAAGAAAGAGGATTTTGATGATCAGCAAGATGATGAACAGGGTAGCCCAAGGAATTTGGGGAAATCATTTATATGTGGACATCCTCTGAGGAAGACTTTAAACACTAAATTTGGGATCATTCCTTAATTCCTTAGTAGGAAACCATAAAGTCACTTTAGCAACTACAATGGTTTCTCCCCCACCTGACCCAACAAAATGTCATATTAAGATTCTTAACAATGTCTGTATGCTAATATCACTCCTAAAAAGGTTTAGGAGTTGCCTTCAAAATAAGCAACTGAAACATATTCCTCAAGTAGTCTGTATCTCCAATTAGACAGTGAAGTGTTGCTATAGATAGAGATGTTGCTATAGAAATGTATAGCTGGAAAATGTGCTTCTTGACAGTAATGAAACTGGCTGCTTTTTATTTAAATGTGTTCTGATATGAAAGTAATAAGTAATAAGGAGCCTCTCAAATAACTCCTTTAAATCTCTCATCAGTTTTATTCCAGCTGTGGCACACCTTTGGAGTTATTAAACTTAAGCTTTACTTGTCAAATCCTGACAAGTACTGTATCCTCTTAAAAGGGAATTGAAGCATCTTGTAAAGATAGTGATGCCATCCGAGATCTGGTGTTTGAAAGTGAACCTGTCATGAATTCTAAGTGTGGCTCACATAATACCATTCTCTGCGTATGTCAAACCAGGATTCAGATAGCGAGAATGCTTAACCGTATTCAACAGGGCTTAATGTTTTGTCAGTCATTTATCTTTACATTGAAAATGTACTGTCAGCCAGAAGTAAACTTCTACTAAAATGAATGACAAGCCTCCAAAGGAAAAGTTCCCTCTTCCCCAACCATAAAGTATGCACAGAGAACAAAGAGATCATTTTGTTTTCCTCTTTTAACTAACAGAAACTGCACTACCCAGAAATTCTCTTTGGCATGTGTAAATACCAAATAGGTTTGTTTTTCCAAGGTTAGTTTTCAAAGGACATGTTTATAACTTGGGTGTAATGCTTAACAATTAGAAGCAAGATGTATACCAAACTCACATTTATTGGAATGCAAATAACCAACAGACTTAAGTAACTGGTATTTTAGACAATTTTAAATGGCCTAAAAAAAGGTTAACCTGTCACTTCAAGAATTTTCAAGAAAATCGAACTTATAAATAAGTTTCAAGCAAAGACTGGGACATGTCTGTTTGTTGATTTAAGAAAGGTAAAAGACCGTCAAGGACAACTGCTGCTGATACCACAGGTGGCAAACAAGGGACACAGAGGTCACTAAGGAATAGAAAACTATGTGACAAAGGGAAGGGAAAGGCATGTAAATTTATTCTTTGGCATATATTTTATCCTTTGAGGCAGTGTAACTGCAAAAGGAAGAGAATATGCATAATTGCAAATCTAATCAGAGCTGGGAGGCAGTAAGGGTAAATTCAGGAGGTTCTGCAGGTAAAGGAATTGTTGTTTCCTGGATCTCAGAAATTTGTGCTGGGCATGTTGATCTCATACTTATACAATAGCCAGCGCATGGTAGGTGCTCAATACTCTGAATAAATGATTTCTGAGCCTTCTCTAAAATTGATACCAGATAACTGCTGGGCATATGGGTGACAGAATAGGATAATATGGACTTTGGTCTCAGGGTGACTTTGGTTTGAACTCTGATTCTGCATTTTGAACCATGTAAATTCTGTGCCCTCAACAAGTCACTTGACTTAACTAAGCTTAGTTTTCTTAGTATACTAAGGTATAAAATGAGGATAATCATAGGGATGAGCTATAAAGAGCTGCTGAGATGATTAATTAGGGTAAGGCATAAAAACATTTAACACAAACAGTAAGCTCTCTCACAATGGTGTCTAAAAATGTACTGATGACTTAAGTCAACTGACTTTTTTACATTTTTCTATATTGAAATTATTTTAGACTTATGGAAGACTGACCAAAAAAAGTAGTACACAGGTGTTCTCATATATCAAGGGTCTGCAAACTTTTTCTGAAAAGGGTCAGATAGTAAATACTTTAGGCTTTGCAGGCCAGATGGCCTCAGAGTCACAATGACTCAACTCTGGCATTGTAGTGTGAAAGCAGCCATAGACAATATGTAACCCAGGCACAGTTCTGATCTAACAAAATTTTACAAAAACTGGCAATGGGCTAAATTGGACCTATGGGTCATAGTCTGCCAATCCCTAAACTAAACTATAAACTTTACTCAGATATTACCGGTTTTGACACTAATGTTCTTTTTCTCTCCCAGGATTCAATCCAGGATAACACAGCATCACGACTCTTTGGTCTCCTTCAGTCTATGATAGTTGTGTGGTCTTTTCTTGTCTTTGATGAACTTCACACTTCTGAAGAATACTGGCCAAGCATTTTGTAGAATGTCCCTCAATTTAGCTTTGTCTTACATTGAGGAATAATTTTACTGAAGTCATGAATTTTTTGGAAAACTACAAAGAAGTGATATTTCCTCCAAATGGCATCATATCTGGCATGTGTAATATCAGGATGAGTTATTACTGGTGATGTTAACTATGATCACTTGGTTAAGGTGGTGTGTGCCAGTTTTCTCCAATGTAAAAATTATTTTTTCCTTTCTAAATTCTATTGGTTAAAAGCAAATCTCTAAGTCAGCCCCCTGAAAGGTAGAGGAACTAAGCTCCACCTCCTGGGGGGAAGACTATCAAAGAATTGTGGACATATGCTGAAAATACCACAGTAATCAATAAATATTTTGATGGACATACTATAAGGTTATGCAAATATACTGTTACTCCTTAATATTTTGTCCACTGATTTTTAGCAAGCATGAGTGTCTTCTCTATAATAATTATTATAGTACTACATAGTGTACTAGTAACTATTTTCTATTTTCCTCATTCCTTTTACAGTTATTGAAGTTCTTCTGTAAGGAATGTGTATCATTTTTCCCTATTTATTTATTCATTCAACTATTCAATCATTTATTTATACCAGTATGCACTTAAGGATATTTATTTTATTCTTTGGCTACTAACCCAATACTATCATTTATTTTGCTGCTCACATTTTGCAGCTTTGGCTTCTGGAAGCTCTCTCAGGATGGCTCCAGTGTACTTTGACATGCCCCCATCTTTTTATTACTTCCTTTTTTCTGTTTTGTTTTGTTTTAAGCACTTCCTAACTTTCTGGTACCACAAAGGACTGCAGGCTTATCTTTATTTTCCTTCTCCGTATCTAAAATCAGTCATTTGCTCAAGGAGACTTGTTCATTCTATTGGAGATTAATATTTAGAGATCTGGGCGCTAGTTGTGTTCATTGGTACTGGAGTTTCATGCTTCAAGGTCCTCTCAGAGAACAGAGCTAGGAAATGTAAGTATGTATATTCACCCATGTACATACACATCTCTAATTTAGGATTGCCAAATAAAATACAAGATTTTGAGTTAAATGTGAATTTCAGATAAACAATTATTTTTTTTAGTATATATGTGTATCTTCCAAATATTGCATGGGACATGCTTACAGAAAAAAATTATTTCTTACTTATTTGAAATTCACTTTAACTGGATATTCTGTATTTTTAGTTGCTAAATCTAGCAACTATGTATTCCTTTTTGTGTGTATGTATATATATATATATATATATATTTCTGAATGTACATTAAAACAAACATGAATTCATACTGATATCACCAATTTTAATCTGGTATCATAGGGTTCTTTCTAGCCTACCCTATCTTGCTTATTGTTACTTCTTTTTTTAACAGTAAGAAACCTGGTTCTTATTATCTATAGTATACTTATTTATTCAATCATAGTTTACAAATAAAGTAGTTTAAGAGTAGCAAAAACATAGCCTGTGAAAAATAAATTGATCAACTAGCATACAGATTTTTGTGGACAATTTTTAGTTTTAGTTTTATAGTATCCAGCTGAAACAAAAAAAAATTAGGTCAATTATTTTCTTCCCCACTACCTTTAGTGAGGTTTTATTTTTCCTAGCCTGCATTCCATTCTGCAATTCCCCAAATTTTGATTAATTTTTCTTTATTTACATATAATGAAAGTCATTCTTTGTCATCTACAGTTAAGGCATTCTTTGTCTTTTACAGTTTTATGGGTTTAGACAAATAAGTAAAATCCTGTAACCACCACCATAATACCACACAAAACAGTTCAATTACCCTAAAAATTCTCTTATGCAGCCCTTTTGTAGTCAGCCTTTACTCTCACCTCCAGCCTCTGGCAATCACTGACCTATTTTTCATCTCTATGGTTTTATCAGAATGCCATATAAATAAAATATTATGTAGACTTATGAGTCTGTTTTCTTTTGTTCGGCGAAGTATATATAAGATTTATTAATTCATGCTATTGCATGAATCAATGATTCATTCCTTTTTATTGCTGGGTAATAGCTCTTTCTTTTTCTTTCTTTCTTTTTTTGTGGCTTGCCAGTAGAGGGATCAAACCCTGTGTTATCAGCACCACACTCTAACCAAATGAGCTAACCAGACAGCCCCACTCAATAATATTTCACAGTATGGATGTAGCCCAGTTTTGTTATCTGTTTACCTGTTGAAAGATATCTGGGTTGCTTACAATTTTCAGAGATTATAAACATTTGCATACAGTTTTTTGTGTAGACATAAGTTTGCAATACTCCTCAGTAAAGACCTATAGTGAGATCACCAGGCCCCACGGTAACCATGTATTTAACTTTATAAGAACACTTTGTTTCCAAAGTGGCTGCACCATTTTGTATTCCCACCAGCCGTGAATTAGAGTTTCTATTGCTCTGTGCTCTCATCAGCACTTGGTATCATCAGGTTGTCTCATTTTAGCATTCTAGTAGGTCTGTGGTAATATCACACTGTGGTTTTAATTTGCATTTCCCTAGTAAATAACGATGTCAAGCATCTTCATATATGTTCATTCGCCATTTGAAGGTCTTCTTTGGTGAAGTGTCTGTTCAGATTCTTTGCCTACTTTCTTATTTCATTTTTTTCTAATGGAATTTTAACAATTTTTTATATTTTCTGAAAACAAGATATTTATTGGATAAACATGATTTACAAATATTTCCTTTCTGTCTGTGGATTATCTTTTCATTTTCTTAACAATGTCTTTTGCAGAGCAAAATTTTAATTTTAATAAAGAACAACACATTAATTTTTCTGTTATAAATCATGTTTTTGGTGTTATATCTAAAAACTCATTACCAAACCCAAGTTAATGCAGATTTGCTCGTATGTATTCTTCTAGAAGTTTTATAGTTTTACATTTTATACTTAGGACTAAGATCCATTTTTAGTTAATTTTTGTAAAAGGTGTGAGGTATGTGTAGAGGTTCTTTTTTTTTTTTTTTTATCTTTTTTTGCATATGATTTTCTTGAAGTTCCAGCACCATTATTTGAAAAGACTATCCTTTCTTCATTGAATTGCCTTTACACCTTGTCAAAACTGGTTTATTAATATAGTGGTCTATATTTGTGTGGGTCTACTCTTATGCTCTCTGTTAAGTTTCACTGATATATGTATCTTTCCTTTCACCAACACCATACCACATTATTACTGTAGTTTTATAGTAAGTCTTTAAATCAGGTAGTATGTCTTCTAAATAATACTTCTTTTTAAAAATTGATTTCGCTCTTCGTTCCAATTTTAGTATATGTGCTGCCGAAGCGAGCACTGATTTCGCTCTTCTAGTTTCTTTGCCTTTCCATGTAGGGTTTAGAATCAGCTTATTGGTACCTTTTTTTTTTTTTTTAAGTTTGGAGTTTTGATTGGAATTGTATTAAATTTACAGATCAAATTGGGGATATTTGACATTTTAATGACAGTCTTCTAATCCATGAATACAGGGTATATTACTTCATTCATTTAGATATTCTTTGGTTTCTTTCATCAGAGTTTTGTAGTTTTTGGCATTCGGAACCTGCACTTTTTTATTTGACTTATATCTAATAAACGTTTCATTTTTTAGTAATTGTAAGGGTTTTTTTAAAATTTTAAATTGCAGTCGTTCATTTTTGGTAGGAAAATGGTTGGCTTTTGAATGTCGATCATGTGTCCTGCAAACTTGCTAAACAGATCTGTCCTTGTGAATGAATGCTTCATGTTCACTTGAACAATGTGTATTCTTCTGTTTTTTAGTGGAGTGTTCTATAAATGCCAATTAGGTGAATTTTGTTGATAATGTTGTTCAGGTGTTTTATATCTTTACTGATTTTGCCCCAACTTGTTCTATCAATTTCTGATATATGAGTGTTTAAGTCTCCAGCTATAATTGAGTGCTTTTTTATTTCTCCTTTGGATCTAGCAGTTCTTTCTCATATATTTTGAAATTTTGTTGTCAGGTGTATGCATATCTAAAACTGTTATGCCTTTTGGAAACTTGAAGCCTTTATCACTATGTGATGTCCCTATTTTTCTCTCATAGTATTATTCATTCTGAAGTCTACATTGTATAAAATTATATGTGTGAAAATATAGCTACTCCAACATTTTTTTTTCTTTTGGTTAGCATTTCCATGGCAAATCTTTCTCTATCCTTTCACTTTTCACTTATTTTTGTTTCATAATTGATTTCTTATAGACAGCATACAGTTGACCAGGCTTCTTATATAACCTGACAAACTGTCTTTTAACTGATGTGTTTAAACCAGAAACTGGCAAATAATGTTTATGGGCCAAATTCAGTCCAGCACTTTTTTTCTCTTTGGCATGGCACACAAGCTAAGAATGTTGTATTTATAAAAATTGAAAAACTTCAGGAATTGATTAATATTTTGTGACATATAGAAAGTACATAAAATTTAAATTTTATGGAATTTAAAATTCAAATTATATAAAATATAAATAATGTTCTTTTGGAGCACAGCCATGGCCATTCATTTATGTATTATCTATGGCAAGGTCAGTGTGGAATAGTTGTGACAGAAATATTATAGCCAGTAAAGTCTCAAATATTTACCTCCTGGCTTTTTGCCAGTGAAAGTTTGCCAGTTCCTGGTTTACAGTGTTCAAATTTGGAGTGTATGGAATCACAATCTCTCATCTTGCTATCTTTCTTTTTGTTGTTCTTTGTTTATTTTACTTCTTCAGCCTACTGTCAGTTTAACTGCACATTTTGTGTGTGTGTGTGTGTGGGTGTGTGATTCCATTTTCTCTCCTTTATTGGTTTATTATTTATATCCCTTTTAAAACTGTTTTTTGTAGTTGCCTTAAGGCTTACAATATACATGTTAAAATAATTGGAGCCTAACTTTAAGTACTATTACATTACTCCACATACAGTTTTAGGACCTTATAACAATATGTTTCTAATTTCTCCCTCTGATCCTTTGTGCTATTGTGGTCATGTATTTTACTTTAACGTATGCTATAAACACACAATACAATCATACTTTTTTTCTTTAAAAAGTTCTTTTTTGAGCAATTAAAAAAAGAAAAAAGAAATTATTTTACCTTCATTTATTCTATTTCCAATGCTATTCATTTCTTACTGTATGTCTAAATTTCTGACAGTGTGCTGTAACTCTTACACTTGCTCCTCTGTAAGTAATAGGTATTTTTCTCTGTCCACCTTCAAGATTTATCTTCATCTTTTTTTTCAGCATTTTTAATATGGTGTTATGTCCTCATTGATGTTTTCTGAATTTCTTGGATATAGTGCTTGGTGTTTGTCATTAATTTTGAAAATATTTGGCCATTACTTCAAATATTTCTTCGGCCCCTCTTTTTGTCTTCTGAGATTCTGATTACATGCATGTTAGACCATTTGACATTCCATCATGGCTCTTGGATGTTCTGTTTGGATTTTTTTTTTTTCACTTGTTAACTCTGCATTTCTTTGGGTAATTTCTATTGCACTATCTTTAGGTTCACTGATTCTTTCCTCAGCTGTGTCAAATCCATTAATGAGCCCATCAAAGGCATTCTTCATTGTTGTTACTTTTTATATTCTTAACATTTCCATTTGATTCTTCCTTACAGTTTTCATCTCTAATGATGAAATTACCATCTTATCTTGCGTGTTGTATATATCTTTCAATACACCAAGGTTCATCAGCTTTGACACTATGTATATATGGAGCTACACAATTCTTTTTTATGGGGGGGGGCTATCTTGTGCATTATAGAATGCTTAGCAGCATCCCTGGTCACTACCTATTAGGTGCCAGTAAAACCTGCCCTCCAACACACACACACCCACAGACAGTTGTGACAACCAAATATGTGTACCAACATTACCAAATACCTACTAAGTAACAAGATTTTCTTCAATTGAGAACCACTGCGTCACATCCCTTAGCATGCTAATAAATAAATTCCCTCTCTAGTAATTAACATCATATCTGTATCAGATCTGAGTTTGATTCTGATGATTACTTTGTCACTTTAGATTGTTTTTCCTTGCCTTGTTACATGCTGCATAATTTTTGTTGAATTTCTACATATGTACAGGATTGTTGACATTGAGGCAAATATATTTTCTGCTTGAAAATGACTACACCTTTTCCTCTGGTAAGCATTTAATGAAGGGTCTTGTTAGTCAGGAGATGAGCTGCATTTGTTGTTTTGTTTGTGGTATTTGTTGTCTCAAATGTGTTGTTGCTACAGTTACCCTTAATGCACTACCGGCTTCAAATTCCTCTGCAGAGTACGTTGAGTTTAGGGTGTGGGCTAGTCTGCAGGAGGGTTTTTCTCAGTACCTGCTTCCATTTGGCTTTGGATCTCTTTTTTACAATGCTCCCCAGAGAGAATCTGTTTCAGATGTATTCAGCTATTTGTTTTTTCAATCTATGCGTGTTAGCCTGAGGGGGAGGGTCTGAAAAGGGAGGAATTTTCTGATGTTCTGACTAAACCTCATTCTTAGGCGGGCACTAGATTGTGCCTAGGTGTTGTGGCTTTCATACGTTTTCATTTCTTCCAGCTGTAATGCTGGCTCTGGAGTGTATTCTTGCCCCTTCCCAGAGGTTTTTCTCCTGTTGTAAGGATGGGAGCCATGTCCTTCCCAGCTCTCTACATCTTTGAGCTCTCAGCTGACATTTTAAAAAATCCTTTAAATATACTCAAGGATATTGCTAAGATTAGATAAAAATAGGTAAGTCCTTATGTTACCAATATATAGATTTGCAACAATTATGATATCAGTGCATAGGACAATAATAAAAAAAAAGTCATTTAAAATCTAATTACAAAGGCTACAACAGATGTTTTGCAAATGTTAATGGCTTAGCTGTTCTAATGCTAAAAATATGCTTTATTTAAATAAAGGTCAATGACACAAGGAATGAATTTTATTAGATTTATATCAGTAGTTCTATAAGAAAGAAAAACTACAGCATGGCATTTATAAATAGCATCACTATACAAGTTGGCTAGAAGAAAAATCCAGGGTGTGGGCATGGCATACAGGAAAAAAATGCTAAGAAATCCCAGCAGAACATGGAGAGTTCAAAAAGCAACCTTCAAACCACCCTTCAAGGCACAGCCAGAGAAAAATCTCTTCTAATTGTCATTTTCACAGAATGTCTATATCTACTTATGTTTACAAGGTGATCTCAATGGTATTTTTACATCTCAGCTTTGTATAAGCCAATGCATAATATTATAAAAATGTTTACAGACAGAAAATGCTACATAGGCCTAACAGAAAAATAACCGTTATATATAAACGTAAGTGGCTTCAAAAGAGCAGGAATATTGTTAATTTTTCCTCTGAGCATTTTTATGGGTGCAGACTTGCAAGTTGGGCCAGGAACTAAAGATAAATGTTGCCCTACATAATAGTGAGAGATGAGTGAGGAAAAGGGAGAGCAAGGTCAGGAGAAGAATAAGGAAGTTGGCAGCAGGCCGCAGTGCAACTAGGGTAGAAATAGCCACCGTGGTCTTTAGGTAGGAAAGAAACCATGTGATTGAAGTCATTGTGAGGTGAGCAAGGTGATCCTTTAGCGAAGCTTTAATAAAAATGTTGCTTCATGCAACTTCCTTTTATCAGTGGTGCTCTGGAATGTTATGATCCAAATGTGGAAACAGCTTCTACTGTTTCCCAGGGCAAAGATAAAGGACTTCCTTCAGAAGCAGGAATCAATGAAAAGGAACTTAAAGATGAAATCCCTTCACCTTTTGCCACCCCCACTCTATCTCATAGAACTCAGCAGTCGTGAAAGGGCTACTAGATTTTCACAGTTCCTGAGATGAGGCAACCTCCATGCCTCCCCTGTTTGCCAGCAGCAGTCTACACGTGTCTAATGCTTTGTAACATCTGAGTCTCATCGCCCACTTGTTGATAGAGTGTACCAGTCATCCGGGAAGCCATAAGACTGTAGTTGGTATTTGTGTTTCTGATCATTCACATGAAGAAAAGAACCTGCTTCCTCTTCTATCCATGCAGCTCCAAACACAGGAACCACAGAGCCCCCAAAGGAAACTCAGGCAGGACCTGTGCGACAAAATGTTTCAGGAAAAGTCATCATAGCAGTCTACTCATGCTGGTTCCTGTTGTGTTTATAGCTCATTGTACTTTGTAAGAATCTCGTTTTTTCCTCAAGATAACCCAGTGAGATGTGCAGTCCTATTCTCAAGGAACTCAAGTCTTCTGACTCCAAAACTAAAGTGCTACTTAACAATACAGCTGTATCTTCTTTATCTTCACACCACACCCAGGACTGCCCACTTAGAATTACACAGAATTATCAGGCACGGGTATTGGCATCTTTCAACATTACCATTAGTTGTATAGAAAAACATAGGAAAAGTTCCTTGAGAAAGAAATAATCCTTTTCCTTAAGCACAAAATGATGAGCTAATTGCCTAAAAACCTGAAAATAAGGACTGCAAACAATGTCATTAAATATTAAAAATATTTATGGATACTGACAGACCATTAACTTTGTTTTAAGTGTTAAATTTAACATTTACTCTAATTGTAAACAAAGCAAAGGACAGTGTTAAATTCCCTACAGAAATATTTGAGAACTGAGCATAATGTATTAAAAACTATGTAACAGTGTTTCAATTTCATCTCTTTGGTGGGTTATCTATAATTTTCACTTTATAAATTTTTCTTTGGTATTTTCCAGTTTTCTAAGTTGTGTGAATTGAAACTCTGGACTATATAAGAAATTGTGTGTTCCACATTTAGGTTATTAGGTTCTTTTCAGTAGATGTTGATATTCTCCTATAGTTAGAAAGGTTTTTCCTCCCACAGAGCCTCAGTATTCTATAATTTAAAAAAATATATATTATTTTAAAAATAGCCAAGAAGTTACTGAATATGTAGAACGGTTTACTATCTTAAGTAAACCAAAAGGTCACAAGCTTGGAAGCAATTTACGTTTATTAAAATAGGATCTTTTAAATAGGGCAAACTTATTGCTTTAGAAAGAGAACAACTTGCCAAATGTATTCATTTTGCAAATAAGACCATTTCACTGGAAAGGTAAAATGACTTTCCCCAAATCACAGAGAGTGGAGTAGCAGGGAAACAGAACTTAGGTCTTCTCTCCCTCAGTCCAGTCTGATTTTTACCTTACCACAGAAATATGAACTATTAAGTACAAAATGACTTGTAGTCTTGCATAAAGCTACTCGTCTTAACAGATGTCAGATCTAGGAAATAAAAACTAAACAGTTGAAATCCTGGCTTATCACACACTATGAAATTTCTTTCATCATCCATAGGCAAATGACAGAAAGAAGAAAATATCACTCTATTTTGGCCAAATAAGGAGGTGGGTAGTGTTGTGTTGAAGAGAAATAAATTTCTATTTTAACAGCTGTCTCCACATTCCCAGAGAGAACCTCCTTTGCTTAGGAAATACCTTGATAGAACTCTGAGGAAGGAAAACACCAAGGCTTGGGGGCATGTTCTCTATGGACAGAGCAACATGAACGCAGGGTGGCCTGCTCTGCATAGCCATTTAACAGAAGTTTGTAGCTGAAGGAAGAGCCTGTGGATGGGGAAGGAATGAGTCCAAATAACAGCAGGAAGTTGGACACTAAAGATAAAAGTGGAAATGATGATGATGGAGTATCTAAAATCTTTTGGAGAACAGTAACGTTTGATTTTAATTTTTTTTATTTGCTAGCAATACAATCACTATTGAGTAAAAAAAAAAAAATACTAAAATTAGAAAAAAAATGCCAAAATTTGTTGCACACATAAAAGTCCCAGGCAAATGGGTATTATTAGAAAAGGAGTTATGTCATATGACTTTTACTTTACTCCTGATGCAGATAAAGAAGAGCCTCAGGAGGAGAAACTTGATAAGATAGAGATGGAAGCAAAAGGCCGGTAGAAGTTGAGAAGTTGCAGAATTCTAAAAGGTAAGTTCACCTCCTCCAAGCATCTGTGACACATTAAGACAAACATTGGCCTCACCGTTTTTGTGATAAAAGTTTAGCCGAAGTTATATTTTAATTCTCAAAAAATGTCATGACCCTAGTTGACATCTGAGTTGTATTAGTATAAATCATAAGTGTAAAAATTAAAACCATAGATCCTGACACCAGGAATTGTTGTCTCTCAATTTCATTATCACATTATATTTGGCACCTGTCAAAATCAGAGGTGACTCCTATCTCTAGACAAGGCTTAAATTAGTTTAGATTAGTTTGTTTGATGATGCGTAGAGAAGCTAAAACATTTAGGAAAATTGTTAAAATCACACCAAATACCACACAAAATAAACTTTTGGGTAATTAAAGGGTTAAATGTAAAAGATTAAAAAGAGAACAATGACACTGATGAGCAAAAGAATTCAAAACATGACATCCTTGGTATAAAAATAGGTTACTTACAAGAGGAAAACATGCATGGCTTTGGCTCTATTAAAAAAATAAAAATAAATGAAATTCTACAAATATGACAGGTAAGGACTAATTCCAATGTTATATAGATTATATCAATCACACCACACACATCAGGATTCAAATTGTTAAATGGACAAAGTACATAAAGAGGTTATTCAAAAAAGAGGAAATCCAATTATTAAGAAAACATCTCAGAAATATATAACCATATTATTGATCAAAATAATTAAACTTAAAATATGGTATCTTTATTATACAATCAATTGTTAAAAGTGACTTCTTTAGTGATAATATTTCATGCCAACTGGGATGTCATTTAATCACTAGGATGTAACTAAGCTTGCTTATATTTGCAATGTACAGTGTGAAAACAGGATATATTAGTACTTTTCTAGAAAGCAGCACGACAATACTTATGCAAGAATTATAACCAAGCATGCTCAGAATTCATCCATGTGTACATATGTGTATGTATATGTGTGTGTGCAGTAAAAATTAAATGCAGGTGAGGGATAGAGAGTGAATTTATCTTCTACTCCCTTTACTGTTGCTATAATATTCATGTGAGAAATACAAGGTTTTTGGGGGGAGGGACATCATATGGAATATGGCTCACATATAACTCTTGCTTTCCTAAGTTATGTCACTTTATCTGTTGACATATAGCATCTCTTCATTAAACTAAAAGAAATATTAAAGTTGTATTATTTGCTCCAAATTTTCATTATCTTTATCAAATATTGAAAACTCACTCTAAGTAATAATCCAGCATTAGTGAAATATACTGACTTGATTAGGCACAGACATCAAGGCTGACAAAAATGATATAATTAATGGTAATATGAATTTAGACATGCCCTGATATTACTAGTGAATGCTAACACTTTGTCTAATGTTTCATTTATTTTTTGAGGGTCTATTATTTGCATCCAGCATTACACGAGTTTTAGATGTTCTACTTTTTTCCCTCCATATTTAGTATTATTTTAATTTTTCATTTTAGCCATTCTGGTGGGTTTGTAGTATTACACTTTGGTACCAGGTACTATTTTAGGCACTTTATGTGCAATATCTATTTACTGTCCAATAAACCCAAGTGGAAACAGGCACTCTAGGCAAGCTAGAATTAGAATATGGGCTTTGAGAGTATGGAGCCTGAGCTCTTAACCTTTGTGACAAAACTGCCTCTACAAGTACCATATCAATTCTCTGTCATTCTCTTGCAGATCACTGCACCGGCACGGTTGTTTTAGTGAAGGATATAAAAATCAATCATTCTTTCCCCATTAGCTTAAAATATTAATCAAACTGATGTTGCATTTTCTCCCCTAACCTATGACATTCATAAAGTTGCCTTTTAAGCACTAAGAAATTAGCATCCAAGCTGAAATATCAGTTAACATGACTGATGAAACAAAGAAAAACTCTAGAGCTGTCATCCAACTATAATCACATACAATTTAAAGTTTTAAATTATAAACAATATGATGAACGTCTCCCTTACCACACCTGTAAATACATTGGTGATAAAGCTCAGAGTTCAGCCAATCCATACGGCATACTAAATTACCCTTCATCTATTCTCTGCAGAATCAGGCTTAAGATTGTGAGAAATTTTCTTCATAGCAATATACATAAATAAAGTCAGTAACTGCTTCACCTGCCTTTTTTTATTTTAGTTTTTTTCAATTTTCAATTTTTGTGTGGTGAGAATGTTTAAAATCTACTCTTTCAGTGATTTTAAAATATGCAATACATTATTATTAACTATGGCCACCATTCTGTGCAACAAATCACTAAAACTAATTCTTCATGTCTAACTGAACCCTTGTACCCTTTGACCAAAATTGTCTCTTTCCCCATCCCTCTCTGCCCCCAGCCTCTGGTAACCACCTATGAGTTCAACTTTAGAAAATTCTACATATAAGTGATATTAAGCAGTATTTGTCTTTCTATGTCTGGCTTATTTCACTTAGCATTAATGCCTCCCAGATTCATGCATGTTGTTGCAAATAACAGAATTTGCTTCTTTTTAAAAGCTGTGTAGTTCCCTTGTCTTCTTGATTATCTGTCTCTATTCATTAAATGACACTAAAAGCTTAAAATTCCAAAATTTATGGTGAATTTTCTTATATTACACACATTTTTCTTTTAACCTTTGGATATCTTCTCCTAACTGTTCACGCCTTGTAGCTTTTTTCTGTTATTTAAATAGTCTTTCATACTAGAGAGTAGTTGAAATCTAACAAAGTTGTAATTCAAGTTTCTCGGAGGGAAAAATTAATTTTACATCCAATTTATAATCTGGTGGCAGAGCATAATGTAACCATTTATTTTCTAATTCGTATTCTGAATTTTGGTTGGCAGAGTCAGGGCGAGGTGGTGGAAAGTGGTGGCATTCAAGAATGCAGAGCTCCTTAAATGAATTTGGGCAAAGATAAAGGAAATGGGAAGAAGAAAACTGCAGGAAATAAATTAATTTAATTTGGGAAAGAAAAATATTTCCATTTTAGGCTTAAAATTCATGGGTCAGTAACAGTGCAGTGTTTTAACTGCACATTATTCTGAATGCACATATATTATAGAATTTTCTGTTGTAAACCACAGACCTTTGCAGAAATTTTGTCTTTGTTGACCCTGTACATGAGCTGCTTGAAAGGAGGTGATGAGTCGTGCCGTTCATGTAGCTTACACCACACACAGTAGTTTCCACAAAGTGCTAAATTACACTAATAGTAGAACAAACAATAAAATCCCTAAAATCAGAATGGTTTTAATAAAGAATAGCATATTTATTTTCAAAACATAGTGGAGAAACACTGGAATTCTGTAGTGTTGAAAATCCAGAGAAAAACAGATATAATTTTGTTTGAAAAGCTGTTTTATTATAGAAACATTAGTCTAGAATGATCTAATATGATATTGCAATCACCACAACAGAATATCCAAATTGCATTCTCAAGGCTTTATTTCAGTTTTTGTTTTCTGTTTTTAATAGAACCCTAAAGGGCAATTGAATCTAATTTCTTAACTTGTTCCACAGATACATATGATAGGGACAATTTTGTACACTAAAGTCTTCTACAAAATTATTTCATTTTTGCTAAAAATTAAACTATACAAACTAAATTCTTATCAATGTTTGTCTGCAAATCTTTCACAAATCATTCCTCAATTAGATTGCTAACAAGCAGAAATAATCCCAGTGTTAATATGTAAAAAAAAGATCAGAGTTGTAGATCTATCATTGTGTCTTAAATTTACCATATGCAAATCAAAGTGTACATTAAATCACTAATATTTTACTTTAATTTATTGATCTACATAGGTTTGATCTATTCTTTCACAGGCATAAAATTACGTAAAATTTCAAATGTCTTCTCTCTACTACCAGATACACAAAATATCAGTGCCATACTTTCTCTGTAGTAATAATGTGATCTTAAATATTATGCCATGAGCAAAGAAGTTTAAATCATTCTTGATACAACAGCAATAGTTAGACAATTAAAATCTATAGAGTGCAATATTTTCTCATATAAATATGCATAAATCAGAGTTTTCGATGAACTACTTTAGAACAGCTTTTTGTTCATGAGCAAAACCAACTTGACTGAAATCCATTTCCCCATCACATATACTATTACTAAGTGTGTCACTAGCAATAATTGATCTGTGTCTTTAATACAATTACATAAGATTTCAAGGTTCATGTAATTTTTTAAAACTCTGAATTCTAAAATAACCAGAAAATCAAGAATTTTAATGGAAATTTTCAGTTAACAGCTGACTTTTTTTAGGAGAAAAAGAACTTTTTGGACCGAATTAGGTGAATGTTTTCAAGTGAGATGTAACATTTTTAAAAAATGATTTCCCAACAGAGCCTAAATCATAAATCATTTTCAAAGAAATCAATGCACATTTTCTTCTGTATTTGGGATTTCCGTCCCTTACATAATACAACTTTCTAAGACAGATGGAACTATATATATACCATTGCTAATAAAAAAAAAATGGTAGGTTATACCTCAGATACCTCATTTACAGTATTTTTATACTTATTGCTTTATATCTCCATAAACTTCATTTTTATGTTTCACTGGATAATTTCTAAGGAGACAACATCTGTTTTAAATCATTAGTTTTTTGTATTGGAAAAATATGTTCATTATATGTCATGGCAGATTTTTAAAGTCAATTAGAATCAATGAATAGAAGTATTGCATAAGATTTGCAATGCCTGAACTAGTCTCTAATAACAATTTTTTAAAAGCATTCACATAGATCTAACTGGCATTTATAACTTCCTTCAGGGTTGGATTTGTTCTGGAAAGGGAAATAAGAACAGGACAGGATTAGATAACTATTGTACTTTTGTCTCTAGTTTTCAAATAACTTCATGTTATTTATATCGAGAGATAGGATTAGTACCATATTTTGTATGGGGTGCCTAAACACTGACATCTAAGCAATAACACTCTAACACAGATAACAGTTACCAGCACCCATAAATCAGGCGCACATGAACAGCTATGAAAATGCAGAGGAAAGGACATTCCTTCCTGCTTGGGAGGAACTAGGTCAAGGAACAATGCCCAGAGGAGGTGGCTTTTGATCTGGACCTTGAAGGGTGAATAAGAGAAGCTGTGTCAAAGAGCACGGAACTGATCTTTCACAGTACATTTATTAATGCCTAGTGACAGCTTATGGAATAGAGTACTGAGAATTACCAGCTTGGGAAATATCACTGTAAAAACTAGTAGCCGTGGCCACCATGAGGTGAGAAGGGGCATGATCTGAACAGTGTTCACAGAGAGAGAGAAGAAAATTGTGGCAGGGAGGGGAGAAGACCTGGTGCAGGGACAGACTTAGAAAGACTTGGCAACTGTCTTGTAAATGAGAACAAGTGAAGACAAGTTTCATAAAGCTCAGAGCAGTTTTCATGTTCTGGTATGACTTTCAACGGTCATGATAAAAGAGAAGAATACACTCAAATATAAGTAGCATTCCTGCTTCCACAGCTATTGTAAACAACAGCAGCACATGTGAAGATCACAGAGACCAGTTGATTTCATTGATTTTAAACATCACCTCACTGGTCCTCCTTTCTTAGTCTTCCTTGCTGGTTTATCTTGTACTCATCACTTCTTAATGTTGGAATGCCCCAGAGCTCAGGCCATGGTGGGCCTCTTTATCTACACTCACTTCCTTGGTGATCTTTTCCATTCTCAGGGCATTAGATGCCACCTTTGTGCAGATGAATCCCAAATTGATATCACTAACCCAGAAATCTCACCTACAACCAGAATGGCCTATTTGACAGGTCTACTTCAGTGCTTAGGAGCCTCCTCAAATTCAACTATTTCAAAGAAGTCCCCTTGAGCCTCCTCCACTTTCCTGCCCTTCTGTGCCAGCAGATGTCTTCCCCTTCCAGCTGCTCATTAAAAACCTTGCAGGCATTCTTGACACAGTTCTTTTCATCTCACCTCATGTCCAATGCATCAACATCCTGTTGGGTCTACCTTTAAGTTGAGCTGGAATCTGACCTACTTTCATGATCTCTACTTTCACATCTGGCCCAAATTATTTCCCTGGTTCCTATCTGATCTCTCTGCTCTGCTACAGTATATTCTTAAGCAGAATAGCCAGAGAGATACTTTGAGAACATACCTCAAATAATATAACTGCTCTGCTCAAAACCCAATGATGGCTCCCCACTTCATGAAAAATAAAAGGCAAAATTCTTACAAGGGCCCACAAGCCTCCACGTGTTCTACCCTTTCCCAGCAGTACCTCTCAGACCTTATCTCCTACTCTTCTCCCTGGCTCACTACATTCCAGACACACCAGCCTCCCTGCTTTTTCTCAGCTATGCCAGTAAATTCCCAGCTTGGGCTGTGGCACTAGCTGTTTCTTCTGCCTAGAATGGACTTCCCTAGGAGTGTTTGATCAAGTCTTTGCTCAAAAGTCACATTCTCAATGAGGTTTACTGTGACCACTTTATTTGAAGTTATAACCAGCTGTCCCACCCCACTCAGCACTACCAATCTCCATTATCCTGCTCCCTTTATTTTTCTATTTTCTTCCATAAAATTTATCAACTTTCTAACATAAAACATGATTTAATTATTTATTGGATCTTTTTTTTCTTGTGTGTCTCTCTCTTTACTAGTAGATAAGCTCCACAAGAGCAAGGATACTTGCTTTAGGAACTGATGTATTCCAAATACTGCAATAGTAACTGCCAGGGTAGGGGCTTAATAAATAATGAATAAATGTGCTCTAAATGGTTTATTGAGACAATTTTTCTTTTATTTTAACTATTAATAAAATTATGTAGTATTGATACATTGATTAAGATGTTAATATTTAACTGTGTTTGCAATCCAGGGCAAACTATATTTGTCTGTGATATATTATTATTTATGTATTTACACTATATTCCCTAAAACACTTTTACGAAATTTTACATTTCTATTAAAAAGGTGAGATGAGCATTGCTTATTATTTTGTGCCATCTTTCAGGACTGTGATTGCTTTATGAAAGAAGGTAGGAATATACCCCACCTACACAGGAGTGCTGGATATGGTATACAAATTATCCATGCCAGAAAGCTCAAGAGAGTTTGCCAATAAGGCATTCTGTTTCTGGAGCATTGAGTAGAATGTTTTAATGACTTTCTTAAGTTTTTTTTCTGCTATTTTCTACTTTCTTTGTAAAAAAAAAATTGGAAACTGAAATATATATATATATATACACATATTTTATAAGTATATACAAGTATATAGATTTTTCTAAATATATTAGCACTCAACATAAGAGCCTACACAATGTAACTTAGTGTGAAGAGCAGGACTCTGGAGTCATTGTGCCTGGCTTTGAATGCTGGGGTTTGAATTTCAGTTTTGCCACTTATTAAACATTTGAGATTTGACAAGTTATTTTACATCTTTATGCTTCGGGTTTCCCAACGATAAAAAGGAGTGAGTAACAGTACATATCTCTTTAGGTTGTTGTAAATGATTCAACACATGTAAAGCATACCTGGAACTGAAACAAAGGATTGATTCAGTATTTCAATTTCCTTTTGGCTAAAATGAAAATAAAACCACTTGAGAAGTGATAGTACTTTTTTTTTTATGACAGTTGAGATTAGTTTTAATTAAATTTCGAATTAGTGCTTATGCAGCAAGTGCTATGGAATCCTTCAGCTTTTTGCTTCTCTTTCTCTGAGAATTTAACAATGTGTGAACAAACACTTGATAGAGTGCTACATAAAAGGAGCCTGGGATATTTTGTGGTATGAGGAATTCCCTGTGGACGTGAATAATTTCACCTGCTAATGCATAGTTTTAATAGTGAAGTGTTTAAGTTGAGTTAAGCTTGCTATTTAATAATATGGCATCTCCTGGATCTGCCACATATGTATTTCTTGGAAGACATCAGGCAACTGGATCTCTAGTCTCACCGCCAGGGAGGTTTTGCTCAATTCTCCCCTCTGTCACTCTGGGTTAGGTCTCCTTGTCACATGTCGTCAGAGCTCTCTGCATTCATCCTTTAGCACTTTTTTTTCTTAGTTCCAGAATTGTGCTTTTGCAGTTATTTGTGTAATTACGAGTTTGAAGTCAGAATGCTGTCTCTTACTGGCGATCTCCACTACCAATTTCAAAATCCGAGCTCTTGTAGTAGACATTCACTAAATATTTTGCAAAATAAATGAGTGAATAGATGTTATCATTCAGGACGTACCAAACAGTATTACATACTGCTTAACAGCATAAGTCTTGGAGGCAGAAAATTTTGATTTTGAGTCTCTCTCTACCATTTTAGGTTTTCTCCAAGAAGTGACTTAATGTTTCTGATACTCAGCTTCCTCATCTGGAAAACAGATATAACAAAAATTCCTATCCTCACAGAACAAGTGTGAAGCTGTAAGTGAGATCGTGTAGCTGAAGGCTTCAGCACATTCACCAGCACTGAGGGTGTAATAAACTATGGCTATCATTATTAGGGTTATTATTGAACAGGTTGTTATTATACCTTCACTCTTAATTGTGCCTTTCATTAATATGAAATGACCTTCTTTATCCAACATTATTTGACTTGTGTTCAAAATACCTTTCCCTGGAAAATATTCTGAAATTATGCTTCTGTTTTGTTCAACTTATCTCTTGTATTTGCTGTGAACTAAGCCGATTATTAGATTCCTTATATGGCAGATATAGGCAGCTTAAAATACTTAAAGGCAGATGATGACTACAGGTCCTATTTCCTTAGTAACAGGATGGATGTTCCAGTGAAGGTATGGATCAGTCTCAATCCTGCCACATCTGCCCAGATCACAGCAAGTGGCATAAGAAAAGTCATACAAACTGTTCATATGAAGCTTGATGAAGTCCCAGCTCCCTGTCACTTTAGGCACTCCATGGCACCATGCAAGAAGATCCACTTGAGAGAGACATCACAATTTTCTAGTGGTAGAATTCAGCCAGGTTTTAATCAGAATCAAACAGGATCATCCATTTTGTGGTTCATCTCAGGGCCAAGATGAATCTAAGCCTCTGGGTACTATTCTAAAGGGAAGGAGCTTCTTGATTTAAACCTTGTTTATGCAAAGTCTTGAATAATATCTCTAGCCAATCCATAAAATCTTAAACGTCATTAATTTCATCAAAAATAATTTCTCACATCCTTTATGCTAGTTCTAACCAGGGACAAAGGGGGTTGACTTTCCTATGGCTGCTACCTTTGGAGTATGTAGTAAAGACTTTAAGTGAAGTCTTTCAAACTTGGAGTACTCTCTTACCCACCCACCCACCGCATGTTAACCACTTGGGGGTATGTATTAATCAAAACTCACACACACAGCATTTTCTATGTGGAAATATTTTAAAATAAGTTCAAGCAATGTAATTTGTTTGCTAGATTATTTTACATTTATCTTTGCATCCGGGAGATATTTACTTACCCTCTCCATACCTCAGTTTACATCTCTAAAATGGGGCTTATAATACTAATTACCTTACACATTTGATGTAAGTTTTAAATGAGTTAATACCTATGAAGCACTTAGACCAGTGTCTGGCTTATACTGAGGGTTTAATAAATTTTGGCAGCAGCTATTGCTGCTAATACTATTACTACTACTGCTACTACCACTTTATAATTACTAATACCTAGAATATAAGTAGATTTAAAAACATCCTTTGGGTTCCAGGTTATAGTTCCTTTGGACAATATTATTTTTCCCTGAATTCTCAGGACTCTGCTCCCTTTTTCTTGTACCTATTAATTCTTTTTTTGGTTCTTATGTATATTTTTCCCATTTACCCATTCAGGAATAAAAAGAAATCTCCCTAGAGAAGTATAGTTAGGGTATGTAGATTACCAACAGCTTCTACACAAATTTGTCTTGGACTGCTCAGGCAAGTCCTCAGGAAACTAGTGATTTCCTAGAAAATCAAATTTTCCCTCTCAGGTTGGAAGTAAGAGTGCGGATTGATATATACTATTCTTTGTCTAATTTCTGGTTCCTCCGAAGTAATGAACAAATGCCAATTTCCCTTATAAGTGTGAAACTAGGTTTTAAGACCAGCTTATAACAGCAGCTCCCAACTCATGGCCCCTATCTTAGATTTAGATGTTACAAATAATTGCTTGTCCTACACAGTGTTCTTTTGGTTGTTGCTGTTGTTTGTTTTGTTTTACTTAAGGCAATATTTAAAAATGGAAAGACTTTCCATTAAAACCTTCGTGCCAATTATCTCTTGAAATATCAGAAGATCAGGCAACAAATGAAAATACTTGTGCAGAGCCGAGTAGCAGCTGCCTCCCTTCCAGAAGGCATGTGCTGTCCAGTTTACCCCAGTTCTTCCACTGCTCCCGGACTCCCCACCATGAGGTCAAGTGGCTCTTGCTGTTTGTATCTGTGACTCTGCTCTTTAATTTCTTTCAGTGCAGATATATTTCTTGTACTCAACCAACCTGCATCTGTTCCCATGCCCTTTCTGAAAGAAAGTGAACCGAAATGCTGAGTACCGACCAAGCTTTATTAAAGGAAGAAAATCTGCCAGGCTACGCTCAAAATGGAGGACAGCACCAGGTGTGGGGGTGGGAGAGCTTATATGGACTGTAGGGCACCAAGGGCTGGCTGATACAGTCAAGCAGGGGCATTATGCTAATGCAGAAGCTATGCAACCAGGATGGAGAACTGCGCCCTTGCAGAAGCAAAATGGTTTCTGTTTCTCAGAAATCATGAGGTTTCTCGTAAAGGGAAGTGGGGAGGAGTTGAGGCATTTTTGTGCTTGACTTTGCCTAAAATGGCACTAGTTATGTTCAGAACCTATCATTCCTGCCTTTTAAGTATAGGGAGAAGGGAAAAGGGGCAAAGGTCTCATTCTTCTGAAGCTACTTCCTGCTGGAGATGGGTGAAGACATGAAAAAAAATAAAAGATTTATGTTAACAGGTAAAACAATTAGGTGGCAGGGTATTGGTTTCATGTGGGGAGGCTGTATTCTTCCAGGGAAGGGTCACTGATTCTGAGGGGCTGATATCTTCCTCACAGGAACAATTCAGTGACCTTTTGATTGGTGAAAGCCTGCATTTGTTCTTGTAAGAAATCAGAGAAACACCAAAAGAGATAGGGACCAAAAAGTAGGATGAGTCCCAGCACAGTTAGGGGTCGTAGTAGGGGCATAAGCCAGGGCATTCAAGGGTTCAGTGACTGGGGCCACCCTGAAGGCGTGTTTGTGTTTCATAACCCTTTACATCATGATCAATGCTTGCCTTTAGGGCCGAGCCCGTGGCGCACTTGGTAGAGTGCTGCGCTGGGAGCGCGGCGACACTCCCGCCCCGGGTTCGGATCCTATATAGGACTGACTGGTGCACTCACTGGCTGAGTGCCGGTCACGAAAAAACAACAAAAAAAAAAAAAAAAAAATGCTTGCCTTTAAATGGTTTAAGTTGTTTTGGATCACCCTGGACTCATTTACATAATAACAGCATTCCTCCCCCAAGAAGAGGCAAGTGCCTCCCTTCTCAGTAAGGACATCAAGGGTCCGATGGTTCTGTAAAGTGACTGTGGTGAGTGAGGTGACCTGTTGCTGGAGGGAAGAGATGCTATCTATACTTAGTTCTTCTGAGAGTTTTTGATAGAATTGAGAGGCCGTAGCAAGGCCCGCTATGCCAGTCCAGTTGCAGGAAGGATCCCTGCCCCATTTAAAAAGGTACAATTGCCCTACGGGAGCAGGGGCACTTCCTGCAGGGGGTGCGGGCGCTGAAGTTAGTCCCAGTCTTGTCTCCATTCCTCCATCTGGATCATGATGGGGGGGACAAGCCAAACAAATATGCAAGAAATTGCATTAGAGGGCAGGCAACAGGATAATGTAGTTTTACAAAGGAAATTTATTCCAGTTTTAGGGCATGGATGAGGAGGGGGTAAGGGAGTGGTAGCAGCATTTGGCGGTGTTAGGAAGGCAGAGTGTGGGCAGGCCCCACATAATGCTGACAGTTCCCATTGAGGTGAGATTAGAGGAAAGTGAAGAGACGTTTGTGGAAACGTTGCAGGCTGCATCGACAGGGAGTGTGGTGACCACAAACAGTTTCCCATGAAGTGGGAGACAGACGAGTCACTTGAGGACCATACTGATTTGTTGAGGACTGCATCATCCCTGCAGACCTGGAACATCCTGGAACATGGAGGTTCCAGGTAAGGGGGAGCATTAAGATAGGAGGAAAAACGTGGGAAGGATGCGAAGGGTTAGGGAACCAAAAGAATTTAAAGGTCACATTGCCACAATGACATTGCTAAGAAGCATCCTACTGATAGGAGGTGAAGGAGGACCAGGAGAAACTGTCCTATAATGTTACACTCCTTTGGGGCAGCACTGGCCAATCCTGTAACAAGTACTAGAACAGGTAGTATAATAAAGGTTGGGAACACAGGGTGGCATATACTTATCATGTCCCACAATGGCAAACCCACGATAGCAGGTCGGGACCAGTCTTGGAGCAGCTCCTGTGTGAAGGACATGGAGCGGGCCTGCAACAGAGAGAGGATAATCACCGGGGGAAAGATCATCCTTCTTCTGGGATTGGGGGAAGAGCAGAGGTCCTGGAGATTTTCAGTTTTGTGGGTCCTAAAATGGACGAAGTGTGAGGAGATGTCTGGTTGGGGGTTAAGCAGAGGGCCCCCTCTGGCTTGGTGTTAAAAGATTCTTTGGGTAAAGTCTCAGGTGCTAGTTTTACCAAGGATAAGTGATACCAACGGGGCCTTTCTTAGTACTTTTACTGCCATGGGGGTGGCGAGAAGTACTGTATAAGGCCCTTCCCAACCTGGTGACAGGGGCTTTGGGATTCAGGTCTTAATATACACTTACTGTCCCAGGCTCAGTTTAAAGTCTGAGGGGGTGGTGGGGAAAGGATGAGGTAATAGAACAGGTTGGCCTGTTCCCTAAGAAGATCCCTAATGAGCGAAAGAGTAGGGAGTTGCTGGCCTAAAGTGAAGGGCCTGTGGGCTTGCGGGGGGCAGCCCGTAGGCGAGTGAGTGGCTGGTGGGGAGGTCAAAACGAGGGATGATTTCTGAGGTGAGAGCATGCATTACTGCTGTAGCATCCTCTGAAGTGCAGGGAAAAGCTTCAATCCAACTTGAAAATGTATCTACTATGGTTAGAAGATTGCATGTCCTTTTGTGGGGAGGCATGTGAGTAAAGTCAATTTGCCAATTCTGGCCAGAAGTGTTTCCTCTGGCCAGGTGGGTGGGAAAGGACCAAACTTGGAGGCCACCTTGATTGAAGCAAGGAGTACACAAAGGACAGTTTTGAGTGATTTGTTTTAGTAACTTGACCATGTGGGGAGAGTAATATAAGGGCTGAGGAAAACGTAGTAGTGGTTCATAATCTATATGAACCAAAGTATGAAAATCTAAAAGGATTTGCTCAGCTTGTGTGGTAGGACATAGCAACTGGAGAGTATACAAGTTGTCCTTTCTTTGTGCTCCCAACTTTTGGAGGTGTTGTATTTCTTGGAGTGTGTATTGGGATAAGGGTATAGGGGCCATGAGAAGGACCTGAGCAGGAGAGGAAAAGTGGGGGCCTCATGACTGAGTGGGCTATTTTGCAGTTAGATCCACCAGTTTGTTTACCTGGGCTATGGGGTCATAGGAGGTTTGGTGTCCTCTGCAGTGTATAACCCCAACATCCTTTAGGAGTTGTACAGCCTCAATAGCTTGTGTTAGATTTACTACGGCATAACCCACCCGGGAGGTGGACATGGAGGTGGCACCCCCATCTATAACTGTGTAATGGGATGCAGGAAAATGTGTGGAAAGGGACTGAGAAAGGTCTAAAGCTTCTATGCAATTGTGTTATAAGGGTCGTGAGTGTTTTGGAATGAGAGTGGCTGGATTTAAGGGAGGGTGAGGTTTAAAGGAGAACTGGGAATTTTCAATGAAAGTAAGGTGAATACGTTGTAGGTGGGAAGGGGAGAGAATTGACTTAGCCTTATGGCTAAGAAGGTCTTGACAGTCTGTTGTCCAAAAGTTAGTTTAGAGCTTTCTTGTGCTATAAGGGTGGCTGCCGTAAGTCCCATAAACAGGGAGTCCATCCCCAGGCTGTGGTGTTTAATTGTTTAGAGAGGTATGCACCTGGGGAGAAAATATCTCCTGCCTCTTGTCCCAAAACCCCAACTGACAATCCTTGGGTCTCAGTGATGCATAGGATAAAAAGATGAGATAGAATTGGGAGAGATAGAGCTGGCGCTGTGAGTAGAGTGGCTTTTAATCACTGGAAGGGAGAATGAATTTCTCTGGTGTTGGGGGTGAGGTGGACTCCCAAGTAGGTGACTGAAGAAGAAATTTGGGCCTTGCTGGGGGACATTCAATATCCCCTGGAGGCCAGGAAATTAAGAAGAGCAACAGTGTGGGCCTGTGAATCCTCATAGGAGGGGCTATGAAGGAGGAGGCCATCCACATATTGTATTAAAGTGCTAGAGGTTGGGGGAAGTTCAGGTAAGTCTTAAGCTAAGGCCTGGCTGAAAAAGTGGGGACTGTCCCGAAACCCTTGGGGCAAAACCATCCAAGTTGTTGGGAATGGTGCATGTCAGGATCAGTCCTGTACTAAATGGTATGAGCCATTAGACTTTATAACCAGAAGGATGGGTGCATTAAAAGGTGAGTGGGTAGGCCACAAGAGATGAGAAGGAGTGTGTATGATGGGTTTTAAGGCTATTAGGTGTTTGTTAGCAATGGGGTACTGTGGGACATTAGGGAACAAAGAGGGGTTCAGCAATTTAACAAGGATAGGGGAATGGTGCATAGCAATGGAGGGAGAAGAAGCATCCTGTACTAGGGATTAACCTTGTCTGAGGGGGAGGGGAATGTGGAAGCCCCAGGGGCCAGGCCTGGGGGCTGCCTGTAACAGGAGTATTGTAGCTAGAGTTAAAGTGTTTAGGGTAAGAGTAGCTTTGAATTTGAAAAAGAATGTCCCATCCCAGCAAGGGGGTTGGGCATTGAGGCACTATTAAAAATTTGTGTGTGAATTGGGTGTGATGTAGGGTGCAGGAAAGGGGTTGAGTGATCTGTGGGTGGTATTCTGATCCCATGACCCCTACTATTGTGAAAGGGGACAGGGTCATTGGTCCTGTATATTCGGGAAGGGTAGAGTAAGTGGCCCCTGTATTGATGACAAAAGAGATTGGCTTACCTGCTACAAGACAAGTTACCCTTGGCTCATGCGTGGTAATCTTCATGGGGGCCTCGGACCCAGGGCATCATCAGTCCTCCTCTTGGACGAATCCAAGAAGTTCTGGTAAGGAAGGCTGTGAAGCCAAAGACTGGGTTGGAGACTGGGCTACTCCCTCTCTGGTGAGTGGAACAATCAACCCCCCTAGTGACCTGGCTGTTTGCAGTGAGGACAGGCCCTGGGAGAAGGTCTGGGGTCAGAACAGGCCCATGCCCAGTGGCCCGGTTGACCGCATTTGAAGCAGTCCCCAGGTAGCTTGCCCCTTGAGGCAGCCAGCTTTGGAGTATGTGAGCCATAGATGACATTAGCCAGGAGTTGGTATTTGCCCTGACCTCTTTTGTAATTATCTTTTTCTCCTCCTGCTCTCTATTGTTAAAAACCTCGAAAACTGCATTGAGGAGGTCTCATTGGGTCATATTTGGACCATCCTCAAGTTTTGTTTTGTTTTGTTTTGTTTTTGAATATCAGGGGCTGATTAGGCAATGAAATGAGAGTGTAAGATGGCCATGCCTGCAAAGGAGTTTGGATCTATATGTGTGTGTTTATGTAAAGCCTCAGAGAGGCGGGTTAGGAACTTGCTGGGATTTTCAGTGGATTTCTGTGTGATTTCTCTAAGCTTGTCATAATTAACCAACTTGTGAGTAGCCTTTTGGAGGCCATAAATCAGGTGTGTGATCATGTTATCCCAGAGATCCCGATCCCCATGGCCAGCCTGGTAGTCCCAATTTGGGTCCGTGTGAGGTATGGCAACAGCTCCCACAGGCCACCTGTTATTTTCAGCACGTACCTCATCTGCCTGTTGTTGGGCCATTACCCAGACCTGCTCCCTGTCTTCAGGGGATGGATATGTGTCTGAGTCAGACTGGAAGGATCCCAGTCATTTTTTGATTTGGGGAAGGTCCAAAAGAGAAAAAGGGACATGAACTCAGACAACTCCCTCCATCCCAGACACTTCCCAGAGGGGGATATAAAAGAGCTGGAGCTGAGATGGGGTTGTTACCTGACAAAGGAGGAGAGGGAGAGGGGTTGGGTGGCTGAGGGTGAGCATCTCAAGACTGGGTGTAGGGAAGAGAGGAAAAAAGTGGAGGGGCTGGTGAAGGATCTGGAGCATAAGGAAGTAGTAGAGGTGGCCCATAAGGGGAGCAGAGTAGTCTGACAGATCAAAAGATTGATCTGAGTCTGGAAAGGGGAGATCAGGAATGAACAAGGAGAATTTGTGAGGAAGGAAACAGACAGGCCTAGCAGAAGAAGAGTGCCAACAAAGAGCGTCCTGTTTGCTGTGCACCTTCTTGTAGAGAGAAAAGCCACCAACAGGCTATAAGAGTGTCCTCCAATATCTAGGGGGCATGAGAGGGGTTCCCTCGGCCTGGTGCCTGGGCTTCAAGAAGTAGCAAGAGAGAGAGAGTTGGGGTAACCCATGATGAGAAAGGACTGACCCAGACTCACCCTGAATTGAGGCCAATGTTGGATGCATTGGTCTGAAACAGCAAAAGGAGAGAGTCCCAGAGGTACCCAGTTCAGCAGGTCTGGGGGCGAATCAACCCAGGTAGGGATTGTCGAACAATGTCAGCCAGAACCCTTCCCAGGTTTTGGCACCAAAACGAAAGAAAGTGAGCTAAAATGCCGGGTACCAGTCAAGCTTTATTAAAGGAAGAAAATCTGCCAGGCTGTGATCAAAATGGAGGGCAGCCAGGGTTGCCCTCAAAATGGAGGACAGCACCAGGTGTGGGGGTAGGAGAGCTTATATGGACTGTGGGGCACCAAGGGCTGGCAGATACCATCAAGGAGGGGCGCATTATGCTAATGTGGAAGCTATGTGACCAGGGTGGAGAACTGCGCCCTTGCAGAAGCAAAAGGATTTCTGTCTCTCAGACATCATGAGGTTTCTCATAAAGGGAAGGGAGGGGTTGGGGCCATTTTGTGCTTGGCCTCGCCTAAAATGGCGCTGGTTATGGTCAGAACCTATCACTTTCTTAATACTAACTAGGTAAAAAGCCAGGCTTCTATTTATGGCCAACTCCCCACTTGCATTCTCAATCCCATTCTTTTTTTGCATTCTCAAATATTTTGCACTCTTCTTCACTATCAGTTTTTCCCTCTCAACTGTCTTATTCTCATTAGCTTCAAACACACTGTAGTATCTTCCGACATTGAAATATTCTGTTGTTTTTACATCCCATTTCTCTTTCACAGCAAAATCTCAATTAGTTGATGCATGTTGACTCTCCTCCTTCATTTATATCTATTTTCAAAGTCACCTCAGTGTTTTCTTCCCTCTGCTCCACTGAAACCACCTGATGATAACCTCCATCTTACCGACTCCCTAATTAACTCTGTTTTTACCTTAACCGCACATCTCATCAGCATTTGACAAACTGTTCAATAATTCTTATTTAAAATACTTTGATAGGGGAATAGATCTTAAGTGTTCTCACCACACACACACACACACACACACACACACACACACACGCAAAATGGTAACAATGTAAGGTGATGGATGTGTTAATTAGCTTGATTGCAGTGACCATTTCAGAATGTATGCATACATCAAATCATCACATTGTACCCCTTAGATATTTACAATTTATATTTGCTAAGAAAAAAAAATAGGTATGTTATTTTTTTGTGCAAAATGAGAACTATTTATATTCTCATTATTTTTTATATTTAATATGGAAACATCTACATGCTTTGCTAATTTATATTATGAGTCTGGCCCCAATAGCATTTGAGTTTTCAGCTGCTGTTCTGGCAGTGCTAAGAAGCTCAGGCTATGGAGACTTGCTGTATTAGACAGATTAAATTCAAGAAGACTGGAAGCCTAAACTGGGCTTGGCATCCAGTTACTAAGCACTTAATGGAAGCTTTTAATTGGCCAAGAGAGCATAAAACAAACAAACAAACAAAAACTAAATTTTTTTTGGCAGAGAAACATGGGTCTTAGTCTTGGCTTTGCCACAATCTAATTAAAATGAACTTCAATGAATCTCTTAGTCTGGAGCATTAAGTTTGGTGCTTGTTTGTTTGTTTGGTGGTGGTGGTGGTTATTTAATATCTAAAATGAACAAGTTAGATCATATTGTCTCTTTAGATTCTCCCAACTCTGTAATTTTTAAATGACTGATTCTCCTTTGCTTTTTCCTGTGTTCTATGCACATTCACATTTTCCAGATACAATATATATGAACCTGATCTATTGTGATGCCATAAGTAAGAGAAAAATAATGCCAGCTACATGTGCCTCTCCCACTGGGCCTAGGCAGTATATTTGGCATGATTTTAAAAGAGATTATTCAGTGAGATGCAGACTGCTTCAAATTATTCATGTCATCAAGCTTTTAGCACTTCTTTGGAGTTCTGTTCCCCCGTCTCTCTGTTGAGCAATTTTTTGGATAGTAGGATAAAGTTTCCCTTGCTCAATTTCTTCCTTTTTCTTTTCATTTTCCCATTTAGATCAAACAGCATTCTCCTCCCCATCTTGGTGCCTGCAGTCTTCAAACATTTTGTAGTAATGTGCCATGCCCTAGTAGCTTTCTAAGCGAATTTCAAACCCCTAGAGCTTCATGGAAATTCTGTGGCTTACAATTTTTCCAGAGAGGTAGAATGTAAATCAGCTTATTAATATTTCAAATCTAGCTTCATGAAACCATATTTAAAATTCCATTTTTGTTTTAAATAGAATAAATTTTCTCACATATTCCATTTCTAAAGGGCAAAAATTCTAAAGAAACTGAAAAGTCATACCTCCTGCTGTGTCATTTTCACTGCACAATGGAAAGGAATTGTCACCCAGCTAGTTCATAGTTTGCTGCTTCAGAAACCTGACTCAACTCACATTTCTCTTTCTGTTTCTATTTCACATTATGTATATTCTCCTAATTTTCCCTTCACTATGAACCTTGCTTATTTTTATGTTCCTTGAAATATAATTTCTTTTGCTATTTAAGGTTAGTACATTCCTCTCTCCTCCCAAGTGTTTAGCCCTCCATTTTCTAGGGTATTTCATTACATTTTACTTACTTTATAAACTCTGTCCATTTGTTTTATAAGACATTTTTCCCCTTATTCCTGTGAACAATAGATAATAGTTGTCTGTCATCAGCAAATTTTATGAATTTGTTTTGTTTTTCAGGAAGACGCAATCTCAGTATTATGACATCTTTCATTTTATAATTTGCAGTGCTTTAAAAATTATCCAATTGGTATTTATATAGTAGTTGTTAGAAAAATTATATGGTGGTGCACATTTTGCAAATTTTAAAAATTGGGATTATAACCAACTATACCCAGCAATTGAAATTAAGTTACTCTCCTTCTGAAGCAGGGATAAAATAGGAACATGCCCCAGGGAGGCTGCTCATAAATACTCAGACTGGATCAGCCAGAGCCTGAGCACTAGGCAAGACGGGAGGGGCAGACGTCGGCCATTAGGGGTTTCCATGTGGGACAGAGAGGAAGGAGGTCAGGGGCAGGTGGGTCTCTCTCTGGCAGAGATGCCTGTGCACTTTGGTGGGTACTTTTGCTTGGTAATAAAACCCTACCATGTTCTGCTTCTCCGTCTCTCTCTTCCTTTCCTTTTGCCAGTCCCATGAAAGACTTTCATTGATCAAGAACCTGGATATGCTGCCCAGTAATACTTCCCTGGAATGGTTAATCTGGTTATGGCATGGCCCAGCCATGACAAAGTCATGAGATTCTTACCATCTGGCTTCTTTTGTTGTTTCTGGGTGGCAGGAATCTTCAAACAGACTTAAGTTTCAGTCACTCCCTTTCAGGCCAGAGGTAGTTTTGAGTGTATCTGGAACATGATTAACTTAATAAATGTTAGTTTCCCCTCTATTCTAAGCCCAGACTGAAACACATCCTGTCTCCTACAATTGACCCTTTTTGGTAGAATTATACAAATCATATGCAACTTAATAGGGCATAGGAGATAAATTTCTCATAGTAGGCCACTGTGACTGGCAGTGCTGCTCATTCAGTCTGTTGAGTCCGGTGAGGGAACAAACACATACACAAATTTTTATAATCTAGTGGGAGGGTTGGTTCTAAAGGTATGAGTGAATGCAATGAAATCACTAGAGATAAAATCATAAATTGTGCCTTAGAAATTTAAGAATATTTTCAAAAGAAGCTAAAATTTGAGCATTAGAATTTGCATTCCAGAGGAGAACAGTATAAGAAAAAATCATTTCTGAGCTCCTGAGCATGTGATCTGAGTAAAGTCGAGGATGGCTAGTAGCAAGAAAATGAAAGCTTCCTAAGCTAGTCCAAGTGAACTATAAGTTTTTTAATTATACATATGCTTTCAAATCCAAGGAAAATCCGAATGTCTGGAACACAAAAAGTGTGGCAATTAGGGAAAATTCAGGACCTCTGTTGTTCATAAATAAACTATTCTTGCATATATTTTTTCTTTTCCATTCCACTGTCAGTTAATTCAGTCTCTCATCAACCCAATTCCAAATTCCAAGGTGAGTAATCTAATTAACTCAGTGAGAGAGAAGTGACCCTCGCCTTAAGTCATTCAACTGTACAGAAAAGGGTGTTGTGCTAAATTCTTTGAAATGGATTTGAGTGAGATCATTTTCTTTGCAAATGGAATGTCTTGGAAACATGTATGGCAGACTTACATGCTCCTTAGAAGAAGGATAGTGCCAGATGATGAGAGTGGAAATTTTGACATGTATGAAAATACAGAAGACTGTTATTACATTTGCTGTTGCTATGTAACAAGCCACCCCCAAATAGTGATGTAAAACAGCCACCATTTTTTATGCTCACATATTCTATGACTCAGGAATTCAGATGGAGTACTGCAAGGACAGCTTCTTTCTATTACATGATGTCAGAGGCCTCAGCTGGGAAGACTCAGTGGCTGAATATGACTCAATAGCTGGGGGCTGAAATTATCTGAAGGCTACTTACTCACATGACCTGTGGTTGAGGCAGGTTGATGTAGGTGATGCCAGCCACAACACCTAAATGTGGCCTCTTCATAAATAGCTAATAATAGTGCAAGAAAAAGTATTAATTTCCTTTACCATGCAAAGAAATGCAAGTAAAATAAAAAATAAGATTTTTTTTTTCACCTATCAGATTGGTAAAGATGAAAATTTGGAAGATACATACCTCCAGTTGTCAGGAGTGTGAGGGAAAAGGAACTCAGATTACTGTTAGTGAGAGCTTAAACTTACATAAGTTTTCTGGAGGGTAGTCTGTAAAATGCATTATAATTTAAATTGTGCATACTCGTTAGCATAGCATTTTAAATTCTAGGAATTTATTTTCAGGAAATTCTCAAATAAGTACAAAGATACATATAAAAGGTCATTTAAAATAGCACAGTTTATAATACTGAAAAATTACAAAAACCTATCCTTCAAAAAAAAGAAAAAGAAATTGGTTAGGTGAAATAAAGAACTGTTACATATGTAATCATTAAAATAATTTTATGGATTTTTTATTGACATAATAAGAAATCCAAGATATGATAATGACGGAGGGGGGGAACCAATGAACTAATTTTTGTTAAATTGTTTATAGAAAAATATACATATGTTTAAATGTGTAAAAAACTAAAATATCCAGAAAAAGAGCCTTAACCAAGAAATGCATATTTGAGAAAATGGCAACATTTAAATGTTATAAATAAAAAAAGACTTGGTCATTTATTCATTTGTTAATCAAATATTGAGTGCTTGCTTTGTTGCAGATAATTTTTCTGGGTACTGAAAATATGGCAATAAAGAAAGCAGACAGAGCCACAACTTGAAAAGCAGAAACTGTGCTTGGGCAGTTTCTTGAGCTCCCCAACCCTACAATGATGTTGAGTCTTATCAGATATGTTTTTTTAGCTCTTTGATGAAGATTTAGAAAATTGGCAGAGGAGGAAATGGGCAGGGTTTGAGGAATGGTAAATAAATTCATTTACATATTGAAGAACTAGGAGCAGAAGACACTGATTACAGGATGAATAGCCCCTGGGACTCAAAGGAGTTTATTTTATGGTTTTGTGAAAAGAGGCTATAAATATCTGGGGTTTGGGTTGGCAGAGGATGGAAGAGGAATACAAAAGAATTTTAAGGAGGACTGTTGGTGATTTTGTATGAGATGTTTAGCAAATGAAGTAAAGGATTTGTTTTTGTATGAAATTGCTTCTGGTTCTACTGCCTGGTTTATAAGCACTAGAATACACAAGGTGGCAGGTAGTGCACAACTGGGGAGCCTCAACCTAGTCAGGGAGTCAGACTAGGCCTCATTGAGACTATTGTGTCTAAACACAAATTTAAAGATAAATACCCAGAGAGGGCAGAGATCCCAGGGAAAAGGATCAGCATTTTAAAAGCCCACAGGGAAAGTCTATAAAGTACCTTAAATTGAATAAAATAAATCTAGTCTGCTGAAAGAAGCAATGGTTTAGGAATTAGGCAGGACATGACACACACCTGAGAGACAGATTTTAATACAGCATGTGGATTAGACTGGAGACCATAAACCCTCATAAGAAATCTGGAAGTGAGCTTTCTGGGGGAAAAAAATTTTTTAAAGCTTAGAGCTACACAAGTATTATTCCATCTTTGCATAGGGAATAAATGGAAAGATAGTTTCTGTTTATGAATTGGAAAACTCAATATTGTTAAGATGTCAATTCTTCCTAACTTAATCCATAGATTAAATGTAATCCCAATTAAAATCCGAGCAAACTATTTTGTAGATTTTAACAAACTGATTCTAAAATTCTCATAGAAAGGGAAAAAAATTAGAATAGCCAACTCAATACTAAAGAAATACAAAGAAGTCATAGAGCTCACACTTACCCACTTCAAGAGTTACTTTAAAGCAATAGTAATCAAGATATAGTATTAGCTATAGACACATAGATCAATGGAACAGATAGAGAGACCAGAAATAGATCCACATAATATAGTAAATTAATAATTTTTGACAAAGGTGAAAAAGCAACTGAATGCAGAAAGGATAGTCTTTTTCAACAAATGACTGGAACATTTGGACACCCGTATGCAACACAGTGAACCTAGACACATACCTTTCACCTTTCACAAAAATTAACTCAAAATAGATCATGGGTCCAAATGTAAAATATAAATTTTTAAATTTATATTTAAAAATTTAATTTATAAATTTATAAATACAAATTTTTGAAGAAAAAAAGGATAATTTAAATAACTTTGGGTTTGGTGATTAGTTTTTAGATACAACACTAAAAGCATAATCCACAAAAAAAAAGAAAAAAGAATTGATAAATTGGACTTTACTAAAATTAAAAACTTTTGTACATCAAAAGATACAAACAACAGAGGGAAAGGTATCTTCATTCATTCAGGCTGCTATCATAAAATACCAGAAACTGGGTAGCTTCAAAACAACAAAAATTTATTTCACACTGTTCTGGAGGCTGGGGATTTCAAGACCGTGGCACTGGTAAATTCAGTGTCTATTGAGGGCCCTCTTCCTCATAAATGGTGCCTTCTCATATGGTTTGTCCTCACATGGTGAAAGAGGCTATCTAGCTCTCTGTGATCTCTTATATAAGAGCATTAATCCCACTGATAAGGGCTCTACTCTCCAGATCTAATCACCTCCCAAAGGCCCCTCCTCTCAACACCATTATCTCAGGGATTAGTACATTAATATATCAGTTTTGGGGGAACACCAACATTCAGACCATAGCAAAAGGCAACACAAATAATGGGAGAAAATATTTGCAAATCATGTATTTGATAAAGGATTAGTATCCAGAATATATAAGGAATTCCTACAATTCCACTACAACAACAAAAACAGATTTAAAAATGGGCAAAGAGCTTGAACAGACATTTCTCTGGAGAAGATATACCTATGACCATGAAGTGCATGAAAAGATGCTCAATATCCCCAGTCATTACCACAATATCACAAATCAAAACTACAATGAGATATCACTTCACACCCTTTAGGATGGCTGTTATCAAAAAAACCCAGAAAGTAACAAGCGTTGATGAAAATGTGGAGAAACTGGAACCCTTGTGCACTGTTGGTGGAAAAGCAAATGGGGCAGCCACTATGGAAAAAGTATAGCAGTTTCACAAAAAATTGAAAATAGAATTACCATATGATCCAACAATTTCACTCGTGGGTATATACCCAAAATAATTAAAAGCAGGGAATCAAAGAGATATTTATACACCCATATTCATAACAGTATTATTCACAATGGCCAAGAAGTAGAGGCAACCCAAATATCTACAGAGAGATGAATGGATAAACAAAATGTGGTATTTACATACAATGAAATATTATTAAGCCTTAAAAAGGAAGGAAATTCTGACACATACTACAACACGGATGAACCTTGAAGACATGTTGTATGATTCCACCTACATGAGGTACCTAGAGTAGTCCAATCACAAAGGCAGAAACTAGACTGCTTGTTGCCAGGGTCTGGGGAGAAAGGGATATGGGGAGTTATTATTCAGTGGGTACAGAATTTCAGTTTTGAGTGATGAAAAGAGCTCTGAAGATGGGTGGCTACAGCTGTACAATCATGTGAACGTATTTAACGCCACTAACCCGAACACTTCAAAATGGTTAAGATGGCAAATATGTCATGGATATTTTACCACAATTAAAATTAATTTAACAAATAAAAATCAGTTCTGGGAAAGATACCGTTAAGAGAATAAAAAGGCAAGCTACAGACTCGGAGAAAATATTTGCAAAATACTTCAAAAAGTTCATGGAAAAACTGAATTAAAGGATAATACAAATCTTTCCATGAACTGTTTGAAGACCCCTTGTACATATCTGATAAAGGCCTTGTATCCAAAATATACAAAGCCCACTTTATTTATTTATTTATTTTTTTGGTTTCTTTTCCTTTATTGTCTTTTTATAACTTTTTTTTTTTTAATTTTATTTTGTCGATATACATTGTAGCTGATTATTGCTCCCCATCACCAAAACCTCCCTCCCTTCTCCCTCCCCCCCTCCCCCCCAACAATGTCCTTTCTGTTTGCTTGTTGTATCAACTTCAAATAATTGTGGTTGTTATATCTTCTCCCCCCCCCCCCCGGTTTGTGTGTGTGTGTGTGTGTGTGTGTGTGTGTGTGTGTGTGTGTGTGTGTGTGAATTTATATATTAATTTTTAGCTCCCTCCAATAAGTGAGAACATGTGGTATTTCTTTTTCTGTGCCTGACTTGTTTCACTTAATATAATTCTCTCAAGGTCCATCCATGTTGTTGCAAATGGCAGTATTTCATTCGTTTTTATAGCTGAGTAGTATTCCATTGTGTAGATGTACCACATTTTCCGTATCCACTCATCTGATGATGGGCATTTGGGCTGGTTCCAACTCTTGGCTATTGTAAAGAGTGCTGCGATGAACATTGGGGAGCAGGTATACCTTCGACTTGATGATTTCCATTCCTCTGGGTATATTCCCAACAGTGGGATGGCTGGGTCGTATGGTAGATCTATTTGCAATTGTTTAAGGAACCTCCATACCATTTTCCATAGAGGCTGCACCATTTTGCAGTCCCACCAACAATGTATGAGAGTTCCTTTTTCTCCGCAGCCTCGCCAGCATTTATCGTTCATAGTCTTTTGGATTTTAGCCATCCTAACTGGGGTTAGATGGTATCTCAATGTGGTTTTGATTTGCATTTCCCGGATGCTGAGTGATGTTGAGCATTTTTTCATATGTCTGTTGGCCATTTGTATATCTTCCTTAGAGAAATGCCTACTTAGCTCTTTTGCCCATTTTTTAATTGGGTTGCTTGTTTTCTTCTTGTAAAGTTGTTTGAGTTCCTTATATATTCTGGATAATTAATCCTTTGTCAGATGTATATTTTGCAAATATTTTCTCCCACTCTGTTGGTTGTCTTTTAACTCTTTTAATTGTTTCTTTTGCTGTGCAGAAGCTTTTCAGTTTGATATAATCCCATTTGTTTATTTTTCCTTTGGTTGTCCGTGCTTTTGGGGTCGTATTCATGAAGTCTGTGCCCAGTCCTATTTCCTGCAGTGTTTCTCCTATGTTTTCTTTAAGAAGTTTTATTGTCTCAGGGTGTATATTTAAATCCTTAATCCATTTTGAGTTGATTTTAGTATACGGTGAGAGGTATGGATCTAGTTTCATTCTCCTGCATATCGATATCCAGTTATCCCAGCACCACTTGCTGAAGAGGCAGTCCCTTCCCCAGTGAATAGGCTTGGTGCCTTTGTCAAAGATCAGATGGCAGTAAGTGTGTGGGTTGATTTCTGGATTCTCTATTCTATTCCATTGGTCAGTGTGTCTGTTTTTATGCCAGTACCATACTGTTTTGGTTATTATAGCTTTGTAGTATAGCTTAAAGTCAGGTAGTGTTATGCCTCCAGCTTTATTTTTTTTGCTGAGCATTGCTTTGGCTATTCGTGGTCTTTTATTGTTCCATATAAATGTCTCAATAGTTTTTTCCATTTCTGAGAAAAATGTCTTTGGAATTTTGATGGGGATTGCGTTGAATTTGTATATCACTTTGGGTAGTATGGACATTTTCACTATGTTGATTCTTCCAATCCAAGAGCATGGAATATCTTTCCATCTTCTTGTATCCTCTCTAATTTCTCTCAGCAGTGGTTTGTAGTTCTCATTATAGAGATTTTTCACCTCCTTGGTTAACTCAATTCCTAAGTATTTTATTTTTTTGGTGGCTATTGTAAATGGGCAGGCTTTCTTGATTTCTCCTTCTGCATGTTCACTATTGGAGAAAAGAAATGCTACTGATTTTTGTGTGTTGATTTTGTATCCTGCTACTGTGCTGAAATCATTTATCAACTCCAACAGTTTTTTTGTAGAGGTTTTAGGCTGTTCGATATATAGGATCATGTCATCTGCAAACAGGGACAGTTTGACTTCATCTTTTCCAATCTGGATGCCCTTTATTTCCTTCTCTTCTCTGATTGCTCTGGCTAGTACTTCCAACACTATGTTGAATAGGAGTGGTGAGAGTGGGCATCCTTGTCTAGTTCCTGTTCTTAAAGGAAAAGCTTTCAGCTTTTCCCCATTCAGGATGATATTGGCAGTGGGTTTATCATATATGGCTTTAATTATGTTGAGATACTTTCCCTCTATACCTAACTTATAGAGGGTCTTTGTCATGAATGAGTGCTGAACTTTATCAAATGCTTTTTCAGCATCTATAGAGATGATCACATGGTCCTTGTGTTTGAGTTTATTAATATGGTGTATCACATTTATTGATTTGCGTATGTTGAACCAACCTTGCATCCCTGGGATGAATCCCACTTGATCGTGATGAATAATTTTACGTATGTGTTGCTGTATTCTGTTTGCTAGTATTTTAGTGAGGATTTTTGCATCTATATTCATCAAGGATATCGGCCTGTAGTTTTCTTTTTTGGTTATATCTTTACCTGGTTTTGGTATCAGGATGATGTTTGCTTCATAGAATGAGTTTGGGAGATTTGCGTCCGTTTCAATCTTTTGGAATAGTTTGTGAAGAATCGGTGTCAATTCCTCTTTGAATGTTTGGTAAAATTCTGCTGTGAATCCATCTGGTCCTGGGCTTTTCTTTGTTGGGAGCCCTCTGATAACAGCTTCAATCTCCTTTATTGTTATTGGTCTGTTCAAATTTTCTACGTCTTCACGGTTCAGTTTTGGGAGCTTGTGTGTGTCCAGAAATTTGTTCATTTCCTCCAGATTTTCAAATTTGTTGGTGTATAGTTGTTTATAGTAGTCTCGAATGATTTCTTGTATTTCAGATGAATCAGTTGTAATATCGCCTTTTTCATTTCTAATTTTGGTTATTTGAGTCTTCTCTCTTCTTTTTTTTGTTAGCCATGCTAATGGTTTGTCAATTTTATTTGTCTTTTCAAAAAACCAACTTTTTGATTCGTTGATCTTTTGAATTGTTTTTTGGTTTTCAATTTCATTCAGTTCTGCTCTGATCTTAATGATTTCTTTCCATCTGCTAACTTTAGGTTTGGATTGTTCTTGTTTTTCTAGTTCTTTAAGGTGAAGTGTTAGGTTGTTCACTTGCCATCTTTCTATTCTTCTGAAGTGAGCGTTTAATGCAATAAATTTTCCCCTCAATACTGCTTTTGCAGTATCCCACAGGTTTTGGTATGATGTATCATTGTTTTCATTAGTTTCAATAAACTTTTTGATTTCCTGCTTGATTTCTTCTTGGACCCATATGTCATTAAGTAGAATGCTGTTTAATTTCCATGTGTTCGTATAGTTTCCAGAGTTTTGTTTCTTATTAATTTCTAGTTTTAATCCATTGTGGTCTGAGAAGATACATGGGATAATTCCAATTCTTTTTAATTTGTTGAGACTTGATTTGTGACCTAATATGTGATCTATCCTGGAGAATGATCCATGTGCTGATGAGAAGAATGAATATTCTGAGGTTGTTGGGTGGAATGTTCTGTAGATATCTGCCAATTCCAATTGGTCTAGAGTCTTGTTTAGGTCTTGTGTTTCTCTACTGATTCTTTGCCTAGATGATCTGTCTAATATTGACAGTGGAGTGTTCAGGTCCCCTGCTATTATGGTATTAGTGTCTATTTCCTTCTTTAGGTCTAATAGAGTTTGTTTTATAAATCTGGCTGCTCCAACATTGGGTGCATACATATTTATGATTGTTATGTCTTCTTGATGGATCAGTCCTTTTATCATTAAGTAGTGTCCCTCATTGTCTCTTTTTATGGTTTTTAGTTTAAAGTCTATTTTGTCAGATATAAGAATAGCCACTCCAGCTCGTTTTTCTTTTCTGTTTGCATGGTAAATCTTTTTCCATCCTTTCACTCTTAGTCTGTGTGAATCTTTATGGGTGAGGTGGGTCTCTTGTAGGCAGCATATAGTTGGGTCCTGCTTTTTGATCCAGTCAGCCAGTCTGTGTCTTTTAATTGGGGAATTTAAGCCTTTAACATTAAGAGTTGGTATTGAAAGGTGTTGATTTATTCCTAGCATTTTATTGGTTGTTTGGTTGTCTTAGGTGTCTTTTGTTCCTTGCTTTCTGATTTACTGTTTGGTTTCTTTGTTTGTTGGTTCCTTGGGTTGTAGATAGTGTTTTTGTTAGCTTGTTTTCTCTTCATGAATGCCATTTTTATTGTACTAGCGGGTTTAGATTTTTCTTAGGTTTTTATGGCAGTGGTAGTTATTTTTCAGGAACCAAACCCAGTACTCCCTTGAGGATTTCTTGTAAGGGTGGTCTTGTGGTAGTGAACTCCCGCAGTTTTTGTTTGTCTGAGAAATATACTATTTGCCCCTCATTTCGGAAGGATAGCCTTGCAGGGTAGAGTATTCTTGGCTGGCAATCTTTGTCTTTTAGTATTTTGAAAATATCATCTCATTCCTTTCTAGCTTTTAGGGTTTGTGATGAAAAGTCTGATGTTAACCTGATTGGGGCTCCCTTATAGGTGATTTGACGCTTCTCTCTTGCAGCTTTTAAGATTCTGTCTTTGTCTCTGAGTTTTGCCAATTTGACTATGACATGTCTTGGAGAAGGCCTTTTTGGGTTGAATACGTTTGGAGATCGTTGAGCTTCCTGGATCTGAAGATCTGTGATTTTTCCTATACCTGGGAAGTTTTCTGCCACTATTTTGCTGAATATGTTTTCAATGGAATCTCCATTTTCCTCCCCTTCTGGAATACCCATGACTCGGATATTTGAGCGCTTGAGGTTGTCTGATATCTCTCTCAGATTTTCTTCCATGTCCTTGATTCTTTTTTCTTTCTTTTTGTCTGCTTGTGTTATTTCAAACAGCCCATCTTCAAGTTCAGAGGTTCTCTCTTCAACTTCGAGAAGCCTGCTGGTTAAACTCTCCGTTGTGTTTTTTATTTCGCTGAATAACTTCTTCATTTCAGCAAGTTCTGCTACATTTTTTTTTCAGGACATTTATTTCCTTGTATATTTCCTCTTTCAGATCCTGTATACTTTTCCTCATTTCATCATGATGTCTAGCTGAGTTTTCTTGTATCTCATTCAGTTTCCTTAGAATTATCACTCGAAATTCCTTGTCAGTTATTTCAAGGGCTTCTTGTTCTATAGGATCTAGAGTATGGGATTTATTAACTTTTGGTGGTGTACTTTCTTGATTTTTTGTATTTCTGGTGTCTTTTTTTTGGTGTTTATTCATTGTGGCAGGGGGTTTCACAGTCCACCGGTTTGAGACTAGTGACTAACTAGGATGTTGCTGTGGTTGCCAATTTGGTATGGCTCCCACCGTGCCTGCTCAGTTGGCCTCTAGTGTCTTGTGTGTGTGGTTGCCTCGGGTCTTGGGCTTCTCCGGGGATCCACCTTTCTGGTCAGCTTGTACTCTGCTGGGCTGGTGGATCACGTACCACAGGGTGTGTGATCTCTGTTGAGCTTTCACTTCCTGTACAGGACTTCTCCCCGTTCCGTGTGCTCTGGCCCAGGCTGTTGGATCGTGCAGTGGCGACCCCACCGGGTGTGTGGTTTCTGTCGAGTCTCCACCTCCCTGGCCGCACGTCTCCCCACTCTGTGCACACTGTGCTGGGCTGGGGCGTGTCTTCTGCACCCCTCGTCTATCAGCTGGGCCTTCAAGACCCTACTCAGCACCGCCTCGCCCAGGAAGTCTACCAGGTTTCTGCTAGGCACAGACGACCGGTCTCTCTGGGTGCCTTTGTAGCACTGTGTAGATCTTTCTCGGGTCTTGTTCACCTTTGTATCCCCCCGGTATAAACCGAGTCTAGTGCCTGCCTGCAGCCTGCTCTCCGGCAGGTTCAAGCGGACCTGGGAACTCTCCTACCACACTATTCCCAACCAGAAATTCGTTAGGCTTTTTTCCAAACTGGTGGTCGCAGAGATGATATCTGCCTCCCAGTAACAGGAAGTTTACCGGGGCCGGAGTCCAGGGTGTGGTGGAGTGACAGTCGCCCGCCCGTACTTCCTTGCCCTCCCAACACTTGTTGGGACGCCCCACACCCCCAGCCCCGCCAGAGAACCGCGGAGGGAGTGGGAGAGGAGGCCGGCCCGCAGGCTCCGGAAAGCCCCGCGCCAGGCCAAGCAAATGGGCTCAGTGATGGCCGAGCAGGGCGGAGCTGCCCACACCTGGGAAAATGGAGGCAGCACCGTGCGGTGAGTGGCCTGGTGGTGCAGGCGGGAGCCGCGTGGGCATCCACCCCCCGAACAGAGCTGTGCCAGGGATCACTCACAGTGCTGTACCAGGTCGGGCGCTCGCTCTGTCTCTGGTTTGTCGCCTTCCGTGTTCTCGGCGCTGCTGCCTCGGGCTGTTCAGTCGCGGCGCGGCTCGGGCGCTCCCAGGAATCTTCTTTAATGCCGGCCTGAAACCTCGAATCCTGAATAGGGCAGCTGGCCGCCTTCAGTGCGGCCCCAGCCTCCGGGATCCTGGCTGCGTCCACAGCAGCCCTGGCGCCGTGTTCCCTGTTTCAAGACTCACTTTTGCAGCTAAGAATCAGTTCTTTTCCTGCTCCACACTTCAAAGCTGTTGCCTGTAAATGAGGCAGCCTCTCCTGCCGGGGGCAAAGTGGCGTTGAGCCCCCACGTCCAGCCAGCAGCAGCAGTCCTCCCTTAAGAGATGGCGAGAGGACGGTCCACAAGTTTCCCGGCTGCCTGAGGCCCAGTGGCCACCTTTTCCACCACAGCTACTCCGCGCCAGCCGCCGCAGCCGCCGCCATCTTGAAAACCCAAAGCCCACTTTAAACTCAATGACAAGAAAACAAACAGCCCAGTATTAAAAAGAGCAAAAGATATAAATGGACATCTCACTAAAGAAAATACACAGATGTCAAACCAGCATGTGAAAATTCTCAACCTCATACGTCATTAAGGAAATGCAAATTCAAACAAAAATGAGATGTCACTACATAAAAGGGTACTTTAAAAAATTCATGGGAAGATTCATATTATCTTTTAATTCCATTTTTCTATGAACTTTTTGAAGTGTCCTTATTCTATTATAATGTTTGAAATTCAAAAAACTGAAAATACCAACTACTGTCAAGGATGTACAGCAACAGGAACTGTCGTTCATTGCTGGTGGGAATGAAAAATGTAACAGCTACTCTGAAGACAGTTTGGCATTTTCTTACAAAGACAAACAGTCTTATCACACAATCCAGCAATTGCTCTCTTAGGGTATTTACCCAACTGATTTGAAAACTACGTCCATGTGGGGACTACAAAAACGCCAACCTCTAATTTGGAAACAGACACCCTGCCTGGGCCTTGGGTGGAGAAAATCATCCTCAGTACAACAGAACCCAAGCCTTTACCTTGCAGGGGGTGAGACCCAAATTCACAATATCCATGAGGTACAGAAAGCTTCAACAAGAAACTAGTATAAAACATAGTCCCAAACTGGTGACCCCAATAGGGTTCTGGTAACATTAAAACTGCAACACAGAGACTTGCAAAATCCAAGGAATATCCAGACCTTTTAGAGAAAAAACTCCCACTGAAGACAGCCCCAGCAAAAGCCATAAGGAGATCATTTGTACTGAGGAAATAGAGATGAAAGAGAATCAAAAGAAGTTTTAAGATGAGTATGTTTAAAATATTCAGAGAGATCAACGAAGCAAGAGAATCAGTCAAGAATGAGAATTTTATGAGGAAAAACTCAGAAGTATTTGAAAAGAAACTAAATGGAGATTCTGGAAATGGAAATAGTTACTGAATTTTTTAAAAAATTCAATGGATTAGTTAAACAGTAGGCTCCTGAGAGATCAAACCAGATGAGATCTGAAGATGCTGCATTATCTAGCAAAAGAGATAATCGTATGAATAGGGCAGTGGCAGGGAGGGGAGAAAGAAGCAAAGACATTTAAGAAGTATTTAGAAAGTGGAATCAACAAGATTTGATGAAGGAAAATACTTAAGTCTCCAAAAAATTCATTCCTGAGTTAGAACGGAGGCACTGTGACTGTGGTCTGAGGTGACACAGTAGCTCTTTCATGGTGCCTGGAACGTGGCATTAAATGCTGCTGTTGCTTCATTGTTGCATTGGTGGTGGTGGTGGTGTTGTCATCATCAAAGTTGACCAGCAATCGTTGAAAGCTAAAGGAGGTGGTGAGTCTCACAATAATGTTGAGGAAACACGGAGCCTGTCTTTTGTTGCTTTCCATTGTCAAAATATTTCACACTACAGAGCTGCTGTTTCTGCCACATTACACAAAAATTGACAGAAAAGTGAAATAAATCAGACAGCTTAGAAAACATACATCATTGTATGCAATAATGTATTAAATTATAAAGGAAGCAACCCAAATCAGCATCTGGAGAGACAGGATTATTAAATCAATGATGCTGGCACAGCAGCAGCACAATACTGCTGAAACAATTTTAAAAATTAGAAAAGCATGTGGAAAGCAATTTGAAACAAAAATAAGAGATGCAGTTTTAAAGATTTCTTTTTTAAAACTATACGCTGATGTGCTTTTTTGTGTGCAAATGCTCATCAAAATAAGTAATTTTTATAGGAATGTGTGATGCCCAAAAACATGCAGTAAAATAAACACACCCTTGCATTGCTGGTGGAAAATAATATGGGTAGGTTTAAAACACTATCAGCAAGTTTTAAGAGGGCTAAGAACATTTGTACTTTTAATGTAATAATTCAGCTTCTAAGAATTTAAGGAAATTGTAGACATGAAAAGATACATGTTGTTTATAATAGCAAAAACACTGGACACAATCTAAATAGCCAATCAAAAAGTGGTGGTTGTAATATATGGTCTCATACTGGAACATCATATAGTTATAAAAATGCTACCAATGAGCAATTATTAGTAACTCATGTGCAATTGTCCTCCACTTGCTTCCCACCCTGCCGGATACATCCTCTTCCATTCCCTTCCCTGATCTGTCCTCTGGAAGGCTGACTACTACAGGACACATCACATATGTTCTCTGTCCTCTGGCTTTTAGTTGGCTTTGGATGATGAGGCTCCCTGGCAGGAGATCAAAGGGCAGGAATAGAGAGATCAGGGTATTTCTTTCTTGATCTCTCTGTGCTTTAGGGCAGCTTCCCCAGCAAAAGTTGTGACCCTTTAAAGCCACGACTCCCACAAAGCTTGCCCTTACTTGGCCACATCAGTTCCCACTGAGCTCCCGAGCAGCATAAAGTTCTTCTTTTGTCCCCCAGACCCTCTAGCTTCCTGTAGTTGCTGGTCTCTGATGTCCCAACATCCCTTGCTGGTTCCTTAACCCTAAGCACACTTCTGTGTAAAGTCTCTTCATTTAAACTTTCTTAGTAATTCCATATCCAGGCTGAGATGTGTGTGAATTTCTTGTTTTAAAACTGCACGATCTACATGATCCAGTGTGAAAAGGTACAGAAAAACTTGTAGGGAAACACATGAACATGTGAAGAGAAATTTCTCCTGAGAAGTATGAATAAGAAAGATATATTCCCTTCATCTGTTTTCTACTTTCTAATTTTTTTACAATAAATATGCATTTCTTTTATGATAAAATAGTAACTCTAAAAATTAAATGAACATATTTTAAACATACCCCTTCTTTTAAAAAGTATGCTAAGCTGCCTTTTTTATGAACTCCAATTGATTTTCAGTTGTGCAATGTTCTTTTATAAAAAGATTCCAAGTACTATTGTCAATATCAAAATAAAAATCTTGCCATAGATTGTTCTTACCTTTCACTCTCAAATGAGGTCTTCCTCTTCCTGTAAGTAGGTGATGTGAGATCCAATTTTGCTCCCACTTTTTTGGGGACCAGGAACTTTAGTATATAGCCAATAAAAATTTTTTTTTCAAACGTAATTAGGGCAAACTTCCCTAAGCTCTTAATTTACTTCGTGTTTAGAGAGCTCAATTGATGTACTTCTGTCATCTTTTTTTTTTTTTCCTTTTGTTTTTTAACTCATTTTCTCCATAAGAAGATGGAGTGACTCCTCTGATTGGGAATGTGGAAAGAATAGTTAGGCATCTTCCACCCTCCTGTTTTCTCTTGACACTAGCCTCCTGCAAAAACCACTAGTCCTTCTTTGCCATTTTGTGCTGAAAGTTGTGCAGGAGCCAGCTCTTGTGACTATGATGAGAAACCTGCCCCAAGTCCAGTGTTTTCTGTAAATGGATGAACTTTTCTAATTCCAGGATTTACATAGCAGGCCTATTGTGCTAACAGTTCTAAAGCCACAGTCTGCTTCCTTGCCTCTAGTAGTGAGGAAGATGATATTTTGGCTCACATATTTACTTTTGTATTTTATTTCTCAAATAATTCAGCAATATTTGGGAGAAAGAGGTGATATTTGTTGGTGGCCTCTTCAGAAACCATAATAATTCATGGTTCTTTTACAACTATAGGTATACATGGATAATTTTTGCTTAATAATAAAGTGTTTTGGTTGGTTTAAGTTTTGCTGTGTATTGCCTTAATTTGGGATGCAAAAGAGTCTCATACCATTCTCAACAGTCCATCATAATCTCTTGGAGAATGCAGGAGGTCAGACAGCAAAGAAAGCAGACTGAAGATCATTTAGGGTGCTGGTAACTCCCACACATCAGGACTATGAATGTAGCTACTGAGCTATGCTTATGACTTTCCTTTCCTTTTATCCTTTTAGCCCTGGAGTGCCAAGACTTGTTGGCAAAATAAGTATCTGGGACCTTTATTATTCTCCTGAAAACTTTATTTTGTACATGTCTCAGTGATGCAGTATTAAAAGTTAGGCAATGAGGCCACTCTAATATAATAGGTATTTCTTCTTAATATTTAGATAGTAAGTAAATTAGAAGCACTGTATTAGTTATTGAAATGATTTTGAAGTTTTTTTATTAGTAATGCTATTAATTCCACTTGAATAGATCTTCATTTCATGAATCACTGTGCACCCTTCCTTTTTCCTAAATGAAATAATTTTAATGTAATAATTGAGTGTCAATTTATATTTTATTGTTATCATTAATGCTATATTTTAATGCTATATTAATTATGTGATCTGTTAATAAAAATCTTCTGAAAGTAAGTAATTCATGTCCTTCAGACTGCATGAAAAACTGAAATATTATGCTCACAATTTGCCAGAAAAAGGTCTTTTCGCATGGGACATTCTTTACACCATATGGTAAAGCATGATAATCCTACTTGTCTGGGATGGATGAAAAATTGCTCATTAATTCTACACAAATGTATTCAGTACTTACCATGCATCAAGCACCGTGCTAGTTACTGTGGCCACACTGTCTGTGACTTCATGGAACCTAGAAGGAAAGATATACATTGACTGAACACACAAATAATCGTGTAATTATAAACTGTGAAAAATACTATAAATAATAGTGCATAATATGAACAGGGAAGGCAGGAAAATGTAAGAAAACTTGGTAAATAGCATAATGATCTTTTTGCCACACAGTTAATAAAAATGTTCAGCCTCTAAAACTTACCTCTTGCCCTTAAGTTGAATCACCACATGAACTTACAATATTTATACTCAACTCTTTTTAGTATATGTGCTGCCGAAGCGAGCACTATACTCAACTCTTTTTAAAAAATTCATTCAAAGACAGGTATGTGGAGAAAACATTTTTTCCCAATGTTGCAGGCATTATGATCCAGAAATTAGGACACCCAATCTCTATCCCTGACTGTCCCCAAACTCCAACAGAAGACTTAGAAACGTACCTTGACCTCTGCAAGCCTCAGTTGCTTTGCTTGCAAAATGAAGGAGTTGGACCAGGACACCTCAAGCACTATACTGATATAAATAGTTCCTGATTCTATAATTTGAGAGAAATACTCTGTATTACTACAGAGTAAGCCTATGACTGCAGAGGTTACCTGTTTGACAGAAGCTATAGGAATACCACTATTAAGTGAAAAGAGAAATGGATCCCTTTAGTCCTTCATTAAAATAATTTATAACTGTCTAGAACTAAAACATGAGCTAAAAACAGCAATTGCTTTTGGTTTTGGATATAACATCTGATTATCTGGGACATTTCCCAAACGTACATTTTTTCTCTAATGGGAGTTCGTGTGGAATATACTAAATAATGACTAGAAGATAAATTAAATTAAATTAGTACAGTATAAGTATAATATATACAGTATAAGTAGTAACCACCCCAAAAGGTTTTCCTCTCCCCCAGTGTAATGTAAGTCCATCTGCTATACACACTTATGGAAACATTCTATTTCCTCAAAACACACAGAACATTGATAATGACCTGTTTAATAATGTCTTTCTTCTCCACTAGACACTATGTCTTTCTTATTCACTGTTGTACTATTCAGTTTTTGCTACAGTAACAACCAACCAAATTTCCTAGGGTCTTAGAGTAACGAATTTCTTTCTTGCTCAAGATTTTAAGTCAGCTAAAGCTTTGCCCAGCACTCAGCTGGGCTTGGCTAAGTATGTCTCCAGATTACTGGTTGGGTTCAGATCTTCTCCACATATTTCTCATTCTAGAAACAAGATTGAAGAAACAGTGACAACATGGGCATGTTTTCATGGCAAATGACAATAGTGCAAGAGGAAACAGAAATCCATGATGTGTTTTAAGCATCATTTATGAGTGGTAACACTGTCTCTTCACACATTCCATTGGTCAAAGCAATCACATGGACAAGCCCAAAATCAATGGAGTGGGAAGTATACTCTGCACACTGTGTGGGGGAGGGGATAATGAATTGCTGAACAGTAATAAAGACTTGAACAGCTGCCCTACACTCACCACATTGCACAATGGGGCACACAGTGGATGCCTACTTTTTTTTTGAAGAATTCACAAAGTTGAATAACATGTCATTCATTTTTCCAAAATAGCCCAGGTTCTTTTGTCTGTCTTTGAAATTCTAACGTTCTTTTCTCTTTTCATGATAATAATGCCTAATGACCTTAATTTTCCCAAATTCAGCCTGGACCAGGAGAGCTTATCATCATATCCCCAGTTCCTAGGTCAGTGACTTCTACATAGTCAACAATCAATAAATATTTTTAGACAAATGAATAAATAAGTTAATGAATCTGTAAGTCAAGCATTTTCTCCTTTTTCTTTTTACAAACAATAAAATAAAGCTAAGGTTGAGATCTATTAAGTGATCAACTCTAAGGCATTCTAGCATTACGTTCTATCTAGATTACGTTCTAAATCAAGATAAAGTAATTATTCCCCTTCGTAAACTCTATTCAAATCTTATGGTATGCTGGTTGGAAATAGTTCTGGGAGTCAAATACACCCTACTGAGATTATTTCGGCACCATGGAAACAGTCTTAGAGACCAATAAATTTCAATCTTTATGCTTTAAGGATATTTATTTTTTAAATTAATATTTAATTTCTGGGGGCATTTTATTTTGATGTATTAGCCTTTACTGTTCATTAAAAATACTTTCCATGTACTTACTAGGCCCAAACCTTATATACTTTGTATATAAAACAGTTTCTATTGTTCAAGATTTGCTGTCTGGTTGAGTAGATATGTTATACTTTGAAGTGGCTACAGCAATACCCAAATGAGGAAAACATAAAGCCATGGAAATTTAAAGTAGGGATATAACTTCCTACAAGACCAATTGAGAAAATCTCATGAAAAAAATAGAGCTTAATTGAACCTTAGAAAATTAGTAGGATTTTCATAACCGAATAAGAGAGGGAGGGTATTTCAGGGAGAAAGAATATGATAAATAAAAAAGTTTAAGGTATAATCTATCAATATCAAGAAAGCCAGGTAAGAGCTATATGTAGGAAAATAACTAAATATAAATCTGGAAAACTAGGTGAAGAACACATTGTAGATGAAGATTTAAATGATGAATCTCAATTGATTTTATAAGCATTATAGAGCCATCAGTTTTTCACTAAGGAAGGTCTCACAGTGAAAGTGTATTTTTAGGACAATTAATCTGCAGTAATATAGACAATGGATTTGAAGAGAAGTATCATAGGGGCCGAGCCCGTGGCGCACTTGGTAGAGTGCTGCGCTGGCAGCGCGGCGACGCTCCCGCCGCGGGTTCGGATCCTATATAGGACTGACCGGTGCACTCACTGGCTGAGTGCCGGTCATGAAAAAACGACAAAAAAAAATAAGAAGTATCATAGAAGCAATTTTGGAGAATTTTGCCATCATCAAGTTATAAGACAATTACACCTAAATGAAGGTGGATGACTATAGTGCTGTAAAGGACAACATAGTGAGTACAAAGTCAGATGAACTGCAATCAAAACAAAGAGCAGCATAGCCAGGGTTTAGTTCATGGCCCTAGAATTCAGATCAGAGAAGACTGGGGCCAGAGTACCGAAAGAACATCAAGTTGGGTTAAGGACTGGAATCTGAAAATGTAAACAAGGTCAAGGTTGATGGTTAGTTACCACAGATATGGGCATGATTCCTCAAGTATGAATAAATCCAAGAGACACAGCTCAGGTGTAGGATATGGGTATCATTAGCCAGAGTCCAAACTAAATAGGGCATCCAGATTGTGGATTTTAGGAGAGAAAGGTCATAAATCCACCTGAAAACCAGCTAATATTAGACAGAATGTATTAAGTGAATGAACTGAACCAATTTTGACTCTTCTTGTCCCAATCTAAGAGAATTTTTTTCATTAGGAAGTATGAATGATTCAAAATGGTGTTTGTAAAAGGAGTGGATGGTTATGCTTGCTTATTGCCACACAGTGTAGCCTGAACATAGACAGTCCATGAATCTGAGGAGTAGGACTAAAAGCAGAAGGGCCAAGAGGATGTTGATTCACTTAGGGAAGGTGAAACTTACATGATTCGTGCTGAAACTTAGTTCACGAATTTCTATCAAGTGAAGGATAGTTTGCGTGATCTTTGACAGCCAGTCATTTGTTCTTCATCAAAGAAAGGTACAGTGCATATTTTGAAGCTTACTCAGATCATGTAATTTTGTGTTTTGAATTTTTCCATCCTTACTCTAACAATTTTTTCTGTAGTAAGATCTCTAACATAAAAAATAACTGTGTCAATAAGCCTAGATACACACAGAGGGAAATAAAGAAAAGACTGTGGGTCAGGGGAGGGAGTGGGGAACAGAGAGAGGGAGGTAGGGAGAGAGAGAGAGACACAGAGACAGAGAGAAAGACACACACACAGAGAGAGAGAGAGAGGGAGAGAGAGACAGAGAGACAGAGAGAGACACAAAGAGAGAGAGACAGAGAGAGACACAGAGAGAGAGACAGAGACACAAAGAGAGAGAGACAGAGACAGAGAGAGAGAGACACAGAGAGACAGAGAGAGACAAAGAGAGAGAGACAGAGAGAGACACACAGAGAGAGACAGAGAGACAGAGAGACACACAGAGAGAGAGACACAGAGACAGAGAAAGACACAGAGAGAGAGAGAGAGAGAGAGGGAGAGAGAGAGAAAGAAAGGCACAGAGAGAGACAGAAACAGAGAGACAGAGAGAGAGAGACAGAGAGACACAGAGACACAGAGATACAGAGAGAGAGAGACACAGAGACAGAGAAAGACACAGAGAGAGAGAGAGACAGAGAGACACAGAGAGAGAGACAGAGAGACACAGAGACACAGAGAGACAGAGAGAGACAAAGAGAGAGAGACAAAGAGAGAGAGACAGAGAGACACAGAGAGACACAGAGAGAGAGAGACAGAGAGAGAGAGAGAAAGAGCACGAGAGCCTTTTCATTAGGTTAAACTGAAATCATTAATAAAAATGTAATAAAAGCACAATTTGCAGATGTAAAGAAAATGTGTCTAAGATATACTTAATTCTCAAAAGGGTACTTCTAAAAATATTTTCCTTGCTTATGGATTAGGATATCATCAAGTAGAATATTATCGAATGATGAAAAACTTTCTCATGTATTTTTTTCATCCACGGGTGTATTCATTTGTTGTATGATTCATAACTCCAATATACAAAAGCCTGACTTCTATGTCACTGAGGGGAAATCTTAAATGCAGCATTGAGCCTTTGTTCCTTGAAAACTGTCAGCAGACACTGAGGAAAATAATATATGTTCTACCTGCCTTTAGATACCAGGATATCAAAAATAAGATTTTCTTATTTTTGATATTCTGGGAGGTATAACAACACAAGAATTAGTGGTGAGAGAAACCGTTGGTTATTAATTGACCATGGAACTACCAAAAAAGCAAAGTATAGCTATGGAAGTGGTTTTCAAACATGTGGATGTCTACTAGATGTCTAATTCAAATAAAAGCAAAACAGTGCATCTGTAGCCATTATCAACATATCTCTATTCCTTTTTGAAGTGAAACTCTTACGTCTCCATTCCCCAAACATACTCATTCTCCAAAATACCTTTTATTTGTAACATCCCTACTGGTTGAAATTTTTTGTCAGTTTTTAAATCGTGATCTGTTCTTTCATTTTGTTTTTTCAAATGAGTATGATGTTCACGTTAACAAAGGATAGGGATATGGTGTGTGTGTAAGGGGGATTGTGTGTAAGAAAAAAAAATGAGGAAATGTACCATTTCCAAGACTGAATTGTTGCTTTCTTGCCTCTCCACCCAAACCTCAAAGCCCACCAGCAGCAGCATTATTGCTCCACACATAGGAGCCAACAGCAAAATCATACCAAGTATGGATCGGTATGAGCATGAATATGGATTAAAGGAGAAAAATCTAATAAACTCTACTGTTATCTCCTAAAATAATCATGTGAGTCAGAATCTCCTGTGGAAATTATTAAAAATACAAATTCTTTGGTATCTACCCCCACAGAGATTCTGATTAATTACTTCTGGAATAAGGCCAGAAATCTAAATTTTTAACATGATCCCCAGGTGATCCAGATTCATGTCCTACACATCAAAATCTTTATTCTAGAAATTAAGGAAATAAATACTTCTCTGTATTAATTTGACTAACAAAGAGTAATTTATGGCAGAATTGACCGTGATGGAGACAGGGATAAAAGGTACATGTAATCATATAATCCAAGAGGAAAACCAGGCCAAAGTTAGATGTTGGCCTTTAGGACCTCAGATTTCTTAAAATGTAGAAGAAAACTCATACTTCTTTTAGGCTGCTGCCATATACATTAAAATACATTAGGTCCCACTTGCTCCCATTTTCAGTCCACAACTGCCTGCTTTTCCAGCTCTTTCACTATTTTTGCCATTTACTACCTTACCATCTGCTATGACTTAAATGTCCCCCCAAACTAATGTTGGATCTTAATCTGACTACAGTTTTGAAAGGTAAGGCCTTTGGGAGGTGATTGGATCATGAGGACTATGCCCCTATAAATGGATTAATTCATTCATAGATTAATGGATTAATGGGTTATCACAGGTGTGGACCGGTGGCTTTATAAGTTGAGCACAAAAACCCTCTTATGGAGCCCTCGCTGTGTGATAGTCTGTGTTGCCCCAGGACTCTGTAAAAGTCCGCAGACAGAAGGCTCTCACCAGATGCACCCCCTGGACCATGGACTTCCCAGCCTACAAACTGTAAGAAACAAATTTCATTTTCTCATAAATTACGCAGTTTCAGGTATTCTGTTATAAGCAACAGAACACTGACTAATACACCATCTCTTAAAATCCAACTAACTGGTGACTCTTTTCTCCGTGTCTGTAAGACTCTACCAGCTTTACTGTTTTCCCTAAGCTGCCTTCTCTGGGGTCCTTCATTTCACCAAACCTACTGTCAACACATTCAAGTCCCACACCACTTGTTTTACTAAACCCCTATGCTAAGATGAAACCAACCCTGGTGTCTACTTCTCTGCTTCCACTGAACACCACTGAACAGAAACCACACAATGATAACGTACTGACGCCAGTACAATATATGATATTTCCCTTCAGCTGGGCTTTTAATCCCACAGCAATCTTTTCATGTATTTCTGTTCAACTCTGCCTCTTTCTCCTCACAATAGCTATTCCAAATCTACATCATACTCTGGTTTCTCTTCAGATCGTATAAATCTTTCGCCTTTTACAAATCTACCTCAGTATCCTTGAAATCCCTACTGATTTTCTCGGTACATAAAATGTAATCTATCACATATGAGCTACTTTAACTTTCCACCTTCCTACACATACATTTCCATCTTCCTACACATACATATAAATGTCTATGTCTACATCTCTAGTCAAATACCTATATCTGTATCCACAGCTGTGTGCATACTTTCCCATTCCCTTCTATCCTAGAAAAATAAGTGGTTCTCTACAAAGCTAGCAGATGTATCCCATCTTCTCCAAGACTTTGTCTCATTTATTATGCCTTTTTTTATCCTCATCAACCTGCCTTTCTTCATTATTCTTTCCCCTCAATATTTTTATGACTATCCCATCTTAAACCAAACAAAAATAAGTCCTCACCAGATTTGCATTAATCCCTTCAAATGACCCTTCTTTTTTTCCCTTACTTTTTGTTGGAAACTCATACAGTGATGATTTAAGCTCTTTAGTTTTTATATCTTCAATTCATTCTTTAACCTCCTAAATTCTGCCTTATTGCCCCATCTTTCCACACAAGTTGACCTTGCTAAGGGCAGCAATGACTATCTCATTTCCAAATTCAGGGAACACTTCTCATTACCTATGCTACATAACTTCTCTGCGTCATTGACATCATCTGCTCTTGCTGTGTGCTCTTCCTTTGGGCTCTATGATGGCAGTCTACCTTTCCTTTCATTTACCTACCTCTTTCATAAACTCATGGGCATGCACTTTAGACTATTCCCACCACTTACCAGCTATGTGACCTCTCTGACCCTAGTTCTTTCCTCATATAAAAAGAAGATGATGGTAATATATATAAGGTGATTATAAAAGTTAAATGGGAAAATATACCATAAAATGCTTTACAACACAATGTCTGACAAATAGTAAGGTAAATGCTGGGTACTGTGGCATTGATCCATGTGTCGCATAGTTTACTATTATTCTTATAGTTACTATTATTGTCTTAATTATTCCTTATCTCAAATTTTTTCCAAATAAAACTTTTATTGTGTTTGTTAAAATACAAATTCTTGGGTCTCAACACAAACCTAACAAATTGGCATGTAACCCTAAGATATATCTGTGTAAGTCTTCTCTAAAGATATAGCTTTAGTTGCCTTAGTTACTGAGAGGTTCGGTAAATATGACAGTAAATTAGAAGCCAATAGACCAAGAAAAAACTGTAAGTATGACAGTAACTTAGAACCAATAGACCAGGAAAAATGGAATGAAGTCAGAGAGTCACATATTATGAAATGAATTTAAAGTGAACTAGGCCATTTTGGCAGGTAGGTTCCATCTAACAATGAACATTGTTCATGTGTTAAAAGTCTACAGCATGATCAGCATTATACTTCCTACTGTAGGAAATCCAAAGGAAGTTCCAGATGTGACCCTTATCCCCAAGGTCACAATATTTTTAACTAGATTATAAAAACTAAAGCCTATGAAAAATTAGAATACAAATTTAAAACATAATTCTCTATTTATTGAAATATAATAAACACCATGCGTGAGATTGTATGATTTGCTAGAAATGATTCAGAGGGATGCAGAATTGCTTAAATATCTTAGACAAGCAGTCGAGAAAGACATCTATATAGATAATATAACTCGGGAAGGAGAAGAAAAGGAATTATAAAGAGCGAGTTAATATGGAACTATCCACTCTCAAGTTTCAAAATTATAATTTCTGTAGTAAAGCACTTTTAAATTCCCTCCCAGTGTCATTGTTTTGGGGCCTGTGTATGATTAAGTGCTAAATTAAGTAAACGAATTTCTCTTTTCAGTGGTGAAAGAGAAGCAGCATTGCAGAAGTCATCATGTAGTGTTCCATGGAGAATTTGGGAACTGAGATGGGACCTGGAGTAAGGCTAGGAAAGCTGAAACAAGGACAGAATGCCCTCAAGTAAAGGAAACACCAGCAAAAGAAAACGTGTAAGAATGAATATGGCATGCCTGTGGAATAATGAGAAGCCGGCAGGACTTCAGCTGCTACCATAAGTCATATTAGACGGAGATGATGTGGTTAGGCCTGGACAGCCTCAGAAGCCTGGCAAAGAATGCAGATTTCTTTCTATGGAAATAGGATAGTCTTAAGAAAATGGTGACAAAACAATGGATAATAAATAGTATACTATCGGTCGTATTTATTTAGTCAACAACTAGCCACTGGCAGTTAACATAGTCAAAGTAAAATGCTAGGCACTGTAGGAAATAAATAGTACATTATCCTCAATTTCATATAAAAATTAGGATATGAGATAGTGACAAAAATAATTATAATCACAGTGGGATATAAGTGCTAGATGGATGGGATAGGTGTTATATAGGTGAAGAGAAGAAGAGAAGACTTCTGGGAATATGAGCAAAGACAGTTTATTTCAACAAATACTTCATGCTTACTGTGTGCCAGGTCCTGGATTGATACTGGAGTGTAAAGACTTAAGGATACTCTGCCCTCAAGACCTTAACTAAGGCAAGTAGAGCATGTGTTCACAAGGACACTTGGGTAGTTCCATTCAGCCAGAGCATGTGTATACGAGGAAGTAATGGAATGAAGCTGGGAAGATAAATTGAACCAATATTAATGAGAGCCTTAAATGCCAGGCTAAGTTATACTTAATTCTACTGAGTATGGGGTTCATTGAAGTCTGTTGTTATAGTTTTTAGCAGAGAGAGAAATAGAGTTACGTTGTGAGCAGTCTAAGCGGGAAGAAATGTATAACATAGATTTTAAAGGAACAGACTTTTAAAGTGGGTAGTTATTATTACACTAACAATGTATGGAATGATAATAGCCTGGGATAGCTGGTGACATGAGAGTGACAGTAAAAGCTCACATGTATGTCAAGAACATGTTTAGGCTCTAGTCATTTGCTAAGGGCTTCTGTGAATCACTTACTCCCCACAATATCCCTATGAGAAGGGTGCTGTTGTCATCCTGCATTAACACAGGGAAACTGAGCACAAAGATGTTTAAAAAAACACAGGGATGTTTCACAAGTACTAAATGATGAAACTAGGTTCAAGCATAGGCAGTCTCCAGAAACTGTGCTTTTTAACCACTGGCTAAAACTGCTATAAATTTTAAACTTGCATGTCTAAGTAAAAAAATAGCTTTATTATCAAATACAAGGAAGCTTAAATCCTTTTTTTTACTTAAAAACTTTATCAGCTGAAAACAGTTATATTGCCCCTTTCCTAAATCACACTCACTGAAAGCTGTAGTGGTTTTCAAATTCAATAATAGAATTTTAACAGCAGAATGTGTCTCAGGGAATATCAACTCCAACCTCACAGCTTTACAGAAGAAGGCTTGAGATCAAGATTAAGGGAAATTGCCCAGAGTGAAAAAGCTAGCTAGGCATCATACTCAGGTTAAAATCCATACCCTCTGTTTTCTGGCCTACTATACTACAGTATTCTGTTTTTATTATATGAATAAGGATATAGTGCTTCCATTATGTTTTTCATATAAAACAGAAAATCACAAAACTGAGTCATAAAGAGAGAGTAGCTATAGGGAAAATATGGGAAAATGGTCAGGGCCCCTCAGATGTTCAGAATCTTGCCAAGCATTTCCTGTAAATATCCACATGCACTCAGATGTTCCTCGATTACTATCTAATGTAATTGCGTATGGGCACCCAGATGTCCTGGGTTATGGACCCAAGTGTAAAGGACTAACGGTTCTGACACGTGGCACTTCTCGGGACACTCCAGGAAGCCACTAGGGTGGCTGCTCCTAGCTCTGAATAAAGCTCATTAATTTTTTACCCACTGCTTCCAGGATCTTTTCCTATTACTTAGCTCGTGAACCAGCATGTGAATGTACCCAGTCTATACAAAAGACATGAGGGCTCTGTGAGCCCTAGCTCTAGCAATACAGTAGATCTTTAGTTATAAATTCCAGAAATATATGTAATTGGTTATATACCTACTCAAACTCACAACAATAAGTATATTAGCAATTAAGCCCATTTTTCATTTTACCAGTTTACATGAATGTATCTACAACAGTGGCTTTTCAGATGATGTTGAATAGTTCCATTTTCATATTGTAACAAATCCTTGGTAAATAAATTTGTGTACTATTTGTTACCTTGCAGTAACGAATAAATATGAGGGTGTTTGGGGGGCATGGGGGGTTCACCAGAGGGTGTCTATGAATTGCTGTCTTGACTGTACATCTTTCCATGAGATCTTCAGTCCTTTTATTTGATCATTACTAGGTATTTCCCCTTGCAGCACTAAAATCCAGCACTGATAATAAAAGCATAGCCAGACCAATTTGCTCTCATTTATTCTGGGTCGTTGCCAGACTCAGAAACAAAGAACAAAAAGAAGCATATTCTTTTCATGTCTTTTCAAATCGAATGACACTCACTGAAATATCTTCAAAACATTAAGTACATAAGAGAATGTCCCATATTGATATAGGACCAAAATACTCTGGAGAACTCTGTGGCTTCAAGGCTAATGCAACGTACCAAGAATGCCACCATGCAAGGAAACTTCAAAAAGTTCATGGGAAGATTCATATTATCTTTTAATTTTGTTTTAACACAAACTTTTTGAAATATCCTCGTATAAGCAGATAGAATACATTGGGAGGCTCAGAGAGGTGTAGGTTTCTCTGTCAGGAGCAAGAGAAGTCCAAGTAACAACTGGGAGTACTTTGTCAGTTATTTTCCCATAAGCCTCACTAGGCTTAGGTTAATACAAAAATAAAAGGAGTTCAAAAGTAAAAATAAAATATCAACCAGTAAGGTTGCAAGGAAAAGCTTGATTCACTTCAAATTCATTGTCCCAAAGGATGAGCAGTTGATTAAAGATAAATGCATAAATAACACAGCCTTCATATCACTTGAGAGAGAAAGAAAAAGATAAAATAAACATACATGGAAGTGGGGTGGAATAAAGAAAAAGAGAAAGAGAAAAGCAAATAAAGCATTTAAAAGGCAAAAGAGGAGGGAAAGAAAATGAAAGAAATTAAGCTGACAGGAAGAAACATATGAAATGCAGCTGTGATGCTCATTTAATCTCTTCTTTTAAAATGTAAATTACTTCTGATTTTGAAGCCAAGGTCTGAATATTTTCCTGTGGAAATATAGCCATATACCCCCCTAAATAGTCTTTTCCCCCACAGAGAGAAAATTAGGAAGGATAATGTAGTTTTACTGTAAGGAATTAAACGATAGTCCTAAGAACCCAAAGGCATTTCTGGGTAAGTTGCCTGCACTAGACAACAGCCTTAAAAACCTCCAAATTTCCTGGCCTGATGTAGGCACAAAGCAGCCAGAGACGTGGTTGCCTGGTAACTGCGCTTTTCACCCGCAGCTGGAGTAAAACCAATGGCCTTTCACCCTCTTCGTTAAAGGGAAGTCAGAGCGAAAGCGTTACCTCGCCAGGGCCGAAGCTCCCCGTGAGAAACCGGCTAGCTTCACTTCGTTGGGGAGACACTTGAAGGGGATGGTTTCTGATGCCTCAGTAATCGGGGACGCTTTTCTCCCCTCCGCCTCGTCTAGGTACCACCTGGAATATGAGACGGCAAGCTTGGTGTTCTGACGTTGTATAGATGGGGAAGGAAATCACTTTCAACCTTTTGCTCCGAGTGGATTAATTCTGCAAACCAGGAAAAAGGGTTCCACTTCCCCATTTTTCATTAGGTTTGCTTTCTGATAAAACAATGACTACAAAGTGTATTTATTATGAGAAGAGAATTGGAAATGATGACTATAAAAAATTCTGGTTTTACATAAATGCCTGATGATTGAATTTATGTTGGGAACTCTACCTGGCTGGCTATTTTAGTGGAAATGTGAAAAGTGACTACAGGTGATTTAATATAAAGAATAGTGAGTGCTTTCCAAAAGAATTCATACAACCCATCCCCAAAATGGAAAATACTTCAATATACATCTTTGTGGAAATTTTAGCCTTTGCTAGAAAATTCACAGTTTTTTTAATGAGTAAATTTCAATTAGTCCAGTTATCTCAAGATCAAACAGTAAAATGTGAGTGGAACTGAATACATAGCTGCATAACAGTCAGAAACAAAGCACTGAAATCAGCTTTTAGAGTGGAGAATTCTGGTCCTTACCATGTCGTTCAGCACCTCATTGGAATCCTGGATTCTAACTTGGGTGGCATATATATAATGTACTTAGTTTTCATTTGGATTTTTCCTTCAGATAAAATTCTGAATATAAAACATAAAAAGTATACATAGTGTTCAAAGTCTTCAGGTTATTCAAATGGTATAAATTTTAGTTTTATTTGCTACCAGTAATAATTACTTTTTAATACCTTTATAGCACTTTTTCACGTTTCTTTACTGTTGTGGTTTTTTTTTTGGGGGGGGGCAGCTGGCTGGTATGAGAATCCAAATCCTTGACCTTATTCTGTTGTACTTTGTTAAATTATTTTCAAAAATATGAATTATGGAATATATACATATATTATACACACACACATTTTATTCATCTCACCACTCCATCTTCAAAGTTGAAGAGGAAATGTGTTTTTGACTCTCCACATGACTTCTCTAAGGCAGTCTCCTATGATTATCAGTAGAGGTGAAATCATTCTGAAGACTGGTCAGTGAAGGTGAAGAAGTCCAGCAACTAAAAAAGAAACAGAACATCTTATAAGTAGACCTCTTATCTCATCCAAAGGTCAAATCAATTACCAAAACTTAGGTGAAAGTAGAGAGAAGTATAATTTTGTTCTAAGTTGAAGATACATCAAATCCAAAGTTTATGACTTTCACCTTCCCAGGAATGGCTGTAGGGACATTCACCAAAATAATTCCTTATGTAACCTTATATTAAAAGTAAGACTTTCCAGAAAATGTATAATGTGACAAAATGTGGTCTATTTGGTCACACCAGTGATTCTCAAGTAATTAAATATTTAAGCACAAGACTATTTTCTCTTCCAGGACAGTTAGAATATTTTTGTAATAATCTATTATTAAATAGCATTTTTTGATAAGTCTTCATTTATAAAGATAAAATGGAAGATGACTTATTTTCTTTTATTTTAAAAATCTGTCACCATAACTCCTTTGTGGAAAAGCAAGTTAGGGTAGGAGGTAAGCCCTTGAGGACATAGGTCAGCACACAGGTTCTTAACCTGGCTACACATTAGAATCACCTAGGGTGCTTCTTAAAAACACTGATTTCCAGCCTCTCCCTTCCCCATCAAGGCTGTGATCTTGATTCCATACCTGAGTCAGTTCTGTGTGAAAGAAGCACCAGTACGTGCTCATGAAGGTCTAAGTTAATTTAAGTTTAAAAGTTTAGAAACTGTCTTATTTTCTGGGTGATGAACTTTGGGAGACTAGTCACAGTGCTGCAGAAAAAAAAATGAGCACAGAGTTTAATGTTATTTATGCCTAATTGTTTTTCCTAACACCTGTGTCTCTCTATTCACGTGCTCATGTAGCCTTCCATTCTAACGTTGTATCTTAATATTTAATGTCCTAAAAAAGATAAAGAGCTTAATGTTAATAAAAATATTTTAAATTATGTGGAAGTGTAAGTAGTAAAGCAAATGTTAGCTCTTACTGTTAGCACTCAGCCACGTTACATTTTGATAAGTGGAGAAGGGTAATGTTTGGGCCATATCAGCTGCACTGCGTGTACAAATCCAAGTGCCCACAGTTTACCCTATTGAAAAAAATATTTATGCTGAGCTATTTTTCCATAAAACCATATACATATTTCCTTTGTGTGTGTTATTTTCTGATAAAGTTTTTAGTGTGTGTGTAATATTAAACCATCCTATAAAAATAGAGTGATTCATGCTTTTAAATTTTTTCTACCTCTAATGTTACTGATAAAAGTTGGTGATTTATGTATAAAGGATATACCTTTTGTCATTTACTACCACACCATTTACAATTATCTGTAAATTTTATCATTCTATACCTAAAAATAGAATAAACTGTAGAGCATTCTAGGTTAGATGTACTCACCTGGCTTACTGCTTCAAGCTGATTAAGAAGTTAGTGCTATTGCTACCTAGTTATGAGATGGAGAGATATGTTAGCTTTTCATTTACTAACAGTTCTATTAATTGGCCTCAGACTGTCCCTGTGACCTTTGTCGTTGAGTCTTGTAACTGTTAGGGTTCCTGGTTTCAAGGAAGAGGAATCAATTATGGCTAATTCAAACAGAAATGGGTTTTATTGAAAGGATGTAATACTATTTAGAATTGTCAGGAAAACTGGAGATCAGTCTTCCCTAAACAGTCAGGAATCAAGCAAAGACAGGCAGAAGAGCATTAGGTGACGTCACTCTCTAGAAAGTCTGGTCAGAGCAGCCATTAGCTCCCCTGACCTCAGCACTGTGAGACACCACTAACACTGGGCATTACTGCAGAAACCACTGTATGCCACTGCAGTCACTCTTGTATACCGCAACCAGGACTACATTTGAAACTGTCCCTTTATCTTTATATTTATTACCCGAGTCAACATCCCTGGCAGAAGCACTCAATCTGCTAAGCCAATATCACCTGCCCTTATGCCTTAAACATCAGAGGTCAGGGAAAGGGAAGTTTATCTTCCTTTGACTTCCACACTGGGAAGTGGGGCTCTAGATCACACCAAGATTCTAGAAATGGGGTATTTCTTAAAATACAAAAGAGGTTTGGAAGATGAACAGCCAAAAAAAAAAAAAAAAGGAATATTTCTACCACACCTCCCAAAGACTACACATGTGAACATAGAAGTAACTCTATTTATAAATGGAGGTTGGGAGAGGGGGGTATACATTCTATTGATAATGAATATGTAGAATCAGCTTCAATTATTACAGAATTATCATTAGTTAACTTAGAATGGTGAACTCTGGGATCAGGTACAATTTCTATGTTACCATTTTGATAACTGTGACCAAGGTAGATCATGAAAGCAGTTACTAGGAACCTTACACCTATGTGATGAATAGATTGCCAACATGATGTTATTTGCTGGGCAGAAGATTTGATGGCTAAAAACTGAACATTGTTTCTAATGAATAAATAAATTTACAACATGTCAATATGTATGTCATGTAAGTAAAGCAGTAGTTAAAGGGATTTTTATAGTTTTAAGTGGTTATATTAGAAAATAAGAATGATTTGAAATCAGAAATTTAAGTTTTCATCTTAGAATCAAGAAAAAGAACAAATTAGTAGAACAAAGAAAATTTTAAAAGATCAGAGGAAAAGACTATAAAGCAGAAAACAATGTGGATAATTTAAAAAGCTTAATCAGGTTCTTTGAAAATACCCATCAATGTAATTCATTATATTAATAGAACATAAAATGAAACAAAACCATCTCAACAGATGAAGAAAGTATTTTTACAGAAGCCAACAGCTATTCAAGATTTTTAAAAAGTATTTACTAAGTTAGAAATAGTAATTAATGGGACAGGCAAATCATAAAGAAAAATATATATTAAGTACATGAAAAAGTGCTTAACATCATTAGTTATCAGGAAAATTCAACTTAAAACCACAATGACCTACCATTACACATTCACTACAATGGGTAAAATGAAAAAGGTTGACCATACCAAATGTTGGTGAAGAGGTAGAGGAACTGGAACCCTCACACGTTGCAATGGGAACTAAAATGATGCAGCCACTACGGAAAATGGTTTGGCAGTTTCAGATAAAGTTAGCACGTGACCCAGCAATTCCACTCCTAGGTATTTGCATGAGAGAAATAGGAATACATGTCCACCCAAAGACCTGTACACAAATGTTTACAGAAGCTTCAAGCATAATAGCCTAACACTGGAAAAAAAATAAATCATTCATCAGCAGGAGAAGGGATAAACTGGTATTTAATACAATGAAATACTATTAAATAATAAAAAGGTACATGCAACAATATGTGAATCTCAAAAGCATTATACTAAGCAAAAGAGGCAGGCGAAAAGAATGTGTGTGTGCGTTTGTGTGTTTGTAATTACATGATTTCAGTTATATAAAGTTATTGAACAGGCAAACTAATGTAAGGAGAAAAAATGAGAAGAGTAGTTTCCTTGAAGTTTGGGAAGGGGGATTACAGAACTTCCTGGTAAAGAAAATATATGTTCTATAATCTGTTAGGGAATGGGCTACATGGATGTACGAATTTGTCAGACCTCATTGAATTGTATCCTTTTGATTTGTGTATTTTAACTTATATGGATTTTTATTTCAAAAGTAAATCTTTAACAAATATTAAGTTCTAGTTAATAGGTTTGCTTTTGCAGGTCATCAATTCTGAAACTCCCTTTTGTGTATTCTAAGCTTGAGCAAGCTAATAATATGTCGAAGATAACGGAGCAAGGTTTCTCATTTATACACATATACATTCATATTTTCTGGTTCTATTCACTGAGAGGACATAGAAGCAATGACACACCAGTATCAGTGCCACACCTACTTTCCAGATCTTGGTTTCTAAATTTCATTTTCCACTAAAGGGAACTAGGACTCCTGAGAAAAATAGTTGATACCAGCACTAGGGCAGGGAAAGTACAAGATGAGACTGAACCTCTTGTTGTGACTGACAGAAAGTACGGAAGAAAGGAATAGGGGAAAACAGTTTGGTAATTTCACATAAAGTTAACACATGACCCAGCAATTCCACTTGTAGGTATTTGCATGAGAGAAATGAGAATACATGTCCACCCAAAGACTTGTACACAAATGTTTCCAGAAGTCAAACAAATACATGGGTCAGCTTGAGAAGATTCCCACTGGCCAAATCTGAGACAATTTGACCACCAAAATAAACATTGATCATAATGGGCTTTAACCTGGTACAAACAATAGGAATCCATGACTTCATGCTGACAGAAATAAATAGATAAATAGACATAAATAAATAGAAGAATGAAGAGAGAATGATGGAGTTAGAAAACAATAAGTGGATGCCAATTTTAGTAGATAAAAGTTTGATGAACAGGATATTTACATAGTCTTGAAGTATTTCTCCACAGGTACTTATTAAGAAGGGAAAATAGCAGCTTTACCATGGTGGACACCACTATATCCAAGTGATCCAAACTGATATCACCAATATTAGTGCACTCTATGTTGATAACACCAAGGTCAAGGGTTCAGATTTCCTTACTGGCCAGCCACCATATAAAAATATATACATACATTAGTGCACTCTGAATCATGTGTCCCCAACACGATTCACTGAAAAGAAAAAAATATCATGTCAATAGAATTCCTGACAAAAAAATTCATAATCTGAAACTAATAATGATGAAACATTAGATAAACTCAAATGGAAGTACATTCTATGAAATAATTGACCTGAACCCTTCAAAAATTTAAGGCCAAAAAAGATTAAGTCTGACTGAGGATCTGTTTCAAACTAAAGGATACCAAAGAGACAAGAAAAAGAAATGCAATCTGGGCTCTTGGTTTGGATTTTGAAGAGGGAAAAAATAAGGAAATGTTCTGATTTTGATAACTATGTTGTCAACAAGTAAGAGAATGATCATGTTCTTAGGAAACACAATGAATTATTTAGTGGTAAAAATTCATGATGTCTGATTTACTTTCAAATGATTCAGAAAAAAATAATATGCAAGTATATAGAGAGTAAGTAAATGAGATAAAATATAAACAATTGGTGAACCTAGATATAGGTTACATGGGTATTTCTATTTCCTTGTACTATTCTTAAACCCTTTCTGTAAGTTCAAAAGTATATCAAAGTAGAAAGTTACATATAAATAAAAGTCAGCCCCCCCTACCCACTCACTCCCCAAAACACAGAGGTTTAGTAAGTCAAAAAAGAATACTGAATTCCAGTGTTCCTGGGCCCAGGGTCTTTGGAGAATAGTTCCTAAACATAGAGTGAAAGAAGCTCTTCTTTTGCCCTTCTAGGAAAAGTCCCTGAAGGTAATACATGCCTTCATCTCAGAGAATATGATGATCTGGTTCTATCTTGTTTGATTGCAAGCATAGAGGTAGGAAAGCAAGATTCAGGTTGACTATTCTTTTGCCTTAGGAAAAAAGTCTTTTATTGTTAGTGAAATTTTTTTGATACATTTTTTAGAAATGATAAAGAAAACTTTTTCTAAACTAGCTGGATATTTGTAAGCCTAGAGCTATTCCGAAGACTGGAAATGCACAGGGCAGTTTGAGCACTGACTATCACTAAGTGTGTGAGGTTTAAGCATTCTGTTTAGGGAGATCAAGATTCTTTTTGTTTGAGAAGGAAAAGGACTGAGTTAACTGGGAGCGGGATCCCAGGACACTTGTATTCTTTCTCTTGCCAGAATATTTCTTCCTCTCTATATATCTTGTGATCCGTAGCCTTTATGTGATAACTTACAGCATATTTTTCACCCACTAATGAATCCTGATTAGAATTCAATCCTTGAAAATAGTATTTTTGACAAAGTCACATTGGGAAGGATATGTATCTTTCAGATATGTCCTCAGTAAGTCTGAAAAAAATCCATAATAATAAATTATCCATTTTTAGGATTTGCAATATTTATTGGAAGTGATACTTTCTGTCATTCAATTAGATGTAAAATGCTTAATATATAAACTTTTTATAAGAAGACATACACTTTGTCATGCTAGGCTAGCTCAGGCTAATACCTGGTGGGATGAAAGACAATCTCACTCAAAGTCTATTTTCTTATTGTTGATCAAAAAATTTCAAAGCAAAACAATTAATTCTCATTACATTAAAAATTTGTTTGTATTTGACCTCCTAAATTACCTCATCCTTTACCACCTCTCTGTTCCTCAGTTTCCTCATATGTAAAATGGAAATTATGAGTGTTCAATGAAATAACATGTATAAAATGCTTAGTACAGTTGCTGGCACACAATAAGTGCTCAATAAATGGAATCCATATATAGAGATTATTTTATATTATATAACTTCAAGTTAAAACACCATATTGAAAACGTTTATCAGTCTGGAGATTAAAAAAATAAGATATCTCTGAAAACTTTGAGCAGAGCAGCAAAAACATTGGTGGATAGAATCCCAGGCTAGTAGTGTGCAGAGAGGGATGCTGATAAAAAAAAAATGAGCTGGTTTCTACCACCAGCCCCTACAGAATCCTAGCAAAGCTCAGGACTTAGAAGCACTTGTTACAGAGGAGGACAGAAAGTTACAGAGGAAAGTGTGGGTAGGGTGGGGTGGGTAGAGGAGGGAGATGAATGGTAGGTTGAAAGTCTGTGTTCAGCACCCTCAATTTTCCTTCTCCACTTATACACTGAATAAAGTAACCAGAGACCCCAGTCACAAGAGTCAGAAACTTGAGGTTTTATCTCTGGAAAACTGAATACATGAAGATAAGATTACTGGAATGTGAGGCACATAGCAGAGCAAGAATGAGGCACATAACTGAAAATGAGAATAGTTATTGAACCACTGTGTACACAACAGACCAATCCCAAAACCTCTGCCTCAGCCCACACAGAATACTGGAAGCCAATGGTAGAAGCCTGGAGAATATTTTTCTGAAGAAATTAAAAGATACCTCCCTGCACTGGTATTTGGGTTCTGTGCGATTAGACATCATTCAGACCAATTTCACAAGAGTAAGGCGTGCTCTTTGCAAGCACCAGTGATCACAGAGCTTCCAACCTAAATTTGAGGACCTTCTTAAGTAAGAATAGTCACCAAAGATTGGAGACCATGCAGAAAACCTCCAGAATATAAGAGAGAAGCCACTAAGAAAACCAAGAAAAGACATTCAGAAGAAAGGTAATGCAGAAAATGCAAAAACATCTCAAAATTAAAACCAAAATGAAAATTACATCAGGGAGATAGAAGTTTTTCCATCAACCCAAAAATGGACAATATTAGAAGGAACAGATCTTAGTAGTTAAAAATAACATAGTCAAAACAAAAATTTCTACAGCAACTTGGAAATAAAATGACAAGAAAATAGAAAAGTGAGATAAAAGCTAAGAACTGAGAGCCTCAAACTAAGAGCTCCAATCACCAATTAAAATGAGTCTATAAAGAGAATGGAAGTGTCATGGGGATAAAAATATTTTTTAAGAAGACACTTTTTCATAACTAAAGAGTGTACATTTTTCAGAATGAAAAAAAATCCGGAAAGTACCAGCACACTTAATTTTTAAACAAATACCAAAAACAAAGCATATTGTCATGACATTTCAGAACACTATGTTAAAGGACAAACATAAACAATTAAAAAAAAAGAGGTGTCACATCTAAAAAGAAGACTCAGAATGACATCAGGCTTTACACCAAAACCACATGCTTCGTCAGAGAAAAACTGGTTCTCAACCTAGAATTTTTTCATTCAAGGATAAGAGTAGAATAAAGTTATTCTCAGACATGCAAATATTCACAAATTTTTCTTCTCTTTCTTAGGCAGCTGCTGGAAAGGTGTGTGGAATAGAAAAAAGTTTCTACACAGGCATTAATGCCAGAGTTTGGCAAATCAACTGTTTTCTTATAACTTAAATAATCGCTCATCCATGATAGTAAGGGAGAAAAAGAGTCTACCTATTAGTGATGGATAAAGACAAAGTTTTAAACCTATTATGTAAAATTACAAGAGCTTCTGATCAAGATGGAGGAATAGTCCATACCCAGTGACACCCTCTCCCACAATCAACCAATTTACAACTATTAAAAAGCAACGACAACCAAGCTGGGGCTGCTAGAGCTCAGGGGAAGAAGAGGAGAGACCTACGGAGTGCATGAAGGCAAGAGAAGCTACGGTGACAGAAAAGAAGGACCCCTCTGACCATTTTGAGCCCCAACCACTCCAAGCTTGGCCCCAGTGAGCACATGGAGCAAGAGCTGGAAAAAGCCATGGCTGTGCCTTTCGTAGAAATTTGCTTGGAGTCTGCAGGGGAGAAGAAGAGGGCCTTGGTGGCCCCCAGGCCAGCAAGACCACTAACAGTGTTCCCGTGGACCCACATAGGACTGAGGGGCCACAGAAAACTGAAAAAAAGGAGCCACTCAGAGGCCAGTGAATCATTGCAAGGGAACAGTGCAAGGTCTGTCCCATGGCAGGTGTTTGGAGTGCAGGGACTGCAGGAGACTGGCCCACCATGGTAACATTGGGGCAGAGCATGGACAGCTAATCTGCCCTCCAGTCAGCACAGGCCCACTCAGTGGAGACTGGTCAGGATTATAGAACTGCAGGGGGTGCAGTTTGCTGCAAAGACTGAGGCTCAAACCAGAGTTTCCACACAACCCAGGTATACTGGACCTCACAAGACCTGGAAGTGCTTACAGTGCAAGCAATTAAAACCTAAGCTGCACAAAAAGTCTTCCCCAGAGAATCAGCAACAAAGCAGCAATTTAGCTCAACCACAGAGCTCAAGTGCTTGTTCCCTTAAGAAGTTCCACCATTTTAGAAGTAACCAAAGGACAGCAAATTAGTTCCAGTGCAGAGTTTAAGCAGTGAAAACAGCAAATAATCCAACACAGAAGTGAAAGAAAAAACAGAGAACCCACAGATCAGAGGCAAAGTTCTGATATTAGCCAGTAAATATCTAACACCACCAAAGAACACCTATGAACCTAGAAGGACCGGATGCCCCCCAGGCACCCAAGCCAAGGTGGGGGGAGGGCCAAAGGCCTAAGTCACAGCCCCCCCAAAGTCTACATCCAGCCCAGTGACGATCACCAGGCCACCACCAGAAGTGCCCAGGGCTCTCAAGCCAGGGCAGTAGGGGACCAAGGGCCTCAGACACCCTTCCCCCACCCCCCACCCGCCACCCCACCCTCTGCCAAAGTCCACATCCAGCCCAGCTCCCTGGGCTCCCCTGCTGGAATGCCACAAACCTCGACCACACCCCCTTCCTCTTCCTCCCACCCTATCCCCCTCCACTTTCCCCTCTCCCCTTACTCCCCAACTGCTCCACAATATCTTAGGATGTACAAAAAATTATAGTAATAAACAAATAAATTTTAAAAAATAATAAATAACATAAAATAAAATTACAAGCTAACCAATGTAGAAAATAAAAAGTGATAAAACTGCAAAGAAATAGAAAAGAAGGAGGGTGGTGTATGTGAGATAAATTTTTATCAGAGAAAATTCATAGATAGTGTTTAAAATTGATCCTCAAAAATGGTTTTGTAGTATATCTTCATATGCCTATAATTGGTTTGGATCTATAATGATATATTTGAAGAACCTGTCTGTTCCCATTCCCCACCTTCCCATGGAAGCCCAGTTCTAAGAGAAGATGAGCAAAATAAGAGAGAAATTTAAAAATCACAGTGAGCTGCCAGCAGCTGTCCACTGCATCACCGTGGCTTACATATACTGGGAGGAAGTTATGGCTCCAGGTGCAGCAGAGGGTTGTACTTGAGTCACTGAGATTTGCAGCTGCCAATGCTGGTGAGTCCATCTCTGAAAGACCGGGACACAATTCACCTACTGGCTGGAGAGATACATGAGCAAAGCAGAACAACTAGAGTACGTACTGAGAAAATGCTAACACTTACGAGTGTATGACATTAAGCATGGTTCAGCTCCACCCCATTGGCAGGCCCAGCATAGCATCAACACGGAGATCTCAGCCATCTCTTTCTTTTTAAAATGTGCAGATCAGAAGCTGGGGCAAAGGTCAACAGAGACTCTGATTCTGATTAAAGGTGTCATTTCTACCAACACTCCAGCCAAATCTCTTTTGAAAAATCTAAGAGGCAGAAGCAGTGGTGTGTGCTGGGAGCCTACCAGTCCATTAGATGAAGCTACTCATTGAGTGGACTTAGGCACAAATTGCTAAAGCAAGTCTTCCTGGAAAAAACTCACATTTGGAAGACCTAAGGAGAATTTTAAAATTTGCGATCTAAGATTATCACTCACTATATTCCTGGAACTCTTCTCTCAACGACTCCTGGTAGAATTGTGAGAATTCTCTGAACCTCAAGTTGGGTGACAACTGCAGAAAGCTCTTGGCTGTTATCAGCCAAGCTACAGATGTCTGCAGAAACACGCTTTTTTCTGAGTGACATACCCTGCAAACACAAAACTTGGTGAGTGAGAGCATCTGAGTGGGGACAGGCTGCTGTAAGTGGCTTCAGATAACACATCACAGTGTACTTTCTTCAGATTATATTACACACACACACACACACACACACACACACACACACACACATCACTCACATCATCCTGTAACATCTGCATGAATCAGAGAAAAAAAGGCGACTCTATCATTGAACATGAAATACAGAGTATGTTTCATGATAGGACATGAAAAGCAAGGTACATAATTTGTCATTCACAAGTCTGAGTTCAGTTTGTTCTGCAGCAGTATAAATATTGCAAGTTTTTTAACCAAGGATGTTGTGAGGAGATCTACCAAGGGCCTAATGAATTGTACTCCTCTAATTCTAATCCCTGTGTTCTGTAGAACCCTGTGAGGAGGAGCAGGGGAAACTTACGATACGTTCTGCTCTGACAGCCAGGCTTTTCTCCGGTTGGGCTGTGGTACAATCCTTTTTCCCTGTTTTCAGATGATGTCCATGTTGTCCTTGTCCTGTTTCCAGTTGTCCTTGTCCTCCTTCTAGTTTAAACATTGGCCTGCGAATAAGATTAGGCTTTATATTCCTCCCTCTCTCTATTTCTTTCCCTTCATCCTCCCTGGTCTGTCTCTGGGTATTGATCCCTACCTATAAGCTGAGAGTCTTCCCTCCACCTGCCAATCCTTTCTCCCCTTGCCATCCTCATGACAGGGTGGTATAGCTGTTTCAGAATATGTTGTATTATTTATCTATTGCTGTGTAAAAAATTAGCCCAACTGAGGTGGCTGAAAACACCAGCAACCATCATCTCTCAGTTTCTGTGTGTCAGAAGTCTAGGCATGGCTTAGCTCCCAAGCTCATCTGGGAAGGATCCATTCTGATGCTCTCTCATGTGATTACTGACACAATTCATCTCTTTGTAGCTGCTGAAATGAAATGAGGCCTCAGTTTCTCATGGGCTGTTGGTCAAAGGCCTTCCTTATTTCTTACTATGTGGACCTCTCCATAGAGTATCTTACAACACAGCATGACAGCTTGCCTCATGACAGTGAGCCAACTATAAAGCAAGAGAGAGCGCCAGCAAGTGAGAGAGTGCTAGCAAGATGGAATCACTGTCTTTTTACATCAAGTCATGGAAGTAATACCCAATTAATGTTGGTGAATTCTATTCATTAGACACATGTCACTAGATCTCCTGTACACAAGGAGAGGGGATTCCACAAGGGTGTGAATACTAAGAGGTGGGGATCATTGGGGGCCATTTCAGAGGCTGCCTACTAAGCATGCCCAGAGTAAGGGGGAAGGAAAGTGTCTGTAGAGGTTGGAAGAGAGCAGAAGGTTGGAGCCATGTCAGAGCTGCCTGCTGCCCTTGCTTTATGGGCTTGTCTACTCCAGTCCCCATCTGTCCTTTTGTGTCTCCTTTGATCCAACATCCTAGACTCTTGCTTTGTCTTTACCACAAGGTTCTGCACTCACTGAACCCTTGGTTTTAACCATTTGCCTGACTGCCTAATTTTCTTTTTTTCTTTTTTTTTTTTTTTTTTGGTCATTTTTTCGTGACCGGCACTCAGCCAGTGAGTGCACCAGTCAATGACTGCCTAATTTTCTGTCCTGCTCAATATCAATAACTAAAATTTATATATCAGTGTATGTATAGATTAAAAAGCATTTCCCTGTAAGGACCTGAGTTTCAAGAAAGGATATGACTAAAAGACAGAAAAGCAGTGGTCAGAAAAGTGGAAATATCCATTCAAATGGTCAACAATTAAGAGGCTTGTGTTTTCCACTTGAAACTAGATTCACTAAATCGGTCACTGTAAACCTAGGTAGGGTATTATTTGCAAACTAGAGAGTTTTATCATTCAGTTCTTCTAAAAACTTTAGTAAATTTAATGTAGTTGATGCTTAATTACTGTAATAAACTCAGAGAGTTGTGAGAGTTGCAAATTTTAAGTAGGAAAATGTCACAGTTATTTTAAATATAACCATAGAAACTGAGTTAATATCAAGTCGTTTTGCTTATTAAGGTCAGGTTCTGACAGTGGTTGCCATGGTTGTGGATGGCTTTCATTGACTGAATAACAATTAGAAACATATTCCTAAAAACTGATTTTTCTGGTAACCAGGGACTGAAGTGAATGCAGATACAGAGATCCTCTGTACTTTGATCTGGCATTTCTTCCACAGACACGGTCATAGCAACATGCAAAATCAATCAGCAGAAAATACTTATTTATGTCAAATATGGATTTTCCAACATATAGCTTATGAAAACACCTTTTATGTGGGTAATGACTAGAGGGAAAAAGCAGACTGTCTGATGCCCAGTAATTACAGGCTGGTGTTGTTTTATTCACCTGTAGTCTATCATTAAGAAACCTAATACACCCAAAGCAGATCAGGATACAAATTGCGGCTCAAATGGGGAAAGAAATGAGAAAAAAGAAGAGATAGTTATTTATTCTATCGTGTGCTCCCCGACCAACACATCAAATTGTATTGCATTTGGGTGTCCTTTTATTTAGATAAAGGCATTTAAGTGACAGCTGATGAACAGTGAGTTTGTATTCCAGGAACACCCTCTCATAGATTTGGATTACATACAGATGAAAAATATCCCATATGGATTCTGAACAAAATGAATGGCTGCAAGCCCTGAAAAGTTCTAGTGGAAAGGTTGGCAAGCTAAAAGGTTAATTAAAATTTGACTCTGCAAGATGGATACTTTTATTTATAGAACCTTCGGCTGATTTTCAGCAGCCATGTTTTCTCCTAATTAAAATAATATGAACAGCTAATAGCAATCAGCTTAAAGAACTGAATATTTTAGAGAAAGGGATGATTCATAGGCTTTTTAATAATCATTTTACAGTAGGTGTCTTCAATAAAGAGCACATAAAACATTTGTATTCAACCATTGTCTGGTTCAAATGTCAGGAAATATTAAGTTGGAAATAATGAGGAGAGAATTATTTAAAGCTGTCTAAAATAAGTCATTGATATTATCATGCAAATTTGATATTTCCCTAAAGGTTCTGGAATCACTCTCTGACATGGCATAACTTATGAACTCTAAGAAAGTGGACGATTAGAAACATTATAAAAAATGGGAATTTCCCTATATATTCACAAACATAAATGCACAGGCAAATAATATTTAAGAGAAGCAAAAGATGAAAACATTATGCACACATTCAGAGATAAATAGAAATAAAGATATAGATAAGAATCATCTCATCATTATAACGTCTGTAGGATTAAGCATCCTTTTTTCCCAAAATCACTGCGAATGATCCTGAATGGAAAAATGGAAAGAAGGAGTAAAAAGCAAAGAAACATGTCAGAAATATAGACTTTGTGGATGAGCACACACACACTGACTTCCACAGAAACAGCTAATCCATCCCCCACCCTCACTTCCCAGTTTTTCTTTTCCTTTTATTTCTAAATAATAAACCCTTTGAATTTTAATGGGGCATATCACATCTCAAAAGCAAGACTACATTTCCCCACGTTCTATAAAGATAAACAAGAGCTTGGTTCTGCCCAATGGAATGAAAGTAGAGGTGCGTTCATCTCCTGCGTGTGTCTGTCTCCTCTTTCTCAGTTTCCACTGGGTGGAAGGGAGAGGTTGTGCACCAGCCAGAGCAACCTTCTGAGATAATGGGTAAACTTGAGAATGCAGGGCTTGCTAGTCTGAACGATTAAATGAAAGGAGCCTGGGTCTCTAACATCAACACTGTGGAGGGTCTAACCAGTCCTGGATTGCTCCACCTGGACTTGTACTTCACAGAGAAATCAATTTCTACCTTTAAATCTACTGTTGTTTTGTTTCGTTGTCACTTCAAGCTGAACCAAATCCCAATTAATACTCTGTGGGATGTGAATTTACACTAGAGAAACAGGCAACATCTCCACAATTTAAGATATACCTCTAGACTTTTAATACATATGAATACAAGTCTCCACGGAGAGACATAAGTGCACTAGACCAATTATTCTCAAACTTTCACTGTATCAGAATCACGGGAAGGCCTGTTAAAATACAGATTGCTGGAGCCCACCCACAAAGATCTGATTCAGTAGTTCAGGGTGGGACCAAGTATTGGCATTTCAGACATCCTGCCAGGTGATGCTGATGCTGCCTGACTACAGAACACACATGATGTCTCACTGCCCCGGAATACACCTCCACTTCTAACATATGCGTATTCTGTAAGTGTCACAGCAAGGTACCCTGTAATCAGGATATTCTAATTTTTAAATGTCATGCAAGGTAACTTTTAACATCCTGGAATACCTTACCGTTCACCTAACAAGCTCCACACCTTCATTATTTTAAGTTAATGACAGCTTATTAAAATAGTGAAAGGAAAATAGTACATAATAATGATTTTATTAATTATTTACTACAATAGAATTTATCTCAAGTTCTACTTCAGAAATATATAAACAGTCAGATTTAGAAAAATTATAGTGTTTTTTTTACAGGGGCAGGAGGTATGTGAGTATTTGATCATTTGTTTCAGAATCACCTAGAGCACTTATTAAAAATGAAGATTCTGGGCCCCATCTTGCACCTACTGAATCAGAGTACCTGAAGTTAGGGCTTAGGAACCTTTTATTTCATCAGCTCCCCAGAGGATTCTTGACCCAAATGCTTGCTAATCTTTGACCTTGTTGAAATGTCATCAGAGATTCTAGCTCAGACTCAAGGAGGATATTTTCCAGCATGAGTCAGCATAAAGTAGACAACCAGAAAGACCTACATAATGCTGCAGCCAAAAAGCTTGAAACCCACCCATAGTAACCAGGAGGATAGCTGAGGGTGTGAAATAGCAAGCAATCAGAAAAAGAAATTGTGTCTGAATAATGGAATCCTTCTACTGAACACTGTGTTTGAAAGGTGTTTTTGCTCACTCAACTTCATGCAAATATATGAAACCCATGTAGTCAAAAAAGGCACTGCTTTATGCAGAAGGCACTGGCAGAGATATACTGAGGAGAAAGCCACATCCCTCTTTTTTTCAGCATTGCAGAGTCCTAAGCAGTAGCAAATAGACAAGGAATAATAACTAGAGTAGTCAAAAAGCTGATTCTACCTCCTTAGCATCACTCCAGTCCATTCACTTGTATTGAGTTCCTCTCCCACTCAAGTCAAGTCTCTCCTTGACTACTGAAATTGCATCTTAACTGGCTTCCCCCTCTCTAGTCTTACTCACCTCTAATAAATTCTTCACAGTGCCACCAGAATGACTTTCTAGACACAAATCTAATCATGACATTCTATCATTTCAAATATTTTGAGCTCCTCATAGTCATGAGGATAAAGCCCAAGTTTTCTACTACAGAAAAAAAGGCACTTCATGATCTCACCCTTTCTCACCTCTCCAGCATCATCTCTCACCACCACCCTCCTCTCACTTTATATTTGCACCATATCGAACTACTTACAGTTCCTCTAAGTTGCCCCACTCTCTCATCTCCAGTCTTTTCCCTCTGCCTGGAAAGCCCTTTCCACAAATCTCTACCCACTCATACCTTTTCTTCCTGGGTAACCCCCACTCAGCTGTCAGGACTCAGCTCAGATGTCATCCCTTTTTGGAAGTCTCATCTGACACCTCCACCCTGGCCTGGATTTCCATCATTATTATTTGTGGAGTCATTTCTCATTATTATCTGTGGTCTCTCTCACACACATCCTTGACAACTGAAACTGTGTCTTAGACATTGTTATAGTTTCTGACACACTGTAGGCATCTAAACATGCTCGTTGAATGAATGAACAAATAAATAAGTGCATTTATCAATGAATTGCAGTTGATAATGTTGAGGTAGAAAGAAACTATTGTGTAGTGCCGAGACTGAACCTTGAGCAATTGCTGACAGCTGGAAGCTTAAGGAAAGTAGTAATGATAGCAGCTAATACTTCTATTCTGTTTTGAAGTGCCAGGCATTGTTTTAAGCACCTTATGTATGCACAGCTTATAAGGTAAGTACTTTTATTATCCCTTGTTTTACACACAAGGAACAAAGGCACAGGAAAGTTATACAACTTACCTGATGTTAGCAGCTGCAAGAGCTGAAATTCTAGTCTAGCTCCAGAGTTCATACACTGAGTCACTACACATGCACACATGAGAGGATGAGCTATAATACCAGGAAGCTACCAGACAGCATGGCATATGCCACCACTGAGGGAAATGGGAGCAGTTGACGTGCACCAAAAGGAAATGAATGCAGGGCCAGCATGTTTGGAGAAGTGTATTTCCAAAGATGTAGCCTGACTCCGGCTGTTTCTCAGATGCATTTATTCTCACTAATTTCCCTATTTCTTTTCTCTTGTTCTTAATATACATACTAATGACGTTGCTATTTCCTAACCCAAAATTCTAACTGCAAATCCAAGCAATAGAAACCATTCCTGGGCCAATATTTGTCCTTGATGTACCTTTCACACTCTATCATGTGATCTCATGAACTATTGAACAGTGATGTCCTGAGAAAAACTAAGGAACAGGGAATTTGCCTTGGTGCTTACTCCATCCAGCTTTCAGGATCTGCCTGTCTTTGTGCCCTTTCTCACACAGAACATTGTTGTTCCCACAAGACACTTCCAACAGTACCCCATATTCTGGGTGTTTTCTGTTGGGCTTTGCTTCCACTTCCTTCAAAACTCACTCATATGCACATAACCAGAAATTCCCTATTAAAAAATAACCAGTTGATCTAGATACCAGAATACAACCAGATGAGCATGGCATATGGACCTTAGAAGTAGTGGCTGTAGCAGAAAGAAGGTAAACCAGAAGATGAATGCAGGAAGAATTGCCTCAGAAGCACTATTGGACTCAACGCTATTAATGGTCTCAGCAATAGTCTGTTATAAAGATACTAGTTAGCACTTTGCAATGCCACGCACCCCACCAGTCTATTATAAGCAGCTCCAGGCCAGAAAGAGATGCAGTCTACCTAATTAACTCAGATGACCCAGTGCCTCTACCTCCTGCTATCTCACCTGCTTTCCAGGTTTCTGTTTTGGCAAAATCTTCAGCACAGCCCTTCCTCAGCTCTCGGCTTAACATGGCAATTCTGCCATTCAGTCTTGGTTCCTTTCCACACATGCTTACCCTTGATCTCAAATACATATCCAATTTCTACTGGGCTTCTCATTCTTTCCTCTGTTTCCATCATTTCAGTATTTTTATGCCTCATGTCAGGATGGGTACATTGGTAGAGGGTTTTCTTGGCTAATCCTTGACTACACTGGTGATTTAAGTTTAAGCTTTATTCAACTTTTTGTTAACTCTATACTTTTTGCCCTATTGTGGACACCATGCCTCTCTAAAAGTTCCGAGTTAAATGGATCTCTTTAGGCATTATTGAGTAGAGATACTGGAACTGAGTAGAAGAAGCCCTCAGATTGGGGAGCCCCATAATGAGGGTACTTGGACATGGTCTCTGTTGGAATGGTATCTCTTACAAATACCCCGTGGATTTTCTGGTCCATCTGTCACCAGTACCACCGCGGCCTCTTACATAGTTCTGGCAGTACAGACAGTAAAATTACCTAAGTGGTTAGTTTTAAGTTTTTTTCAAATTATCCATGTGATGGTATTGATGCTACTCACGGTTTTAAATAGCTTTAAATGTTTGATCAATTTTGATTTTGAGCTACTTTTTTATTTTCAGTATTAATTAATTTGAGATTAAAATATTCAACTTTGCATTTATTACTGAGATTTATTTTACTAATTCTTGCACAAAAACTATATATTTCTCTTTCCAAATCCCACAGGGTAAAATACAAACCTACATGATGAATAGAAATATTTCCTTTATCATACTGGTCACTCTCTTAGAAACAATCATCTCTTTAAAGTCTATACTTTGAAAAATCTCTTTGTTTTACAGTTCAAAGTGAATTAATCAGAGAAGATGCCAGCTTGGAGCAGAGGGCAATAAATGTCTCTATCCAGAGACCAGGAAAGGCATTAATTATAGTTTTAACAGAACAACAGTGCGAACCTCCCTACTCTGCTTCAGAAACATTTCTCATTTCCTTTCCACTGGGATAATGCTCTGCATTCATATTTTGTCCACTACTGTTGCAAAGAAGATGATAATGTTCCTGACAGGTCAGGCTCAGCTTGCCCTCTTACCTTAAACAAATATCCTGAAAGTCTAAAAGTTGATGCAAGGACTGGAAGGTTTGTTCAGATTACCGGTACTCAACGAAATGTCTAACCAAGCAAACAAACAAAGAGAAAAGAGGAGCAGTGGGGTCCAGTTTAGCCTAGTCCTAATTGGAGGGGCCAATCTATTCCATTAACAGTAATTGATAAAAGAAGTTCTCCCCATTGTTTTCAGCATAAAGAAGAAAAGTATCAACTAGATTTAAACCAGAAAAACAAAGTATAGCCAGGAGCCCTCCAGGGTGCACCTACACAGACATGGATACAATCCAAACAACAGAAGAGGGCTCAGGAAATCAGAGAAAGGTAAAAAGAATAAAGCATTGCCTTGTCAGAATTTAGGCCAGGGACTCCAGGAGAGATCTACCAGTGGCAGAGACATGGGAGCAAAATAGTCCCAGTGGCCACTTGCGTCTTGCAGCTAGAGTCCTCTCCGGTGCCCAAAGCTTTCCAATTTTTGCCAGTGACTACATTAGGCTCTCAGATTCCAAAGTCATAGAAATGAACAATGTACCCAAATAGTAAAGTAAGCAACGCTTTATTGAAAGAGGAGATAGACTTACACATAACGGAGGTAGGGACAGTAAAGCTAGCTCCTGAGGGTCTTTTATAGGGAAAGGAGTTAAGGGGTATAGGCCAGTCACTGGAGGCTGTCCGTTCTGTTCTTCCTAGTTGCATCATGGGCGCATGCTCAGTAGGCAGTGGTGTTCATCATTGTCACCCCAGAAGGGTCATTGTAGCAGTCACCTTGATGCTTTGTGCATAGGTGGGAATTCCTAAAGGGGTCTTAAGGTTAGTCTGTAACTTTTACAATTATAGTAAACAAGCCTTGGGGAGGGGTTTTGCAACTCAGTAAATATCTGTTTCCTCTCTTATCTCAGTCTGTCAGGGCAGCCCATGGGGTAATCATTTGCCCTGAGGGGTCTCATGACTGAGGAGTGGAAAAGTAATAAAGTGTCCTCTGCAGGGAAAATGGAGTCAGTTTGGTTCACAGTCCTAGCCTTACTCTGTTTCAATAATAGCCAGTGATATTCCTCAAGATAAATCTTTCAAAAGTTTATTCTAGCAGAAGTCACATATGATAAATTTAACCAGAAACATACTCAACTTTTGTACACACACACACCCCACACATACAGTAACTACTCAGATCTGATGGAATACTAAAATATATGTTAATCAATTCATTTTCAAGTATAAAATCAGAGATTTGAATATCAATGAAACCAAATATTCTTCTGGGATGAAAGAAGTCTAAGAAACCTGGTAATGCTTTTTCCCTTTTTACTTCATTTTTTTGATGCTCATAATTTCAAGGTTAAAGAAATAAGGAAAATTTCTACTTGCCTCTTTTGTGGTATTTGAGGAAGTTGTTTTTAAATACCAATTGTTGCAGTGTTCCAGGGCTGTCTGTTGGGCCACTCTGATTACTGCTAGTAAAAAGCTGTTCCTCATTGTTTTAGTCCTTGCTACATTTGTAATTATATTGAGAGTCTTATTGTTGATTGATAAATTAAATTTTTTGGCGATATTTTTATTAGGGAAAACATGTTTGTATTGAATTGTGGAATCAAAATAATTTTATGTTGCTTTATTGTTTTACTTAATTCTTTTTTGCCTTTGTTATTAGAACTACTACCCTTTATTTTCCTTAATTCCATAAATACCCTGATTTGTTAATTTTTCCTTTTTTTCATTTTCTGCATTTTTTGCTATATGTATGTAAGTTATTTTCATACTTCAAAACAAACATAAGCCTGTGATTTCTGTGAAAATTTTAAAAAATAATTTTAATAATGCCTCCTGGAAACTAAACACCAATATCTTCTTACAATAAGAAAATTCAAGTGATTTTGAATCTACAGAAAACAAATACAAGCACAGAAAACTCTCTCCTCTGAATATGCTAGTTTAGAAATGTGTACTCATATAATCTAAATTCAAGTAGAAATTTTCTGTTCCCATTTCTAAGTTCTATAGTGAATCAAACTCCATGTGAGTTCATTTATATGGGGATAAACTCCATAGTCACTGGGGACCATTTGAGTACCAGATAAAAACCAATCCAGAAAAATAACTGAATCAATTATAATTTTCTAACCAAGGATTCTAGGTTGAACTTGTGTTAAAGTTTTTAGAAAATCCTTTTGTGGTTTTATACAGCTACGAAAAGAATGTGAGCTTATCTTTTTCTCTCCTCCATAACTTCTTATTTTCAAGATTAGTAGGGAAAGCAGATTCCCATTCTTTGTGTCTCAGTCTACATACATTGAGTCCTGTGCAACTAAATCTGAAAACTTCAGCAAGATAATTACACTCGAAGATCACTGTCCTGGCCAGTAAATTGACACAACAAAATTAATCAGTCAGACTCCCCATGACAGCTAATCCACCTGACTTATTTGCTAACTCCTGGGACTACAAAATATAAATTCTCTGCCCCCAATGAGTGTACCATACATTTGGAAATACAAATAAATAAACTGATTGGCAGCCATGGTAACTCATATAATCCCTACTGAGTGGTGGGAAGAACGACACCTCTGAAATCAGATTGAATTAGGTTCAAATTTTCCCTCTACCACTCACTAGTTGTGTTACTTTTAGAAATTTGCTCAACCATTTTGAGCTTTAACTTTTGCATCAGCAACATGCAGTATATACTTTGAACCAAGGACTATTTTACAGTGTTATGGCCCTGATATGTAGATTTTAGGGGTCTGGGAACCAAGGGTAGAAACAGAACAGAAGTGGCTCATCTAAATGTTATTCCCAGTAACCCACTTAGAAAATTTATGCTTCCTGTTCCCATATTTTAGGCTCTGCTGATCTACAGTTCTTGGTTCCTGGGGGTGGAAGAGGAGGAGATGAAGTATTTAATGAATGGCTTACATGCAGCAGGTTACATGCAGTTGTAAAGAAAATTAGTTGAACTTTCAAAAGGAGAGAACAGAACTGAGGTTACCAGAGGTGGGAAAGGGGAAGGCAGAGGGGAGTTAAGGAGGAATCAGTAAAGGGCCATGAAAATCAATTACATTGTGTAATGTTGAATATACTGATTTGAACATCACATATCCCACACAGGTTTTGATATTCAGCTTGGTACCTCACAAATATGTACAATCAACTATATTACAATATAAATAAATAAATAAATTATAAATAAATAAACACATACATACATAAAAAGGAGAGGTTTAAATGATACAAATCATAATACCTAAAAGACAAAAATGAAATATTTAACCTATGTATAACAGAAATTTAAAGAGAAGATGAATGGAAGAGAAGAAACAGTTCAAAAGCTAACCAAGGGAAGCTTTTCTTCACTGAAGTAACACCTAATTCTGCAAATTAAAAGATTAAAAAGCTCATAGTTCTAGGAATTTATGAAAAACATGTACATCTAAATACATTCTGATGAAATGTCTGGACTTGCAGATGGAAAAAAAAAAACAGAAAAACCTTACATGCACAAAGAAAGTGAAAGCAGTTCTTTGCAAATGGTATGGGAAGAATGATTATTTTATGAATTTACTGCTCATTGTTTTCTTACATAAAAGACACCAAAATTTAGCTGCATTTGCATCCCCATAATAATACAAGCCTATACTTTTAAATTGGCATCTATGTACACACAAAGTTTCTTTAAACTGATAACTGCTGCTTGGTATCAATTTAGTGGTTGTGGACGGGAAGAGCTATCATCTTCTTTGTTGTTAAGTTCATTGTGGGAAGCTTAAGGATAATGCCTTCATCTACCACAATCTATGATGATTTCATATTGTTCTGAATTTCCTCATCAAGCTTTGTACTTTCACTCTGTTCATGATTGTACTTCCCAGATCCAGGTTCCCAACAGAAATACAATTTATAAATTTCTTTTAAAAAGTAAATGACATTTAAGTTAGGTAAAGGGGGACAAGTAAAATAACAAAAGGAAACAATTAAGGACATTTTTTTCTGAAAGGGAAACTCACTTTGGTTGGAAATGGAAGGAAGCAAAGTCATATGTTTGTAAATAAATATTTAATAAAGCACAATTGCAGCACAGATTTGAACCGATTCAACTGATGAAGCTGAGTTTTTGTTGGTTGGTGGTTAATTAAAGTGGGGAAAAGAAGCAATATTTTAAAAGTGGTAAATTTCTATTTTTAAAAAAAACTTACATGAACATTCACAGACTTAGTGACCTATGACACATCTAACACCTGAAGTACATATAGTACCAAATTTTCCATGTACCCTTTGCACATTTTCCTTTTTTTAGGTAATGTCATGCTCTCTCTCACACGCACACCCACACACACCCAATCACACGAGGTTATTTCAAAAAGTTTATGGAACAATAGGATTAAAAGATAACACAAATCTTTCCAGGCACTTTTGAAATACTCTTGTACACATGCAATGTGCATAGATACATACACACAAAAAAAACTAGATGAACTGACACAGAAAACTGGAATTCTCATACATACATATACATAGATATCAACAAAGATTCAATAATACTTTCCCAAGTCTTCAGTTAAAAGATTTTCCAGTAAAACAAACCATCCTTTACTATCTAGAATAAACTTTGGCAAATTCACCCCAAAAGTATGTAACCCCAGTTCAAGAAATCTTGTTCTAAATAATTTGTTTAAAAGGTTAGAAAAAATGCTAAAGATACAGGCTTAATGAGAAGATGGCTGAAACAGCATTACGGACATTTAAAAGAACTTAATAGTTAAAAGCAATAATGCTTGAATAAAACTGCTGAGGTTTAAATTTTAGCTTTCCAGTAAACATTCTCTCGTATTTGACATTGATTAATAGAGAGAAAGAGCTTCAAGAATGGTATAAAAAGTAGAAAATAACAACTCGTACAATAAAAATAGAATGTAGACTTCGGAATTCACCAGAGGAGAAAAACAAGTCAACACTCAGAGTCCAAATAGCAATACAAGAAAGAAAAAAAGAGAAACGGGCAAGTCGAAGAACAGAAAGCATATAACAAGTAAAACAAAACAAAGACTTTTCCTCATCTTAGTCTCACTGTCCCCACCTTTCACTGCTGATTTCTAGAAAATGTGTTCCGGGTTCCTATTACATACTTAAGCAAGAAGAAGAAAGTAGGTTTTTGGTATTACACCTAAACCTAGAGAAAGAAACCAAGGTGCTCTTAGCATAACAGGGCCCAGGACATGGGTCTGTGTAATATGTCTGATGGCTTTGCAGCTTCCCTTCCCACAGAATCCAAAATGCGACCACCCCTCACACAATCCCAACCCTATTTAAAATAGAAACGGTGGAACTGAATAATTCCCCTGAGTCGGAGAACTCTGAGGTCAGTGGTGGCAGGGAGGTGTGAAAGAGAAAGCAGAAACGGTCAAAAGAAGTTCTGAATTTTCTAGTGACTGTGAAAAGGGGAAGCCTCATAACGCAGTTTGAGAGCTGAGCCGGAAGCATGAGCTGAGTAGGGTGGAAAAGCCAGTCCTAAGCCCCCAGTTCCACTGGACTCAGTGTGCGATGGCGTGCCAGACTCGGGACTGAAGCACTACTTTATGCGTTCCTCTGAACCCCACGAGTATCCGGTAAGTGAAGCGTAAGCATACTTAGTATTGAAGAGTTCCACCTCCCCTAGCTACTAGTAATGGCGCAAGAGTTTCAAAATTACACAAAGGTAAGATTTTGCTTATAAATCAGGCTGTACCTTTATAAATAATATCTCCTTTAATTAACCTACAGGGCTTTGAAGATATTTGACTCCTTAGTGACTGTACAACCCAATATTAAGACATAGTACATTCCCTGACCACTTATTCAAATGTTCAACAATTTATTATTCAGCTCGACTGAGCAGGAGTCTTCCAGTAACCAGGGAAACCAGTTTAGAGAGTCCAGCTCTCTGGGGTAGTAAATGGTCTGCTATCCATCTTGAGACGTTCCTTTGGGTTGACCTGACCTGTCCTGAATTCCTGATAACTTCTTTTCTGTGTCAGGGACAAATCCTTACTCATCAGATGGTGCAGCTAAACATAACACCAACGCCTTGATGTCTTTATCTTTCAGTGCCCTCCACAGTGTCAGAGCAACAGATAGAAAACACTTCCTTGTGTGTAATACAGTCTCTGGCCCTCACAGTAAGCCTCTTCACAGAAAGTGTCATCAATAGCCTCTATGAAACATAGCGTCAAACTCATATATCCTAGACAAAGTTACAGTTTGCTTAAGAACTGTGAAATCAAATGTATTCGAATATATACAATTTACTTTTTAAAATCTCTTCATCATGACTAAATGCAATCTGGTATTCTGGATTAGATCTTGAAACAGGAAAAGGACATTTGTAGACAAATTGATGAAATATGAATGAAGTTTAGAATTTAAAGTACAAGTTTTGACAAATGTACTGTGGTAATTTAAGTGTTTACTTCAGGGAAAACTGGGTGAGGGGTGTATTGTTTTTATATTTAATTTTTTCCTAAATATAAAATTACTCCAAATTAAAACTTTATTTTTAAAAAAATCCCTTTACTCTCCAGGTCCAGAGAAACCAGGCAATTGGAGTCCTTTGTAGCTATTCAAGAAAACAGCTAAAATAAGTCATTGCTTTGTATACACTAAAAGTCTTTGGAGAAAAGACAGCAACCAGCAGCTCTTCAGACAGGCTCTTCTGAGAAAGACAGATTTAACCTGCTCTTAAATCTCATGTATACAATTTATTGTGTTCTCTGTTTTACTAAATAAATCTACTTTCTTCTAGTAACAGAGACTGTGACAATTTCTTTTTAATGTTCGAAAATTCTTCAGGGACAAAATAAATTCAGTAATCCAGAGGGATGGAGCGTAATCATCAGATGCTATTCATGAATGTGAGTTCTCACTGCTCTCTCATGCCCACTAACAGACTCTCAGCCATAGCTAGTATAACACAAAGACCAGATTTATTTGTTATACCGTACATGTAAATGAGTTAAAGTCTCCTTTAATTCACAAAGATGCTTAATTTTATTCCCAAAACAATAACCAACTAAATACATTTCACAAAGGAAAAAAACAAAAACACTGAGGGACTTTTGGATGAAAACGGTGTAATGAGTTCATACTTTGAAAACTGTCTTAGTTCCAGAAATATACAAATAACAGAAAAATAATATTAAAAAAGGAAATCAAACAATTTAACAGTTAAACATCATGATGGTCTAGAAATAGACTGTAAAGCAAAATGATCAGTGAGGACTGAATCCACAGAATGTCTAGGCTCTGGGACACAAGTTGGCTGTGAGAACAAAGGAAACTAAAAGAGCTCAATGTAAAACCAGTGTCAAGCTCATTTTTTTGAAGCCAAGGTCTGGGTTTGGCTGCATCTAATCCTGAAAGGGGGCTTAAAAATAAACAATCATCATCATCATCATCATCTCGCAGAGCACTACCTGGGATTACTGTCCTGTGAAGGTAGAAAGCTTAGAACAGCACTTTTCTAAGACCAAAGGCCAGCAACCTCTTTCTCCCCTACAACCCTGACTCTGTCTTCAGCATCCCAAACATCATTGTATAAAACTAGCATTAAAAATTTACAAGATGTGGTTCTGGATTGGGGACCAAGAGGCTTAGCAGAGGCAGCAGCAAAACCACTCTTCAGAGATGGGTAAAGAAAGCACATAAAAGATAAAACCTCCACTAGAAAGGAATGCCACTCTCCACCTTCCCCAAAATAATCCATGATATATGTGTGGTAGAGAGAATTTTAAGGTGACCTTCAAGAATTGTACCCCTTGTGTATACACCCTGTGTAATTCTCTCCCCTGGAGTATAGGCAGAACCTGTGACTATGATAAATGGCACTCCAGTGATTAAGTTACATAATATGGCAAAGGTGAAGGAACTTTGGGGATGTAATTCAGATCCCTAATCAATTGGTTTTGAGGTAACCAATAAAGAGATCATCCTTTGAAGAGCCTGACCTAATCAGGTGAGCTCTTTAAAAGAAGTCAGAGATTGTCTCTCATGTTGACCTTGAAGAAGTAAGCCACCATTAGTTCTCCAGCTGCTGGGAAATAAACTCCCCCAACAACAACTTGAACTTGGGAGAGAACTCCACCCTCAGATAACACCTCAACCCTGCCTGACACCTTAATTGCTACCTGTTAAATGCTGATCTAAGATATGCCTGGACTTGTAAAGCACAGAAAGTCTACAATAGTAAATGGATGTTGTTTTAAGCCACTACATTTGTGGTGATTTGTCACATCGCAATAAAAAACTATAGAAATTCCAATGCTAGGAAAGTCAACTAACAAAATTAATAATTGGTATCACAATTCACTCCAGATAGAATTCATCCCATAAAAAAATCTAATAAAGAATTTAAAATAGACTGCAGATATACAATGAGATAAATAAAAGTACTACTTCAATTAGAAGATGAAGAAAAAGAAAAGAATGAGGAGTGGTAAACAGAAACAAAATAAGAACATGTAAATTATAACATTATGATGTGGAAAATATGAAATATAGCAATTGGAATGAAAAATGCAATGGAGGGGTAAACTTTATAACGCAAATAGTCAAAATTAGAATTAGTAAGTAGAATGACAGTACTGAGAGACTCGCTAGAATGGAGCCCAGAATCAAAGAGATTTATAAAAACAAGAAAAGAAAACAAGATGAAAACTTATTTGAGAGTTGATTATAGGAGGTTATGCTCAAAAACTTTAAATAATATTAATAATATGTTAAGGAGTACTTAGATAATTAAATCATAACAAAGTCTTTCTTATAGTCAGGAGGAATATAAAATAATGAACTGTATATGGCTTTCAAAATAATATAAACATTGATCTTGAACCATAAAAATAACACATTTCTTGTAATATGGCAGATTATATAACCAGAAACATTTCCAAATACAAAATACCTAGAAATTCTGGATAAAACTTAAAGGATGGACTTAATAGTGGCCTACAGACAATGATAATAAGATGCCAGACACTGTTAGCTATTAAAATTCTGCTTGACATGCCTAAGTAAAAAAATTATAGGTCTATCTAGTTACTGGCAAGAACTTGATATGAGTCACTGGCGTGGGGATGCAAGACCATTTATCCAGTTCCCAAACTTAAGCTGGTTCTCAGACCCAGAGTCCCTTGATTGGAGGACTCAAGAAAGACCCCGCTCATGGCCACAAATGTTTACAAAACTCTTTCTCCACACATTCCCCAGAAGGACACTTGGCCATGTACCAGGGTAACTGTGCACTGAGGAAAGGGAAATACTCAGATATTCAGGGGTTAAAAGATGTTACTCTGCACTGATACTCATCTTCCAAAGACCTGCAATGTCAAAGCAATCAGAGAGAGGTTTGTGGAAATCAGGTGACAGAGTCTTGGCTCTTAGTCCATCTCACAGTAGATCCACTGGGACTGCAGACCCATTCTGTGGTTATTTCCCTCAGAAACTGGAGTGTCTGCACCTTGGTTCTGTAACCCATGGTATAAGGGTTATAATGGGAAGGAACCCCATTTTCCCTACCACTACAACCACCTGCACTGACAGCAATACTACATCCATCCCTGGGTGTTGCAGAGATTAGTACCACCATCAAAGAAATGAAGGATGCAGTGGTGATGATTTCTATCACAACTTCTTTTTTACTCCCCTATTTAGCTGGAGCAAAAGACAGATATATGTTCAGGGATACCTATGCGTTATTATAAACTTAATCAGGTTGTGACCCCAATTGCAGCTGCTATTCCAAATGTGGTATCACCACTGGAGCAAATCATCACAGCCCTTGGCACCTTTTACACAGTCATTGTCCTAGCAAACATTTTCTTTTCTATACCAGGTAATAGAGAAAATTAGAAGTCATTCACCTCTGCTCTTTTAACTCAGAGCTGTGTCAGCTTTCCGGCTCTCAGTCTTAATATATCCAGAGGAAACTTGATTGCCGTGATATCAGAGCATCATGCTGGTTCATTATTTTGGTGGCAATATGCTAATTGGATCTGGTGATCAGGAAGTAGCAAAAGTAGATGCTTTTGAAATGCACATGCATGTTAAAGGGAGGTGAGAAAAAACCTATGAAAGTTCAGAGACCTACCATATGGATGAAGTTTGTAGAGGAGGGCTGGTCTGTGGCAGGTCAGGATAGCCCCTCTAAAGTGAGGGACAAGTAGGCTGCACTTGACAGTCCTACCACGAAGAAAGTCGCACAGTGCTTGGTAGACATTTTTAAATTTTTATAGAGAACATATACCATTCCAGAGTAAGAGAAGACTCAGTATTGGGCACACGCTATGGTGTGAGTGGGCCTGTTATTTAGGCTTTATGACAAAGCAGATTCAATGATACTTGGTAGACAGAGGGCTCAATAGAAGAATCACAGCACAGACTCTTAGGATCTGGGGTTAAGTACATGCTATATTCTTACAACTACTATCCTTCATTAGAAAAGTAGATCCCTTCTTGGGACTGGGTCTGGCAGTCCCAAGACACCATGTAACTATGCAACCAGAGTGGCCCATCATAAACTGGGCCTTATTTGATATACCAATTTGTGAAGTTGGACATGTGTGGCAGCATCCCACACTGAAATTGAAATGGTACACTCAAGACTAGGCTCACATGGTCTAGACAGCATAAGTAAATGGCATGAGCTGGTAAATCAGACCCCATGCGACCTACCCGTACTGCCTGGACGCCTCTCCCTCACTAACACCTATGAACTCATAAGCAGTTCCTTGTGAAATGTTCATAGAGGAGGAAAGCAGAGGCTTTGTTTAGGGATAAGGTATTCTGTCACCAGCCAAGATTAGAACACGGTTTTATCACAATGCCACATAGGGGTGTTTCTGAAAGACAGTAGTGAAGGGAAATCCCCCCACTGAGCAGAACTTCAAGCAATAATCTATGCTTCATGTTTTATAAAAGGAGAGATAGAAAGGTATAAATCTAAACTAATTATTGGTTAATGACTAATGGATTGGCTACCTAACCAGGGACCTTTAGAAATGTGAATACAAGGGTGCTTCAAAAGGCTTATGAAAAAATGGAATTGAAAGATACTTTTCAATACACATCTTTCCATGAACTTTTTGAAGACCCATCTTATTGGTGGCAGCAAGATCCAAGGAAGAGGTACATAGATGGATGTGATGGTCATGAAAATACACTGTTCTGCTCTCGTGCTGCAGGCAGCATGAATAACTGATGGCTCAAGCTATTGCCCTCTGGATCCACCACCACATCCTGCCCAGGCCACACTTCCCATAGGCTGCCTGAGCCAATGACGTTGCATGGTGTGCTTACTGACACAGACCCATACCTGCAGACACAGGGGTTTTTTAATGGAGTAACTTGGCTCAAGTTCTCCTCATCAGCCTGGACAAAACTTTTCTGGAATTGCATTGCAGTCTAAAATTCTTTATACTTCCCACCTACAACGAAGCAAGCAACAGTGCACGCTCAGGATCTTGAGGCAGGAGCCAAGGGCTGCCCCTACCCCCGCCTGCAAACAGGGAAGGAGCATGCCAAAAACACCACTTCCACACAGGTGACCCCCAACACCCACCACCATGGCCATGGCTGCCACAAAAGTAGCTCGATGACACAGCAGTAGCCACAGCAACTGTGCAGGTGGCCCTTCAGACACTCGATTGCATTGACACAAGGAGAGTCACCAGCAGAGACCAGAGAAAGAAGAGGACATCTCTCTCCACAAAGCCCACTCCAGAGTATTAGAAGGAGCATCTGCACTGTGATAATAGTGGAGAATCTGAACACCCCTCTGTCAGTGTTGGACAGATCATCTAGGCAACAAATCAACAGAGTAGCCATTAATCTTTCAGAAGGAGAGAACAAGTCTATGGTTATTAGAGGTGAAGGGGAGGGAAACAGGAATGGGAAAGAGATTGGATAAAGGGCATAAAGAATAACTATGATTTGTAATAATGAATAGGCTAATAATATTGATTTGATCAACATTTGTTGTACACTGGTGATGGTAGTCAATGTCATACCCCCAAAATATGTATAATCAATTATGCTTCAATAAAAATAAATTTAAAAAAAATTAAATTCTTTGTACACATTGCCCCTTTTTTCTCACTCTTTTCCAGAAATGTCAGAAATGTAATGCAGGCTTTCCTTATCTTCTCTAGTTCCCTTCCTTTTTTTCAAACCTATTTCCCCCACTAAATCTCTTGCATGTTGCAGTAGGCTAAAATATGGCCCCCAAAGATATCAGGTCATAATCCCTAGAACCTGTAAATGTACCTTACTTGGGAAAAGGGTCTTTGTAGATGTGATTAGTTAAGGACTTTGAAATAAGGAGATTATCCTGGATTATCTGTCTGGGCCCTACATGCTATATCACAAGTGCCCTTATAAGAGACAGGCAGAGGGAGATTTGACATAAATACAGAGGAGAAGACCATGTGAAGACTTGCAGAGAGAGAGAGGGAGGGAGGGAGAGAAAGATAGAATTGAAGATGCTGGTGATGTCAAGGAATGCATGCAGCCACCAGAAGTTGGAAAAGGCAAGGAACAGATTTTCCCCTAGAGCCTCCAGAGGGAATGCCACTCTCCTTACACTTGATTTCAGCCAGTGAAACTGATTTCAGAACTTCTGGCCTCCAGAACTTCAAGAGAATTAATGTGTGTTGTTTGAACCTACTAAATGTGTGGAAATTGTTAGAGCAGCCAAAGGAAACTAATGCACATGTCTAATTCTGTCTTGGGGCCTGCTTCTTGAGGAGCTAAACCAACAAAAATGGCGCCACTTGTGGTCCAAGAAAAGAAGCAATAAAATGGGGTTTGGGACTAGTTCATTCACTGCCTAGTTAAGAGGATGCCATCCAGAGTGTATATGGGGCACAGATAAGTTCCTGGCACAAGGCAGCCCAATTGCTGAAGGTCATCACTAGTGACTAGGGGGAGGCATTTGGAGGGTAAAGGGAAGCAATGCCTGCAAAGACAGAAGAGTTGGTAGGTTACTGCTAAATTGTATTGATAAATACAGTACATTATTGGTAACTTAGTTAAAGGCTAAATGTGAGAGCCAGTGGCCTGTTTAATAGCTTACAAAGTAGAAGAGAAGACACTGGTGAGCGGCAGATTGAAAATCTGAATGTTAGAAGTCACAGAGCTCCACAGATGATGAAATATTCAGTCATGGAAGGCCAGTTGCCCTAAGGTCATGGCCCTGGGTGGAAAACCATGGGACACCAAAACATGAGTACCTTTGCTAGAGATGCTGCAGAGGCCACCCCCAAGCAAAGCAATAGGTACCCCTCTTGGAGCTGTCCAACCTTTCTCTCCTGGCTGGCAGCCTAGTAACTAGGATTAGATCATAGCATAACCTGCATGGGGACATGCTGAGCCAGATAAGGGAGGAAATACACTGTAAATCAAAGGAGCTACAAGAATGATCTATCGTGTAACAGCAGGAACCAGGAGAGTACCTCTGGTACTGGATTTAGAGAGGCCTTGATCAAGAGGCCTGGAATAAAAGACTGGATAAACAAGTGTTTATTGACTTGGGGCACTTTCTCAGGGCATGAGATTTAACAACCTGGCAGGAACTTCAGGGAATGGGTATACTTGTTGCCAGAGTGGCTCTTGGAAGTCTGAGGGAAGTGATGGCCCATGCTGAGTGGAGTGAGGATGCCTGCATCACCTGGCAGGTGGTGGAGGAGAGAATAAAGGTGCCGGGAGAAGTGGGCATGGGGGAATAGACAGATTATGTAAGATCTGAATACTGACCAGAAGATTATGTTCTGCCAGAAGAATGGGACACCAGTTAACACACCACTCAGCAAGTCCACCAAGAATGCACCAGCATCACTAAGAAATTCTGGGGTGGCCTGCTCTGCAGGCCAGGGCTGACTATGGGAGAGGTGGCCATAGAGCTGGGTTTGCTAATATCCATGGGGATGAGAGGACCCTGAAATAAGGGATGAGAGTTCAAGTAGTGGTGCTGGCTACCGGAAGCCAGGAGGTCACGATTACCCTAAATGGCAAAGTCAGAAGGGTAACCCAGAGGCTTTGACCTGCAGGAATTTGCTAACAGAGCTTGCTACCTCCAGGGGGAAAATAGATATGCAGCCAACCACAGTGCTGCATAACATCTACTACAAGATAAAAAGGTGACAGTGGAACAGCAGGAAGGTGAGGGTGGTCACCTCAATAAAAAGTCACAACCCCACTCAGTCCCCAAATCTGAGCCAGTTTTCAGACCCAGAACACATTAACTCAAGAGACGGACTAGGTTAGTCTGTCCTACTTTAAAGAAACTGAGGCACAGGCAAGATTAATATCTTGCCCAAGATCACATAGATAATGTGCACAGGAACAAACTAAGGGAAACATATTTGTAATACTTATGAAAAAATGTTAATATGTGAAAAAATCAATGAAGATGAACACTCACAAAAATATGCAAAGAAGTACATGATTAATTAATATATTTAAAAATTGGTAAATAAAGGAATGTAATTACAACTGCTACTTGATTAATCAACATTTTAAATAATAATATACTAAGCTAAAATCCAGGAGTACATAAACTGGTACATCATTTCTGGAGGTCTTTTTCACTGTGTTTATAAAACACAAATTTGGGGAATCATTTGATCTGTAAAATGCACACTTAGGAATTTATTATACACAAATCATCAGATGTGTATAAGGGTTTGTGTACAAGGAGAATAACAGCATAAAATATAACAGGGAAATTAGAAAAAATAATCCTTAATGTTTAGAAAAAAAGATTGGTAAAAACATTATGATATAATCATATAATAAAGTAATATGAAGCAATTAAAATCATATTATTGAATGATATATAATGAAATGGAAATTTTCACAAAACATTGTTGGGTATAAAATGATGGATTAAAAAGAATTTTTATATTGGTGTGCAAGAGTTTTATCCAAAGAATAAGTGAAAATTTCATAAGGATTCATAGAATTGGAGGGGTGACACCTGAGAAGTCAATTATAGCAATACCCTCATTTTTTGATGAATGTACTGAAGCTAATATTTTAAAGTAGAAACAAATGAAATAGACTGTTGAGAGCAATTTTGCATCCAAAAAAGTGTGTGTGTGAGTTTACATGAAAATATTACTGGTACTTACCCTCCTGTGATTATGCATAAATAATTATTTCATATATTAACTTTCTCTCTATTTCCATTACTTTTGCAATGAACATATATGAACAAAGCAGAAGTATTATTTTAGAAATTTACTTAAAGAATAAATGCGTGATTTAAGTCCCCCTGTTGCAAAATGCTTCTCAAGATCTGCTTGCATGTACCTGGCAGCTCCCACATAGGCATTCATCAGCATTCACAAAAATCCTTTAAGCTCCAAATTAACTTGGTCAGGATACCATCTAATTGTTTTTAAGATTTGAAACAATAACCCCATTGCATGAGTATGTGACTAGATTATATGAACACTGAGAGCACATGAGTAAAATTGAATATTGAAATCAATAAAACTTAGAATAGATTTCATGCAACATATTTAGCTGTATACAGGGTACTTCAAAAAGTTCATGGGAAGATTTGTATTATCTTTTAATTGTATTTTTCCATAAACTTTTTGAAGTACCCTTGTACATAATTGTTGTTTTGCTATTCAATAAATAAGCCTAAATTAAAATTAGGTCACAAAAGTACTGCAATGAGTATTCAATTTTTTATTTCTCCTTTTTATGTTACATCTATTATCTGCACAGATTTCAAGTTTTCCCCAATGGCATTTACTACTTAGCTCTTTTCACCATCATCTGCTGTATAATCACCTTCACACTGACACATTAGAAAAACCAGGGCCTGGAGTTCCTGCACCACTCACTCCCACCCCACACCCTGTACTTGCTCTTATTTATGTTCATAGGCCATTGATGCAGGCCCATCACCACAGCCTGAGAAGTCTTTGAGCAACTAGCTGGTACGATCCCTGATGTGCCTAGAAGCTCTGAGCAACAGAGGACTTTAAGGCCCTAGGAACGTTATAGAATGGGACCAAAGCTTACCTGCCTCAGGGTGTCAGTTCAATAAATAGAGGCTGGTGGGGGGTAGGAGGGGGTACTTGAGAATCTTCTGACCAAGAGATCAGAAAAGATAGACTTGCATTAAAGAGCATGAAAGGCAGAGGCCAGCCCAGGGACCTTACTTCTAATCCAGACTACTCTCAGCATTCTAAAAGACTACAGCGATTTTACGCTGATGGTCAGTCTTAAACCCTATTTAATTCAATGATGAAGTGGGCACTCGCCAAAAAATATTTCTAACCATTCATGCCTAAAATTATTTTAGCATACACAAAGAAAGCCTTTATTTTGCAGTGAAAGAAACACAATAAAATACTAATACCAGGGAGAGTTCATCCAAAGAATAAGTGGAAATTGCATACACATTAATAGAATTCTAGGGTTGGACCTTGGAGATCAATTATAGCAACACCCTCATTTTCTGAGGAGCCCATTGAAACCCAGAGAAGCTACGTTATGAAGAGTATAAATATATTGCACAATAATTTACTAAATCCCAAAACACTGGAACCAGAAGTAAGCTTGAAATTTTAAAGAAATTGTTCTCGGACAAAAATAATAAATGCAAATTTTGTGCATTGATGTGTTAATTTTTTTTTTTTTTTTGCTATAATAAAAGTTACTTTTTTAAAAAATTTTATTTTGTCGATATACATTGTAGCTGATTATTGCTCCCCATCCCCAAAACCTCCCTCCCTTCTCCCTCCCCCCCTCCCCCCCAACAATGTCCTTTCTGTTTGCTTGTTGTATCAACTTCAAATAATTGTGGTTGTTATATCTTCTTCCCCCCCCCCCCGGTTTGTGTGTATGTGTGTGTGTGTGTGTGTGTGTGTGTGTGTGTGTGTGTGTGTGAATTTATATATTAATTTTTAGCTCCCTCCAATAAGTGAGAACATGTGGTATTTCTCTTTCTGTGCCTGACTTGTTTCACTTAATATAATTCTCTCAAGGTCCATCCATGTTGTTGCAAATGGCAGTATTTCATTCGTTTTTATAGCTGAGTAGTATTCCATTGTGTAGATGTACCACATTTTCCGTATCCACTCATCTGATGATGGGCATTTGGGCTGGTTCCAACTCTTGGCTATTGTAAAGAGTGCTGCGATGAACATTGGGGAACAGGTATACCTTCGACTTGATGATTTCCATTCCTCTGGGTATATTCCCAACAGTGGGATGGCTGGGTCGTAAGGTAGATCTATTTGCAATTGTTTAAGGAACCTCCATACCATTTTCCATAGAGGCTGCACCATTTTGCAGTCCCACCAACAATGTATGAGAGTTCCTTTTTCTCCGCAGCCTCGCCAGCATTTATCGTTCATAGTCTTTTGGATTTTAGCCATCCTAACTGGGGTTAGATGGTATCTCAATGTGGTTTTGATTTGCATTTCCCGGATGCTGAGTGATGTTGAGCATTTTTTCATATGTCTGTTGGCCATTTGTATATCTTCCTTAGAGAAATGCCTACTTAGCTCTTTTGCCCATTTTTTAATTGGGTTGCTTGTTTTCTTCTTGTAAAGTTGTTTGAGTTCCTTATATATTCTGGATATTAATCCTTTGTCAGATGTATATTTTGCAAATATTTTCTCCCACTGTGTTGGTTGTCTTTTAACTCTTTTAATTGTTTCTTTTGCTGTGCAGAAGCTTTTTAGTTTGATATAATCCCATTTGTTTATTTTTCCTTTGGTTGTCCGTGCTTTTGGGGTCGTATTCATGAAGTCTGTGCCCAGTCCTATTTCCTGAAGTGTTTCTCCTATGTTTTCTTTAAGAAGTTTTATTGTCTCAGGGTGTATATTTAAATCCTTAATCCATTTTGAGTTGATTTTAGTATACGGTGAGAGGTATGTATCTAGTTTCATTCTCCTGCATATCGATATCCAGTTATCCCAGCACCACTTGCTGAAGAGGCAGTCCCTTCCCCAGTGAATACGCTTGGTGCCTTTGTCAAAGATCAGATGGCAGTAAGTGTGTGGGTTGATTTCTGGATTCTCTATTCTATTCCATTGGTCAGTGTGTCTGTTTTTATGCCAGTACCATACTGTTTTGGTTATTATAGCTTTGTAGTATAGCTTAAAGTCAGGTAGTGTTATGCCTCCAGCTTTATTTTTTTTTGCTGAGCATTGCTTTGGCTATTCGTGGTCTTTTATTGTTCCATATAAATGTCTGAATAGTTTTTTCCATTTCTGAGAAAAATGTCTTTGGAATTTTGATGGGGATTGCATTGAATTTGTATATCACTTTGGGTAGTATGGACATTTTCACTATGTTGATTCTTCCAATCCAAGAGCATGGAATATCTTTCCATCTTCTTGTATCCTCTCTAATTTCTCTCAGCAGTGGTTTGTAGTTCTCATTATAGAGATTTTTCACCTCCTTGGTTAACTCAATTCCTAAGTATTTTATTTTTTTGGTGGCTATTGTAAATGGGCAGGCTTTCTTGATTTCTTGTTCTGCATGTTCACTATTGGAGAAAAGAAATGCTACTGATTTTTGTGTGTTGATTTTGTATCCTGCTACTGTGCTGAAATCATTTATCAATTCCAAGAGTTTTTTTGTAGAGGTTTTAGGCTGTTCGATATATAGGATCATGTCATCTGCAAACAGGGACAGTTTGACTTCATCTTTTCCAATCTGGATGCCCTTTATTTCCTTCTCTTCTCTGATTGCTCTGGCTAGTACTTCCAACACTATGTTGAATAGGAGTGGTGAGAGTGGGCATCCTTGTCTAGTTCTTGTTCTTAAAGGAAAAGCTTTCAGCTTTTCCCCATTCAGGATGATATTGGCAGTGGGTTTGGCATATATGGCTTTAATTATGTTGAGATACTTTCCCTCTATACCTAACTTATAGAGGGTCTTTGTCATGAATGAGTGCTGAACTTTATCAAATGCTTTTTCAGCATCTATAGAGATGATCATATGGTCCTTGTGTTTGAGTTTATTAATATGGTGTATCACATTTATTGATTTGCGTATGTCGAACCAACCTTGCATCCCTGGGATGAATCCTACTTGATCGTGATGAATAATTTTTCGTATGTGTTGCTGTATTCTGTTTGCTAGTATTTTAGTGAGGATTTTTGCATCTATATTCATCAAGGATATCGGCCTGTAGTTTTCTTTTTTGGTTATATCTTTACCTGGTTTTGGTATCAGGATGATGTTTGCTTCATAGAATGAGTTTGGGAGATTTGCGTCCGTTTCAATCTTTTGGAATAGTTTGTAAAGAATCGGTGTCAATTCCTGTTTGAATGTTTGGTAAAATTCTGCTGTGAATCCATCTGGTCCTGGGCTTTTCTTTGTTGGGAGCCTTCTGATAACAGCTTCAATCTCCTTTATTGTTATTGGTCTGTTCAAATTTTCTACGTCTTCACGGTTCAGTTTTGGGAGCTTGTGTGTGTCCAGAAATTTATCCATTTCCTCCAGATTTTCAAATTTGTTGGCGTATAGTTGTTTATAGTAGTCTCGAATGATTCCTTGTATTTCAGATGAATCAGTTGTAATATCGCCTTTTTCATTTCTAATTTTTGTTATTTGAGTCTTCTCTCTTCTTTTTTTTGTTAGCCATGCTAATGGTTTGTCAATTTTATTTATCTTTTCAAAAAACCAACTTTTTGATTCGTTGATCTTTTGAATTGTTTTTTGGTTTTCAATTTCATTCAGTTCTGCTCTGATCTTAATGATTTCTTTCCGTCTGCTAACTTTAGGTTTGGATTGTTCTTGTTTTTCTAGTTCTTTAAGGTGAAGTGTTAGGTTGTTCACTTGCCATCTTTCTATTCTTCTGAAGTGAGCATTTAATGCAATAAATTTTCCCCTCAATACTGCTTTTGCAGTATCCCATAGGTTTTGGTAAAACATTGATGTGTTAATTTAATTGAACCCATAACCCTGCAAATGTTCTTGAAAAACAAGGGTTTAGATAACTATAAAATGATAGAGTCCTAGTGGATGATTAGGGAAATTTGGTGCTATTTGAGATTGATATTGTGACATAGTCTGAAGACCTCTGGACAAAGCTCAGAAGTTGTGGGCTCTATTTCTGCTTCACTAACCCTCTGTATGATCCTGGACAAAATAATGGCCCTCTTAGGGACTCCTCCAGTCCCTCGGGTATAAGGAAGATTGCTGAATACACATCTCTAAAGCCCAAAATTCCACACAATACTGTGGAAATCACACTTTCTGCAAATCTCTGGAAGGCTCTGTCTATAAATATTAGACTGTCTACACCTTTGGTCTTATCCACTAAGCATTTCTTATGATTCTCACACAAGAAAAAAAGACCTTCAGATCATTTTCAATATAGTCGGCCATGTGTATCCCCGGGTTCCATATCCACAGATTCAACCAATCACAGACCAAAAAAATTTGGGAGGAAAAAAAATAAAAATTAACAATAACAAGAATAAAATTATATAAGTTTAAAAATATATATTATAACTATTTACATAGAATTTACATTTTATTAGGCATTATAATTAATGTAGAGGCAATTTAAAGTATGTGGGAGGATGTGCATAGATTATTTGCAAATACTATGCCATTTTATATCAGGGACTTGAGTATCTGTGGATTTTGTTGGGGGGGTGGTCCTAGATTCAATCGCCCACAGATACCGAGGGATGACTATACTATTACCTTTTGTCAAAATTGCCTTAGATCTCATATAGCAGACCTTAAAATGATGCATATAAATCTCTGATGCTAACCTAATATATGCTACAGTGATAAAATTCTAATAAAAATGATAGAAAGCATCCCACAAGAAAGAGACAACAAAAATACAGTAACCATTTACCCCCATGAATGATGAGCTTATAAATTAGAGAACTGACCTGTAAAACTCTGAAAATTTCTATAACTAAAGATTAAAACTCAAGACCTTCAAAAATTCCCTCTCCAAATACAATGGATAAGAAAGGCTTCCAATCAACACTGACTTCAAGCAAGATTCTGCTTACTGGCTCTTCAAATACCTAGTCAATTAAAGCATTATTTTTTCAATAAATCACAACTTCTGTTTCTGGATTATAGAATCATATCAGGATTTAGAGGAAAATTTTTAATTATTCCCTTGAACTGCCATGACAAACCACTTTTTAAAGGGGTTTTAGGCAGTTGACATTGCCAAATGCTCCCTTCTTCACCCCCTTTCTAGTAGTCAAGGAGACACGTAGTAAAAGGAAGGTACAGTGCAGGTCCAACTAATACCCCCTGTTCCGGAAATAAGTGTGCACAGAATTTGCCCTCTGGCCCACGGGTTTAGGTTAGGCCTAAAAGGAAAGAAATTTTTCCTAAGACTATTGGGGGGAGAAAAGTCTAATTTCATACCATTTCTTCAAAGACTGAGTATTATTCATTAAAATACTCAACCATCTGGAAAAATAATAATTGAAGAAGTGCTAAAGGGCTTTTTCAAAAATAACAGATCATTTCAAATTTAAGGAAAGACAGCAAATGGGATTCTCTCTTGCTTAATCCAGCAGTATTAGAGTCTTAAGCACATTTGTTTCCCCCAAGTATCTGACCTCCCCAAAGGCTGCTGCACTCCCAGACATTTATCAAAAAATAGTTCAGATTTTTCAGCTTTCCTCATTTACAGTTTCAGAGCAAGATCCTGCCATCGATTTTTGCGTATGACTCTGATTGACTCCAGTGGGAGTCCTGTACAAAATGATCCCTAGTCTGGCAGTCTATGTCCCTCCCATAGAGATATTTTATAGTTTCCAATTCCCAACGTTTTTATTTCCTAAATCATCAACTCAGATCTTCAGAGCTTTCTCCCCATCTCCTCTAATATCTGACAGCATAAAATTTAAAACTTGAGTAAACCATTTGTAGTTATATCCTTAATTTAATATTTGTTTAGCACACAGTCATTATAGCCTCAGATGCATAGAAGGACGCAAACGCTGTTACCAGCATGGACTTTCCAAAAGAAAAGCTATGAATTATAATAATCTTAGGAATAATTCACAGTTTATAGCAAGACTGTTCATGACAGCATGTAGTTGCATACTTTTATTGTGTTGCCAACGGGGATAAATATGATTTGTTGCTTTTCACAGTTAGGAATTGTGTCATTTAGGAAGACTTCTGCTTCAAGTAATGAAATATGTGAATTAAAGTGGCATGAACATTAAGAACATTTTAATATCTTATCAAGTCTCCTTGAAGCAGAAATTTCAGAGCTGGTGACTTTAGATGCTCAGAAAGGTCACAGCTCTCGGTTGGCTTTCCTGCCACTTTGTTGGTTCTCCCCTCATGGTCATAAAATTGCCATAGCACCTTCAAAACTCTTGACCTCATAACACATCTCCCAAAAAATGAAGGAAGAGTTCAGGCTTCACTTTGTGGTTTTTTCCCTGGAGCTGGGGGTTATGAGTAGAACTCCTCCTTCTCTGCTTACGTTTCTGTCATAAACCTGAACAAAATCAGAGTTTCATTTGCATTGAAGAATGACTTCAGAGCAGCCAGTCAGTCAGTAGTGTCTACAGCTGGAACCCCTTGCTCTACTACAACACACACCACAGTTATCATTATTTTGCATGACTGATTTGGGGTTATTCACATGGGTAAAGAAAGTTCATGACAAGAATGCAGAGAGGGTGATGGTGCCCAGGAACCCAACACGCTTATTTTTCAATCAGGGATCCCAATTTCTAATAGGGCACCACAGTCAGATATGTCAAAATGACTTACAGAATACCTCACGAACACCTAATCATCTTCACTGTATCATTAATGCTCACATCAGCAGATATTATTTAACTATGCATCCATCCACATGAATGTCAATGGTGTAGACTTTAAAAATATTCATGCTTTTATCTTTCTAAATACTCTGCCCTTTTTATGCCCCTTAGTAAAATATCCAGGACCTTGAGCTATAATGGAAGCAGGAATGGAAGCAAAGAGTGAAAGAGATAAAGACAAGCTGTAATATAGGGTACCAGACAAGGAAAGACATATGCTATCCCCCAAAATGAACAGAACTCAGAGATCAAATCAGAGCAATAGCTTGAATGTGGAGCCAGTATTAAGGACAGGAAAGTATCCAAATGCCAGAGGCCAAGATATGGCTATAAACAAAAGTAAGCACCCAAGAGCAAGAGAAAATGCAGAATTCTATGCTAAGACAAGACAGAGAGTTGAGTTAGCATTCACAAACGAAGGATTAAAAATGTTCCAGATAGGTCAAAAGCAGGTTCCAGAAGGAAAGAAAATAACTGCAAGGAGCATGTGCACCAGTTTACCAAAATTACATGCATACAACCACACCTGGCACAGGTGAGCACTCAAATAATAGTTTCACAGGAACAGTCTAATAAATTAAAATGTAATACTAAGTTATATACTTATACTCTTTTTTCTAGTGAATTCAAAGAAAAATTCCAGTTAAAAATATTGGGCATATCAAACTGTCTGAATTTCTGACCCACAGAAACCATAAAAGAGAATACTTGATTATTGTTGGATTAAGCCACGAAGTTCTGGAATAATTTGCTACACCAATAGATAACTAATACCAACACTGATGAAATCACCACACAAATGAATGTGTAATGATGACTATCACAGTTATAAAATGAAAAGGTATCTGGAGAATGACAGTATACAACTGGAAAATGAATTTATTGCTCACAAGAAATCTACACAAATTTAGGGAGTCAGGAAGGGCTGATAGCTGTGATATGCTGGATGAGAGGGCACTAACTACTGTCAATGGGTAAATGGAAAATGTCTTTGACAGAGAGTTTGGGAAAGCAGGCATGGGCCATATGCATGCTGGACAAACCTCCCAGGCTGGTAGCCCTACTCTGCCACTGCCACAACTAGCTATGTGACCTTGGACAGGTAACCTCTCTAAGTTTCAGTTTCCTTGTATACAAAATGGATGTTTGGGAGGATTAATTAAGATGATGCATTTTAAACACTTAGCATAAGACCTGATTCAATTAATGTTGGTAATTTTCGTTATCATCATGAAATACTTGGGTTGCCATTGATAGCAAGTCCCCAAATAATCTCTAGCTTTAAGGTTGCAAACTTTATAGGTTTTAGAGACATGAAAATAATAAGTCTTTTGAGGTGCATTTTGTGAACAGAGAAGTTTAAGCGTCTTCTTTTCACATTTTTAAATTTTTGAGCTTTCTAATTAATCGTTCCAAATCACTTGTTGAAAATAATCATAGAATCAAGAATCGCAGTTCCTGCTAAATAGTTAATGGATAAGGCTTCCATGTATATATGTAATTTATAGAATTTGATAGTACATATTATTTCAGATGTCTTCATTGCAAGGGAGGCAGTTTTGCCATGTCATTTTCTGCATGACTATTTATCAGATAATAGCTTTCTCTACATGAAATTTGTTATTTTAGAGAACAAGTCAGGAGTCAAAAATGACCTAAAATATAGAGATGAAAGAAGAAAGTTTGATGGAGTTTGGATATGTTGAACCCTCCAAAACTCATGTGGAAATTTGATCTCCAATGTGGCAGTGTTGGAAACTGATTGAGTCATGGGGGCGGATCCCTCATGAATGGATTCATGCTCTTCCTAGAGGAGGGGGGATTAATGAGTGAGATCTTGCTCTATTAGTTCCCGCGAGAGCTTGTTGCTTAAAAAGACCCTGGCACCTTCTCTCTCTCTCTCTCTCTCTCTCTCTCTCTCTCGCTTCCTCTCACCATGCGATCTGCTTGTACCTGCCAGCTGCCTGCCACTTTCTTCCACGAGTAGAAGCAATCTGAGGCCTGTGCCAGATGCAGCTGTCCCAGAATCATAAGCCAAATAAACCTCTTTTCCTTATAAATTACCCAGTCTCAGGTATTTCCACTATAGCAACACAAAACAGACTGATATACAGTTGATTCTTTTTCTTCTTTCCAAGTTATTGCATGTTTGTGTTCTGAGAAGCTCTTCAGTAAGCCAGCAGGGTAATAAGCAGCTTCAAGCAACTATGGCCTGCTGCTGATAGCCAGAGAGGATGCTGTTATGAATTGGGTCATGTGATACTGACATCCTCTGCTGTACTTCACTGAATGACTTGAAAGGTGAGCAAAAGGAAAGGCTGGCTTCTGGTAAGGAGGAAGCATGCATTTGGAGATTTACATTTTCACGATCATTTTGCTACTTCAAGGACATCAGCAAAGAATTGTCATCTGAGGACACTAATAAAATAAAAAACACCTTTCTAAGATTTAGTGTAGTCTTATCTGTATCTTGCCTATGTTTCCATTCCTAGGGCCCTACATGATTCTTAGAAAATAGGAGGCCCTTGATTAATGTATGCTGAACTGAATTTGAAAAAGAAAGTAGACTCAAAACCTTCAGAAGGTAAGCCAATCACAGAAAGACAAATACCACATGATCTCTCATGATCTCACTCATATGTGGAATCTAAAAAAAAAAAAAAAGTTGATATTATGGAGGCAGAGTAGAACAGTGGCTACCAGGAACTGGGGAGGGGAGGGAAGAAGGGAAAACAGGGAAAGGTTGACCAGTAGGTACAAAATTACAATTAGATAGGAAAAATAAGTTCTGGTGCTCTATGGCACAGTAGGGCGACTATGGTTAACAGTTAAGTTTTGTACATTATATAATAGCTAGAGAAGATTTTATATGTTTTTGCCAAAAAGAAATGATAAATACATGAGGCGATGGTTACATTAACTACTGTAGTGGTTTGAATCATGTCCCCCCAAACTCCCTGAAGCTTGAATTATGTCCCCCAAGTTCTATGCATTAGAAACTTAGTCCACAATGTGACTGTTAAAAGGGTGGTGAATCCTATTATGATAATTGAAAGGTGGAGCCTTAAAGAGGTGATTGGATTGTGCATTACTCATGCATTAGTGAGTAATTAAAAATGGTGGTCAGGGATATGGTTCTGAGAGCTACAAAAGAATAGGAGAGTCTCTCTCTTTCTCTGCTCTTTCTGCTTCCGCCACCTTGCAATGTGAGACCCCTGGGTCCCTGTCACCACCAGATGCCCTTTGCCTCAGAAACTGAAAGCAATGAATTTCCTTTTCTTTATAAATCACCCAGTTCAGTGTACTTTGTTATAAGCAACCAAAACGGACTAATACAACTACCCTGACCCAATCATTACACAACATGTATATATATCAAAACACCAGATTGTATCCCATAAGCAGGTGCAATTATAACGTCAATTAAAATTAATTAATTAATTTTTATAAAGAACTTCACAAGAATACTCTGCAGAACTTTGAGCATAAAGATGTTTCTTCCTTAAACCCAGGAAACTCACATTAAATCTGCTGCTATACTTTTCTCTATTTATCCAGGCCATTTCCTGTGTTATACAGTATAGCAATGCAGATAAGGGCAAAATCTCTGGAACAAGACGGCTGAGTTTAAATCTCAGTTTTGCCACTTACTAGCTGTGTTACTTTGGGTAAAGTCACTGTGCCTTAGCACTGCATCTGCAAAATGGAGAATAGAATCACCTAAATATCTGTTAGAATTTTTGTGAGGAATGAATCCATACGTTTATGTAAAGTAGGTAGATTGAAGCTGGCATTATAATAAACTGTCAATAAATGTTTGTTATAGACACTCATGTCCCTTTGCTAGATTGTTCAGGGAGCTACACAGACTGCTGCAACAGAATTCTCTGTGCACTGACACACTCTGAGAAGTTTGCTGGAGAGGGTTTTCATTCCACCAGAGCACTAGACAGTGTGGTATATGGAGAAGCACACTGGTGATCCTTGGAAAGCCCAGCTGTGAACAAAAACAGTCTTATTTTATTTTGTGGGCAGACAGTTATTTTCCCACCAATTTGGATTGTATTAATGACAAATATGTCCTGAAAATTCAACAAGTCCTGAATTTTCTCAACAAATTAGGAAGCTTTACCAAGCTTCCTACAAATCACACTAGTCACATTCAGAAACACCTCATTTTGTATATTTTAAAATATGTATTTTAAAGGCTCGAAATGCTGCCACCTAGAGACTACTGTTTCATAAGGATAATCATTGCAGTGATCATGAAAGACCTCTGAAGTAGAACTTGGAAATACATTCTAAATGTCACTTTAAAATAGTATAATATAAATTAATTACCTATTTTATATGAAACACAATCAAGGAAAAAAGTGAAATTCAGAGTAGGAATAAATAGTGCCTGTAATAATTAATATTTCTAAACCAATGGTCTACCACTACGTTTGTTTTTATGTGGAATAATTTCGCATTCAGACAGAATGTGAATTTATAGGGGTTGAGAACATCTTGCTTTCTGGGCCACCACCCATGCATGAGTGGTGAGGTCACAGAACCTGAGCCCTGATAAACCATATACTGCTCCAGGAGAACAGGGACCAGATGGTGCCTTCATGAGATATTTCTTAGAGCCTAATCTACAGGTTTTCTGTATCTCTAGACAAGTCTCTCCCTGTACACGCACCTTTAGCTAAACAAAATTTTTTGTGTGTTCAGGAATTAAAAATACATGGTGAAGGATGGGCATAAGCCATTTGTTAAGGTCTTCGGCTATAATTAGGAATTTTGTAAAGATTGGAAGAAAAATCAAATAAATGTTTTTTTCCATTCCACAGGAAAGAATGCATTGTTAACAGTATCCATTATACAAAAAGAAGAAAAATCCAACCATAGGTATTGAGGTTTTCCAAATTTTTCAGTACTATATGACCAGTGCATCCTTTCCAGCCTTCAAATCTCTCTTGCTGACATGTGGCTTTTGAAAATTATTACTGCCTTTGGTTCTTGTTTAGCAATCTTTGTTTTTTAATTTTTTCACCTTTTAGGCCTCCCTTTCTTGAGGATGTGGAGAAAGGAGAACCCTCCTACACTGCTGAAGGAACTGTAAATTAGCACAGCCATTATGGAAAACAGTATGGAGGTTTCTCATACAACTGCAGATAGAACTATACCATATGATGAAGCAATCCCACTACTGGGTATACACCCAAAGGAATGGAATTAATCATATCAAAGCAGTACCTGCACTCACATGTTTATCACAGCTCTATGTACAATAGCCAAGATATGGAACTAACCTAAATGTCCATCAACAGATGACTGAATAAAGAAAATGTGGTAAATACAGTGGAATACTACTCAGCCATAAGAAAGAATGAAAGTCTGCCATTTGCAGCAGAATGGATGAACTTGGAGAAAATTATGTTAAGTGAAATAAGCCAGGCACAGAAAGAGCAATACCACATATCCTTACTCACAAGTGAAAGCTAAAAAATAAATAAATAAAAAAGAAAGAGAGAGAGAAATAAAAATGAAACAACAATCTCACTAATACATTGAACTCTCAGAAGGAGAGAACAGAACTGTGGTTACTAGAAGTGGGAAAAGGGGAAGGGGAGAAATTGGTTAATGGACACAAAGAATGATTATGTTTTGTAATGATGAATATACTAATTTTTCTGTTTTGATTATGACACATTGTACACAGTTATTGATATTCAACTCTGTACCCCACAAATATGTATAATCAGTTATATTTCAATAAAACAAAAACAAAAATTTCCATTCATCTATAAACTCCAGGTGCAAAATCATTCTACAACAACCGACAATAGTTCAGTCTACTATGAGAATGCAATAAAACAGTCACAGTGATGTGAGAGACATTTGTAAGTCCTTTTGTAGAAAATGTAACAATTAGGAAAAATTATAAATGACTCTATACCCAAGTAATGTTCTAGCTACAGTCCAACAAATACTTGGAAATCCACAAGGCTGTGGTGAATAAAAGTCAGCATGCCTTTCATTATGCACTGGGCCAAGTGCCAACCCAATTTCCCAGCTTTCCTCAAGAGGTGGCATGATCACTATAACCCACCCATTTAGTGGCTGGACTGTCATACTTTACATAATGCATTTAGAGATGAGATGTAAACTTGGATCTCAATGTTCACAACAAGATAGAACTTGATTAAATGTGTCTGAATGCAACCATAATACAATTACAGATTTCAATTAGGAACAGGCATTATTAGAAGATAATACTGTATCACATTTGTTCTGGAAAACTAAATCAAAGATAAGAAAAACACAACTGATGAAAAGTTTCTCTAATTTTTTTCTTCCTATCTTATAATAGTTTTATTCTGCCACAGTCAAACTAGAGACTATTTCATTCTTTTAAAGAGTATATAAATCAGGTTCTAGTTTCTCTGCAAACTCCATACTGAATTGGATATTTGATACTATTTTATAATATCATTTAGGAGTAATGCTTTCAGATGAATTTTGTTAATATTTTACTTCAAACAGACCAACAAGACATGTGAGTAAAGAATTAATAAACCATGTGAGATTGCAAAAAAGGGAAAAAATAAGGCAGCACAGCAAAGCATTTCTGAAACCAGAAACAGACTCTCTCCCTCTCTCTCTCTCTCTCTCACACACACACACACACACACACACACACACACTAAAAGTGAAAATTATGAGAAATAGTCATGTTAAAGTAAGGCACCTCTAAACCACTGAAAGACGAAAACAAAAGTCAACATGTGATCAACTGCATACACCCGTATATTAGTCCATTTTTGTTGCTTATGACAGAAAGACCCAAAACTAGGTAATTTATAAAGAAACATTATTTATTGCTTACAGTTTCAGAGGCTGAGAAGTCCAAAGTCTAGGGAGCACATCTGGTGAGAGCCTTGTTGGTATGTAGTGACTCTTCACATGGCAAATGGCAGAAACAGAGAGAGAGAGAGTTCTTCATGCACTCTGCTTTGGAAGTCCTCAGAACCATGCCGATGACCACCATTATACCATCAACTTATTAACCCATTTACTAGGGCATGGTCCTCACAATCTAATCACCTCCTCAAGGCCCTACCTTTCAACCATCACAGTAGGATTTCCCACTCTCTTAACACTGTCACAGTGGGGACAAGGCTTCAGTGAGTTTTGGGGGACATCTAATCCACAGCAACTTCCATCATATATATAAGTGGAAAGGCTCCACTTCGTGGAAATTAAAAATTGATTCATGTGAAACCTCAGAACAAGAAGAGAATAGAAGACAGAATAGAATCTGTTTCATCTCTAAATGGCTACCATCTCCACACTCCTTAAAGGTAAGTCTGGGTAATTATCCCAGAATTTACTCATAGCAGGAATGATCTGGCAAAGGATGTGTCCAGATTCTAACAAGTGGGATACTTTTTGCAAGGAAATTTTCCCTCATTGCTTTTAGTGGTTCTTCTAAAGCTATGTTCTATATAAGATCAGGAAAATAATACAAAAGCTATGCCTTAAAAATTGCTAAGCTTTGATCTGCATATAAAATTACTTTGTAGCATTCAATTACTCATACATTTAACAATCAGTAATTCTGACCATCTACAATGTATCCAAATTGTATTGGGTTTGCAGAATTTTAGATAATGTTAAATAATCTCTTTATTCACCAAAATCAATAATAGTTATAAATAGGTAAAAATATATATGATCCAAAACAATATATAAATGCCAAACATAAAAGAAATCAGAATTTGATGGATTCCTAGCATTTTCATCCATGATAGTACAATAAACCATAACTAGCCTAAATATTACCAAATTTCCCCCTAAAATTATTTAAACTGTTGTGCCATTTTGTCATCAGATTGCAGAGTCCTATTTTATACTGCTCCCAGGATCTCCTTTGATAAATGCAGCTTCCTTGATATTCCAAGATGACATAAGCAAGGCAGAGGATTCATAAAAAATTTCATTGACTGTGACACCCAGTAGCATCATGGGAGCAAATTATAATATCACAAGAAGAGCTCAGAAAAATAAATTTTTTTCTTAACTTTTTTTATGTTAAAATTTTCTCCCAATTCAGTCCCCAACTCAATTCCCAGCCTTCAAAAAAAATAAGGATGTTATCAAGAAAAGTAGAAGAAAGGAGCTTTTGATATTTCTTTTTAAGAGTTCCACCTGATGTACCTATCTGGTAGTGTACTATATTGCCAATTAGCACTATCAAGTTTCCAGACTCATGCAGGTGCTCTAGATATTTTGGTACCTAAGATACATAAATCTTTCATAGGAAATAAGTAAAAATGTGCCTCCACTTTATCATGAAGAAGGTTGAAATAAGCCTGAAGCCAAAATGAAATGTAGAATGAAATCTTCCATAGAGGCATTATTAATTAATTTTTATTAAAAAATAAATTAGGTTTTTATAGAAAGCTCCTATCCTCCATGAACAAAGAAGAGCTAATAAAGTCAAGTCAATGGTAGATTTTTAAATTCTGTGTGCCTTCTCCTGGAGACCCAGTGTAGTTCATCCAAATTGTGTACCAGACTACTAGAAGGTATAAACTATATAACTACTAAAAGATGGTAACTAAGGTCATATAAAATTTCTTGGGCAAAACTTCACAGATACTCAATAACACGTATTTTAACAGCTCCACTATTAATAATATTAACATTACCTTATCTGCTTTATAAAAGTAGACTATAGTAAACATACTTATTCTTTTACTCACATATAACTCTGCTTTATTTAAACCCTTTTCATTCTCCCCTTCAATCCAGGCAACACTTCACAACCAGATTAATTTTTATTTTTATTTTTATTATTTACTTTTTATTGAATCATAATTGATTATACATATTTTGGGTGTTCAGTGTTGACATATGTTGATCAAATCAATATTACTAGTATGTATATTGTTACAAATTGTACTTATGCTTTATGCCCCTTGTCCAATTTCTCCGTATCCCCCTCCTCCTCCCCCCCCACCTCTGATAACCCTATATTTCTTCTCTCCTTCTGAAAGAACAATGGTTACTCTGTTGATGTGTTGCCTAGATGATCTGTCGGTCCAATGCTGATAGGTGTGTTCAGGTCCCCCAGTATTATCATAGAGCAGATGCTTCTTCTGTCACTCTGGAATGGGCTTTATGGAGAGAGACATCCTCTTCTTTTCTTTGGTCTCTGCTGGTAACTTTCCTTGTGTCGATGCACTCCAGTGGCTGGCAGACCATCTGCATGGTGGTTGTGGTGTCTAGCAGCTTTTGCAGCAGCTTTTGCGGCAGCTGTGGTTATTGTGTTGGCTGTGGTGGGCCACCCACATCGAGGTGATGTTTTTGGCATGCTCCTTGGTGCTGGTCATGTGTCTGGGTGTCGGAGGGAATGTCCAGTCCCCAGATCCATTCCCCGGCCCCTGGTGGGGCCCCAAGGCACTGGTCGTGTGCCTGGGCCGGAACTAATTTTTTGTCCTTTGCTTGCTTCTAAAATGGGGGAACTTCCTGTGGGAACCAGTTCTTGAGCTGTGTGGTTGAGCTAAATTGCTGCTTTGCTGCTGTTTCCCTAGGGAAAGCTTTTTGTGCAGCTGAGGTTTTAATGGTTGACCTTATAGGTACTTCCGGCTCTCCAGAGACCCCGTGCACCTGAGTTGTGTAGAAACTCTGATCTCGGTCTGACTTTTTTCATTGAACTGCACCCCATGCAATTCTGCATTCCCAACCAGTCTCCAGTGAGTGGTCCTGTGCTGATTGGGGGGCAGATCAGCTGTCCTTACTGTGTCCCAGTGTTCTCCCAGTGGGTCCATCTCCCCCACTGCCCATGCTCCAAACACTTCCCATGGGATGGGCCTTGAGCTGGTCCCTTGTGATGATTCACCACCCTCTGAATGGTTCCCCTTTTTCAGCTGTTCTGGCTCTTCACTCCTGGGTGGGTCCAAGGGAACCCTATTAGTGGTCTTGCTGTCCTGGGAGCCACCAAGGCTTTCATCTCCCCTGCCACCTCCAAGCAACTCCATCTGAAGGGCACAGCTGTGGCTTCTTCTAGCTCCTGGTTCATGCACTCAGTAGGTCCAGCCCTAAAGTGACTGTGGCCTGAAACTCTCTGAGCAGTTTTTTCTTTCTCTCATCATGGTTTCTCCCACCTTCATGAACTCTGTAGGTCTCTCCTCCTCTTCCCCTGAGCTCCAGCAGCTGCAGCTTGGCTGTTGTTACATTTTTATAGTTGTAAATTGGTTGATTTGTAGGAGAGAATAATGCTGTGGACCGTCTATTCTGCCATCTTAACTGGAATCCCCCAAACTAATTTCTATAAAATACTTCTATCATGTTAATTTCTCCACAACCATGTCTAATTGCTTCCTGGTGATAGAGCAACCTAACCTACATTCATTGCCTGCCATTAGCTGTTCTCATCCTTCCTTTCCTATTTTGGGACCCTGGTGCATGCCCACTCAAATCATTTGCTCTAGTTGGGCTCGTCTGCCCTTGGCTTGTAAGCACAATGTGCAGATTCCTCATGGCACACCACTGTTCGCCAGTTGTCTTCACTTGGAATGCACTCTCATCCTTTTGACTGCCAGTCCAAACCCTACCCATGATTTCAGGTTCAATGAAAATTTTCTCTGAAGCTTTCCTTAATCAGTCCATCTCACAGTTGTCTATACTTTCTAGAGACTCATATTGTATTTATTGTCTTTGCTAACCAATTCATATTTATGATATTCTGTGTGTTTTTAATTAAATACTTGAATATTTATATATATCCCTCCACACATATATAAATTTAATAAGGATAAAGACACTTTTTAGATATTGTTTTGCCTTTAATGACTCTCCCCCGTGTACTGCTCATAGCAGGTGTTCAACAAATTCTGAATTTATTCACATAAACTCAAAGAGCAACATTAGGGATCCATGCTACTTACAAAACATTCCTTTCCAGAGAAAACTGCTAAGCATTGCTTCAAGGGCCAAGAGGAATCTTATCCCCTGGGTGTCATTATTTTGTGCTGGATGATATAAAGAAAAGTAATAAAACAGGAAAAAAATAACCATGGGCATATCTGCCCCAGTTCTCCTGTTTCATTATTCTTTAGATATTTCAATGCCTTACACACTGTAAACATCCAAAATAAAGAGATAATTTAGTACCTGGCTGGATACTTTAGTCTCCAGTAAATGTGGGAAATGAAGTAAACTGTTAACAATACTGAGTACTATTTGTGGTTCTAAATTAGGCCTGCTATAGGTATGAAAGTTTTAACATGTACAGTATAGCAATACTATATCAGACACTTTTCACAATATATTCCTTCTACTGAACATCATTAGCCAGATGTTACCACCAGCCTATTTCTCTGTTTTATCCCTTTAATTCCATCTCTATTGTCATCAACTGGGCCTTTTGGTTGGTCTACTAGACCATTTAACTTAAATACAATTATTGACATGGTTGATTTAAGTATACCTGTTTTGCACTTGGTTTTTATTTCTCCTGTTTCTTGATTCTGTTTTTCATTTCCTATTTCTTTTTGTGGGCATGTGGTGTAATCAAATGATTTTTAGCCTTTCATTTTAGTTTTTATATATATATATTTTTTTGATCTGGCCTAGAATTTGTGGAGACTTGATGTTACGTTTTGCTAGGATGGATGGGTGGAAAGCACACAGGATTTACCAAGCTCCCTAATTTGGAAGTACTCAAACTCCAAATTCTGTCTTTTCTGCCTTAAAAAGAATATAAAATTTCTATTCAGTTTTTCTATCCTTTCAATTATTACTTTCTAATGGGTTTCTTGGAGACTCCCAACGCGTGCATGGTTCAGAGTTCAGCCAAGAATTTGAGGGGAATTCATTCTCATATTTTGGGGCTGTCTATGGACTCTTCCTTTACAAATATCTTTCTCAATTTTCAATCACTTTGCCATCCTTGAATTCCATCCTCTGATTCCTCAAACAATTAAGATTTTGGCTTTCTGTGTATGTCTATATGTTCCATGCTTTGCAGATGGCAGAGTGACTTGTGTTTTAAAAAATATGTATATAAATGTGATTCTTACCCAGTGAATGTAGGTGTATTAGTCCGTTTTGTGTTGCTATAACAGAAATACCTGAGACTGGGTAATTTATAAAGGAAAGAGTTTTATTTGGCTTACGATTCTGGGACAGCTGCATCTGGCATGGGCCTCAGGCTGCCACTCATGGCAGAAAGTGGCAGGCAGCCGGTGGGTACAAACAGATCACATGGCGACAGGAAGCAAGAGAGAGAGGCAAAAGAGAGAGAGAGGAGGCGCCAGGGTCCTATAAACAATAAGCTCTCACAGGAACTAATTAGAGCAAGAACTCACTCATTACTACCCCCCGCAGGGAGAGCATTAATCCATTCATAAGGGATCTGCCCCCTTGACTCAATCAGTTTCCAACACTGTCACACTGGGGATCAAATTTCCACATGAGTTTTGGAGGGGACGACACATCCAAACACCATCAGTAGGTATCTTCTTTCAAAGGTTAATACACACATATAAACACACATATGTGCACGTATGTGTTATACACACGCAAACACAAACATATGCCCACACATACAAACACACGTGTATGTATTATACAAACACACATTCTTACACACACAGACGACATATATGACGGCACTTCAAAAAGTTCATGGAAAAATAGAAGTAAAAGTTAATATGAATATTTGCATGAACTTTCAAAGACCTTTCATACATGTACATACACAAACACACACAAGTGTATGTATTATAACTGTTATCTGTGGAAGTCCAGTTCTCTATAGTTACTAGGATTAGAATTCCATTCTCAGCGTTCATTTTCAAGCCATCACTCTAACTAGTCCCCAAGCTTTCAACTCTGCTTTGACTCACAATTTTGTCCCGTTCAAATGTATTCTCCCAACAGCAGCCAGAGATATTTTATTGAAAATTCAATTTTGCTCATACCACTCTTTTTAAGACCCTTGCATGGCTTCTCATTACACCTAGGATCATATCCAGAATTATTAATATGGCTTTTCACAATGTGCATAATCTGCCCCCTGTTTATCTCTTCCACCTCACCTTATCTGCTCTCCTACTTGCCCATTAGGCTACAGTCAAACCTCAAATTCTTGAATTTAGCAAGCAACATAACCTACTCAGGACCTTCATACATGCTATTTTCTCTACTAGACTACTGTCCCTCTTACTCCCTCTACGGATCACCTCAGTTAACCTTCAGGCTTTAACCTAAATGTCACTTCCATGTTCTTCAACTGATATGTTATCTGAAACCCAAGTAAAAGATCTGATTCCATAGATTGTGTAGTCAAGTGCTACAAATATAACTTTTAGTAAGATTCCAGTGGATTTCACAAAGTCATTACTCTAGTGAGAGTAGATTCATTACAAGAGAAAACCATATTTACAATATGTTGAAGAGTAAATAAGGCACTTCGATGTTCTTAAACTGATATGTTATCGGAAACCCAATTAAAAGATAGTGAATGGATAAAATCTTTATAAATCCACAAAAAAAAAAAGGAGAAAAGAAGAGGATAATAAAATTTTGAAACACAAGAAGCTTATGGATAAGTAGAAAATAAATTAGCAGACCTGAAAAAATGGAAAAATAGAAATTTTATCTAGCAAACAGTTTGCAGACCTTCAGAAAGACTTAGGAATTGGAAGGTCAAGCATATCTGTTAGTAGAGGTATGGATGGAGTTGTTCACAGGTAAACTGGATGAAGACATAGGGTAGAAAACATATAGGACCAGAGAATCTAAGGAATCTGAGCCAGTGAAGACTGAGTTTGGGGGATTACATCACAGCTGAGGTAAGATACTATACTTGAAACAGGAGTATCTGCAAAAGTCTACATTATGAGTAGTAAAACCCTGGTCTCCTTCTTCTCGGCTATAAGAAAAATAACAACCAGATCCTATCCAACACCTCCACATCAATGTATTTTATATTTATCTTCTCTCATTCTAGATGAATAAATTATTCCCTGGCATATCCCTGATTATGATACATATTAATAAGAATATTCTGACATGTTTTCAATCTTATTTTAAATCATGTTTTAAGGAAATGGGCCTCTTATTGTTTCAGTTGCCTTTATGTTCGTTACCTTTCTTCACAAATAGAATCAAAAGGAGTCTACAATGTTCAAGGACTACTGCTAATCATGGCATTAGCCTCCAGGGTTCAGAAATATCAGCTCCTTTACGTTGAATTAAGTCAGTAAGTAGACAGTTACTTTTATCAAAATTTTCTTGGCTGAGACAATATTTAGGTCAGATGCATCATAATTTTAACTCTAATTAAGTTTGATAAGGGCTGTGTTTTAAACATTTAGGACACATTAAAATAAGCCTGGCTTAAGATGCCAGTAAAAGGATATCAATCTTCTCCTTAAAGGTCACTATTTTGAATATGCCTGAATTTGTTTTTGATCTAAGTAGTTGCCAATATTCTTGGTTATAATTTTCATAATTTAGGTTATTCAAGACAGAGCTGACAAACCTCAGAAAAAACAAAATATCTTTCACTCCAATTATCTCTAAAATGCAACACTGTTAGCACTACAACTGAGATTTTTGAGGCTTCTGAGGATATATCACACATCTGGTTCATGGGGCAGACCTAGATTTCCTCATCACCTCCAATTAATTTTTATTCTTTCAACAAATATTTTTTGTGCTGCCACTATATAGGCATATGCTGGGCACTGCGAGTCCAAAATTGAGTAAGATAACTATGGTCTCTGCCTTCATGGAGGTTACAGTGTAGGGGATTTGTCAGTGTTACCTAGATATACCTATTTCATATACCATCTGTATGCTGGAAAAGTAGATCATCAGACATGTAGGAATGTTATAAAAAACACAGTCAGTAGCCTCTGGATGAGGACTTGAGGGGCTTTCCTATCAAACAAAACCTACAAGGATCTATGATGCAAACGTTAATTTTTCTTTCTTTTTGGATTTTCTATTTTTATTTTATGTCACTATCATTTTGTAAGAAACAGTAACCTTTGTCATGTTTATACGTAAAAAATTTACTGCCTTTAATCATTCTAACCATATTTTTAGTGAGTGTGTTCTGCTGATTTTCAGTTAACCTGTATTAGGTGCTGCTTTTTTCTAGGGCAAAAACAGAAGCAAGATGAACACTGAAGCAACATGAGATCAAGGGATTAACATCTCACAACTGAGCAGTTTGGAAATAGCTTCCTTGAGCTTCCTAGAGTTCGGTTAAGCTAATAAATCTAAGAAATTCTGGGTGAGAAAAATATCACCAAACTTCTTGGCCCTGACCATTTTAGTCAAGCCTGAAATATAACGCATTCGAATTCTCACTGTCTTTCAAAACAAACTCTACAATGATAAAATAACAAAAAAGAAATATTGGCAACCAATGAAATCCTCAGTACCAAAACTAAATGCAACAACTAAGTTAAACAAGGTTCTCTATTATCTAATGTTTTTCATAAACTCCCCCTGATGGGTACTAAGCCATTAGCAGCCTCCAGAGGAGCACTGCTTGCCAAAGACTGACTTGAGATGCCAGGAGCACTGAAATCAGATCAGCGCCTGCTTCTGGATCAGCGCTTCTGCTTCGACTCTGGATGCTTTCCAAGTCTAACTCCCTTACAAAGCCATTTTGGGGGAGGTTCTTTTTCTTCTAATAGTATCTAAACTTCACAATTTTAAAAAACTTTTTCTTATCTGCTTTACTTTTTTTTTTCAACTTTTTACTTTTTGTTGTTTCAGATCCCTATCATCTCTCCTTATTTTCTCTCTTATTTCAGGATCTCTTGAACCAAAGTATTTTTTTTTTTTTTTAATGTGGAACCTGCTGGGAGTGAAATCAACAAGGATCGCTCATCCATACTTAATTTTCTTCACCGCAGGTGCTGTGGTGCAGTAGCTATTCTGGACAGAAACACGGTAGAGCTTTTGTTGCAACTGCCATGCTGGTTACCAGAAGATCAATAAATGATTAGAACACCTAACACAGTGAATGATTCCAGTGGCATTGAAATGAGATAGGAAACCACTTAAAATTCATACATGCTCCTGTTCTTTGGCTATCCGGATGTCAAATTTAACAAGCATAGTACCTACCAGTTTCTGAATATGTTGTTTGAAAGTGTTTCAGGGTTGATTTTGCTGTTGTTGTTCTTTACTCTTCTTATACATTTAGAGAAAGAGGAAAAAAACAATTAAACAATTTTGGCAATCAACTTAACCAGGTAGAAAGTAAAGAAATTCAGTGAGAATTCATTTGCACAATGTTTATCTATGTAAATGAATTTTCTGGATAACTAATATATATTATTTCTGGCATGAAAACTTTAAAATTTCTAATCATTTGAACTTCAACAAAAGCTTTCAAAATTCTTATACCCAATTCTATTCTTTCTTAAACTCTAAATATTAAGTAGAATATCACCTTTTTCTTGATGCAAGAATCCCAGTTACTTATTTGCTCTTGCTCTACATGTGCCTTTGGTTGTAACTGTGGATTTCATAGCTTCTCCATCTTCCCTTAGCTGACAAAAAATGCCACAGCCTCACAGAATGAGTATCATTCAAATTCTCATGTTCACACTTGGGCCCTCAACACTGATCAGCCATCCTACTTTTTCTTATTCATCTTCCTTAGATTCTTCATGCAGAATCTAAACTTTTACCCATGTGTTCAACCTTCCAATCCAACTACCCACTCTCACCTCCTTCACACTTCCTATTACAATGAGAAAATTGAGCCATGAGTCTTTCAGGTTCTTTTTTCCATTCCTAATTCAACATTTCAACATCAGCTTCCCTTCCTCAGGGCATGAATGGGCCTTCTCCCCTCAACCTCTGCTCCTGATCTTTCTTCTGGTCTACTCCAGGATTACCACCAATTATCCCCAGACTCTTCCTTTCTAAATCTGTTTTTCCTCTTGACTTATAAACGTGCTTAAGTGTATTCCATCTTTAAAAACAAAACAAACAAAACTCTCACTGATGCTGTACAGCATTTCTAACTCTATTGTTTGGTGTCCATGCTGATTCTCACTCATGATGGCTTGTTTCATTTGTGCTTTATAGTTTTGAACTTGGAGTTCGGTTAATATAAATCTATGGAAATGTTGAGGGGGTCTGAGTTAAATGTACATTTTCCTAGAAAGCAATATTATTTGCTTCTGCCAGATACTCATGGCCACATTAAATTATTTTCTAAGTTTGGAAGTATATAAAGCCAAATACCAATTTCACATGAGGTCAGGATTATATTTACAAGGTCTTAAGAAATACATTATTTTTGCCCTACCTAGAGCCAAGGACAAACAAGTGACCTTGTCATGTGTCTTTGGTGGTGTGGTGATTTTTTTGGTTTTTTTTTACTAGTTAGTTCTATCACAGAGAAAATATCCCTTTGAATGGACTATTTAAACCACCTTGCATAGGCACAAGGTATTGTTAAGCCATGAAATGCAAGTCTCCTAGCATAAGAAAACATCTTCATGCAGCCACAAATCTGGTGTTGGATTACCACATAGATCCCTACATTTTCTTTATTTCTGGGCAGTGGAGAGTTCCCTTGTTAACTTTAAGTGGTTGTTATATTATACACAGCACATTTGTAGTAGGGTATATCTAGTCTTCCATATTGCTGAAAGCAGAAATCCCCATGTTTCTCTATCAGTAAAGATTGGTGTACTGTCTGTAAAGGTAATATCAGAATGAATCAGTGTGATTACAGAGCACTCCAAAATATCAAGCCTTACATACCTGTAAAGCAAGACATTTATAACTCATTTTCTAGCAGAAAGAAAAAAATTAATTTAAGCTTCCTTATCTTTTATATTAAAATAACAGGTTAAAAGAAAAAAACTATGTTGCACAGTTGACTGGAAATTATATTTAACACAATTTCCATTTCAAAAAGATGGGGGAAATTAAGCCTTAAAATTGTAAGCAAATTGCCTAAGATCACACAACAGTAAAGGGATAAATCTAGTACGTAAACCTAGAGCTCCCTTTTCAAAAACCCACAATAAACAACAGGATAATATGTAAGAACCCAAATGCCCCAAGGGATCACACCCTGATCACATAAGTCCTTCTCAGCCACACCCCATCATGGCGCTGGTTGCCCTTCTCTTCCGTACTCTCCTTCCCGCCGGCGCGAATCGCACACCAATAAGCTCACCCCAAGCCCCATGCGGTATGCTAAGTAGGGATTGTATTTTAAGCCAATCAGCCTTCCCTAAAAGCCCTATATATATGTGTGTGTGCCGCCTAATAAACGAGCTCTCTCCGGTGGATCGTCGACTGGTGTTGACTCGTCCTTTCATTTGGTGCCGAAACCCGGGACGGAGTTTCTCTCGAGCGCGACACTTTTCGGATCGCAGCGGCAACACTTTCCGAGCCGCCCCTCGGGGCTCCCTCGAGCTGTAACACTTTTCAAATCGCAGCGGCAGCACTTTCCAAGTCACCCCTCGGGAATTCCGTCCTGCCAGGACCGGCCTCCCTTCCACCGCTCACCAGTGACGGTCCACCCTCATCCATTCTTTTTGGTGCTGGCTCCTTCCACTCACCACCGGCTCATCATTAGGTAAGCCCCCTTTCCTAAAGGGCACCAGCCCTTTTTCAGGCTACCACAGGGAGTCTAGCCATGATTGTCAGGTAGCCCCTAACGCCCATAACCCACCCCACCACGGTCTTCACGACCACCATAAATTCCCAAACTATAACAGGTTCCAAAGCACCAGTAAACTTTTACTTTCATTTTTGGAGGTTAAAAGCCCCATTCTGTTCTCTCCTTCTCTCTTTCACCCTCCTGTCCACCACTCTCTTCTCTCCACTTCCCAGGTCCGGGACCCGACCAGAAAATCCTGGCGCTAGGTTCCTTCAGGCACCAGGCTTTTGCCCTAGAGAAGTGGAGGTCTGAGTAACGACCCACACCTCCCTTCTCTCCTCCTGGTTCGTACCTGAACCTGCCGGGACTGATGTGACCTACTGGGGACGCCCTCTAGGATCCCGCCTTTCCCAACCGGCCGAAGGATCTGTCCTATCACTAAATCTCTGTCCAATTTCTGTCTAAATTCCCATTAAGAGACCAGAATGGGCATTTCCTCCTCCTCCCTAGGGGACTCTCCACTTCAATGCCTTCTAAAAAACCTCACCAACCTTTCCCTCAGGCCGGATATTGAGCCCAAACTCCTCACCAAATTCTGTAGACAAGATTGGCCTTATTATCCTTTAGATAATCAAAGCCCATGGACCCCTGAGGGCACACTAGATCCTAACATTCTACGAGACCTCTTTAACTACTGCCAGCGCCTAAAAAAATGGAAGGAGATCCCCTCAGAACCCCACCCTCTGCTCCTCCTGTGCTCCCTCTCAAGTCCTTTTAGCTGGTAAACCATCTTCACAGTCACCCCTCGATTCTCCCACCTTCGACCCTGCTGATGAACCCCCACCCTACCAACCTCCTCCTCCCCTAGCGCCTCCGGTGCCTGCTCCTCCTCCCCCGTCATCCGCATCACCTTCTGCACCTCCTGTGCCATCCACTCCTCTGTCTTTACCCTCCCCTACTCCTGACCCACTAAGCCCCCCTTTCACCCGTTCCCAAGGACCACCCCCCACCCCTTTAACAATCGCCCCACTATGCAAGGTAGCTGGGGCTGAAGGAGTAGTTAGGGTCCATGTTCCCTTTTCCCTAGCTGACCTTACAGAATTAGAAAAAAGACTAGGCTCTTTCTCTACTGACCCTATCACCTACATTAAAGAATTCCAATGGATCCTGCAGGCCTACAGCCTCACACATCATGACATCTTCATGCTCCTAGCCAATACTCTCCTCCCTGAGGAAGGCCGCAGGGTCTGGGATACAGCCCAAACCCATGCCACTGACACCCATTGTACCAATCCGGATCACCCGCCAGGCCCCCAAGCAGTCCCAGAACAGGAACCTAATTGGGATTATAACACAGCCCAGGGAATCCAGGCTCGAGACCGTTTTGCCTCTTGCTTAATAATTGGCCTCAAAAAATCGGCTCTCAAGGTCGTAAATTTCCAAAAAATTCAAGAAATTGTCCAAAAAAAGGAAGAAACTCCCTCCAAGTTCCTCAATAGATTAACTCAGGCCTTTCAACAATACACTAACTTAGACCCCAACTCAGAAGACGGCCAGCATGTCCTTATGACCTATTTCCTGGCCCAATCGTACCCTGACATTAAAACTAAACTTAAAAAATTAGAGCAGGGTCCTGCAACCCCTCAGACCGAAATCCTGTCAGTGGCCTTCAAGGTTTTTCATAATCGGGAGGAGGAAAAAGAACGTCGAAAACAAAAGGCCTACCACGCCAACTTCCAGATGTTGGCCCGATTTATCAAACCCCCTGAGCGCCCTCCCACAGCCTCCACCTCTAAGCCTCCACCTGGAGCCTGCTTTAAATGTGGAAAGGAAGGGCATTGGGCAAAGGCTTGCCCCACCCCCAGGCCACCCACCACTCCTTGTCCAAAATGCAAAAAGAAGGGACATTGGGGATCTGATTGCCCCCTTGCCCAAAGGGGTGAGGGACCAACTGCCCCACAGTCCCCCGAACCGTGGACACCACTTATGGTGGGCCTCGCTGAGGAGGACCGATGGAGCCTTGGGCCCTTCCCGACCATCTCTATAACAAAGCAAGAGCCCAGGGTATCCATGGTTGTGGACGGCCACCCAATATCTTTCCTCCTGGACACTGGAGCCACCTTTTCGGTCTTAAGGGAATATAAAGGCCCCACCACCTCCAGCAGCTCTCCTATAGTCGGGGTAGGAGGTAAACAAATCTTTCCCCAAAAAACCCCTCTTTTAAGCTGCTGCCTTCAAGGCACTCAATCCGTTTTCTCCAATTCCTTTCTAGTCATGCCACAATGCCTTGTCCCCTTGTTGGGTCGGGACATTCTATCATGGCTTCAAGTCTCCATTACTTTGCCCCTGTCCTCTTCCTCTTCCCCCATTTCCTTCCTCCTAGCACTAGTTCAAGCCCAAGATCCTACTAATTCCACCCCTCCAAAGAAGTCCTTACCCATGCTAATGCACCCTGTTAACCCCACAGTTTTGGACACTGCCAGCCCTGCTCTGGCCCAGTGTTCCCCTGTACACATAAAACTAAAAGACCCCTCCAAATATATTTGTCAGGCTCAGTATCCATTAACCACAACAGCCCTCCTCGGGTTAAGCCGCATCATTCAGGACCTATTAAAAAAGGGGTATCTCCGTCCCACTCGCTCCCCTTTCAATACTCCTGTACTCGCTGTAAAAAAACCTAATGGTGCCTTTCGTCTCTATAATGAGTAAGGGTCCTCCTGAAGAACCTCTGCTCTCCTCACCTCAGTGCCCTTTTCTCAAGCTTCAATAGGCCCTTCTAACAGCCCCTGCACTTCATCTCCCTGATCTAACTAAACCCTTTTTCCTCTATGTTCATGAAAATACGGGACAAGCTCTGGGCGTTCTAGGCGATTTTACACACATGCCTTCCGTCCGGCGCCTCAAATACCTCTTGGTGTTTGTTGAGACCTTTTCAGGATGGGTAGAGGCATTCCCATCATCCAATAAAAAGGCCTCCACCGTAGCCCAGACTCTCCTTTCCCAAATCATCCCACGATTTGGGATGCCCACTTCCATTCAATCTGACAATGGACCTGAATTTACCGCCCAGGTAATACCAAAACTCTCCCAGTCACTCTCTCTCCCCTGGCACTTACATTGCCCTTACCGACCTCAGGCATCCGGAAAGGTAGAGAGAACCAACAGAACCTTAAAGGACATACTAACTAAATTGTCTCCTTTAAGTGTATCCCTCATCCTACCAGCCCTCTCAAACTCCGCCTATCCCGGACCTCAGCCCTACCCCCAATTCCGGAGACATGAACCTTCTCCTTGGCCTTCTCCTGTTCCTTTCACTTCACCCAGGGAGCCTTCAGACCCCTTCCTATATATGGCTCAACCACACCTCACCGGCTCTCTCTCCCGGAAATTGTTTTCTTTGTGCCTCTCTCATGCGACCGCTCCTGGCGGCCGTCCCCTTAAATGCTTCCCTTCCTCTCGATGTTAACTCCTCCCCACCATCAGAACCCCTTAACCTTCCGGACCTCCCTCTCTGGGAGCCCGACAACAAACACAATAACACTTTGTTGCCCCGTCACTGTTTCATCGGAAACTCTTCCTCCCTTACTTTTCCTCCGTCTTATTGTAATCTTAACACAACCATTCATACCCACACCGTCGCCCCACCAGGCTCTTTCTTCTGGTGTAATGGAACCCTCTCTACCTCCATCCTGCCTAATCTTACTGCCCCATGCCTTCTTGTCACCATCGTCCCTCAACTCACTCTGTACACCAGTTCAGAACTGTTCCATCTTCTTCATCCCTCCTCAAGGCAAAAAAGGGCCGCCTTCCTCCCAATCATGGTCGGTATTTCCCTAGCAACATCAGCGGTCGGAGCCGGCCTGTCGGGAGGAGCCTTAGGACACAGTTTATGGGCGGTTGAAGACATAAATGCTAAACTTGAAGGGGCTCTGACCTCCACTGCCGAATCTCTTTCCTCTCTACAGAGACAGATCACCTCTTTAGCTCAGGTCACTCTCCAAAACCGTAGAGCACTAGACCTCCTCACCACAGGAAAAGGAGGTACTTGCATCTTCCTTGGGGAAGAATGCTGTTATTATATCAATGAATCCTGTCTAGTAGAAACAAACATCATCAAACTCACCGACTTAGCTTCCAGCCTATGAACCACATCCAGTTCTAACCCCTTTTCTTCTTTTATCTTAAACCCTATCCTAACTTGGATTTGGCCCATTTTGGGACCTCTAATCATTATCCTCATAACCTGTCTTTTCTTGCCCTGCATCATTAGGTTTCTTCAAACCCAAGTGGGAAAAATCTCTAATCAGGCCTTTAACCAGCTTTTGCTTAGAAACTACCAGCTTCTAGGTACCGATGAACCCCCCGCCTCATCTCGTGAGCGCCTCAGCCAATGCTGAAGAGACACCACCTTACAGAGGAAATGCATTCCTACACGCTCTTGCCACCGATGCCTGGCTGCTCCCTCCAGTCTCCAACTATGAACAATGGAACCGGTGCATATTCGACTTGTGGCTTCAAGGAACATTTATGGACTTTTCCCCTTTTGAAATTACTTGTTTATCCACCCTCCTTTGGGGTTTCATAATGGGTATTTATGTACCTTCCTCCCTTTGCCCCCCCCACAATGCCCCAGTTCAGCAGGAAGTAGCTCGATGACTTCAACGTCCCCTTTCCTAAAACAAGAAAAAGAGAGGAATGTAAGAACCCAGATGCCCCAAGGGATCACATCCTGATCACATAAGTCCTTCTCAGCCATACCCCATCATGGCGCTGTTTGCTCTTCTCTTCCGTACTCTCCTTCCCGCTGGTGCGAATCACACACCAATCAGCTCACCCCAACCCCCATGCAGTATGCTAAGTAGGGATTGTATTTTAAGCCAATCAGCCTTCCCTATAAGCCCTAGATATATGTGTGTGTGCCGCCTAATAAACGAGCTCTCTCCGGTGGATCGTCAACTGGTGTCGACTCATCCTTTCATAATATACCCCAAGAACTTCTGATAGCATAGTTATTGAGTAGACACTACAAAATAACTATCTTTAGAATAAAACTAGAAGACACCTGAAAAGAATCCAAGACATAATAAAAGAAGAAGACTCTATAGAAAAGAACAGGCATATTTTTAAAAGAATTAAAAAAAAAAAAAAACTTACAGTGATGAAAATCTTGCAATTGTTCCTGATTTCTATTTCCAGTCATTGCAAACTAAGCCAGTCAGATCAATCCTCATGCTAAGAACAACTCTTAAAGCTGGAAAAATATTTTTTTAAAATCTGCTTGATGCCATTTGAAGATTAGAGAGGCAGGGTTATTATGTTAAGTGAAATAAGTCAGGCACAGAAAGAGAAACACTACATGTCCTCACTCTTAGGTGAGAGCTAAAAAATAAACAAATAATTAAGTAAATAAATAAGATAGAGAAAAATAAAAGAAGAAACAACCACGATAATATGTTGTACCCTCAGAAGGAGAGAACAGAACTGTGGTTACTAGAAGTGGGAAGGGGGATCAGCCAGAAATTGGTTAATGATGAATAAGCTAATTATCCTGATTTGACCATCACATATTGTACACAAATATTGATGGTTAACTCTGTACCCCACAAATATGTATAATCAATTAAGTTTCAGCAAAAAAAATAATTAACATAGCAAAATAATAATCATTATAAACAACAACAAAAAAGAAGCAGGGATAAATTAAAAGACTAAGATGTAAAGATGAAATGAAAAAGAGAGAAGTGCTCTGCATTTGGTGCCACTTTGATGTATATGCTCATAACAGAAGAGGCACCTGAGAGAATCAGGAGTTTAGCAGAACTTTAAACAGATTCATGGTGCCAGGGGGACAAAAATTGGAGTTCATTGCCTTCTCAGGACAGGGGTCATAGTAAACACCTTGGGCTTTCATTGGTGACTACAAAGAAATACACCCTACAAATGAGGTCTATCATAACAAGACGGCTTTTATAAGAACTGAAGTCAAACCTTGATTGAATTAAGGTGAAATCGAGTTTTTATCCACTTACCAGAAGAAAATATAAATCCTCTCTTGTGGAAGATAACATCATCAGACACCTAAATTTTCTCTACTACTTTGCATGAAATGTGTAGTTTACATTTAAAAATAAACAAGATAAGCAGACAAAACAACATGATCACAACCAAGAAAGAAACAGATAACAGAAACAGACAATAGGAAATCTAAATAATCGAGTGATTAGAAACAGATTTTAATATATTAAAGGAAATAAAAAACAATTTAAAATGTTAGTAAACACTGAAAAATTGTAAAGAAGAATCAAATGAAAATTCTGGATATGAAAAAATGCAATAACTGAAGTCAATAATTCAATACACAGGTTTATAATAAATTAGTCACAGATGAAAAAAGAATAAGTCACCTGGAAAATAGGTCAAAAGAAAATATCCAGAATGAAGATTAAAGAAAAAAAGGAAGAAAAGATATAGAAAATTACATAGAAGAGACATAACCATAAAAATGTTCCAACAAATGTGTGATTAAGAAGGAGAGAAAAATGGTGCAGAAAAATAGTTGAGGAGTATGGCTATGGATTTTTCAAAACTGGCAAAACAGATCAAGCTGCAGATTCAGGTAGTATTAGGAATGCAAAAAAGGTTAACTACAAAGAAAGCTACACATAGGTACATCATACTGAAATCAACGAAAAACAAAGAAAAAATAAGAAAATAAAAAAATCATCCATAAGGAAGGAAAAGAGATGAGTTGGATGGGAATCATAGTTAGACTCATCATTGACTTTTCAATAAAAACAATGAAGCCAGAAAACAATGAAATATATTTTCAAGGTACCAAAAGAAAATAACTGCCAACCTAAAATCTGATAATCAGTGAAAATGTCTTTGAGAAATAAAGATAAAATTAGGATACTTGCAGACCAAAACAAAAGGATCTGTTGTCAGCAGATGCACCAACATTGTTAGTTGATTCCACGAATGGTAATATTAAAGGAATGACAGTTATTTCTATGTAGGAAAAAGTCCTGGTGATTGAGAGAGGGCATGAGGGAGCTTCTGGGTATTAGCAAAATTCTATTTATTGACCTAGATGATGGTTACAAGGTGTGTTTACTTTGTAATAATTCATGAGATTTACCCTTATGATTTGTGCACTTTATGTGGATGAGTTAAACAGACACAGTTAGTGAAGTGGCTACGGATCTGAACAATCTACCTGGAGAGAAGCATAAAGAAATAGAGAAATGAATACAACAAAGGAGAGGTTTAGAGACACAGAGTCTAGAAAGTCTAGTAGCAGTTACAAAAGGAGAGAATAGAGGTGACATCCAGCATCGCTGTAGAGTCACCTCACCAGATGTGTTCCCTGGCTGGACTTTGGACTTCCCACCCTCCAAAACTATAAGCAATAAATATTGTTTCTCCACAAACTACCCAGTTTCAGGTATTTTTGTTATAAGTAACAGAAACAGACAGATGCCAACTTACTCATCAAAATAAGAGTGAAATAAAGACATTTGCATTCACTTATTCACACATTTTGTTGTTGTCGTTCAACAATTGCTATTGAGCACTTACGCTGTCTAGACATAGGGACATAGTATTAACGAAATCAAATAAGTCCCCACTCTCATATTTCAGGAGGTCAGAGTCTGAAATGAAGCTCTTAGGGCTAAAATTTGGTATTGGCAAAGCTGGTTTCTTCTGGAGTCCCCAGGAGAAATCTGTTCCTTGACCATTTCAGGTTTTAGAGGCTGTTGGCATTCATTGGCCTGTGGACACATCACTCCACTCTCTGCTTGCTTCAATTATCCCCCTTGCTTTCTTTCTGACTCTGACTTCCTCATATGAGGACCCTTGAGATTACATTGGGATGACTCAGATAACTAAGGATAATCCCTCCATCTCAGTATTCTTAACTTAGTCACAACTGCAACATTGCTTTTGTCATAAAAGATAACATTCACAGGGTCTGAGGGTTAGGACGTGGACATCGGTGGGGAGCCAGTACTCAGCCTACTACAACAGGTATGTGTTTCTGTTGTATTTTACCTTGGAGTAAAATAATTCAGGTATAAGATATTCATTACATTTAACATTAATTGACAATGCCCAACAATGTTTCCAAATTGTTGTACCTATTTATATTTCCACCAGCAGTGTTTCACATACTCTTCAACACATGGTACTATCAATCTTCTTAATTTTACCCATTCTGGTGGATTTTATGGTGGACAAATAAAGACTACAATAGTTGTACTGCTAATAACCCTTTGCAGAAAGAGGTACTAAAGAGTCCACTTTATAATGAAGGAAATAGAAGCAAGAAAGAAATAGTAGGTGAAAGATGAAACTCACAGGAAAGAAAACATTAAAACTTTGATACATTTATGACTAATTTGAAGAGTAAAAATTGTGGAATAAAGTTTAAACATCATGTAAGAGGAAAAGTTAAAGTTTTCTAAGGTCCTTATGTTGTTCAGGAGGAAAGCAGATAAAAGCTATTAGAGAAAAGAGAGGGGAGAAACTTACTTTGCAAGGAGAGAAAAAGAGGGAAAGAGTATTTCAGAAAGGTTGACCACCCTATGCAAATATGCAGAGGCGTGAAGGAATCTGACACATTTCTAGAAGGGCAACAATGTGGCAAGTGAATCCTAGCCTTCATGAGGAAGATTAGGCTACAGCTGGGGCAGTAATTTGGGGATAAATTGTGTAGGGCTATTTCAGGAGATTTTTAGGAGTCTGACCAATGAAGAGCCATTAACGTTTTAAAACATAAAACATTTTAAATGGTTTTAAAAGCCCAACTGGCATAACTTGATTTATGCTTTTAATACAATTATGTTTTTAATATAGATGTCTTGCAGAAATGTAAACTGCAATCATCAAAACAGTTAAGTAGCTATTGTAATAATCAGTGTATAAAGTGGCAACTTAATATTTCACCTCAAGGCACTGTGCTATGTACATCTATCAATACAAAGATTAATGACATTGTTGCACAACCCAAGTGACTTATAAGGCAACTTACTGTAGAGAAAAGGGAAAGGAAGTGAAGGATGTCAGGTATCAGAGGCATAGAAGTCATGGGATTCAAGAAGTGCTAGGTGATGACCCTGGTGACTGGTTCTCCTGCACTACCTAGCCTTTCCTCAACACACACACACACACACACACACACACACACACACACACACACACACACACACACACACACACACACACACAATGTCTGATGTCCCTTTCCATTATTTGGCTTGTGCGTTGTTGAACAAATGTCATCAGGAAAAACAAAACAAAACAAAACAAAAAACAAACAGTTTCGGGGTTTGGAGTTTAGAACATGATTTTATGCTGCCTATTGAGAGCATTTCTTTTTTGTTTAAGATGTCAACGTATCAGTCTCTGAAACCAATCCCATAAATGATTAGTAACACTTTAAGGATTTCTAAACATGTGGGGTTTTCTTCCTTTTTTTTTTTTTTTTTTTTTAACCAAATTATCCAAAAGAAAGCTAATATAGACAGAAGTAAAATGTGCCATGTCCCCATATGGTTATTATGACATTTTGTGGTATAGTTATAGACTTGAGTCTCAATCCTGCATCTAGTGCTGAAATCACAGGTTCAAGTAGAATCACTGAATCTTTTTTTCTCCCATATACTTATCTATTCTAGTGTGTATCATTTGCTTGAAAGATGAATGTCTCAAATTGCAAGGAGCACAGATGTGCCTCTCTTTCTCAGTTATAATGATGAAAAACTCCAGTAAGCAATTATTTTGTGAATGAATTTTATGGAATGCCAATTCATGCTGCAAAACTAATTTATCTTTCTGTTAACAACAAACATTACCCAAACGTCCCCCCCACCTGCCAGAATAAGTATGATGACAAATACAAGATTTTAGAAAAACAATGTATTTACCAAGTTCTGAAGCAATGTTCAATCATAGCAAAGTTACAAACTTTATGAGAAAAAAAAATCCATTAGATTTTGATATGTTGCACTATATCACAATCTAGAACATTGTACTGTTACAGTACTTCAAAGAAGCAATCTTGTTATGAAAGTTGTTTTGACCTCAGGAAAGGCAATTGGAAACTTATGAAATATTATGTGTACCTCAGAAGCGCTGGGAATGTTATTACTGACCCTTTGTTTACTGTCTGATTCATTATTTATAACTAAATACTTAAAGATGTAAAATAAGAGTCTTTATTGTTTTTTGGTGTAAATGTTCAAAAATTAAAAAAGAAAAACCTCAATGCTTTCTACTGTATTTGGTGTTTGGTCTAAACTCTGGGTTCCCTACCAAATAAAAAATCAGAAATATTCTTGAGGCATTATTATTCACAAAATGAATAGTCTCTAATTACTTAAACTACTGCATCACCACCTCCTCCAAGATAAAATCAACCTATAACACCCTTACTTTTGTACTACCCCATGTCTGAAAGGAAGAAATTTCTTTTCTGATACCCAAGATTAGTTCATCTTGATATCCAAGATTAGTTCTCTGTGGCTGCTGCAACAAATTACCACAAACTCAGTGGCTTAAAACAACAGAAATGTGTTCTCTCCTTGCCTCTTCCAGCTTCTGATGGCTCCAAGCGCTCCTCGGCTGAGGCCACATTCCATCACCTTCTCCTCTTCTTTATGTCTCTCTTCTATTTATGTCTCAAAACTCTCTCTGCTTCTCTCTTAAAAGGATACATGGGATTACTTTAAGGGCCCAACCAGATACTCTAGGATAAACTTTTCCTCTGAAGAGACTTACCTGTATCACATCCTTTATTGTATCAGGTAACATTCACATCTGTGATTGTATCCCATAGTTATCTGCCACTTCTGAGATTTTCTCCTTCTGATTCCCACCCCTCTGCCTCCCCTCTTCTCCCTTTCCTTTATGTCTTTGATTGCTCGCCCTTCTTTCCTCTGACCATGAAATCATACTGCATTAGTTTGCTAGGGCTGCCATAACAAAGTACCACAGACTGGGTGGCTTATGCAACAGAAATTTATTTTGTTATGAATCTGAGGCTAGAAGTTCTAGATCCAGGTGTCGGCAGGCTTGGTTTCTCCTGAGGCCTCTCTTCTTGGCTTGTAGATAGCCATCTTCTCTCAGTGTCTTCATGTGGTCTTCCCTCTGGGAATGTACGTATCCCAATCTCCTTTTTACAAGGACACCAGGTGTATTGGGTTAGGGCCCACCCTAATAACCTCATTTTAACTTAATAACTTCTTTAAAGACCCTATCTCCAAATACAGTCATATTCTGAGGTACGAGGGTCCAGAACTTCAACAAATAAATTTTGGAAGGACAGAAGTCAGCCCATAACACATACCATTCTTTCCCATTTTGAGGGAAAAAAAAGAAAGAAAGAAAAATAACCTTCTATGTAAAGAACTACTTCAAACCGCTGTCTGTATCAGACATTTACTTCTCACTCAATGTCCTGTGCTCCTCCACATTTCTTGGCTCTCTTGCTATAAGGTGGAGCCTTGGGACTAATTTTGGGTTGGGCAGTACTCCATTTTAATAGGCCAGTCAGGGCTTGTACTATGAAAATCTGGATATGAAAAAAGGAAGGTAATTTCATTTTAGGATCAGAGTCCCATCATACTGGATTATACAAATGGATTATACTATTCTTTTCACAGAAAGCAATTTATGTGATATTCTCAGCTGCATTTTGATCTCACACCCTCAAAAACCTTCATCAGTGGAGGGTATAGGAAGCAGCTTTACAAAGTCAATTATGGTATTTACCGTAGAAAAATAATTTAGTACATATCCAAAAGTCTTTGCTTCCCTTGAGTATTCCTTTTAAACTCTTGGCCAATGATAATCTTGTAACTGACATATTTGTTTTTGTGGTTTGGGTTTTTGTTTATTTGTTTTGCCTAAAGCCTTATTGGGGATGCAAGTTTTACAGCTATAATGTTATGTCCACAAGGGTAACCACTGCTGCTCTTAGTCATTCATGCAACTCCTGTGCCTAGAACAGGTGCACAATAAATATATATTAAATAAGTGAATGAGCCAACTTTACAGGAATATATGGCCTGAAAATCCGCATTGTTATTTTTTTCTCTAATCTTGAGTTTCTTTTCTTACTTTTATTTCTCTTCACCTGATTATATTTGTCCTTGATGGAATAATTAGTCTCATATCAATAATTTTAGAATGTATTTTCTCTAAATTATGAATGTATATATTAAATAAAGCTCTGAAAATGTCTTAATAAACATTTCATTGAATAAATTATCTCAGTTGATGTATATTGTTTTGGATACTTTTTGAATGATGCAATGCCTGGAACAACCTTAGCAAGAGACTTTCTGCCTTCATCTTACGTCAAGTCAGCGGTCACCACAGACGGGTTAAAGCAGCATTCCAAAATGTCAGTCAGAAACCCCCAGTATCCACAAAATCTTTCTGGGGTCTGTGAGATCAAAATTATCTTCAAAATAGTGTTAAGACATTATTTGTCTTTTGTACACTAATTGTCTTATTAGTATGTAGTGAAGTTTTCCAGAGGCTACATGATGCGTGATTATCACAAACTGAATGAAGAAGCTACTTGTCTTCTATGAAGCAAAACGTTAAAAAAATTAGCAAAAATGCAAAACAATGTCACTCTTCTCACTAAATTTTTTATTCTAGAATAACAATTTTTATTCTAGATAATTTTCACAAAAAACATATTAATTATGTTGACAGGCATTTACTACTGTCATTTTAAATAATTATTTTAATTTTTTCAGTTTTAATTTTTAACATTGTAAATATTGATAGAAATAACCCATATAAACAAAAGCTCTTTGGATGGTCCTCAGAATGTTTAAGATTGCAAGTTTCTTAAGACCAAAAAGTGAGAACCGCTTGGTTGAAAGAAGGGATTCCTTCCTTTATACTGTAGGAAAACAAAAACAAACATTTTCCCTTTCATTATTCCATTGGGCCACTCATCATAGGAAACACCCATGACGTCATAATTAGGCACCACCTCAGAACTGAAAAAAAAAACAAAAAACCGCTCAATAAAGTGAGGTGAATTTGAGTGACAGCTACCCAAATAGACAATCTATGGGTCTATGGACATAGCCTCAGAGTATATTTTCTTTTTCAATTTCCATCCTACATCTACCCCCAAGTTGAAACCAGAGTTATCTTCTTTCAATTCCTGGCTGCTGAGAAATTAGGAACTTTCCCTGTCTGAGTTTTCTGAAACTATTCCCCATTCAGAGAATTTCCTGACATACTTGACTGGTGATTCTTATATTTTGGATGCCACTGCCCAGAGATCTCTTTACACAAGGCTATTTCTCAGAGGTATAACCTTGGTCTGGAATGGTAAATATATTTCATAGCAAGTGACAACTCCGATACATTGTTAGCAGCTAGCTGGAACATTGAGAAGCATTCCGAGGCATTTCCTGGCCTACAAAGATGAAAGCCATAATTGACTAGCGGTGTACCCTGACTGCTAGAAGGAAGAGTGTTGGCTCATGTACTGTGTATTTGCTGACCCTATGAAATCAACTGGAATCATTATGGTCAAACAGAGGTACAACAAGACAGTAAATGCCTATAAAAAAATTACCCAGAAATATAATTACTATGATAAATAATAACAAGTACCAGCAATAATATCTCTCATAAATAAACTCAATCTGCTTGAAATATAATAATAGGTTTTGGGAATTAAAGAAACAAAGACACGCATAAGAACATAAGAGCTACCTTTGCAATAACATAGCCTGTGTGTCTATATATCTGAAAAACCCTTTAACTTTCACATGACTTAAGACAGATGTCAACTACTCTTGATTTGGGCACTTTCAGGAGCTTGGCCAGACCTTTCTTTCAGAAATAATCTTCTGAGAATGAAATCTAGGAAGGTGAATTATAGGGATGCCAACTGTGGCTCTTGACAACTTCCAGATGTTGTCACTGCTGCCGTTACAGTATGGCATCTGCTACAAGTACTCAATTTCTTTACAACATTTCATCTTGTTGGTATAATTAATAATTAATTACTAATATCCATAGAGGAAGAAGAGGAAAAGGTGGAAGAGATGAAGCAGGTGGAAGAGGTGGAGGAGGAGGAGGAAGAAGAGGAAGAGAAAGTGGAGAAAGGAGAAGGACACAAGTTGTTCCTGGAGCTTTGAAGTAGTCTGGGTTTTTCCTTGCTTGGCAGGAAGCATAGACATTATATATTTCTTTAGAATGTGTTCCTCTGACTATTAGTTCTAGTGACACCCCACTGCCTTAGCAGTGATACAAGCTGGCAACATATTTTTTTAAATCACATTTTGTGGAAGAAATAGAAGAAATTGCAGCTCCTCTGAGAATGGGATCCAAGCACTGACAAGAACACTAACTTGTTCCTTTGCAAATTTGTTTTTTTGTCATTTTGCCTGAGAGTTATACTGAGGAGAAGTATACACAGGAAAGCAAGTGATGCCTGGAACTAATAAATCTGGCTCTAAATACAGCCAGAAAAAAAGTAAAACCAGAAAAGATTAATAGAGAATTTGTTCCCTTGGAAACAAACAAAATACTTAGTGCTTTTGGAAAAATAAATAAATATATTTGCAGCAGAATTTTCACAAAATGTGGCTCTAAAATGAAATTCTGACTATGTAATCACAAATAACACTAGTAAGAAATAAGTGGGGGGCAGAAATATAGAGACAGACTTTTATAGTTTACAAAGCATTTACATGCATTTGACTCCATAGCTCAAACTGCAAAGTTTATGTACAAATGATAAGATGAAGTGAACCAGAAGTGATACTAGATATTGCTTAACTGATGAAGGTTAAGTGTCACAAAGAGCAGAACCTGGCTCCCCACCCTCCAACAAAACCTAAAAATACCAGAAGGAATTTTTAAACCTTGTTTTGGGATAAGAAGTAAAAGAAAAATATAGGAAATCAGGAAACATTCTTTAAAAAATTATGTATTAAATGGATGACTTTAAGGATTTAGATTAAGAAAATGGCGATTACTAGGAACCATGATGAGTTCCTTAAGAGTACGTCTTGAAAATGTTACTCCTTTTAAGACTGATAAATTTGATTTTGTAATTCCACGAACAAGGCGGCACACTCTGATCTTCCCCCTGAACAAAAGGAGAAATATGGTATGTCAGACAATGATACTCAAAGTATGTATTAACTCGTTTCTACAAAATAAATGAATTGGGCTGTTAGATGTCCTTTAACGCCAATTATTTTTTAATTAATTAATTAATTTATTTTAACATTCTAAGATGGTGTTGTGGAGGAGTTGCAGGGGAGAGGAGAGAGAGAAAAGGAAAGGGGAGGGAGATAGGGTGGAAGGAGGAGGAAGGAGGGAGGATGGGGCATGGTCAAGGCCCATGGCACTCCTCTCATTCCAGCAGGAGAGCCCACGGGGCTTCTGTCAGCGGCTTGGTGGGTGTCACTGGACTGGATGCAGATGTCAGGGGTCGTGGCTGAGGCCCTCGGCCCCCCACCACTCCATCTCAGAAGCTCAGGGCACTTCCAGTGACAGCCTGGTGATCATCACTGGGCTGGATGCTGACATTGGGGGCATGGCTGAGACCCTTAGTCCCCCACTGCCCTGGCTTGGGGGACTAGGGCACTTCTGGTGGTGATGTGGTTGTCATAACCAGGCTGCATGCTGATGTCAGAGGAGGATGGCTGAGGCCCTCAGCAACTCCCCACCTGGGCTTGGGAGCCTGGGGGGCTTCCAGTCCTTCTAGGTTTTATAGGTGGTCTTTGGTGGTGTTAGACCTTTACTGGTTACTATTAGAACTTTGCTTCCGATCTGTAGGTTTTTGTTTTTTCTTTCAGTTCTATGTTGGATTATCTGCTGTTCCCACCACTTAAACTCTACACTGGAACTAATTTTTTGTCCTTTGGTTACTGTGCTTGAGCCCTGTGGTTGAGCTAAATTGCTGCTTTGCTGCTGATTCTCTGGAGAAGGTTTTTTGTGCAGCTCAGGTTTTAATTGTTGACCTTGTAAGCACTTCTGGGTTTTGTGAGGTCTGGTCCACCCGGGTTGTGTGGAAACTCTGGTCTAGGCTCGAGTCTTTTCAGCAAACTGCACCCCCTGCAGTTCTATATTACTGACTAGTCTCCACTGAGTGGTCCTGCACTAATTGGAGGGCAGATCGGCTGTCCATGTTGTGCCCCAGTGCTCCCCCAGTGGGCCCATCTCTCCCCCACCCCCACACTCCAAACACTTCCCATTGGGTGGGTCTTGCGCAGGTCCCTTACGATGACTCAATGGCCTCTGAGTGGCTCCTTTCCATGGTCTCTTACTCCTATGTGGGTCCATGGGAACACCTGGGGGCCACCAAGGCTCTCTTCTCCTCTGCAGTCTCCAAGCAACTTCATATAAAGGGCACAGCAGTGGCTTTTGCCAGCTCTTGCTCCAGGGCCAGCCTTGAAATGGTCAGGGCTCGAAACAGTCCAAGTAGTCCTTTCTTTGCCTTCATGCACTCTGTAGGTCTCTCCTCCTCTTCCCATGAGCTCTAGTGGCCCCAGCTTGGCAGTTGTTGCTTTTTAATAGTTGTAAATTGGTTGATTGTGGGAGACAGTGATGCTGGAGCCGTCTATTCTGCCCTCTTGATCAGAAGTCTTCAAAATTTTTAAATCTAGGATACTAGTGAATGATGGTCACAGGCTTATCACAGAAATATGTCCTTAATTCTCTTAATCAAACCTTGTTATTAACTTGAATAAAAATATGATCATATTTATCAAATCTATAGATGACAGGTGATGGCAGAAATAACAATGTTGAATGTCAGATTTAATTTTTGAAATAATCTCAACTGGTTAAAACAACTTGTTCCTTGTGGTATCCTTACAGCATAGCACAAAGACTGCCCACACATAGACCTCAAAAATTATGTGTTGAAAGAATGAATGAATAAATGAATGTACGGGCCAAAATTAACAACGTGAAATTTATCAAATAAAATTAATTTATTCAGGTACAGAATAGACTAAACCTGGTTTGACAGTAATTTAGATAAATATAAGCCAGATACGGTTCACTACAAGCTCAATTTAAGCTGAATCCAATTAACAGAGGTAAATATCTAGTGAAATTATCTGTCATTTGTTCTGGTCAGACTATGTGTAAAATACTGAATTCCTTCTGAGCATCACTTTCTAAAACTGACACTGGCAACCTAAAGTTCAACAACTGTATCCTGATTGGGTAGCAGGATATTAAGAGGTCTGGAAAGCTTGTCAGGAGATATAACTAAAGTATCTAGGATGTTCAACTTGGAAAAAGAGAACAGTTAGGAGGGACATGCTGCAAATATGTGGAGGGCTGTCATGGAAAAGATATATTAGAGTCATTCTGTGTTTGAAACAAGGAAAGCATACGGAAGCCATAGGGAAACATCTTGCTTTAGTACAAAGAAGGGATTTTTAAATTAGATCTGTCCAAAAACAGACCAGTCCACCTTGTAAAGAAGGGAATACTTCATTACTTTAAAGGTTCAAGCAAATCTGAATAATCTGCCAGGGGCTTTGCAGATAAATTATTCTTCTATCAAGTAGAACGTTATCATCAATGATTTGAAAAACTTTTCCTGGCCTAATATTCTATGATTCTATGACCCCTGAGTGTCTTGTTGCCTCCCTCTTCAACACTATCATAAATCTTTCTTTTCATTGACTTATATTCTTCAAACTTAATACCTGATCAGGTTAATCTTTGTTCTACGTCCCATTATTCTTACTGGCTCATGCCGTAGTCCTCCTGCAATGGTTAATTTTATATGTCAGTTTTACTGGGCTAAGGGATGCCCAGATAGCTGGTAAAACATTATTTCTGGGTATATCTGTGAGGGTGTTTCCAGAAGAGATTAGCATTTAAATCAGTAGACTGAGTAAAGAAAATGCCCTCTCCAGTGAAGGTGGGCATCATCCAATGCCTGAGGGCCTTCATGGAACAAAAAGGCAGAGGAAGGGTGAATTCGTTCTCTGCTTGAGCTGGGACATCCAACTTCTCCTGTCCTTGGACATCAGCATTCATGGTTCTCAGGCCTTCCAACTTGGACTGAATTACACCACCAGCTTTCCTGTTTCTCCAGCTTGCAGGTAGTGGAACTTCTCACCCTCCATAATCACATGCACCAATTTCTATAATCTCTCACTATATATCTATATTTATATCTATATACACACACACACACACAAAGGTACTTCAAAAGTCAGTGGGAAAATGGAATTAAAAGATTATACAAATCTTTCTGTAAACTTTTTGAAGACCCTGTGTATATGGGTATGTGTGTGTGTGTGTGTGTGTGTGTGTGTGTGTGTGTGTGTGTGTGTGTGTGTGTGTGTGTGTGTGTGTGTGTGTGTGTGTGTGTGTATTTAGGTATGTATGTGTATCTACACACACACACACACACACAAGGCGTCTGTTTATATTGGTCTGTTTCTCTGGAGAACTCTGACTTCATACCCTTACAATCTGACTTCTATTCCAACTATGGCAGGAAAAAAAAATTCCCTCTTAAAAGTCATACCTTCTTTGCTGTTATAGTCAATGCTCTTGCATTTGTTTTCACTCTCCTTGTCTCTGCAGAGGTATTCTTAACTATTGCTTCCTCTATATTTTCTTGCTTCTCCAATTACTTTCATCTTTTTTCGATGGCCTTTTTTCCCCTCCTTTTCCTAAGGCACCAATGCTTTCCACGTATAAGCTTTTACTACCATTTTTGATTGTGGGATTAGGATAATTTTTAAATCCTTAATTACAATAGGATAATGTTGGCAATATAATTAATACTGTCTACATCTTTCTAATTTCTCTATATGACAAATAGTAAATACTGATTTGTTTGACAATATTTATTTGTAGTTGTTCAGTTTTATTTTCCTAGTTTAGTTGCAAAAAATACTTCAGATTTTACTGTTTTATTTTCATAGTAAACAGGGGGAAAATGCTTCAACTTTTATTTTAAAGAATGTTTATCTTGAGGAATTTTACGAGATCACATTTGCTATCGTATCAATCCTCATTACAGATGTTAGAATATTTTATGAACTTTTGCATTTAAAAATGAGTCTGAGGACAGTGTGACAAATCATGTACATGGAATAGCTGAAGAAACCATCGGTCCTTCCCACTTCAGCCACATATCAAAATTAAACTTAGTTTGTAGATACAGCCATAGCTGTTAGAAAATTTTGTAGCAAATGGAAGCTCTATTTCCCGAGTCTACACTATGCTTGTACCTCAAAGGAATCTCCCATCTCTTTAAATAGCCACTTTGGGCTTTTTACAATTATTCGAGTCATACACTATATATTTATTGTTAACACCCCTCATCTGTATATCAGATATTAGCCAACACTGAAATATTCCTCATCCAAATGCTTATTGCCCATTCAAAGTAACTGAAAGTACAGTTAAAAGTATGTGGTTGCTACATGGAGACTGATTTAAGTCACATGGTCTCAGAGTCTGAACAAATGTGTGTCCTTACCAAAAGCCTACACCAGAGCTGTAAAATAAAAGTTTCTGTGAAGATGAAAATGTTATTTCTCTACTGTTCCATATGACAGCCATAAGCCACATGTGACTACTGGGTACTTGAAATGTGGCTAGTGCAGCTGAAGAACTAAATTTTCAATTTTATCTAATTTTAATTAACTTAAATTTAAATAGCCCCATATGGCTAGTGACAAACATATTGGACAGAACAAGTCTAGTCTCTAGAAAATATAACCATGATTATTCCTATGGTCTCCTTTTTTAGGAATAGGGGTAAATGTTAATAGCATTAACATAGTACTATTGTACCAAAGCATAATACTGCACCAAAACATTTACCCTGACTTAGTATACATATCACAAACATTTATAGAATATACTAGACATTAGGTACCAGTTGTCATGCTAAATGCTGAGGAGCTTTTAGGAGCTCCTTCAGGAGTTCAGAGACTATTGAGAAATGCCATAAGTAAATAAATTATAATATAATTTTACTTGCTATTAGAGAAATCTGAATAAAAAATGGGGACACAGCATGTAGAATAACTGTAGAAGTTAAAAAGATTTAATTGAAGAGTTTTATTAAGCTGGGACACCTTGGAAGAATAAGTTACAAAATAATACGGGGGGAAAGGAGTGTGAGGAAGTGGACAGGCAATACAGAAAAGACATGGATACTGAAAAGTCTTGGTGTGTGTAGCACATAAAAGACTAGTCCACAGATAGCGTGCAGCAGCAGAGAATGCTGCCGAAAGAATGCTCCAGGTTGATTGTGAGAGTCATATGGTAAGCAAGAGGTTTGGATACCAAGTGGTCAAATAGTACCCTAAACAGTAGTACCCTACTGTTAGAATTTTTACCGTTCGTTATAAATACAGGTACCTAAAAAAAAAAAAAATCTGCTCAATTATAAGTTGTTATGGTGAAATCACGTCTGCCTTATCTGTCACTGTACTCCTTGTTATCTGATAAAGAATTAATAAATATTAGTTTTATGAATGAATGCTTCTGCTAGTTTGAAGCTTGATACCCTTTGGAACCACGTTGCTTACCATTTCCCAGCTACCTATCTGACTTCTGGTTTTACACCTCTTGGTCCACCTTCAGGTTGCCAGACAGTGTCGCCATTTGGTGGCACTGAGGTTTTATAACTGAGTTCCCTGCATTTCAAATAAAGCTGGGAACATTCATAGACAAATACATTTGTGGCATTAGATTTGAGTCATCCAGAATAATATACTTAGATGGGAAAGGAACTGAAATAATTCTCCTTAATCAAATCTATCAAAAGGATTTTAAATTAAAGGGAATATGTATTTTTTTAAAAAAGGAAGAGTGAGTTGTAAAAGAGAAAGAGAAAAGTACTACAGAGTAAGTATCTACTCTTCAATGATCTCAACATAGGGAAGAATAAATGTTCCCCTTACTTCCCTCATTTTATTCGTAGCCATGTACACCTATTTCTTTAAGTTCGTATTTCTTCATTATTTGATAGACCTAATCTCCGTAACAGAAATAGGAAAGGCTCTAGGATAAATGAAAGCAATTCCTTAACCTTTATGATATCCGAATTTATTCATTTTGTGCAAAAAAAAATTTTTTTAAGAGTAATTACGTTCAGTAATGTCACCCACGTGTCCCCCAAAAGGTACATCGCTCTGGGAGCATGTAAAAATTAACACGATTCCCTATACAAAGAGCACTGCTCAAAGTTAACAGCTAAAGAAAAGGTACTAACTACAGGCACAGACACGTCTCTCTGCACCCTCCAACCCAAAACAAAGAGGACAAAAGAAAAAGTTGCTAATTAGATTATTACTCCGCCGAAACACGGGATAATGCAAGCAAATTTCTGAAACAACACTCTACTTATTCGGCCTCCCACCGTATCAGCTCGCAGCCCCCCGGAGTCCCTCACGCAGCCCTCCAAGCCGCCCCACCCCGTTCGCCTTCCGTGGGACGCGCCTCTCGCGCGAGGTGGGCGGGGCTTCGGCTCTTTGCCGGCCCCCGCCGGCTCGAGGCGCGCGTTCGGTATCTGAGCCGGGGGCGGAGTCTCTTGTCCCTCCTCGCGGCCCGTTCTGCCTCGCCTCTCCTTTCGTCGTCGTTGGGCTGACGTGTCCACAGTTCCTTAGTATCTCGGAGAGTCGAGGCGATATGGCGGACGCCTGGGAAGAGATTAGGCGGTTGGCTGCTGACTTCCAGCGGGCACAGTTCGCCGAGGCCACGCAGAGGTGCTCGACCCTCCCTTTCCATCGTGGGGCCCAAATCAGGCCCTGCGCAGACACGCCTGGATCTGGGCCCTTACATCCCTGGCCCGCGGACTTTTTTACTCCCTGTAACCGTTCCAGCCTTCTCCCTCCGTCCCAATCCCGAATCGAAGTTCCGAGTCTTGGTCTCGGCGGGGAAGCTCGCAACCTGCGACGCCAGGGAGTCCCCCCATATCCGCCCTAGCCAGGTGCTGGCGCGGCCCGCCCCCACGATGGCCGAGGCTGGTAGCTACAGGCTGTCCTTATTGAAGTCCCTCTGACCTTTCCTCACCCACCTGCCGCCGTGTCATTGAGGCATCGTTGCCTATTACACACTGACCTAGAATGAGACAGAGACCCCAAAATACAGTACTTTGCAAATAATATGTTGGCCTTTTAAAAACTTTTGCCTTTTTGTCTACCAGACCTCTGACCCCAGCTGTCATTTTTAGGGACTCCAGAGCACTGACATTTTCTACAAACCCACTAACCTTTGGGAAATGTATCCGAGGCACCCTAACTCTTGCTTTTTCATGTTACAGAACATTGTGATATATATGTATGTATACAATATTAAGGGAATCCTTTTTATCCATTAACTATTACCTGCTACGTTTTATTCCTTATGGGCTTGAAGATCAGTCCCTTGATGCTGGATTTTGCAGTACTGAGAGCAAACTAGGGCACAGTAAGTGGGTGGGTAACTAACAGTAGCAGTTATGGTTTTACTAGGCCAGATGCCCTGCCTGCAGACCAAATGTATGAGTGAAGCAGTTATGCACTTCATTTAAAAGAAAATGCTGGTTAAACTGGAAATTGAAGTAAAAGTAGGGCAGGTTTTTTCCCGGTATCTAAATTCTATGTTCTCAATTTTCTATTCAGATTTGGAGAGTGGAAGCAGGCCTAAAAGAGGCAGCAAACTTGAAATCTGTAATAGAATGATGTGTACCGATTAAGTAAATGATTTAAGTGTATGTAAACCTGCTTACTCTTAAGAGATTTTTTTCAACTCGTTGAACCAGCATTGTTATGCTAATGAAAGATACAGATTTGGTAACGTAGAAGTTAGTGACTCTTTACTCAAACTTTTTTAAAGCCTATTTTCATATGTTGTGTTAATTTTATTAGCACCAATGTATCAAGTGCACTTTTAAAACTTAACTTTTTAACCCCTCAGATTGTCAGAGCGGAACTGTATTGAGATTGTGAATAAACTGATTGCTCAGAAACAGTTAGAAGTAGTTCACACACTTGATGGAAAGGAATATGTTACTCCAGCCCAGATTAGTAAAGAAATGAGAGATGAGCTACATGTCCGAGGTGGTAAGTAATTCCTTAGTGTGTTTTTCTTCTGGATCTTTGGAAGGAAAAAAAAAAAATCCTTAAAACTATAATACTTTTCCATTGTTGATAATCAGCCTTAATATTTTTACCAGATTGATGCAAACATGGTCATATAATTTAAATGAACTCAAATATTATCACTTTACAAAATATTTTTTTAAAAATTATTTTGAGTTATGTGTACTGTATGTGAATTGATAGTTTCTTTTCACAGTTCATTAATTTATTGTGTGACTCGGGAGAGGGTACTTGGCTGCCTGTTATCAGGTGGTAATTGTGAAGGGGGAAACAGAGATTATAAAGGATTATAGATTCTTGAAAATCAAGGCTGTATTAGCATGTTTCCTTTTTTTAGACACCCACTTGTAAGTAGGTACAAATTAGGTAACTCAATTCAATATGGTGTTACACCCATCATATTGTATGAAATGCTACTACCAGCATCCCCCAAAGATGTTTTCCTTTGCCTTTTTAAAATATGGACAGATTACTGAGCAAATTTGAAAGCTGCTTGATTAAAATAGAAGCAACTATGAAAGCAACTCCTCATTCATTGGGTGTTATCAGAGTATAACCCTGTATTTGTTTTATTTCTTATTTTCCTGCATAGTGCCAATAAAATATGAGGTGTAATTTGAATACCTAACAGATTTTCTTTTGCTGATAGTAGAAATCTACCTTTCAATTTCAAATAATTGAAGAGTATCCAGTTGTCAGTATCTCTTTGGTCACAGTAGATAAATTCTGAGTTGTGAAGGGAGCTAAATAACTTCCATAGATCTAGCTGACTTGTTTACCAGTTGATGCTCATAACTGGTCTGATGTGATTTAAAAAAAAAAAAAACTTTCAAAATAAATTATTGGCTGTGGCTTCAGCCATGAAGACTTACTCAGCTAATAGTTTGTATTTGAAGACATTAATTATTGTGGCTCTTTGTCCTTTGTAGAAGGACTTTTTTCAAAACTTAAAATCTGTAAGAATTTATAATTTTTGACTGATGTGTACTGACATGTATTTCAAACAAATGAATGTCTTTTCTTTAAAGGTCGAGTAAACATTGTTGATCTACAACAGGTAAATTTTGAATTAATAAAATTTTTGCCCTGATTTCTCAATATTTTGATTCTGTGATTTTATTCAGTGCTTTAAAAAGTAGTCACTAACACTGGTATTATATTTTGTGTAATGTTTGTGAAGAAATAGTTACATAACCCTCATTGATATGTTGATTCAGTCTAATAAGTTCTGATATATAGAAATGATTTAGTAAGTTCTTCTTTCTCAATTGACTTGCTTATTCTTTACCAAATAAACTCATACTTATCATCTTATGAAATTACAGGGTTTATGTAATTTTGGGAGAAAAATCACTAGTTTCATGTTTACATGTTTTTAGTACGTGGAGTAGAGAAATATAAAAAAAATAAGAGATATTTTCCAAAAATATAAGCACACATGGCATCACCAAGGTGTACTATATACAAGCTGGCAAATCTTGTGTGAAATGGTGTCTTTTGTATGAAAATGTAATTTACTATTTAATCTAAACTTTCCTAGCAAGTGAAAGTATAGTTCTTCATAACTGAAACTAATTAAGCAGTAAGCCTCTAGTTTCTTAATTTGACTGAGGCTTTTTATAATATTTCAAATCAATTCAAAATTTATCTAAAAATAAGTAATTTCTTAAAAAATGTAGTTCTAAATGTGTAATTTAAAACTTACGAATCAATATGAATTTATCACTAATAGAATTTGTATTTATTTTCCAGGTAATTAATGTAGACCTGACTCATATTGAAAGTAGAATTAGTGACATTATTAAATCAGAAAAGCATGTTCAGCTAGTGTTGGGACAACTGATAGATGAGTAAGTACAATATTTAGGACCACTTTGTTGTTTTTCTCTTTCTTTTTTAAAGTAGTGTTTAAATTTAGGCTTATCATTTAAAATTCTTATACTGCTGATTTTCATTATAAGGATCATTCTACTTAAAGTAAGTGCTTAATTGTGTGGAATACTAGGAAATAATATAAACTTTTATTTATTTATTTATTTATTTGCTTTTATCTTAAAGCAATACAAAACATAACTTATTACAATCTTTCCTATATGATCGTAACTGTGAAATTTGTTACAAGAATATTAACGAAAAATCACTGCAAAATTTCCAGTGTTAAAAAAAAAGATCCCAACATTTATCATTTGATTAACCTTACATTTAGCTACATAGATGAGAAAAAAATAATTTTTAGAATATGAGTAATGAATGGTGCTTATGTACACATATTCTATTTATTACTTTTGGAGCAAACTTATTTCAACAAAAAATAAATATAAAAGAGAAAATTGAGAAAAACCATTACTTCTAATTTTTTTTTTCCTTTTCTTTTCTTCATTATTAGGAACTATTTGGATCAGTTAGCTGAAGAGGTAAATGATAAATTGCAAGAAAGTGGTCAGGTATCCATATCAGAACTGTGCAAAACCTATGATCTTCCTGGAAACTTTCTGACGCAGGTATTTTTTCTTAATAATAATGTGTCTTTTTAACAAAGAATTTTAAACAAAGAATTTTAATGGGAAGGAACAATCTTCACTTTCTTACCATCAATTAATTTATTGCAAGTGTGTGACTTGATATATGTTGTAGTATTACATTTTGGGGATACTTCTTGAATGTTGATGACTCTAAAGAGACAGTTTAAAAATGATTACAATCTTCCTGAACAAAGAGACACTCTAAAGACAATTAATATAATGACTAAGCTCTACTGCTGTCTTCATGCAGTACAAAGTATACCATAAGTGCATGTATTTATTTAATGCTTCTTGTATCAGCTGTACAGAATCTTTAACCAGGATATCTACAGTTCTGATTGTCCAGTTATATTTTAAGAAATAACTGATGCTGCTAAACATCCCACAAGATAGCTCAACAAAGAATTTTCTTGACCAAAATATCAATAGTGCCAGCATCTTTTGATGTCACCTCTTTTGCTCCTCTAAAATGTTGGTATGATAGGAAGAAGAACCAAGGAATATCACTTATTCTTTTTAGGTACTTGTGCCAATGTTCAAATTAAATATCTTAATTTATAGTATAACAACAGTGCTACCTGAAAATAGAGGCTATTTCCTTTGGTTGTTTTCTTTTTTTTTAAAGTTGTTTGACATTTTGGAGTAGTAGAAAACCATTTGGTACAGTGGAAAGCACATAGGCCTTGGAGTTAAACACGCCTTGATTTGAATCCTGTGTGTTCCACTTATGTATTCAATATTAAGAAAATTATTTTTTCTGTTTTGTGCTTCAAGTTACATATCTCTAAAATGGGAATAATTATGTCTTTTTCATAGACTTCAGTAAGGTATGTCTAGTGAAATGTGTGACACAGTAGAGGTACTCAATAAATGGTAGTTTTGTTTTGTATTTACTGAAACAAGAGAAAAGCCAAATCTCTTTTTAGGTATATATCACTTTAAGAAAATCCAACTTACAAAATTTACCAAGCCGTAATTGCATGAGATCAGTTTATAATACAAGTAGATTTACTCACCCATATTTAGAGAATGAGCTTCCTTAATTGCATTTAAAATCTCCTCTAGAGTATAGATTTGTTTTATATAGCATTTCGTAAGCCTAAATTCTATTTTACATGAGCAAATGTATGGCAATCACAGAAGTTCAAGTATATTTTCAAAACACTTTTTTAAAGTATCAGGCTCAGATTCAAATGATTTATAAAACTATGCTTCTAAATACATTTTGGAAATACATACAGTTTGTTGGTATTTTTTAGTTCTGTTTTGTTAGAACTGAAATATATCTGGCAGTATTATAATATCATAAGCAGTATTCTAAAAGGTCATTAACTTGTTTGAGAAACATTTTTCTATGTCATAAACATAATCAGCTGAGCTTACTTAAGTATATTTAACTTATCATGCGATGTGAAATATGTCCAGACTTATTTCAGACAAACCTGGCCTCAATCACAGTATAGCTGTGGGAAAATACTTTCTTCAGTTGGAAAGCAGGTTACCAAGAATCTAGATCATCTGCCTGTTTAGATCTTCTGGACAGAGATAACTTGTTAAATATTGACATCAGAGATTACTTTTTAGGTCTATTTCCCTAGGCTGTGGAATCTGAGAATAACATTTATAAGGGTACTTCAAAATGTTTATGAAGGGGCCGACCCCGTGGCTCACTCGGGAGAGTGCGGCACTGGGAGTGCAGCTGTGCTGGGAGCGCTGCGGCCGCGGGTTCAATGAGTGCAGTGCGGGCGACACCAAGCCAAGGGTTACGATCCCCTTACCGGTTTATGAAAAGATGTGTGTTATCTTTTAATTTTTTTTCCATGAACTTTTTGAAGCACCCTCGTATTCCTGCTAGTGTTAAAAGCTAGAGTACAGTCTGTATCTGTATGTATTGGTTGTCTATATGTTGGAAGCTGCCTATATCTAGAAAGTTAGTTAAACAGTCATTTTTATTTTACATTAGAAGTAGACCTTATTAGCAATTTGACTCATTTCTTGGCTCTGCTATGAGATAATGAAGTTTCCTAGAACCTGAATCTTCATTTTAATTTATATATCTTGTATGCTTGTTGAAATTTCTCAATCACATGATTGATACAAAATCAGCTTGCAGCATGAGTTGAGTATGACTCTACAAATTCATATGTATAATTTTGTTTTTTCAAATTAATAAAAATTTATATCTTTACCCCCAGGCACTAACTCAGCGACTTGGTAGAATTATCAGTGGACATATTGATCTTGATAACAGAGGAGTAATTTTTACTGAAGCTTTTGTAGCTCGACATAAAGCACGCATCCGTGGACTATTCAGTGCTATTACCCGGTAAGCATGTTTTAAAGTATGTGTGTTTGTTTTTTTGATCATGGTTTGCATTTTTTTCCCTAGCAGCTGAATCTATTTTTTTCTTTTTTAAACAAAATCTCATTTAGGTCTCCAGTCTGTTAAACAGATAGAAGTGGGGGAGCTTTGTGAAAAGGGAGTGGGGATTCCAGAGTCCTAGAATGCAGCTTATGTCTCTCCAATCCAGTTCTCCTTTTCCCTACCTTCACCACCCTCATAACCCCAGATGGACTTCTGCAGAACGCAGTTTAAGAACTGCTGCCCAGATCAGTATATCAAAGTCACCCCAGAATCATGGAAAGAGTATGCAATTTAAACTCAGAAGAATTTGGGTCACAGCTCTATCACACAGTAGTAACCATGTAACCTTGAGCAGATGAGTCAGTCACCTAACTTCTTTGGGCCTCAGATGAGGCTAGAGGATTTTAGTATCCTTTTTACCAAATAACAGTTTATAATTCTAATAAATAACAATGTTACTTTCAAAATCACTAATTTTTCTAAAATAAGAATTTCTGAAATGTTTGGATCCGTGTGACAAACTCTAGTTTTCAGAAAACTACCTTCTCAATTATTTCTTTTGCCCTATGTCATCAACTTCATCTCAGTGGCTTTGTGTCCCACCAGCTTTTAAATATGTCCAAATTTCTCCCATTTTAAAACAGACCTCTATGAATCTCATATTCCATTCCATCTACCATCCTGTTTGTTCCTTTTCTTAAAGTGAACCTTTTCAAGAGTTGATGTCTACATTCACTGTCTTAGTTTTCTTACCTTCCGTCACTTCTCAATTCATCTATCTGGCTTCTACCACTTACAGAGCTATGATCTCACTGTGGTTAAATCTAAAGTATACTTTCTATCTTTTCCTTAACTTTGCAGTATCATTTAATTCCAGTTACATCTTCCTTCTTGAAATGTTCTCATCCTTTTTTTTTTTTTTTTTTTTTTTTTTACACCATGCTTTACTGGTTTCTTCTTACCACTTTTGGCAGCACCTTCTAAGTCACCTTTTCTGGCTCTCCTCTTTTCCCTAGCCTTTGAAGTTTTGTTTCAGGCCATCTTTTCTTTTCAGTCCCGCATTGTCTTCCTAGGCGATTTCACCTATCTTTTAAATTTCAGACCCATACACCTACACAGCATCTCTACTGAAATGTTTTCCAAGTGCTTAAAATTCAACATATTTAAAATAACTCGCCATCCCTGAGCATCCCGTTCCCACCCTCCTGTCCCAGCTGAATTTTCTTTTCCACTTGTGTTTCCACTACTACTAAATGTTATTATCTAGTTGGTTTTGCCAGAAACCTGAGAGTTGACCTTTCTATCATACTCTCCCTTACTGCCTTTTCTAGGACATGAAGCCTTTTGAGTTCTGTGTTCTAAATATTTCTGTAATCTTTACTTCTCTGACATCACCTTTTCCATGACACTAGTCCATTTGTCACCTGTTTTAGTAGCTTCTAACCAGTCTCCCTTTTTCTACTCTTACCACCTTTCGAGACTTTTTTTTACATGGCAGACATAGTGATTTCTTTTAGTTGTTCAATAGATCAAGCAGCATTTTTTGAGCACCTAATACATGCAAGGCACTGGAAGTACAGAAGACTAGAAGATTAGCAGACAGCTTGCAACAGTTTTCTTCTTTCTTTCATTCTTTTTTTTAAAAAATAATCTGAAACTTACAGAAATGTTGCAAGAGAACTTTTTTTCCCTGATCCTTTTGAGAGGAAGTTGCTGATATGATGTTTTATTACCACAAATACTTTAGTCTATATCTCCTACAAAAAAGGGCATTATCCTCTATAACTATAATAACAATCATGAAAATCAGAAAATTAACATCAGTACATTACTGCTGTCTAGTCCTTGGATCCTATATATGTTTTACCATTTGTTCTAATATTGTCCTTTATAGAAAAAGGATCCAGTTCAGAATCACATATTGCATTTAATTGTCATGTCTCCTTAGTCACCTTCAATCTGGAGCATTTATTTGGTCTTTCCTTGACTTTCATGACCTTGACGCTTGAAGACAACAGACCAGTTATTTTGTAGAATGTTCAGTTTTGCTTGTCTATGTTTATGTGGTTATTCAGATTTTCATGTGGATATTCAGAATATTCATCTTTGGCAGAAATAACACAGATGTGACACTGTGTTCTTTTTATTGAATCCTGTCAGGTGGCATACAATTTAGATTATTCCAATTACTGATTGCATTGTAATCAAATGATCGAGGTATTGGTTATGCTTCTCATAAAGCTACCTGTTTTCCTTTGTAAGTTGATAAGTATTTGTGGGGAGGGCAGTTTGGGACTATGCAAGGTTTTTTGTTCATCAAACTTTAAATTTATTCATTTTTTTAAATCACTATGGACTCAAGGTTTCCTAATTTGTTCATTAGATTATAATCTAGTATTATCATTATTTGCATTTTCATATTCGCCCTGATTTAGCTAGTGGTTAGCTCTTCATGCTGGCTTTTGTGTCCTTTTGGCCTGTCCCCTTCATTCTTGGAGCACTTCCTTTCCTTCTGGCACAAAATGTTCCAGGCTCAGTTCATACTAACTTTGTGTATCGAAAACCATAAGTTCATACTGATACCTCCAGTTCCAGTCCAACACCATCAGTTTCATTTCACTCTAGTTTTCTCCTTTCCCATATTTATAACTTTCTTCTTTGACCATGAGAAACCTAGTTCCTGTTATTCTTAATGTATTTACGCATTTAATTCCCCTTACGTGACTGATTTCCCATTGCTGCTGCCGCAGCCTTCTCCGTGTGGAGAGAAACTCCCTCCTTACTGCATGTAGGCTTAGACGGCTTGCATCAGATCACTCTCCTAACACAAGAAACTTGTAGTTGTTTCCTAGGGAAAGGAATTGGGTAGCTGAGTGATAGAATAGAGGGGCATTCAGTTTTGTAACTTTTTTTGTACCCTGTGCATTTCTTACTTAGTGAAAAGATTAAAAATATATTTTTCCTATTAATATCTTTTCTCTTTAACTAATTATTGCAGTGAATGTAATTTTTATCAAGCTAAATAATGTTTATCTCACTCATAGTAGCCCTCAGTTTTTCTATATGGAGATACTATCAAACCATGAGAAGAAACCAAGTTCTGAGCTTCGGAAGATATTGCTAGGCTCTGTGATTTCCAGATAGTTCCACTTCATGCATGCACTATATCTTCATATTTCGCTCTTAAGGAACCACCCTACTTTTCTAGTGTAACTTCAAAGAAAACACCTGCATCTTTGATTTAAAACAGATTTATAGTTATTGTTATTATAGGTATCCAAAAAGAAGATCAGTAAGCAATTAGAATGAGATAAAAGAGTACTTAAAAAGTTTGTGGAAGAAAAGAATTAAATTATACTACAAGTCTTTCCATGAACTTTTTGAAGTACCCTTGTATGTCGGTATACTAATGTAGGTATGTAGGCATACCATTTCATATTAAAATAAAAATTGAGCTTAAGTTTCATCATACCAAGAAAAATCTAGGAATTTTGTACAACACAACATTTATTGAACAGTCACAATAAGTTATGCACCCAGAAATTTTAATATAAAGTCCTTCAAGGAGCCCTCTACATTTTTGTAAGGATGTGTTCAGGCAGAAGGGAGTAGAAAAAACGTATAAAAAACAAAACATAACAAGGTTGTAATTATTATAAGATAAACAAAGGAAAGCAAAATTCACAGAGCACATATACCTACTTGATTTAAGGGTTCCAGATAACTTAGCTGAAAATTTGGGGTAAAACAATTTAATAAAATCATACTGATCCACACAAGAATTTTTTAAGAAGATTAATTTAATTAAAAATCCCAAACACAGGAGTTTTAAATATTCATTTTTAGACAATTGTTTTTGCTTTCTCATTTGTTACAGAAGAAATTTCCAACATCCTAAATAATCAACAATAGGGGATTAGAAAGTTGGGATTACTTAAAAAAGTCTTCTAATAATATGCATAAAAAATAAAAACATAGACTACCCTTAACTAGAGAATAGGCAATACTGGCTTATGAATAAAATAGAAAAGAAAAGAAATAGAATAGAACAGAAAAGAAAAATGTAGTCACAATAAGAAATCTAGATCCTTTTCTTTATATATTTTTTTTACTTTTAAAAAAAGTCAAAGTTATTATAAAGTAAATACACTCATTGGAATCTACCCAAAGGAATGAAAACATATGTCCATGCAAAGACTTGAACACAAATGTTCACAGGAGCCGTTATTCCTAATAGCCCCAAACTGGAAACAATGCAAATGTCTATCAACTGATGAATGTATAAACAAAATGTGATAAATCCATACAATGGAATGCTATTCAACAATAAAAATCAACAAACTGCTGATGCATGCTTCATTATGGGTGAACCAAAGGAACACTACAATAAGTGGAAGAATACAGACCAAGAAACCACATGTTCATTTCATTTATATTAAATGTCTGGAAAGGCAAATTTATAGACAACAAAAACAGATGGTTGTGTAGATCTAAAGGTAGCAGCAGGAATCAACGGCAAACAGCTGTCAAGGAACTTTTGGGTGGTGGAAATGTTCTAAAACTGGATTGTAGTGATGATTGTAGAACTCTATAAATTTATTAAGATCATTAGATTGCATACTTCTAATTGGGTAGATTTCATGATATGTTAATTATCCCTCAGTAAAGTGGTTTTAAAAAAGAAAAGTATAGTCATTACAGAGAAACACTGATAAGCAAAACAGAGCATTTTAAATGGATCCCTCCCAGTCATTCACCCTAATCTAGGACTATATCATTCCAAAGTCCTTTCCGTGCGTATCATATCTTATTTTTCTTCAAAAGTGGAATCATATAACACTCACTTAAATATTCCCAAATAAGGAAAGAGCCTCTCAGACAGAAAGAACCGAATGAAGAAAAACAAAGGGCAGGCAGATAAGTCAAGTATCACAGAAATCTGAGGTGAAAATTTGGTGGAATGGGAATGTAAATTGATCCTAGATTGAGAAAACAGATTGAGTTCCCTGGTGGTAGTATAATTCTGATTGAGGATTTAAAATTTGGTGTGATATTTGGCTTCATTTTAAAAAATATTTATTGGTATTTTTCATAAGCTGTAGTTTTTCTTTTTAATTCATAAATCTGTATAACTGTAATGAGTAAGAAGTTTGTTTTTGTTTTTTACTCTCCATAAAGGCCTACAGCAGTGAATTCTTTAATTTCAAAATATGGATTTCAGGAGCAGCTTCTTTACTGTGAGTTGGGTTTAAATTATTTGTCATTAGCTGCTGAATAGACTATTAATGTAAAACTTATTAATTTAAATGTTTTTCCCTCTTTTAATCTTAAAACCTGATGTGACTAAAATATTTTCTGCTTTGAAAAAGTCGCTATATACCAATTTTTATATATGTGTCTGTCTGTTATACCAACCAAACATTTAGTATTGGCTACGCACAGAAGAGTGGAATGAAAAAAAAAATAATATAATGAAAACATATATGATACACACACTCATGCATATACATTTGGAGACATTTAAAATTGTAGGACTAAGAATAAGTTTTTGTTTCTTAACGATTTTTTACTACATTTTTCTAATATAAAAGTAAATAGTGTTTCTCCAACAAAATTTTTGCAAAGAGTTTACAGCAATGAAAATATATTCTTAGCACTTAAGCAACATAGTATTATCTCCAAAATAATATTGATTCATTGTTTGTATGCTTGTGAAACTCTTATGAGGTTTTGAGCTTTTTCTTTTTTTAATGCTTTGCTGGAATATTTTAAAAAGCAATGACTTAATCTCTGAAGTCAGATATCTGGCCAAATATAAGACTAAAATGAATGGAGAAGAAATCCAATTATTGAACCACAAGTTAATTTTTATTCACTATATTTTTCAGAATATGAACTTTAAATTTTAAATTTTTGTTTAAGGCAGATTTAAAATTAAGCTGTGATGTTTTGGGAATCAATATAATTAGCAGTTGGTATGATTTTGTTATAATGTAAAGTTCTTCAAGTAGTAATTGATAACTTGACAACTTTGGTCAGAATTTAGAATGAATTTGTGTTGTACAGTCATACTAAATTGAGAATCATGTGTTGCAGTCTGTTGAGAAATCTGTACTTTTCTGATGTATCCTAATTTGCATTGAAATTCTCAAATTAGTATGTAAACTAATTTTTATTTCTGTTAAAGGCTAATTTTCATAAACCTTTCTTTATGCCAGGCATCTTTTGAATGTACTTGCTGATTCACTTATAAATAGCTCCTTTCTATCTGCTTTGTCTTTTTTTAGGGGATTTTCATAGCTGAAACAACAAAATGTTTACTTAAATTTTATGGTTTAATTAAAAAGCATAAATTTGGTATTAATGGCAGCCTTATCCAGTTTTAAAACTATCTTATGATGATAATGGTGGTGGTGGTGGTAGTGGTGATAAGTAATGATGGTAGATATTTAGTTAATAGTTGAGTGCTTATTATATGGCAGCTACTGTTCCAGGCACTTTACTTGAATACAACAACCCTGTGAGATAGATATTGTCATCATCCCCATTTCACAGATAAGAAAATGGAGGCATAAGGAAAATGACTTGCCCAGTGTTTTGCAGCTAGTAGGTGGCAGAGTTGAGGTTTAGACTTAGACAGTCTTGTTCCAGAATCCATCCTCTTAATCACGGCATTCTCTTATAGGTAGAGTTGAAAGGTGTTGCTTCGATTTAAACAGTAGAAATGTAATAATATAAAAATGTTCATAGCTTTATTTTACACTGCTGATTTTAATATGGTTCAAGTATCTTAATTTTTTAAGTATTAGAAAATTGAACTTGTTAACACTAGTGATTGCATATTATCTATTCTCAAAGTGTTTAATTATCCACTTTTAAACAAATCATGAGATAAATAATAGCATGCTGATTTTTTTCTAAGGTTACTCAAACTAAAAAATTCAATATGTTAATGTTTACTAGTTTGAGTTACAAGTTTATTACCTTTAGCTACTTGCCAGAATTTCTCTAAGTTTATGGCCTAAGTATTCTCACAAATGAAGGGAAAGTTATGTAAATATAATACCTTCTCTTACGCTATTTAAACTTTTATTGGTTTTTAAAAGGGTAAGAATAGGTAAATTGTGAAATAAGTTATTTTACCTTTTAATATTTATACCTGCTCTGATTTGTTTGTATTTGTATGGGTTTATTTTAAGCTGTTCTTGAGGAACTTGTTAATAGTGGACGCTTACGAGGCACTGTGGTTGGTGGGAGACAGGATAAAGCAGTGTTTGTCCCTGACATCTACTCCAGGACACAGAGTACTTGGGTGGATTCCTTTTTCAGGCAGAATGGCTATCTAGGTAACTATTTTTTTTTTCTTTGAAAATAAAATTTCTTTCTAATACTAAACACGTTTTTAGGAAGTATTTTTCTAACCCTGGAGTCTATGTGTACTTTCCTGTTGTTGACCAGAGGCTATAATGGTTCCTTTTGAGTGTAAAAGTAGTCACACTACAGGTTTCTGTGGGTCTTGGAGCTGAGTTTAATTCCTTAGTTACTGAGGAATTATAATGTGGAAAGGCCACAAGCTGGTACTGATAACCAACCTCCCGGTTACATTAAGATGATATTACTAAACTTGATTTTTTGATTGATTTTTTAATTCATAAAAGTACTTTTACTTATTATATCTTATATTTTATAAAGTTGCCCAGTTTTTCAGTTGCATCATCTTAGAAATATTTTATTGGCTATCAACTTCCCAGTGTTCATTTTTATTTAGTTATACAGTACTTTGGAAACATTGAAGTTATTCTAAATTCTCTTTCTGAGGTTCTTATGTCATTTAGTTAAAGTAGATTGACTAAATTCAGTCATTAAAACAATTAGCAAAAATGTATATATATAGCTCACTTATTTTAATCAATTTTATAACCCAAGTCAAACCACATAACAGATTACTTTCTCAGTAATAAACCTGTAAGTCACTAGTATTTAAACAATTTAAACATGTGCTGGGATACTGGGCTTCGCTTATGTTTTTTGACTTCCTGTGATGCACTTTTAAGTTTCTTCAGTCATAGGCTTGGATTAGGATTTTGTTATAGTTTTCTTAAGTATGATTATTTGGGGTGGGATCATAGGAGTAAGTAGATAATCTCCAGTAACTTTAATGGCTGTATATTTGTCTTTATTTTTTTCTTCTGTTTTGTATGCTAAATCTTTTTCTTGTTTAAATTAGACTAGAGAAATTCTTTGTCATAAGTTGTCTGATGAAACATTTTGAAAAATAAATTCCTTTTCTTTAATTAACTATAGTAAGCAAAATTCCAGTTTTTGTTTCTTCACGTAAACCATTACCTTCTCCTTTACTTTTATTTCTGATTTTATTGCTCTGTAGTCTTCATGTTTCCCTTTGACCCGTCAGTTGAAGAGGGAGTGAGATAGCTAGTATTGAGGAAGTACTTGAGCTAATGTTTCTACAAATATCTTTAGTAATAAAAATTTGAAAGGTAATATAACTAGGGAATAGGCTGTGATACATTTCTTTTCCTAAAATATATTAGAATACAGTGCATTCACCATCAAAGAATAGGTTTTGATAGAACTTAACTTTTTCTAAGATTTCTAAAAGGTATGAGTGATTGACAATTCTAATCCCTCTCTGTGGTGTATTTTTAGAATTTGATGCTTTGTCCAGACTTGGAATCCCAGATGCTGTAAGCTACATAAGGAAAAGATATAAGACTACACAACTCTTGTTTTTGAAAGCAGCTTGTGTTGGTCAAGGACTTGTGGATCAGGTGGAAGCATCAGTAGAGGAAGCCATCAGCTCTGGAACATGGGTTGATATTGCAGTATGTTTTTATCTTTCTCGATTTTTCTTTAAACCAATGACAACTGATATTTCACTAGTATATGGCCATTTAAGAAATTAGGATAAATAAAGCTATCTTGGCTTTAGATGCAAATTCTAGCAGTCATTGTTACAATAAAAATAAACTTAATTATTTTATGCTTAAAGTGTTTCTACCTTTGGAAGAAGAGAGTGACCTTCTTCACATGGAGGCAACATCCAGAATTCTATAAATCTCAAAACAAACAAGCAAACAGTATAACACTGATATCAAAGCTGATACAGAAATTGATGAGACGTCTTACCATTTTATCCAGGCACTAACAACTGTACTGGCATTAAGCATCATGTAGCATTTGTTTATCCCTTATCCATTAATCCCTGCTAATGTATTATCACAAGCTGCTTTAGCACTGATAATATTTTACTTCAGTGTTCAGTGTTGACCTGCCTTTCATTTTGCCAAAAAGATAAGTGTAGGTGAAGATAAATAAACAAGAGGCCAATCCGTTATTTTCTAGACAGGGCTCAGACCTTTTTCATAAAACAGAAAATTCCCTGGTTCAGATAAAGAGGTTCCCAAAGATTACAGATTTAAATGTGTTTTTTATTCATTCAACAAATTTTATTAAGTACCTTCTGTGTGCCAGGCACCGTTCTACTTCTTGAGGATGTGGTAGCCATACAAGTCTTCTGCCCCTAGAAGGGGCACTTTCACTGGGGAGAGATAGTTAATGAAATTGATAATTTCAGATAGTAAAAAGAGCTAAGAAGAAATATATTTTGGAGGTAAAGTTATCAGGACTTGCTGGTGGATGGTTTGTGGGTTTCTGAGAAAGAGGAACTGAGTATAACTTGTATGTTTTGGTGTTGTTTTGGACAATTTGAGATACCTAGTAGGCGTACAGGTGGGGAAGGTAGGCAATAGGATAATTCCAGAGTTCAGAGTGGTGAGGAAATCAGAAATATAATTTGGGAGGTTATCGGCATAAATATGGTTCTAAAAGCTGTGGGACTTAATGAGATCATGTAGGGAGAGCAATGGTTTATCTGCATTATATTGCATTTATACTTCATTTCCCTTCTGTTTGTAATCTAGCCTCTGCTGCCCAGTTCATTATCAGTTGAAGATGCTGCCATGTTGCTTCAACAGGTGATGAGAGCATTCAGCAAACAGGCTTCAGCTGTAGTCTTTAGTGACACTGTTGTAGTCAGTGAAAAATTTATAAATGACTGTACAGAACTGTTTAGTGACCTGATGCACCAGAAAGCTGAAAAGGTATGCCACGTTTCTTTTCATCTGCTAATCTTAACAGAATTTCACATTAGAATCATCTGATGTCTTTTGAAAAATGGGGTAAGTCAGTCCACCCAGAAGTGAATAGTTTGTATCATATATCACTTCCTTTACTGCATTATTCCTTTCTATTTCCTCTCCCAGATATGTTTTTCCCCTTCTTCATTCCCATCAGAGCATGTAAGTTAAAACTTGGGGAGCTGATTTTGTAAATTGAAATTACATAGATTAAACAATTCACAGTTATATCACCTTAGGGTATTGGCCCAACTTTAAAACATTAAAATGAACAAAAACAATGTCTGTGGGTATATATAAATATACAGTGAATTTTCAGTCAGTACACAATATACAAAAGTACTCCAAAAATTGGTGGAAAAATGGAAAGAAAAGATAATACGAATCTTTCCGTGAACTTTTTGATCACCCCTCATATTTACTAAATCTAGCAGAACCTCACTAATTTTACCAGTTTATGGTGCACAAACAGGATAACTTATGGGTGAAAGAAATTTTGTTACTATCAAAATTAATTTGTTCCTCAGAGCAACTGCTGTCCAAATATTTTGAAATAGATGTTATACCAGGTCTGCTTTAATAACTATTCAATTTGTGTTTCTAGTTAGCAGCACCATCTCCTTATAAAGTCTGCTCTGAAGTAGATAAAACAAGCCCATTTATCCTTGTTAAACTGTTAATAAATTCATGAAGGCTTATGTAAATAATTTTTATTTAGCTATACTCCTTTTAAGCTTTTTCAACAGTCTAAAAAATGAGATAATTTTCTGCATTTGGCTTGATAAACAGCAGAGAAGAGCAAAAAGTATACATATTCGATATCAGTAAACCTGAGTTTAAACATGTTTATTCTCTGTATGACTTTGGACAAGTAGGCTTCCAGTTTCCTTATCTTCAAACAAAGGATGGTGGTATCTACTGTGGAAAGGATAAATATAAATAAATAAGGGATGTATATAAAATGTCTGGTACATGTTAACTGCCAATTATTAAATGACTACCTTATTATTTTTATTTGCAATCTTTTACTATAGTAAAATCTTAATATGATCTTTTCTTCTTTCCTTGGTCTCCTCCCTTTAACCACAAAAATAAGTTCAAGAAAAGGTGGTTCTACTACTTGAACTATCAGCATTCTAACCAGTTTTCTTTAGAAAAGCAAAAAGGAAATAAAAGCATTTTTACCATGAAAAAATGTACTTTTGTCACTAGAAATTATAGGATTCTTTCCCATGAGAAATAGTCTCTGAATTTGGAAATAATTCATTGCTGTTAACATAAATGTTTAAAAAGCAGATATCATCAAGAATAAGTCCAGAGGAAAAAAAGTTTATATGACTTAGTATGCAGCTCATGTATGGTCATTTGGGTAGGGCCAGGGATGGAGGTTTTATTACCTTTCTTGTAATCTCAAGTATTTTTGGACTTGGGAGCCTCAAAAAGGAGGGCATGGGGCACCTATTAAGCAGGGGTAAAACCAGCCTATAACAGCAGAAAAGGATTGCATCTGGTGCTGTGTGATCAGTTGTTCAGTGACCAGATAGGATTTCTAATTAGCTGATAATAGGTACAAAAAGCCAAGAACAGCAAAGGAAGGGACTAATTTTTGGCAAGGAGAAACTACCTTAGAGCTCTATAGTCTTCTTAGCAATGAAACCAAACAAGAATAACTAGGATATACATGAGTATATAAACAAGTTTTATTTTATACTTTTTGAAGTGCTATATATTTTTCCTACCAAAAAACCCCACATATTTTATTTTAGGAAATGAAAAATAATCCTGTGCAGTTAATCACTGAAGAAGATCTGAAACAAGTCTCCTCCATTCTAGAAAGCATTAACACAAGTAAAAAGGATAAAAAAGATGAGCGAAGGAGGAAAGCAACAGGTAATAAATTGTTATGAAAAAGGAATATTCAAAGATGAATTTTTTGTTATAGTGAACTTTACAGTTATTTGGCCCTTTGAAGGGCCTTTTATCTGACTGGTTCATCTTTAACTTTAACTGCTAAGATCACCAAATTTTTTTCTAATTAATTAAATTTTAATTATGAAAATGAAAATACTGGTAATGATGTATTCTGTGTTTTCTTTTGTGAAAACTAATTTCATGATCATGCCCATCTCCTGTTTTCCCCCTCACCCTCTGTGTTCCACCCCAGTAACCCTTTTTTTAGATTCCCAAACTTGCCAAGTTCATGTTCACCTCAAGCCCTTTGCATTAGCTTTGGACTTCCACTGGAATGCCCCCTCCCCAACTTCAAGTAACTCGTTTCTTCTTTTCATTCAGTGCTCAACTTTAAATGTCACTTGCTCAAAGAGGCCTCTCTAACCCCTGGGAATAGTAGCCACAATCACTCTCTATCTCATTATCTTGCCAGTTTTTTTGTATCAATTTATCACTGTGATGTGTTTCGTTGTTTGGGAACTTTGCCTATCTCATTTATTGTTTTACTGCTGGTACCTAGAGCACCACTTAGCACACTTTAGGTGCCCTATAAATATATGTTAAATGAATGAATTTCCTGATGAGTTCTTTTTTTAATTTCTTTTTTAAATTTAAAATTGCTGGAAATTATTCCAGGTAGCACTGGTATACTAGTAACTTACTTTAGATAAGTAAAGTAACATGTATATCCCATACTTTTTATAGTACAAACAGTGTTATTAGTGCTTTAACAGGATTAATGGAATTCAGTATTCATTCAACATTTTTCATTAATAAATACAGCCACATTGAACATGTATTATAAAAACTTAATTTTTACTATGGGAGTTCACTCCTGTTTCTTTGAGGTAATTTCTTTACTCTTCCAAAATCTTTTTCTGTAAAACATTTGAGTGGTATTTTGAAATTTCTATTTTTCTAGGAAAACTAGTAAATTACTCTAATCATAGTAACTCACTGCTATGCATATTTTATATTATTTGAATATATTACTATAAATTTGCTTTAATCAATTGGTCATTTATGTTAGTATAACTAATCTATTTTATTTCTTTATACAAGTTAAGGGTCATCTGGTGTTTTGTTCTCAGTGATAGTGCTATAGTATTGTAATAGTTTAATTACAGTGCACGGAATGTCAAGCACCAATGTCCTCCCCATGAGAAATTTATTACCAAATGTAAAAAGCACATTCACTTTAGACTTGTGTTTTTGAAAATAGTATTTTTCTATCATAATAGCAAGGGAAAGATAAATTAATAGAAGTTTTAATTTTAGATATGATGAACTCTAAGGGAATTCTACTCAGAATTTAAATATCTTTAGTTTTTATAAATTGCTTTATTTTATTGAAAAAAACTTTTATGAAGAAATATAGTTTCAATATTTTTCAGTGTTTAAAACCCATTATAAGTGTTCTACTTTGTAGAATATATATTTTAAATGTAAATATCTAATGGCAGGGAAATACCTTAATAACATTTTTTACTTTTATTTACAGTGTTTAAGTTTGTTTCATAATTTGTACTTCTTTTAATCTTTATTTAGCCAATAGGTGATTTATAACATTATTTTTCTACTTAACCAATTTAATATTCTTGATCAACATTTATTGAGTATCTGTTATGTTTTAAGCATTGCCGTAGCCCCAAGAACACAAACATTAATGAGACTTACTTCTTGCTCTCATTTAACTGCTAATATCCAACTAAGTTTATTGAAGTTTGTGATCTGGTTGAGTGGTAGTGGTCAGGGTGTCTCCTCTCCTCAGAACATGGATAATAATCTTTCAACGAAGAATGCAAAACCAAGTATAATTAAATTTATGAAGTATTATAATAGGGGGTTATCAGTGAGGCTGTGGTAATAGAGATGAGCAAATGAGGACACATTTATTTTGGGGAAGGTATAAGAGGAGGTAAAGGGATGGGTTTGGCTAAGAAAACATCAGACAGACCTACAGAAAAGAGGTGAAATTGGCAAGCTATCTAAGTAGATTGCTTAAATTCAAGAGATTTCATATTTATTATTTATTAATTTTTATTGGTTGAATTTACTAAACTTATTTTAGTAAGGAAATTCCAAGATTAGAAAGACTCTAAAAGTTGCTTTATTTTGCCTTTTATCTTTCTTCTTCTGTAAAGTTAAATATAATATGGTATTGTTTTCTAAAAATGGTGATTTACTTAGATAAAACTAACAAATGTCATTTTCCAACAGAGGGCAGCGGAAGTGTGAGAGGAGGAGGTGGGGGCAATGCCAGAGAATACAAAATTAAGAAAATTAAGAAGAAAGGAAGAAAAGATGATGATAGTGATGATGAATCTCAGTCATCTCACACTGGTGTGTAGATTTATTTTATCTTTCCTTTATGTGTGTGTTTTTTAAGATATTTTCTTAAGATGTATTTTAGGTATATATGCTTATACAGGAAGTTCTTGCACAATTTTGCATAGTTTCAGTGGCCACAAATTTCAGTTAATCACAGTTGAGTTAAATGACATCAGTCTACCAACAAGATGGTTCAAATTTCAGTTAACAAGTTTCCCTGGTATATTAACTGAGTACAGACTTCACTGCCAGCTCTTCAGTACACAAATCAGTACATGAATAACAGATGCGTATCATGATCTATGACAATCACATCACTTATTTTAAAGTTTAAAGTTTGTCAGTGATCCCTACGCATCAGTTATTCTTCATACACCAACAACAAAGCCTGAGTTGTGTTATCTCCATGTCTCCCAGTGATAAACCAATGTGACACTTTACAAAAATGGATAATCAAAAGAGAGAATTGGCCAACAAAGATGAAAGTGCAGCAAAGAAATTAAAAGTGATAACACGAAATAAAATTGAAATCAAGCATAAATGGCATTATAGAAGGAATGGCTGACTGTGGGAATGTTGACACTGCCATTGCTCAAGAGACTCTAGGTATGCAGCCAGAGGAACTTAGTTAAGGCACACTTATTGACATAGTGAAGGAAGTGGTTGTGACAAAAAGGACGAAAATATCTCAGAGGATGTGAAGTCAGCAAAAAACTTCACTTTAAAGGAACTCTGGAAGATATTCCAAGACATCGAAAGGGCAAAGGACAGAATGTTGAAAGCAAACCTAGAGTTAGAAGGGAATGTGACACATATAAGGCATAGGAAAGACGCTTGCTCCATACCGTAACTTATATGATGAGAAGAAAAAGGCAAGTAGTTCAAACTATCCTTGATAAATTTTTTACAAAGAAAACACTTTCATTCTTTGCGTTTCTAGTGTATTAAAGTACAGTGTGCTAAATTATAAATACAAAGTTTTATTTTTCATTTCCCTGTACCTTTATAACTAATGGAACTTCTAATGTTTTCACAAAGATTTTTTAAAAGGCCATAGAGCAATTGTTATTTTTCCCATTGATTATTAAGAACACTTTGCACCAGTTTCAGCTTGCATGGTCATTTTCATGGTCTCCCACTGCTGTACAAAACAAGAATTATGATATTTTCGAAAACTGAACTTCTGCAAATTTAAGTAGGAAATACTAATTTTATGCATGTTTAATTTTTACAGTAACACCTAACCTGTTGTTTACTTATATCTAAGGGGGAAAATTAATTATATGCATCTTTCTTTTCCTAGACTTGTTAGTGCTTGGTAAGGTTAAGTCTGTAAAAGACATCTTGTTTTGTTTTTCTAAATAAGATTATGATTTTTTATTTTCCTTTTTAAGAAAAGTTAATTTAATGAAACCATTATACTGCCCTCTTCCCTATCCCCAGCAAAAAGAAAATAAAAAACCAAACTTCAAATAATGATAATTTGAGATTTATATTTCCCCTCTTCCACAGTTTGTTCCCAATGGGCTATAGCTGAGAGATGCAGATATTAAGTGACATGGCTGCAGCTATTAATATGCTACTTACTATTTGTTCACACTTGCTTAAGAGCTGTCTTTAAAGTATTCTAAGATAGGTAAAAATAACTAATATTTTGATGTGCATAAAACAATGTTAATTAAAGGAAAAGTATCTTCATAGAAACTACTAGCTCTACCCTTATTTTAAGTAGTATTAAGATGATCCTATGTTGGTTTTAACTTTTCACTGATAAATGAATTTACCTATTCCCACATGTACTAGCAATGAGGGTAAAGAGACATTTAAAAAAATGCTTCTCTAATATCTGTAATCTTAAATAATTGTTAAGTGAGGCATGTGATATTTCTTTTTTGCATAGATTATTGAAAAGAGTTATAAAAGTAGTAAAATCATTCTACCTAAAAAAAGTAATTTCAGTGCTTTTGAAAGAGGGTTGTGATGTAATCTCTGAAATGGAGGATGAAATTAGGTTCTTAGCTAAAATATAGGATGAATTCAGTATGAAAGATTACTAGAAGGAAAAATAATTTAGTAACATAAAATGCATTCAGGAAGCAAACAGAAATTATAGATTAGTGTGAACATCTGGAATGGACAGCAGATTTCAAAAAAGGATACTATTTGTCTAAAGCTATAATCTCAACTCCTTAGATCTTCATTCATAGTGAAAATTGATTTTTAAGCTATTTTATTTTTATTTCTAAGGTTTCATATGTAGAATAAATAACCTAATTTAGCTGGAAATAATCACTTTTATACCTTTAAAATTTCTAATGAAAATATTGTTAGCTTTCTTTATCTGTAACCTGTGCTTTTCCAAGTAAGTGGGTAGGCACGACATTTCCACAGTTAATGATTATTTCTATCATAGTAGCTGTATACAAATTTTCCATAGTATATAATTACTTTTGTGAGAACAAAAATAAATTATGGGTGTACAATTATGAGGTATTTTTTTTTCATCTTTGCTTTTTCAAAAAGACAAGTTTTGGCTTAAACAATTCTACTCAAGTTGTTGTGGTTCACATTATTTTTATAGTGACTTTCTGAGGATTTTATGTAAATTACAAGGATGATTTAATTTTTAATAAATATTTATTTTTATAAAGAAGGAAATTCTGCTCAGTATTCATTGTTCAACAAAGAGAAATTATCCTATCCTAAAATACTTTTTTTCTACTCGATAGTTTTGATTTCCAGCTATTTGCATCGTGTAAGTTTGATGAGGGGAAAAATCATCTTTATTATTTTCTGATTGACCTGTAGAAAACAGTCATTTTGAAAGCCAGAAAATGATCACTTAAAAGAAATTCCACTATGTATCCTATTTTAAAATTCTTTTCATTGGTTATTGTTACTTGACATTAACAATTTTGTTGACAAAAATTAATATCAGAGTCTATGGTAGGCAGTGAATGAATTACCATTTTATTAAACATGTTAATGGAATCTTATTTGCTTTTTGGTTGCTTGTTTATTTTTTGTTGTTGTTTTTTTCCCCATTGTATCTATTATAGGGAAAAAGAAGCCAGAGATCACTTTTATGTTCCAGGATGAGATTGAAGATTTTTTAAGAAAACACGTAAAAGATGCCCCTGAGGAGTTTATTTCTGAACTTGCTGAATACTTAGTAAAGCAAGTATAAAACAATTTTTTGTTTTATGATAGAAATTCAGTGGGTCATTAAGTGAAGATTTCACCAGGTCATAGAAAATATGTATGTTAGGTATTTTCTGTACAAAGCTTAGAATTTAATCTAGCCACGAAATTCCAGATTTTATTTGCCTACAGAGGCAGTGCAGTTCAGCATACATTTATTTAGTGCTTTGGGAAAGGCAGTATGGGAAATAAAAGATGAGCGCCAGGAAGTATTCTTGTTCACTGATCATACAGTCTTAAGTCTTAGTAGGGGAAAAAAAAACCAGCACTAATCACTGGCTGGTCTCTTCCATAGCCTGAAAGACAACATTCAGAAGGAAGAAAAGATTATCTTGTTTTGATTTGACCGAAAGTAAATAGTGTTTACTTGTAGGGAGAAAATAAAGTAACAAACTGACTTCAAGAAGTATAAATTTAGACACTTCTACCTTCTGACGGAGCCAAGCTAAATTTATTTTTATACAAAAATAAAGGAAATTGTGTATAACATGACCATTGCTATCTAACCTGACCATCCCTCAAGTTAATCCCACTATGTAAATTTCTGTAGATACAAGGGTACTTCAAAAAGTTAGTGAAAATAGAATGAAGTTATACTAAAAATCTTTCCATGAACTCTTTGAAGTACCCTTGTGTACAATCCAGGAGCCCAGTGCATCTAACTTTGATTTTACAACTACGATAGCTTTTGAAGTAAGAATTTTTTTTTAAATTTAAATAAATATTTTTGTATGTAAACAAATCATATATCCGTATTTTTCACGTGTAAAAAATGAAATAGTTACTACTAATAATTTGCCGTTACCTTTTTTTTTTTTTTTTTTTGAATTGTGGTTGTTCTTGTTGTCGTTAGTGCAAGAACTTTGAATACTTGAAAATTGAGAAAAATAATCCATATAAATTGTAATTCCTGGGTTTGAGAGACAGATTCCTAGTGGACAGTATTCTCCAAATTAATTTTATTTGTTTAAAAAATAGAGATATTTTCTTCAGCTTTATTTCCATAGAAGCAAAATTTTTTTTTCAACGTAAATTCAGTACATTTAAAAAATATATTTATCTTGTGTACAGGCCTCTTAATAAAACTTATCTTGAGGTGGTACGTTCAGTATTCATGTCTTCAACTTCTACTGCTTCTGGAACTGGCAGAAAACGCACCATTAAGGACTTGCAAGAAGAGGTTTCAAACCTATACAATAATATTAGATTATTTGAAAAAGGGATGAAGTTTTTTGCAGGTATACTTAATACTGTTTTTCATTGATTTTTATTTGGAGATGAAATTAGTTTTAATAAAGCACCCTTATTTTCCAGATGATACACAGGCTGCTCTTAACAAGCATTTGCTGAAGACAGTGTGTACAGATATCACTAACCTCATTTTCAACTTCTTAGCTTCGGATTTAATGATGGCAGTAGATGATCCTGCAGCCATTACAAGTGAAGTATGTTAGTGATTTGCTTGCCACTTTTAATGTATTTTGTGTTGAGTCTGAGCACATTTTATTTTCTTTCATTTGAAATAGTTTAAAAGGAAAATAAAGAGTTTTTAGGAAAAAAATCTAAAAGATTTTTTTTTCTGCTGTAGTAATAAATATATGTATATATTTTTTTGCTTGATCTTATATGTACTGCATGTCAAAAGCACAATGCTGAAAGAATTTTTTTTCCCTTGCAGGTAAGAAAAAAGATTTTAAGTAAATTGTCAGAAGATACCAAAGTAGCTCTCACAAAACTCCATAACTCTCTGAATGAAAAGGTAAGTAAAGTTTAATTTTATTCCAATATCAGGCCTAGAGATTTGTGTTATAAAGATCTTTGAGTAGATTTTTATCAGAATAATTTTAAACCCAATCTAAAACTAGTATTCTGCATTCAGATACCTCTTTGGGAGGTAAAGGGGGAGACCAAACTGAGGAGCATTTTACCTTTTTTAGTTCTAAATTGCAATTTCTAATTTAAAGACAAAGTGAGCCTTTAAAAAATTGTATTAAGGGTGTAAAAGTATAAAACAATATTAAGTGGCTACATTTCTTTAGGCACCTTTATATAAAAGTAAATTATGATATTTAATACCTTTTCAGAGTGTAGAAGACTTTCTTTCTTGTCTGGATTGTGCAGCAGAAGCTTGTGATATTATGGTGAAAAGGGGAGACAAAAAAAGGGAAAGGTAACATTGAATGAATCTTTAATAATAATCTTTTTTTTTTTCCCTGACCGGTAAGGGGATCGCAGTCCTCGGCATGGTGTGGTGTGCACCACGCTCAGCCAGTGAGCGCACCCGCCATCCCTATATAGGATCCAAACCCTGCAGCCTCAGCGCTACCAGAGCTGCACTCTCCCGAGTGAGCCATGGGGCCGGCCCCTTTATTAATATTTTTAAATGTGGGATATTTTGTATTTGGAATTTGAATTTTACTCTCTTAATCTTGCACAGAGAACTGTATCTAAGTGGCATATTCAGAGTCTTACTATAGCTTGATATTCCTCTCTGACTCTCTTGATAAGGTAGCAGAGTTCCTTAATCCCATAGTAAATCAAGACCAGGGGACTTTTTACTAGCTTTGGGACCTTCCTTACAGAAAACTTCATCTAAATCAGTGCAGTTCTCTTTGATCCCAGCAACTCAAAACAAAAAGCATACTTTGAATATCCCTGCTCTATAGCTTTTTCTTTAATTTTCTAGCATATTACTCTACCCATGCTGTTTAGGGATATGTGTATATATTCCATATTTTTAAGTTGCCTTAAAATGTTTATGGAATCAGATAATTAAATTAGAAAAGCCAAAAATGAATACAGAAGGGATGAATTGGAATTGGTGAGAACTTGTTAAATTATGATAATACATTTATATGATTTTATTTTTGTGTAGGCAGATACTGTTCCAGCATCGCCAAGCACTGGCTGAACAGTTAAAAGTCACGGAAGACCCTGCTCTTATTCTGCACCTCACATCAGTCCTATTGTTTCAGTTCTCAACTCACACCATGCTCCATGCACCTGGAAGATGTGTCCCACAGATCATTGCTTTTCTTAATAGTAAAATTCCAGAGGTATTACTTTTTCAGTACACTTGAAACTTTTCAAGCTTTTAAATTCTGAATAGTTTGAGTGGAGAGATGTGAATCATTGTTAATACTCAGGTACAAAATATGTTAACATCATCTGCCTGCTTCCAAGAATGTGAACAGTGAATTAGAGAATTGGTTTTAAAAATGTGGAATAGCTCAAGAAACTTTTAGGATCCTGTAAGATCCATGGTAAAGAATATTCTGAATTTGAAAATTAAGTTTTCAGAAAAGATATAAGAATGTCAAATTTTCTATTTCAGCTTTTCTAGGTTTAATTTATCCTTTAATGACCAGCTCAAAAGTCTTGTCCTGCACAACTTCTTCTGCATACCCCCCCTCCCCCGCCACACACACACACTAAAAGTAATTTGGCTTCTTCAAACTTTTCTGTCACTTTGGCTGTATCTTTGGTAATAGAACCTAGTAAATTCAACTTATGGTATAGTGATCTGCATTTATGTTTTATCTCCCTTAAACTATAAACTCTTTGAGGGGAGAGACCTTGCTAGATTTGGCTTTCTTATATGGCCAGTGTTTTGTACAGATGAGGACCTACAATGTGTATTGGTCAAACTAATCCTACTTTATCTGTTTCACAGAAAATTAAATTGTTAACTTTTCTTCTTTCCATTTTTACAGGATCAGCATACGCTTTTGGTAAAGTATCAAGGTTTGGTTGTAAAACAGTTGGTTAGTCAAAGTAAGAAGACTGCGCAGGGAGATGATCCCTTGAATAGTAAAGTAGACAAAGAACAAGAAGATGTCTTGTCTAATACTATTCGTAAAGAGCTTCAAGAACTTTCTTCATCCATTAAAGACCTTGTTCTCAAATCCAGGAAATCATCTATGACAGAAGAGTAATGATCTTAATTTACTTTTGTCATATAGTAAGCGTTTTGCCCCTAAGTTAAAGATGAGTGTTTTCAAAAAAATAGTCACTTCACAACACCCCACTCCCCACAATAACTCCCTCCTATGCATACAATTCAGTTAAAATGATAGTGTTGTATTAAATGAAAATCTTACAAAGATGTAAATTTTTTTAAATGGGTTCTCCATGGAACTTTTCTTTTTCACATTATTTTCATATAACATCTGTGTAAAAATTTTCACGTAATATCTATGTGAAATTTTTCACATAAAAATTATTTTCACATAATTCTAAAAATTATACATTTTGTTTATTTTCATTCCAGATGATGAATAAAAAATATATTTTCTGACATCTTCATCTTTAGGAAAGGACTCATTTTTTGTGCTGTTAGATATCGTGACATTGTATTTACACACATTGAGGCAGCAACTTAAAATGTGATCATTTTTTTAAAAAATATTTTAAAAAAATACTTTTGGTGTTAGAAATGAAAATCTTGTATTTTATTTTAGAATTAATAGAGAATGCTTCAAAACTAAAATACAGAAATATGCAATATATATATGTATATATATATATTTTTTTTAATTTTTTTTTTTTAACTAAGCCCATGCTCTTATTTTTTGAAGAATGAACATTTATGTAGTTGGGGCTTCAGGAATGCCTGTAGGTGCAAAAGAACCATAAGAGAGGCCCATGCAGTGCTGTGCTCTGTTCTAAAACAAGCTGCTAATGAGAGTGAGAGAAACATGAAATGTATTACTAGTACATATATCACATTTAACATTGGAATAACTAAAAATTTAATAGAGATTTTTCTTTGACTCAGTTTACATTTCTGAATTTCATGTTTTATTTCAGTAGTTGTTCTAGCACCTAATACTTTGTAAATACCAGTGTGATAAACAGATAGGCTGCTTTTTCTAGTGGTAGAGTAGAGGATCTAAGTGCATTTAAATAATTGGAGTCTTTTTTTCTAAAAGTAGAAACCCTTATTAAAAAATAGGTATTCTTGTTTTCTAAAGATTATTAGTTAAAAGTTTCTAAAATAGTTTCTTGGAGAAATTATTTCAACCAAATAAATCTTAATCAACAACTTATCAAAAAGGAATTTAGTTATTTTGAATATAGTAAGTTAAATCCCAATTATTAAAAAATACCATTTTATATGAATTGTTATATGGCATTTAAAACTTTATATTTTAAAATGTTTGAATACAAAGATCAGGCTACCTCTACTCTGTTCTAGACAAAGTATTAATCATGAGTGAAAATAATTATAGTTAATAATATAAGTTTTTTATTGAAACATAATTGATTATATGTATTTGTGGTGTACAGAGTAGAATATCAGTACCTGTGTACAATGTGTAATTATCAAATAAGGATAATTAGCATGCTTATCATTACAAAACATAATCATTCTTTGTGTCCATTAACCAATTTCTCACCAGTCCCTTCTCTCCCCCTTTCCCACCTCTTGTAACCACAGTTCTGTTCTCTCCTTATGAAAGTTCAACACATTGTTATAATTGTCCTTCCTTCCTTCTCTCCTTTGTTCCCTCCCTCCCTTCCTTCCTTTCTCTCTTTTATTTATTTATTTTTTAGCTCCCACTTATAAGTGAGGACATGTGATATATCTGTGTCTGGCTTGTTTCACATTTTCTCCAAGCTCACCTGTTCTGTTGCAAATGGCTGAATTTTATTTTTTTATGGCTGAGTAGTAGTCCATTGTGTATATATCCCCATTGTCCTTATCCAGTCATCCAATGATGAACATTTACATTGGTTCCATATGTTGGCTATTGTAAATGGAGTTGAAATAAACATGGGAGCGCAAGTTTCCCTTCTACATGATGTTTTCCATTCCTTTGGGTATGTACCCAGCAGTGGGATATCTGGGTTATATGGTAGTTCTATCTGTAGTTGTTTAGAAACCTCCATGCTATTTTCTGTCATGGCTGTATTAATTTACAGTCAAACCAACAGTGCAGGAATGGCTTTGCTTTCTCTGCATCCTCACCAACATTCGTTAGCTGTCTTTCTGGTAATAGCCAATCTAACTGGGGTGATATGAAATCTAAATGTGGTTTTGATTTGCATTTTCCTGATGATTAGTGATGTAGAGCATTTACTTATATACTTGTTAGCCATTTGTATATCTTCTTTTGAGAAATGTCTATTCAGCTCCTTTTCCTATTTTTTAATCTGGTTTTTTATTACTGTTAAATTGTTTGAGTCACTTGTATAATCTGGATAATAATCCCTTTTCGGATGTATAGTTTGCAGATATTTTCTCTCATTCTGTAGATTGTCTTTTCACTCTGTTTCCTTTGCTGTGCGGAAGCTTTTTAGTTTGATATAATTCCATTTGTTTATTTTTTCTTTTGTTGCTTATGCTTTTGAGGTCTTATTCATAAAGTCTTTGCTCAGTACTATATCATAAAGTGTTTCCCCTATGTTTTGTTGTAGGAGTTTTATAGTTTCAGATCTTAAAATTAAGGCTTTAATCCATTTTGAGCTAATTTTGGTATATGGTGACATGTAGGGGTCTAGTTTCATTCTTCTGCACATGGATATCCAGTTTTCCCAGCACAGTTTGTGAAGAGGCTGTCCTTTCCCCAATGTATGTTCTTGGTGCCTTTGTCAAAGATCAGTTGGCTTTAGCATATGGGTTGATTTCTGGGTTCTCTATTCTGTTCCATTGGTCCATGTGTCTATTTTTATGCCAATACTATGTGTTTTGGTCTCTGTAGCTATGTACTATGATTCGAAGTCAGGTAGTGTAGTATCCGTTTGGGATTGCTTTGGCCATTCAGGGTCTTTTGTTGTTCCATATGAATGTTAGGCTTGTTTTTTGTGAAGAATGTCATTGGTATTTCGATGGAGATTGCATTGCATCTGTAGATCTCTCTGGATAGTATGGACATTTTCACAATGTTAATTCTTCCAATCCATGAACATGGAATGTCTTTCCATCATTTGGTGTCCTCCTTAATTTCTTTCAGCAGTGTTTTGTAGTTCTCATTGTAGAGATTTTTCGCCTCCTTGGTTAAATTTCTTCATATGTATTTTATTCTTTTGTTACCTGTTGTAAATGGGCTTTTCTTCTTGGTTTTCTTCCAGTTTGTTGTTGGTGTATAAAAATACTACTGATTTTTGTGTATTGACTTTGTATCCTGGAACTTTACTGAATTAATTTATTAGCTCCAAGAGTTTTTTCGTAGAGTTTTTAGTTTTTTCCATAGATCGTGTCATCTGCAAACAGGGACAATTTGACTTTGTCTTTTCCCATTTGGTTGCCCTTTATTTCTTTCTATTGCTTGATTGCTCTGGCTAGTACTTCTAATACTATGTTGAATAGGAGTGGTTAGACTGGACATCCTTCTCTTGTTCCTATTCTCAAAGGTAGTTTTGTAACTTGGTATTAAAATCTAAATCATAAATTCATGAAGGGTGTGAGTCATCAGGGCCAGGTTTGGCGGAAAACCTGCTTTTAAAGAGTTGTCTTCAGAACTCTCATTCCCTGGATTGCTATTTTGAGAAGATTCTTTAAGTCTCTGTTCTTTACATTTAGAAGTTTGTTGGCAATTGATATTAAAACCGCTAGCAACAGCCTATTCTTCTGCAGTCCATCCAAAGTTATACCTTTTCAGAAAAGGCATCAATACTTTGCTCAATAAGAAGCCTGACTGTATTTATTGATTCGAAATTTACAGAAGCAGTAGGGCTGTTCTTTTCACCTTATCAAATGCATGAATATTTGCTCCTGTCTGTAATACAAATTCCACCATTGGCTGTTTTCTTTTACAGCAAGTAAAAGTGGTGTGAGCTCTCCCTTGTTTCTTGCTTCAATATCTGCTTGTGTAAAAGCAGTTTTGTTGTAGTTGATATTCTCTAACCACAGACATCATAGTGGATATCACATTGTAGATGGTGGAGCTGAGAGCGCATTATTATTAAAATTAATAAAAATACAACATTAAATTTAAAAATGTTTTCCCATGGGTAATTTCCATCACCTCTTTATGAGTTGTTACCGCATGTTTGGCTCTTCGTTGTCCTTCCTGAACATAACTGCTACCGTCTGTGAACAGTTCCATGTCTGGGTCAGTCAAGGGCAAGTCCATCAAATCAGGCCTGCTGGAGTATATTTCGTCAGTTCTTCACAGTCATGGTCCAGGGAGCCAGACTTGGCAGGTAGGAATGTGGCTTGTTTCAGAGTCCATACTGTTTCAAGGAATACCCGGGGGTTTTCACAGAGGAGTCCTTGAGACTGAGTCATCCTAGAGTTGGTCAACCATTTGTATACCCGACTGTTTATTAGGGTGGTTACCACATGTGGGACCTTTACATTGAGATTTTGTCCCAAAGTGAGCTTGTCTGCTTGAATTGGGGCGATGGTGGCTGTCAGGGCTCACAGGCAGGGTGGCCAGCCAGCTGCCACAGTATCCAGTTGTTTGCATAAATATGCTGCTGGCTTCTGACAGGGTACTTTGGTCTGGGTCTTCTTCAGCCTTGGTGTATAGGTGCCATTCGTCTTTCCTGAGCACCGTTATAGCCATTACTAAGGTCTTCTGTTTATTTAAGGTCAAATAGGTTGCCTCCCTGGTTGTGAAGGTTACTTGTGCCCCTAGTTTTCTCAGCAAATCTCTTTTTAGTAGGGATCTGGACAGTCTGGCAAATGTAGGAATTCATGAGTCACCCTGTGACCTCTGAGGTGACAAGTCCAGGCCCTGCAGAATGACTGGTCTGCTTATATCCCTGTAGCACAATAACGGTGGCTTTTTGGCCTGAGAATGGAGCCACTGGGCTGGTGACTACAGAGAGTTCTTCCCCAGTGCCCACCATGACAGTCATAAATTGGCCCCCTACCGTAATTTTGACCATGGGCTCCTGGGGGTCTAGGAACAGAGAGCCTGGTCTCCCCTAGTCTGAGTCCATCCCTGTGATGCCAGTGAGGTCCTGAAACTCTTGGCTTGGCTGTTCAGGCTCATATTTTCTCTCTGAAGTGTGTCTTGCCTTGGGGCATTGGTTAGGGTTTTTCCCCCCTTTTGGACATTCATTTTTCCAGTGGCCAAGCTCCCGATAGTAAGCGCACTGGTTGGACTGTGAGGGTGTTTATCCTTCTCAGCGGGAGTTCTTCTTTTTAGGTGTAGAGTTTTTGGTGTGGATTGAGTACTGCTGCCAAGAGTGCCACTTTTTGCCTTAGGCATTTATCTGCCTCCTATTGGGCCTTCTGGTCCTGATTGACAGATATCTTGTTGGCCACCTTGAGGAGCTGTGTGGCATTCATTCCAGCAAAACCTTCCAGCTTTTGAAGTTTGCAACAGATGTCGGTACAGGACTGGATCACAAAGTCCGCATTGACCATCTGTTGATTCTCAGCTGCCTTGGGATCAAACAATGTGTAGACCAGGAAGGCCTCACATAGCCTTTCATAGAACTCTTTGGGTGGCTCGTCCAGTTTCAGGGTCACAATGGTTGTTTTGGACATGTTAGTGGGTTTTCTGGCCCCTGTTCTCAGCCCTTGGACAAGGGCCTCCCTATATCGGCGGGGCCAATTTCTCCCTTATTTTTTGTTGAAGTCCCAGTTTGGCACAGCATCTGGTGCAGCATCTCTTGCCCAGTTCTTGGGATCCAGGGTTGTTGCAGGCGCCTGCTTTTTCAACCATTGCCTGGCTCCTGCCAGGATGCATCGCCGTTCCTCAGTGCTGAAGAGGGTAAGGAGTAGCTGATGACAGTCTTCCCAGGTGGGTTGATGGGTGAGGAAAATCTACTCCACGAGACTGATGAGAGCCTGAGGTTTTTCTGAATATGACAAAGTATGGTGTTTCCAATTCAGGAGGTTGATAGTAGAAGTGCCCTTGGCTATATGCTGCCATCTGGTTTGATCTGCTGTGGGCCTCGGGTCTCCCATAGAGGCATCTGGAGGACTGGGACCTGTTGGGCGGAGCGGAGTTGCCTTTCCATTGGTTCAGGACTCTCTGGCGACGATGCCAGTGGGGCCGATGGAATTGAAGCTGGTGGGCTATCTGGCAGAGGGTGCCTGGGGCCAGGCATCTCTGAAAAAGCAAGGTATGGTGGGGGCAAGTGTTTTTCATCTGGATCTCCTTGATATCTACACCTTTTTGTTTCTTTCTGGCTACATTCTGGCGTTTGAACTGCCTGTGCAGTGAGAGCCTTACACTTTCCCTTATGGAACCAGAATCAGACCCAGGGCAGCAGGGTCAGAGCTATTGCCAACTAGGAGTCTATGTATGGAAATTGGTCCTAGTGCACTGGTTCCCTTGTTATGACCTCATAAACTGCTTGAACCTTTGGGAGGTCTAGGGTTCCTTCTGAAGGCAATCCAACACCAAAGGTGGGCCATTCCAATTCACACACAGTCTCGAGTTTCTCAGGGGTCATTTTAATTCTGTACTCCCCGGCGTAGCCCTTATGAAAGTTCTTTAACATACATTTAAGGATGGTAGGTTTTGAATCACTTGTCCGCATATTTACTTTTAGCCTCCCATCTCTGTCTCAGGTGTTTATATCCCAAATAGCATCGGTGCTGCCACTCAACAAAGGTCCAGAGTTCCCAAATGGCCCTCTCATGCACTGGTGTAGAGTCTGCAGGTGGCTAGGGACTGCAAGCGGGGGAGACAGTCCCAATTTTACATGCCAGATGGCAAGATTTCCAGGTGTAAAGGAAATGGCAGCCTAAATCTTTTATCACCTGGCAGGCCAGGTGAATTTGAAGGGTATGCACAAAGATCAACAGCCCGTAGACTAGGGCCTCTTTGCCACAGGCAAATGACCAAATTCTAGGGGAATAAAGGTGACGGGGGAAAGTTGGACAGTGACAGAAAAGGTGTACTAGAATATGGCTCCAATCTGGGTTCCCTTCTAAGTGGCTGAGTGGGGGCTTCACCCCAGGTATGTATGGAACTTGTGTGGGGAGGGGAACTCTATGGCAGAATAGGCAATGGATCTCCTGGAGTAAACAACATGAAAGGACATGTCACTCCTCAGGAGTCAAATAAACGTCACCTAGGTCTGAAAAGAAGTGCCCACCTCTCTTTTGGGGATGCCAGGGGCACCTGGACATGGACAAGGGCTTTCCCTCTGCTGCATGTGGGACCCCTCCCATATCCGTCCCTACAACAAAGACGCAAAGAGACGGTGGGGATCCCCTCTTCCCTGTGGAAGGGGAAACAATCTGGCGTCCACCTGGCTTTATCCCTCACAGGACTGGAAGGTCCGCCTTGGCTAAGTTGTACCCATATAAATCCTGGGATTGGTCCCATCTTTCATGAAGACAGAAGTCACTGTTATGTTGTGTGATGCGACCACAGAACTGCAGGTTAGGACCCACTCAGAAACCGCAGCTTAGCCTCGGTTCCACACACAAACATTTGGTCCACACTCACACTGAGGTTAAAATACTTTTTTCTTCCCCAATCCTGACCTGAGCTAAACAGAAGGACCTTGTGACAAGGTCCTGACCAGATGGGCCTTGCTACAAGGTCCCACACAGATGGGCCTTGCTAGAAGGTCCTGACCAGATGGACCTCGCCACAAAGTCCTTAGACCAGACGGTCCCTTAGGAAGACCCTTTCAGGAGGTGATCAAGCTCCCCTTCTGCCCGGAGGCAGACCTGAACTGACCTGACAGGGGGGTTACTACCTGTCCTGCAGGTGGCGAGGGTCTGGCTGGTCCTTCCCTCCATTCAGTCCAGTTGGACAGGCACTCCCTAGGATCAGCGAGGTTGCTTTGTCCGAGGTCCTGACAAAATGGCCAGGCGGTGCCTTCTCAGTCCTCTGTGGCATAGCCGATCTGCTGGGTCACCCTGCCCAGTCCAGTGGCTCAAGGGGCCAGTCTGAATCGCTTCCCAACCAATGCACCAGAAAATGTTATGGAATGGACGCAAAAGAGAAGCAGTCAGCACTCAGAGGGTTAGAGAGTCAGGTATTTTTATTATACCAGTGGGCCCAGATGAGCTAGTGCTCTAAGACCTGAACCCTGAGTTTAGATTTTACAGAGTTTATATAGGCAGACTCTGCTGGGTTTTTTAAGTTTCGTTTTCTCAGCATTGATGTGGCTAGTGTAGTAGCTAATGCCATAAGCAAGCACTGTTAAGAAGCGAGAGTGTGAGCAGTTGATTAACAGTGAGGCTGATGCGATAAGCAGGTGCTATTTCAAAGGCAAAATAGGCTATTGAAAGAATTAATTCTAAATTTTTCTAACAATATACTTTTATATGGGCAAAGGAAGACAAATGACAAATCTTCTGTGATCACAAACTTCAATTTAGCTATATTTAGCTTCCAAAATATTGAACACCCAACCTCTTTTATTCAACCTTTGTTTAAGAACCTAATCATGTATGTTTCAGCAGATACCAAACTAATTCATGTTTGTATCAAACTAGATCTTAGAAAATAAATAGAATATATCTACACAATGGGATTCTACTCTGCTATAAAAAAGAATGAAATACTACCATTCGCAACAACAAGGATGTACTTACAGAAAATTATATTAAGTGAAACAAGTCAGGCACAGAAAGAGAAATACCACATGTTCTCACTTATTTGTGGGAGCTAAAGATAAGTAAACACACAAAGTGGGGGGGAGAATATACAACAATCACAATTCCCTGAACTTGTTGAGACAAGTGAACAGATGATGGAAGGGGAGAGAGGGAGGGGGGAAAGAGGAAAGGGTAAAGAGTCATGAAAATCAACTACAATATATATTGAGACATTAAAATAAAAAATATAAAAAAAGAAGAGATATGGGGCAAATAAAACTATTGTCTTTATTTGCATTAGATTTTTATTGAAACAGTTCTTATATTTCCTTAATAAAGAAGTTTTTATTATTATTGCAAATACAATTATGTAGCTGATTTTGTATGTAAAGATCTAATTTCATTAATAAAATAAAAATTGTTAAATGTTTACTGTAATCTTAATGGGCAGGGTTAAGAATGTTACTTAAAATATAGTTGCTTATTAAATTTTATGGTACTTTGAAGCTTCCTTTATTTTAGATCATACTGAGATTATCTTATGCATATATTATATGTAATGTGTTTATATTTGGAATTCTCATTCTGAACATCATTAAATTTTTAATTTTTTTTACAGAAAAATAGGTGCATTAGTTCTCATGTCTTTTATTCCTTGCAAGTTTGACACTCTTGAACCGTTTGACCTTAGTAAGTCATTTCTCAGTTAGCTAAAGATTCTCGTATCTGCCTATTCCTATTATTGCAGTTATAATAGAACTATTAGAAAACATGCTCAGACACCCTGTGTATTTTAAAGTGTCAAAGGAAACCGAATTCTGGGTATTAGGAAGATCCGGAGAAGAATGGCATACAGTATCAAAATAATAGTGTATTTTGAGAAAATATGCTAAATTAGAACAACGAATATAGAGCTGCTTAACCCGAATGTAGAGCAATCTTTAATTTTTTAGAGAATATGCTTTAGTCAGACCAAAAACACCAAGGATAAGGTCCAGGTGCAGCAGTGATCTGGAGTAGCCTACAGCCTGTAGACTGAGTTTATTCCCTCAGAAATACCACTGAACCTGGGGCCAAATGGGATTTTTTTCTAACATCTGGGAGTTAGCTGAGAGTGGAAGGATGGAAGATTTTTTTTTTTTTTTCTTTTTTGCTAAGGCCAATGAAGCCTTTACCCTGGTGTATGTGGGAGATGAGACTAAAAACGTGGTTTTTTTTGGTTTTTTTTTTTTTTTTTTTTTGCGTGTATGACAACTAAATACAAAGAACACAAATGTAAATTTTTAAAACGCCTTATTTTCAAGAAGAGGGCAAGAATCAACAATTATAGATCAATACATACTAGAAGTAGACAGAGGGCACTTTGGGAGAAGAAATGAAATTCAGATGGTCTTGCACAGCTGGACATGACCACCTGAACTGAGTCCTGAAAGAAAAAGTAGGATTAGGCTGGTGAAAATGAGAGAAGGGAAGGAGGGCATTTTTGAGCACAGAAAAGAAGGTGCAGAAGTACTATGACATGAATTAATGTGAAATAATGAGACATTTGGGGGCCCTAAAGTATGGGAAATATGAGAAGTAATCTGGAGAAGTGTAAGATGAGTGGAGAGACCAGAGGGGTCGTGAGATGCTTTATGCACTAAGCTAATGTTTAACCATCATCCTGAAAACATGAAACACCTTTAAAAGATTAAATTGACCAGGGAAATAATGTGATTAGATTTGTCTTTTGAAAAGATAACTTCCACTCTGGAAGGCAATTTGACAATTTACCAGATACTTTAAAATGTACATATTATTTGTGAAGTTAATGTTTTTTCTGAGAAGTAAAATGTGGACTAAAAAATGTACACATATCTTTTTTCCCAGCCTCTAGTAGAAGAGGAACATTGACAATGTGTCTTGCACAAAAAATGAAGCAATCTTCTTGGCACTGAAATATTTTTTATTCAGATACTGGTCAGTCAAAGAAAATCCCTTTATCTGACTAGTCAAGCTAAGACAAAAATCCCACAGGTTGTCTCTTATGTTTCTTGTTATTCAGTGTATAGAAGTAAAAGCGCTTTGTCAGATGGTTTTCCCACTGAGCCTGACTTCACTCTCCTAATACATATTCTTTAACTTATTATGTTGGATAAGTGCTTCAAGGCATGACACATGGTTAGTACAGGAAATATGGTCATTTAAATAGTACCTAATAAATGTAAATAAACTTAAAGTGAGTGTTCCAGATTTTTCTCCTTTCCTCTTTCCAACCTAAATCTCAGTTCATGTGATTCATATGACATAAATACTCAGTGTAACTGTTGGTGTTGAGGAAAAGAGAGAGAGAAAAAGATGGGACTAGTCCATTATATATTTCATTATACTGCAACCATTATTCACAGGTACTTTGAAAATTATATTTTATTGATTTGGAAAATTACAGTATTTTAAGTGAAAAAAAGGATATAGAACCTGCTGATGGGGTTTAGAACATGCTACCCCAAAATAGGGCACCTTGACATTTGAGAAAACTGCAGAAGCAAAAGTTCTTTCTCACCTTGCCCTCGCTCTTCTCCCCTAAAGCAGGTCATAAAACCTAGGAAGGTCATTCTCTGACACTCTCCTTCCCCTCTTTCCTGAAGTGAGTCATAAGACCCTTACTCAAGAGGTGCCCACCCTATACCTGGAGGAAAGGAACATCCTTACCTGTGAACACAGAGGGACACAGAGAAGAGTCTGAACCAACAGACCTTACTAAGTTCCCCCCAGTACCATGAGATTACACTCCCACTTTGTTTGATCATACTTCTTCACAACTATCTACTCTTCATCAAACCCAAGCATAAAATTACACAAGCTTACTTGTTTCTCTAGGCCATTTCTGAAGGCTCCCATGTCATGTAAAATTTATAAACTTGTATGCTTTTCTCTTAATAATCTTTTAGGGACTTCAGCCATAAACCTAGCAATGGGAAAGGAAGATATTTTCATCCGCTACAACTGTATACAATGTGGTCTTGGTTTTCTAATATATTGTATAACTATATAACTATATATAAACATTTACGTAAACATTTCCTTATATAGCTAACGTATGCATGCGTACATCAAATTCTAAGCAGGTACACAAAGATTTAGGCTGTGGCTGTCCATTGGATTGCAAGTCATTCTAAGTTTTCTTTATATATTTTTCAATTTTTGTTCCAGATTTTCTGTAAGAAGCATGTATTTTATAATTCAATAAACTGATTTTTTTTGTGTGTGTGTGGTTTTTGGCAGCATTAGAACCATTCTCTAACCAACTGAACTAATTGGCCAGCCCGACAAACTGATATTTTAAGAATAATATTGTTATTTATCACTGTAGAGTGCTGTAGAGAAAGGATAGAAGGGGACCAGACTGAGGCAGATGCTGATTGTTTTATGGCTGATAATAATCTGAGATAATCTAACTGGAATGCAGAGATGATGACAGTCTGAGATATCATTTAACAAAGTAGAGCCAACACCAAGTTGGACAATGAGGGGGATGGTAGAGAATAAATGAGGAAAGGGAAGAGTCTAAGATGAGTGGGTGATTGTGTCATGGCCTGAGGTAGAAAATACAGCAAACCAATGGATTTGGAGTGAGACAAAGAGCTACACTTGGGTCTGTTGGGTTTGAGGTGCCTGGGGACCTTAGGCAAAAATATCCAGTAGATAAATGGATACAGGTCTGGAACTTTGAAGAGTGATGTCAGTTGAGAGTACAAATTCAGGAGTCATAGCACATAATTTAATTGTGTTGATAAGGAACACCATGGAGGGAGTACAGAGAACAGAGGAGGGAGCTCTAGGGAAGAGTGAGGTGAATAAAGGGGGAGGTGACTAAAGATGCTAAGAGCAAGGAGGAAACAGGAGAATTAACTTAGGGTAACCAAGGGAAGAGAATTTCAAAAACAGACATTGCCAGAGATGACAAATTTCTGGTGAGATTAAAGACAGTGCTTTTTGGGTTGCTACTAATTAAGATCTTCTATGATCTTAATGAAGCATTTTTGGTAGAGTAGTTCAAGTGAAAGACAGATGACAATAACTTGAGGAGGGACAAGGAGTTTTGGAAGTTGAATCAGTGAATGTGGATTACTCTCTCAGGAACCATAACTAGATGGGCATATGGGCACTTTTACATCTCCAGGATTCTGCTTCCATGCCTATTAAAAAAGGGGAGAAATGATGCCTGTTTAGCAGTGGTATCATGAGGATTACAATCTATCATTAATGAAATGTACTTGTGTCCTTGCACTGCATCAGAATTGGTTGTTGCTAGTCACCGTGATTTCATTTTCATAATGTCTTAATCACCAAAGTCAGGTGAGTAATGAAGCATAGAGTTCATTGGCTCTACATTTCCATAGCTTAAGTGGCGTGGTCCACGCCATGGCAGGATCCTAAAGGAGTCAGCTGGGGCTGCCCTCTCCGAGTTGGCAAGGCCGCTGGAGGGAGAGCTGCTGGCAAGGCCACAGCTACGAGCACTTGCTACAACCATAAGGGTTCCTGCCTCAGCTTCGTGGCTTTTGCCTTCTCTCTTTCTTGATATTTTGGTTAGCGTGGCAGTTCTCTGAATTCCCAAAAGATTATAAAAATAACACAAATGACTTTGCAGTCATTGAACTAAACATTCCCACAGAGGATCCGAGTAAATTGGACAATTTAAAATTATCCCCTTATGATAAATTGACCACACCAACATATGTTCCAAAAGCACCGCTCATGACTAAATATGAGCTGCAGCCTAATGTAAGTTGGCAAACATCGTTTGCTGGAGATTATATTAATGGCAAGAGAATGGTTGGTATTAATGAGAAATTATATGACTGGGATAAATTAAGTATATGGGAACGAAACTGTAGAACCCCCTTTACTTGGTGGTGTCCAGTTTTAAATAAATCATTAAGAATTAGATATTGGGATAAAAATATATGCTGTAAAATTATTAAACCTACAAAGTTAGATCTTAGAAGAATAAGAGAGTACACCTAGTTTTGTGAGGGATGGTGCTGTGCACAAGGACACTTTAACATTTAGATCAAGATTCCAGTGCCACAGCCAATGCATAATCTCAAAATGTGCATGATAATGCTGCTCAAATATCCACTGTTCTTTTTACATTTGGCTCTGCCCCTGTTAACAGGGTGGATATTAACCACAGCTTGCTAACAGAAAAAGGTCACAAGATAACATCAAGACAATGAAGGGATGGCTGATCTGATATTCCAGGAAATAGAAGCACGAGTTGATCACCTAAGACGTGCTGACCTCGCACTCATTCATGACAAAGACCCTCTATAAGTTAGGTATAGAGGGAAAGTATCTCAACATAATTAAAGCCATATATGACAAACCCACTGCCAATATCATCCTGAATGGGGAAAAGCTGAAAGCTTTTCCTTTAAGAACAGGCACTAGACAAGGATGCCCACTCTCACCACTTCTATTCAACATAGTGTTGGAAGTACTAGCCAGAGCAATCAGAGAAGAGAAGGAAATAAAGGGCATCCAGATTGGGAAAGATGAAGTCAAACTGTCCCTGTTTGCAGATGACATGATCCTATATATCGGACAGCCTAAAACCTCTACAAAAAAACTGTTGGAATTGATAAATGATTTCAGCACAGTAGCAGGATACAAAATCAACACACAAAAATCAGTAGCATTTCTTTTCTCCAATAGTGAACATGCAGAAGGAGAAATCAAGAAAGCCTGCCCATTTACAATAGCCACCAAAACAATAAAATACTTAGGAATTGAGTTAACCAAGGATGTGAAAAATCTCTATAATGAGAACTACAAACCACTGCTGAGAGAAATTAGAGAGGATACAAGAAGATGGAAAGATATTCCATGCTCTTGGATTGGAAGAATCAACATAGTGAAAATGTCCATACTACCCAAAGTGATATACAAATTCAATGCAATCCCCATCAAAATTCCAAAGACATTTTTCTCAGAAATGGAAAAAACTATTCAGACATTTATATGGAACAATAAAAGACCACGAATAGCCAAAGCAATGCTCAGCAAAAAAAATAAAGCTGGAGGCATAACACTACCTGACTTTAAGCTATACTACAAAGCTATAATAACCAAAACAGTATGGTACTGGCATAAAAACAGACACACTGACCAATGGAATAGAATAGAGAATCCAGAAATCAACCCACACACTTACTGCCATCTGATCTTTGACAAAGGCACCAAGCCTATTCAGTGGCGAAGGGACTGCCTCTTCAGCAAGTGGTGCTGGGATAACTGGATATCGATATGCAGGAGAATGAAACTAGATCCATACCTCTCACCGTATACTAAAATCAACTCAAAATGGATTAAGGATTTAAATATACACCCTGAGACAATAAAACTTCTTAAAGAAAACATAGGAGAAACACTTCAGGAAATAGGACTGGGCACAGACTTCATGAATACGACCCCAAAAGCACGGGCAACCAAAGGAAAAATAAACAAATGGGATTATATCAAACTAAAAAGCTTCTGCACAGCAAAAGAAACAATTAAAAGAGTTAAAAGACAACCAACAGAGTGGGAGAAAATATTTGCAAAATATACATCTGACAAAGGATTAATATCCAGAATATATAAGGAACTCAAACAACTTTACAAGAAGAAAACAAGCAACCCAATTAAAAAATGGGCAAAAGAGCTAAGTAGGCATTTCTCTAAGGAAGATATCCAAATGGCCAACAGACATATGAAAAAATGCTCAACATCACTCAGCATCCGGGAAATGCAAATCAAAACCACATTGAGATACCATCTAACCCCAGTTAGGATGGCTAAAATCCAAAAGACTCTGAACGATAAATGCTGGCGAGGCTGCGGAGAAAAAGGAACTCTCATACATTGTTGGTGGGACTGCAAAATGGTGCAGCCTCTATGGAAAATGGTATGGAGGTTCCTTAAACAATTGCAAATAGATCTACCATACGACCCAGCCATCCCACTGTTGGGAATATACCCAGAGGAATGGAAATCATCAAGTCGAAGGTATACCTGTTCCCCAATGTTCATCGCAGCACTCTTTACAATAGCCAAGAGTTGGAACCAGCCCAAATGCCCATCATCAGATGAGTGGATACGGAAAATGTGGTACATCTACACAATGGAATACTACTCAGCTATAAAAACGAATGAAATACTGCCATTTGCAACAACATGGATGGACCTTGAGAGAATTATATTAAGTGAAACAAGTCAGGCACAGAAAGAGAAATACCACATGTTCTCACTTATTGGAGGGAGCTAAAAATTAATATATAAATTCACACACATACATACACACACACACACAAACCGGGGGGGGGGGGGAAGAAGATATAACAACCACAATTATTTGAAGTTGATACAACAAGCAAACAGAAAGGACATTGTCGGGGGGGAGGGGGGGAGGGAGAAGGGAGGGAGGTTTTGGTGATGGGAAGCAATAATCAGCTACAATGTATATCGACAAAATAAAATTAAAAAAAAAAAAAAAAAGACGTGCTGACCTCTAAAAAAGTTTCCTCCCTGCTTTTTGGACTATTGATTTAAGCTTGCTGATACAATAAAAATCATACCCAAAACCCCCCTGCAGAGAAAAATCTAAATAAAAAGTATTGTCTCATGCTCTACTGGGCTCCAGCTGCAACACGCTGACAGCCCGCAGAGAGAGAACGTGCATATTGATGCATTGAGGTCTCTGTCTGTGTTTGTTATTTTCGCCGACCCTCCCTCTCCCTTTTCGGGTACCCACAACTCGACTGGAGCTGGTCTCCGGCACTTAAGTCCCTTGACTATTTATTGAGTTGTTTGACCTCAGAAATTATTAATATATTATTATGTACATATCAGCATTTGTTCTAAGGACAGTTTAAGGCTTGTGTGGGGATAAATGAAGTTAAAGCAGAATATTTTTTCTTTCACCCCACCTTCCAAACTGAAGAAATGGCCTCAAATGGAGATTCTAGGAGCCAATGTCACTTGCTTTGTGGATCAGTGTGACGCACTGAGAATTCCTGTTGTGAATTAGTTCAATATCCAAACATTTCTTCAGATTCAACTCTTGGCATCTCTGGCCACTTTTCACATTTGAAGGAAAATTTTCAAAAGACCAGATGAGTCTGTGTTTAAATGAAGTCATATAGCAGTGGATGTGACATAACAATTGTTGCCAACTCATAGGGAAACAGGCAAAAGCACAAAAGTTAACATTGAAGGTGCAGAAAGCAGGGGACTATCTTGAGTTATTCTATTCAGATCCAAGATTCAAAGTTCCCGGACTTCCCAAGAAGGCAGTCATAGAGACCACAACCCAGGGCTCATCTCTCAAACTACCAAGAACTCTGCAGGTGAGAATGTGGGGTCTCATCTCTTCCAGAGAGTTCAACAGAAACACTCTGCAGTTCATCCATTTCTGATCTAAAAGTAGGGTTTCTGACAGCCATCAGAAAACAAAGAAAACAAAACCAAAAACAGATTGATCAAGGAAACAGAAAATACATCATCCTTTCAGAGAATTTTTTTTTCATAAATACACCCTTAGTTTAGCCTAGTCAGTGGAAATTTCTGAAGTGTGTATGTGTCTGTATGAACACAGTGTATTTTAAACTTTTTGGCGCTTATCCAGATATTTCAAATACTAATCCTAGCACAATTTCCCTTTAAGGATGTCCTGCAGAGAATTTGTTATTCATAATTTTAAGTAAAAATGGACAAGGAGTGCTTTTTCAGACCAGTAGAAGTCAGCTGTGTGCACATTACAAGACTTAGAGGAAACACGGGGACCCAACTATTTTCTTCTACAAAGTTGAAAAAGCTGCTGTTGGGAGGGATCCTCAGGTAGTGCTGGTGGACCATTTCATTCTCTTTGGAGTTGACATACGCATATGTTGGAAGAAAAATAATCACATATTCTTTCATACTGTATAAATCACAGGAAGAAGAGGCTTTAAGAAAAAGTGAGTTTTTTCCTTGCTAATGTTTCCTTTATGTTTTATAATATGTGTTTTACGGTATTTTGATGCCTTTGATTTTTTTTTTTAAGGACAAGAGGTTCTTTCTAGTGACTGCTTGAAAGAGAACTTTTGCTTGGCAAGTAAGTTGATAGCTTGAAATTTCTTAGCCATTTGAGCTGATGGTTTTAAAAACCATTTAAGCTAACTGTTATTGAATTTTATATCTTAAGCTTTTCTGATTTCTCATTTTGATGACGTGTGTGGAGGCAACATAATGGCCAGATAACGCTTTAGAATTGCCTCCTGAGATTTTGTAATAGTCTTAAGACACAGGGCACAGCTTCATTGTTGTAAAAAAGATGGAAAAAGGAATTTTGGAATTTTATTTGGTTTAATTTATTTGAATGAATTACGTTATCACTTAGAGTATTTTATGACAGATTTTAAGTAAAAGGAGTCAATGAGATGTCTGCTATTTTCAGAAAAAATCTGGCTACTTTCCAGAAGCAGCCGTACAATAATTCATAATCTAGGTTTCCTAAAATTGAATTAAAATATCTGTGTGTCCAGCCTACATAGATATATAATATACTACAGCAATCTAAAGCGCTACTTATTGAAGCAAAAAGCATGTATTACATATGTGCAAATGCTATTTTCTCTCACTATTTTTCTCATACTATCTTTGGTGTCTGTTATCCATTTGAAAACCAAATACACCTCCTCAGCTGTCATTTTGGACTTCAGAAATGTGGGAACTAAAAAAGAATAGTTAACAAAGTGTGTGATTCTTATACATAAAATGTAAGAAAATCCTGAATTCATTGTTGCCATCATTTCACATCCACAATACTGTCGTGTGTAAAGGCTAGCATTTTTATTAGCAAAGTATATGGATTAAAATTTAACACAATTATTACAAACATATGTATCATAGAAGATATTTTTTAACATATGTGTTGTGATATATGCCTAAAGCTATAATCCAAATTGCTTGATGGAAAAGGTAAACTCTGATGTCTGTTTTCTACACTTGTTCTATTTATTCCCATGTCACCATTAGTTGCCAATTCTGGGACTGTTCTACCTAAACAAGAGTAGCAGATTTGTGTTTTAATGTAACACCACCTCACTGACAAGCTTACCTCTTACTTTTATTATACTTGCCAACAACATTTTGAGTAAAACTGGATTAATTTGGGTTTCTACGGCAAGCCTAGAAGCTTTTCTACTACAGTACTGAAAAGTGTTTATCTAGAACATTTTAGAGAAGCTTTGATTTTTTAAAAATATTTTTCAATCTAGAAAACATGATCTCTTTAGAAACAAAAACCAAATGCTTGAGTTCACACAGGAAGTTCTGAATCAGATGTCAGTTAAACAAACTTGCATTTCTGTGTTCTTGTAATTGTCTATTTCCTCTCTGACTGTCATCGTTTTTCTTGGTTACCTTTCGGTACCCTGGAAGGGGTTATAAGAAGAGGAGGAGGACTTCTCTCTGCCAAAACACCACAGATACCCACAAAATGATCAACTTAAGCATTTATCTATCTCTACATCAGACTGCTTTGTGATCACAGAAGCCCTTAAGAATCTGATAGGATCAATGGACCCTTTTTTCAGCAAATGAAACAAACCAAACCAGTGATGGGAAATCAAGGGCAAGCCAGTTAAAAATTTTGACATAGGCTTTGCCTTGTGAGCCCTTCCAAAATGCCCAAGTAATTTACACGGATTCCCTCCCCCATCTCTTTGGCCCTGCCTGAACAGCTCTGGCTGGCTGTTCCGCAGCCATCGCAGACTTTATCATTGTGATCTAAAAGTAAATTCACCATTTCCCTCTCCTGCTCTCCACCTTACTTCCTGTTGTGATTAGTTCAATATCCAAACACCATACATTGCTGTCATCCAATAAATGACACCACGATCCAACCAGTTGCTCGTGCCAGAAACTGGGGATGAACCAACTCCTACCCATCTCTCAGTTCATATCCTCAAAGAATCTCCAAGTTCTGTCAATGGTACCTCTTAGATTCACCTACTTCCTTCCTTTACTACTACCACCACCTATTTCACTCCGTCACCTTCTTTCACTTGGCTAACAATAGCTCTTTAACTGGCCCGCCTGCCTCTAGAGTCATCCTCTTCCACTGAAGCAAGAGTGATTGAACTAAACCAATTAGCTGAAAAACAAATTTGACTTTGCCAATTCTTTACTCCAAACCTTTCCCTGATTCCACTTGCCTTAAGATAATGCCCAACTTCCTTCTCAGGGAATTTCTTCTCAGAGAAGCAGTATAGATTACAGCAAATCTCCTCAAACTCAAAGGTGCTCAGAACCACCCCAGGATTTGTGTTAAAGTGAAGATTCTGGTTCTGTAAGTGTGGGTTGATGCTTGAGTTATTGCATTTCTAGCAAGCTCCCAGGTGATGCTGATACTACTGGTCCATGGACCACCCTGAGGAGCCAGGATCTGAATGTGCTTCTTCGTGCCAAGCTGACTAGAGCATCAACCCTACTTATGCCACTGGCTCCTTCTGTGAACTTAGAGAAGTCACGTAGTCTCTAGGTGTCTCATTTCTTTTGTCTGTAAATGGAGATCATAATTGTATTAGTCCGTTTTATGTTGCTATAACAGAAATACCTGAGACTGGGTAATGTATAAAGAACAGAGGTTTATTTAGCTTACAATTCTGGGATAGCTGCGTCTGGCATGGGCCTCCTTCTGCTTCTACTCATGGTGGAAAGTGGCAGGCTGCCGGCGGGTACAAGCAGATCACATGGTGAGAGGAAGCAAGCGAGAGAGAGAGAGGGGAAGTACCAGGGCCTTTTTAAACAACCAGCTCTCACGGGAGCTAATAGAGTGAGATTTCACTCATTAATTCCCCCACCTAGGGAGAGCATTAATCCACTCAGGAGGGATCCACCCCTATGACTCAATCAGTTTCCAACACTGCCACATTGGGGATCAGATTTTCACATGAGTTTTGGTTGGGACAACACATCCAAACTCTATCAATAATGGTGACTTTTTTCGTAGGTTCGATGTGGGAAATAAATGTGTTGATATATTAAAATTACTTGCAGCAATGCCTGGGACGGTGTTATTTAAGTGCTAGTTACTGTTATTACAAGTGAAGGCTGAATAATTTAGCTCTACATTCTCCTCCAAATCAATTTTTACTATGCACTGACACACACATGCTCTACTGCTCAGCCACACTGAATGACCTTCAGCATATTAAGAAAAAGGCAAATGCCTCTCTTCTGACAGGCATCCCTAGGTACTCTTCTGCAAAGCACCCTGCCTCAACCACATAACACCTCAACCACTCTCATCTTTCAGGTCTCAGCTCAGGTGCCTCATCCCCTGGGAAGTAATGACTGACCACCCTCCATCCACGTCTACATCTGGTTCCACTTATGTGTATTCTCATACTACCAATGCACCCTAATTGGGCACATTATAATCTCATGTATTTATCTGGACCTCCTATAAGACTATATGCTCCATTAGAGCAAGGGTCTGTGGCAATCACCACTGAATTTCTAGCATACTCCTACATACTCCTTTGTAGGTTGCAGGTAATCAGTAAAAAAATGAATGCATTTTATAGACACATTTCCAAAGACCTTTAAAATGAGAAACAGAGACAGGAAACAGAAAGCTTTAAGATCTAGTTTGAGAAAAGAGAAATACTGATTATAAAAGGATGAGCTTTTCTGCAAATGCTGCCTCTGGATTGAATTGTGAACTTACTGGAAAGGAAATACCTAACAAGCACACACGCACACACACACACACACACACACACACACACACACACACACACACACAGAGAGAGAGAGAGAGAGAGAGAGAGGAGAGAGAGAGAGAGAGAGTTTGGCCTGTGCATTGGCAATTCCCAGCAAAGGGAGAGAACATGGGATCCATTTGGCAGTGCTTCTTTGCCCTGTTACTTATCAGCTAAGTCACTCAAGTGGAATAGAATGAATGAGCCAAGGAAAGGAAATTTTATTCCCAACACTTTCAAAGAGAAATCCCTTTAAAAGGCAACCACAGAAACCTGTGGGAATGAGAGGTTTTCTCAAATGATCGTTCATTCAAAAACTCATTCTTGGTCTGTTTTAAATTTAAATAATCAATGAAAATTGTTGTCATAAAAAGTAAGAGAGATTTTTATGAATATGTCATAAATCTGCCTTCACAGAGTGGTCTTCAATTGGCCAAAAAGAAAACAGTGGAATAAATATATTCACAGCAATGTGTAGTTGAGTTTTCAAAGCTCTGACATATAAAAATAGTTTTATATATGACCCTCTATTATCCAAGTGTGGACGAATGCTGCCCTCCGCTGTGGCCCCTGAAGCAATTCCAGCAGTACTTCCTGGCTGGAGTCCACACCCCTTGCAATACTACTTCACACCTGTGTGGACAGCCCTCTGCTTAGGAACTTACCCCACTTTTCCTTCGAGACTACCTTTTATTCAACCTTCAAGGCACAGCTCCAGAAGAAGCTGTACCTAAAGTTTTCTAGAAATTTCCTGAAATTCCAAGAGCACCCTATGCACACTTCCAAGTATTTCCACATGACCCCTCTCCCTCCTTCTCTCACTTCCTTCCATCCATAAATATTTAGTGAGTGCTCAGTATGTGCTGATAATACAGTAGACACCAAGAATCTGGTGAAGAACATAGTATCAGCCCTGCATTTTCTACTGAGCAAGAAAGACAATTAACTAGAGATGAAGTGTACTGTGTGTAGTAAAGTATCAAAAGCTATGAAAACAGGCAGCCAGGGTCCTAATCTGGTAGAAGAGTAACAAAGTAAAGAAATTACGTGTTTCTCTTTCTCCCATGCCAGTACATAAGCCTTTCACCAGTAGAGACATGGTCTTACCTTCACTGCCAAGCACCATGATGGCCCAGAGTTGGCACTCAAAAGGTTTTCACAGAAACTACAGAACTGAGGTACATATGTTCAGAGAGCTGCTTGATACTGTCGGGTTTAAAAGTGAAAGAGACAGACAGGCAGATGCCAGACTGTGAAAGGTCTCCAATGCTATGCTAAGGAGCTTGGATTACGAAGGTCACTGAAAGGGGGTGTTTCGAAGACAAGTCATTTAAAGACTCTATTTATCAAAAGGGAAGGGAATGGCTTTTTAACTTTAAAACTTTTAGATTATATGGCCAAACATGAGACTTCTTTCTTCTTGCATTCATTCAACACATATTTGCACCAGGCTCTCTTTTAAGTGCCGGGGACACAGCCCTGAATGGGACAGGAAAGGTCTCTGCTCTGTTGGATACACTGGCGTGTCTTAAGAATTCACACATGGAGTGATGTTTAGGATAAAAACTAAAATAACACTCAATTGTAACCAATATTTATCAACTAATACCATGAACATTTGGTTTCCAAAGGAATGGAAACACATTCCCCCTCCCCTTCCTTATACACAGAATTAGCATAAAAACCTGAGATCGACATATTGTGTTTCCAAAGCTGTAAACATACAACTGCTGAGTGAAGGCTGCAAGTACTTTGGCTACAAATACTTTCCTCTGACAGATGCTGAGAACCAACTTAGCCTAAATCTCTGAGACTAAAAGCAGCTAAAAATTAAATTAAACCTGGCTTTAAATATCAAATGATCACCCCCTATCATCACTATCATCAACAAATTTTAAACAGTCAAAGAGTAGCTTGTAATTACTTAGTGTTATCACCAAAGTGCTACCTTGTGTCTTTTAAAATCATATTCTGCTAGGAGGTAGATTATTTTGCTTCAGGCATAAATATTGGAAAAACTAGTTAACACCAACCCCAACTCCCCAACCCCAACCCAAATATCCTCCCCACGCACACCGCCCCCCCCCCACAAGGATTCACATATTCACAAACACCCCCGCCACACATGTACACACATCACTACCTTGGTTTTTTAGATGAGGATCCAGAAAATAAAGCCAAATGTGGTTCTGGGCTTTTCTTTCCAACCTTCATAGTAATGCAGTAACAACTGTAAACAAAAAGAAGTTGAGTTGCCTTGAATGTAGGAGGGGACGTGTACTTCCTTTTGAAGATAATTGTTTAATTTTGTACAGCTAGAGGCAGCTTGGCTTCAGGCATGGAATGAGCCTCTTTGTCCATGCATATGAAGCTGTTACCTGCTCAGCAACTAAAACCTGGAGTGACGGATGCGGATAAGAAGAGGGTTTTCATTGTTTCCTATGTTTGAAAAATCGCAGGAGTAACCAGTCATTTCAAACAAGCATTTTCCCCATTTCTATATGGAAAAACAAAACAAAACAAAAAACAAATAGCTTCTTTTAGGAGCCTGGAAACATGCATTCTGGTTGAAGATTCTTACCAACTACTTACTCAGCTTTAAAAAAAAAAAAGTCAGTTTGCCTCTCTAAATTCAGTTTTTTCACTTGTTAACAGAAGAACAAACAACAGAATTTCAAATTCCCTCCCAGCTCCTAGATTTAGCTCATCTGTGAAAACAGGCTTGGATCAGAAGTGTGCTATTATAGGGAAGGAAAATTAACGAAATGACTGCGGCACTCAGAGACTTTATCTCTAAATATCTTACATCGTATTAATGGGACACTCCTTTTTCCTGAGTTTCCCTACAGTTCTTCTCTCTGCTCTTTTCCTCCTCTCCTCCTTTCTCTTTCTCCTTATTTCTCCTCCTCCTCCTGTTCTAATGGTTGAAATTAATTTTTAGTGAACTGTTACAGAAAATGCAAGTTGGTTGTAAAACTAATTTATTGCAGGGTAGAAGTTAATTCTTTCTTTCTTCTTGAGAGCACAGGATCATACAGAACACAGCTGAGAAACAAGTTGTGCAAAATGACCTAAGTGGTGATAAATGTAAGATCGTTTTTAAGTGGGTCATCTAAACTGGCATCTAATTTTGGCTGATCATAAATCTCTTTCACTTCTGTTTAACAACTTGGTTATCCAGGCTAAAAAGACGCTTGTTAAAATTCATTTGGATTAGTAATGTGGGAATTTTCTATTAACTTTTATTCAATTTTTAAAAATTTTTTCTAAAAAGACTAGCTGTTTAAATACCTTTTTTGGGACTTAAACATTTTCCACATCTGTGAAATGAGAACTTGGGACTCACCTACCTCTTCTAGTTCTTGCACTCTGTGGTCAAGAACAAGAGAGTCACATGAAATGCTTTGTCCTTTCATTTGCGTTAAGGTTTTACTTAACTTTTGAAATAGGCAACTCATGCATTTGGAACAAAATTCCAAAGGTAAAAAAGGCTATTCAGTGAAATAAAAGTCTTGCTACTTTCCCTGTATCTTCATCACACTGTTTCTTGTGGTTTCTTCAAGAGTGACTCTAGGTATTTCTAAGTTAAATGTTGGTTGGTGGGAAGCCAAGTTTTCTTTTGCTCAGTACCAAATATTACAGCGCCATTAGGATAAAAAAAAAAGTATGTATTTTTAAGTTTTTGTCATTTTCCATCTCTCATTACTTCATTTCCTATACTTTCCTCTTCAGCAATGTTTGTATTTATATAACTCATAATAGTTTTTAAGGTATTTCAATACGTTTTATCTCATTTGCTCTAAAACACTGTCTATGAATATGATTTCTAATATTCTACCTTGCAAGGCCGATTATAAATGTCTTGGTTTTACCACATATGTATTTAGATACTGTCAAAATGCCTAATAGGATGATGATAATGGAATGGTTTTATAAAGTGTTTCTGTGACCTATTCCAAAAAATCATGAAAATTGTTTACTGAGAGTTAAGAGTTTGGAGGTGGATCTGAAACTTCATGCATATAATAAGGGTCACATATACTTTAGGGCCAGCATATGTTCCCCTTATCATATGCACTCTGTGGTGGGCTGCTGGGCTTTGCAGAAATGCCTGGAGTTGGGGCATCCTGAGGTCTGTGAATGGCCAGGGAGAGCTCCTGTTTCCAAAGGTCTAGCCCTCCCTTCCCCAGCCCTCTGCAGACTCCACGAGAGTCTAAAGGCTACAATGGACACTATTTTTGGAAACAGAATTAAAAGGTCTAAAGAGACAGCAAATCTTTCCTCTGCACCTACACCCATCAGCAAAACTGCCGGTACTTTCAGAGAGAAGGATACTTATGTCTTTGACTTGGCTTACCAGTTCAGAGGAAAAGGAATAACGTATCTGGAGACTTCTCCCCAGAAATCAAGGAAACAGTGCTTACCACATTCTAACCTAGAGGGCTTCTAGTCACCAAGGAATCACAGTGATGCCTCCCAACAGAAAATTCCAAGACTGGAGGTACTACAGCACATATTCTTGGCCTTGAGCTATTGTCACTTTCAATAAAGTAAGAATCCTTTAAATATTAAAATTACCATCAGTTTTAGCCAGGACATTTTCAGCTTTTCTCTCTCTCTCTCTCTTTTATTTTATTTTTTATTTATTTATTTACTTTTTTTGGTGGCTGACCAGGTTCAGGGATCTGAACCCTTGACCTTGGTGTTATAACACCATGTTCTAACCAAAAGAGCTAACGGGCCAGCCCTATCTTTGACATTTTTAGAAATCACTTAATAAATGTTGGGTACTGCTTGTCTCCAATCAGAGTTTAGGAATGATTAAGACATAATGCTGGCTCTCAGTTAGCTTATATTTTGGTTACAAGAGATACAAGCTCTAAAACGTTTATAATACAAGATAGAATATGAAAAATAACTAGAAAAGGGCAAAGGGCTTTCTTTAAACATATTATAATAATACCATTTATAAATGTGCCCTCATAAATCCTAGAAATGAAAAGGGTTTGAGCTAGAGGTAAAACAGAACATGTTGGTAGGCTGTTCTTACTTTGAAAGGCCCAGAAATGAGCTTTTCTTTCATCCTTATGTTTTACTAACTGTGAGAAGATTACAAACCAACAGAATCTATAATACAAACTAATGCCAGGATACATGAAAGCCAATATATTATATGGTTAAACTTGGTGTAATCTCAGGAAAGAATTATGCAATTGACGGTGAAATCTTATTTATTGCTCTTAGTTGAACAACCGAAAGTTCTTCCTGAATAATTGTTTAACTGGAGTTGTCATTTAGGTAAATCATGAATTTTTAAAAACTGCTTTATAGGCTCTATTAGATAAGAATATGAGTATATAACCTGATCTATCATTTCATATTGGCCACCTCCCAAATAAAATAACACTCTTCATTTTATTGGACAGTTTCCAATACTATTCATGTATTACCAGAATAGAAACTGTTTATTTCTTATATCTGAGAACATATTTGTCTTAAAGAAGATCATAGAAAATAATTTTTATTTGATTCTCCTACATTATGAGAATCATGTATTTTTAATTTTACAATATTATGTAGAGTTAAGATGAATTGACTGGATTGTGCTCATTGGAGTACTCTGTACAGTTCTTCTAAATTCCTGGAGCCAGGATTATTAACCTAACCTGCTCTCAAGCCACTGTTTAAATTGAATATATTTGTCATCCATTTAAGGTGACTTAACTGAGTAAGGATTAATTTTTATCATCACTTGCTATTGAAGGAAATTAAAGTTTATTTCAAAACATCCAGGAAAATTAAATAGCCATCTTGGTTTTATAGTGACCAATTTACAATCTCTTCATAATACATTATATTAAATTCAATAATAGAAAAAGAAAGATACAAAAGGTACTGTCCTTCCTGTCTGATAAAGGATACCCCTCCAGACTATGGCAAATTTTTCATGTGGTCTTATGCCCCAAACCTGGCCCTGTGGGGGTTACTCAGCAGATTAGTGTGTGTTACAAATGTGGCCTGGGTGACAGGTTTGGTCCTTCCTCAGTAGACTTAGTTTCTACACTGGCAGATCATATTTCTTGCTAGATAAGCTTGCCTTTGTCATTAGATGTAAAGGGAAGCAGGTAGAAACAGTGTTAAGTAGATGGAGCTCCCTTCCCACTGCTGAAAACAGTAACTGGTAGTAGTTAATGAGCGTGATGAAGAAGATACTGTCCAAATAGAAAGGAGGAATGAAGGGAAGAAAACAACCTGGCATGATTAATCAATACCCTTAAGGAATTTTATAGAGTACTTGTTGAATATTCCTAGGAGCATAGAGAGATGGAGGGGAATACTTGTCAATTTATATTAAATTTGTAGTATCCTTGTAGACTTCAGCTATCAGAAACAGAGTTGATTCGCAGATTCATATACAAGAAACATTTATCTTGCTCCTACCATGTGCTGAGCCTGTGCTAAATGTTTTCAGAAAAAATCTTTTAATTCAGTCCTTGTTTATACCAAACTTTGGCACTAAATCTGATCCTCAAAAAAGCCTTTGAGAAAACCCTGAGGCAACCTAGGAACTGCTTCCAGAACATCTTTTACAGGAAGAACAGAGCAAGTTTGCAAGGGCAGACTTGACTTATTGTGGTTCATCTGGGGTTAAAATTGTAAAGGCAAGCCTAATAATGGGTTTAAAAGCAGAAAGTTGGGATCTGGATAGACAGAGAACTAGATAGCCCAGTTTCATCTTTAAAGGCAATACTTTTTGTCTTGAAATTTTTCTTATATATACCCCAATGAGAAAAAAAACCCAAACAAGCAAGTATGGTATTAAACCTATGTATTTTTAAAGAGTATACTTATGCATGATCATGAACTATATTGTGCCTCGCTTTCAGCAGTAGTTGCCAAAATTATATGATCTGAATGTAATTTGTCCAAGAAAATCATATGAAGCACATTTTTCGTTGTTAGTATCAACAGAACAAATGAAACAGATGGAAAGCTCTAGTCAGCTCTTTGCTTCATGGGAGAGTAGTTCATCAGCTCTCAGGGGAATTTGTGTTCGACTTCCCCACACAAGACATTCAGCTTCCAACAAACTGGGCTTGCAGATATGTCCCTAGAGACTAATATCAAACATTCCACCACAATTCTATGATGCTTGTTTTAGGTTATTTTTGATTGATGGCCTCAAGTTATGGCTTTAGTTATTTTTAAGATTGTTTGTTGAGTTTTTTTAAAGTAACATTTGAGTGGGGGAAGAAAATAACCTTTGGGTACAAAAAAATAAATAAGTACACACAGATCTGCTCAACCTCAACCTCAGGACCAGGGGGGAAAAAGAAAGAAAAACCTAAAAGTAAACCTATTTACTAGTTATTCTAATGCCTTCATAGTTTTAAAATATGTGGATTTTAAATTTCTCTGATGTATGGGCCGAGCCCGTGGCGCACTCGGGAGGGTGCGGAGCTGGGAGCGCAGCAGCACTCACGCCACAGGTTCGGATCCTATAAAGGGATGGCCGGTGTGCTTGCGGTGCGGCCGGTCACAAAAAAGACAAAAAGAAAAATAATAATAATAATAATAAATTTTAGAACTTGTATTTATCCCATCTGTCCTAGTTTATTAACTTGGAAGATTTATCTTTTTCATACATCTCCTTTAATTCCCCTAAATTTTGTCAAATTCAGTCATTGACTACTGTTGAGCTAGGGCTGGGTCTGGAGCTCACAGACCCCTCAAGCCCATTCACAGACTGGATCACAAACCCTTCATATGTCAGGCTGGGTCACCAGACCCCTCTCACACAAGTCTATGAGGTAGCTAACTGGCAAACAGGTCCTTGGAAGCTGTAGGTTGGAAAGCATGGCTGCGCAGAGTGGTAGACACCTGAGGCAGATGCCAGTCAATGTGGCGGCACAGCACATGCACTAACTCCACACACACACACACAATTTATTTACTGAACCACCCCCAACTGGCCCCAAGGCAAGGGGATCTGATTAAATTATACTATTTTCCCAACAATACACCCTTTCAGGGTCCCTCACCATACAATCTACGCATTCAGATTCTTCTGCAATGTTCCCTTAGCGAGGATAGACAACCCTTACATTCACATATTACACATTCCATCCCAATCCCCAAAGTCTTTAGCTCGTTGCAGCACCAACTCAAAAGTCCAAAGTCCAAAGTCTCATCTGAGACCAAAAGCAAAAGTACTTCCAGCCATGAACCCGTAAAGAGTCAAAAACAAGTTTATCTATTTCCAAGATACAGTGAGACAGACATTGGGTACACATTCCCATTCCAGAAAGGAGGAATGGAAAGGAAAAACAGACCCATGAGCAAATCCAAAACCCAAACAGGGCAAATGTTAAGCACACTGGGGCACCTGGACCCCTAAAGCATTGGGCAACCTCACTCCTACAGCTCCGGCAAGTGCAGCCTATTGAGCTGTCTTGGTGCCTACAGCTTTTCCAAGCTAGCGCTGCACATTGCCAGCAGCCCCACAGTTCTGGGCTCCTGGTGGCAGTCCCACCGTCCTGGCTCCACTAGACATTTCTTCAGTGGGGATTCTCTGGGGGCTCTGACCCCACTTTTCTGCTCCAAATTGCTCCATAGATGACCTCTGCAGCGGTTCCACCCCTGCAGTAGGTCTCCACCTGAGTCCCCCAGCTTTTTCATACATCTTCCAAAATCTAGGTGGAGGCTGTCATGCCTCCGCTGCTCTCACATACTGCCAGCCTACAAACTTAACACAACGTGAAGGCCACCAAGGTTTTTAGCTTTTGCTCTTCAGAGGTGCCGAGGCAGGATTGCTCCAGCCAGAGTGGCTGGGATAAAGGGAGCAGTTTGCCGAGGGCAGCAATGCCCCAGGTCTGTCCTCCGGGACAGCTCAGTCCTCTTAGGCCTCGGGGTCTGTGATGTGTGAGGCACCCATCCAGACTTCTCAAGTGCCTTTAGGGATTTTTTCCCATTGTCCTGCTTCTTAGCATCTAGCTGCCTCACTGCCAAGATAATGTCTTTAGCAAACAGTTTATCTGCTTCACTCTTGCATTTTTCTCTTGCTCTCCGCTTTTTACCTCATGGCCAGGCTGAAAATTTTCCAAATCTTTATGCTCTGCTTCCCTTTTACATTCTGGCTTTTGAATTACTTTAATCAGCTTGGCTTACACCAGCTACTCACTCAGTCTCAGGCAGTTTTGTAGTGTTCGCCCACACTTCAAACAGCTGCATTTTTCCAGTCCATCGAGGAGTGGCTGCCCTGCCCCTGTGCATATCTGCTGCTCTCCTGTAAGTGCTGCCACTGAGACAGGCACTTAGTAAAGGAGACTAACTTTTCCACCTTTTCACCTGGTGAAAACATGCTTGAAATTCTGCAGGGGCACCCATCCTCGGGTCTTTTGCCCATCTGCATGTGGCACTCTTTTCTCAGATTTATACAGCACTCAGCTGGCCATTGGGTTTAAGTGGCACCCTCTGAGCCTTTTGTCTTCAGACAAATGCAACATGCATTTACTACATCATCTCTAGAGCACGCTACACCATCCACCCCTCACTCTCATAGTTGTAGCAGCCAGGGGCTCTCCCTGTTTCTGCTGCTTTACTGTCTCAATTTCTCGTGCACAACAGGTCATGCCTAGAGACACACAGTTTACTCCAACTCACCACTGGGTTGGTTGTCTTCCCTGGTGTGAGAGGCAGCAATGGCCAGTCTCTGTACATCATCCTCCAGGACTTTTAACTGTGTTTCTAACAACTTTGCTTTCTGCTGCAAATCTCAATCAGTTTGCAGCATAGTGAGCAGTAGCCAGTCTCTGGTCAGCAGAAAAGTGGCCACTGGTCACCACATGCTCAAGGATAGCCATATCTCCTCCCCTTCTCAAGGGGGTGTCCATTGTAGTACCTGATCTATGCTGCCTTTCAGTATAGCATGCAGCAACCAGATCCCAGTCAATAGGAAGGTGGCCATAGGGCACAGCATATTCACAAGTAGCCATATTTCCCCCTTCTTCCAAGGGCTTTCAGCTCCTGTACCTGCTCAGAATCCTGTCACAGACTATGCCAATTGCAAAGCTGGGCTGATGTTGGAATCCTGCCAGTGTCACCAGTTGTCAGGCTCTTTTACCTGTGCATAATCCTGCCAACTGGGCCAATTGTCAAGCTAGGGCTGAGTCTGGAGCTCACCAACCTCTCAAGCCCATTGTCCAGACTGGGTCACAAACCCTTCACACACCAGGCTGGGTCCCCAGACCCCTCACATGCCAGGCTGGGACACCAGACCCCCCCTTACATGCAGGTCTATGAGCTAGGTAACAAGCAAACAGGTCCTTGGAAGCCATAGGTTGGAAAGCATGGCTCCGTGGAGCAGCAGATGCCTGAGGCAGATGCCAGCCAAGGTGGCAGCACTATGCATGCACACTAACTCCACACACACACACACACACACACACACACACACACACACACACACAATTTGTTTACTGAACCACTCCCAACTGGTCCCAAGGCAAGGGGACCTGATTAAATTATTCTATTTTCCCAACAATTACACCAACATCATGTTAGTTAACATCATAGACCCCAGTAGAGAATGACCTTGCAATCCTGGTAAAGGTATGGCAATCTCCAAAGTCGTGCACAGGCCCAGAAAGGCTGGTGCACCTTACAACAGAGAATTGAAGTATCTAATTAAACAGTTCAAAAATGGTTTAGTGGAAGTTCATTGGTGCCTCAAGTTTAGAGAAAAACCCTTTCGTAATGTCAACAGATTAACCGCCTCCTTCTGCTGTTTCTTGGATATCATCCTTAGCTGGTATTCAAGGGGCACGTGAGTTGTCTTCTTCAGCCACCCTCGCAGACTCCCTGCCATGCCTTTAGGCTTCTTCTTCTTTCCCTAACCTTTACTCTCAATCCTTTCATGTATTTACCACACGTATGAGGGTATTTCTAAAAGTTTGTGGAAAAAATAGAATTAAAAGATAATATGAATCTTTCCATGAATTTTGAAGTACCCTTGTATTTTGGATATAAATTAATTCACTATTTGAGTGAACATATAACATGCAAATTCTTAACTCTTTTATACTTGAGCCTTTCTCCTTTATCCTATTGATAGAATCCTCTTTGTATATGTGTTTTCATTAGCACATGTCCTGGACTCCAAGTTCTTCAAGAACAGGAAGTTTCTCATGTATTCATTCATTCAATCATAAAGCATTTACTAACATCCTATGTCTCCTGAGATGCACAGATGGAGCTAACAATCCAGTGAGAGAGACACACATAGGACAAAATATCCATTACAAAATGTAGCAAGAGAAAGATAGACATAAGTATGAACTAATCAGAGAAACTCCTTTCTCCTGAGAGAGATGAGAAAGCTACAGAGAGAATTTTAACTGGACCTTAACTGATGAGGAGGCTCATCAGGTTGGACAAGGTAGATGGGCTACGTGGAGAAGTGCATTAGTGACAGAAGAAAAGACGTGTGAAGGTTCAGGTAAAAGGACATTGTGTGTTTGAAGAACAGAGAGTCATTGGTGGAAGTCATTGGCTAAAGCCTAGGGAGGCGATGTGCGTGCTGGAGAAAACAAGGGCTGGGGAAAGGCTGGAAATAGTGAGAAAAGTAGAGCAGAGAAGGGAGTAAAAGCATCTCTATGCTAAATAATTGAGTTTAGATTTTATTTTATAGTCAAAAAAAGAGCTGCTTGAAGTTTTTCATCAGGGCAAGAAGGTAATCAGTTGAGTCTAAGAAAGAGTTTTCTTGAGCACTGTGGAGGATGTTCTGGAACTGCCTGGGGAAATTGAGCTTATTATTACAGAACAAAGCCATGTAATAGAAGTGTGTTTGGTTCCACTCAACAGAGTAAGAAATCTTTAATAATATCCTCAGTTCGATGTAAGCCACTATGCTCCTATCAGAGATATGAGAAAGGACTAAGCTAAGATTTAAAGGATATTTCTTAGGTGGAATCAATAGGATGTGGTACCCAATAAGCATGTGTAGGGAGTGCAGGGAGGGGAAGAGAGTGAGGGCAACATTTACCTTAGGAGACTGGGTATATCGTAGAACTATGTACTGTACATGGTTTCTATAACCATTTATAGAGGATAGTGCATTAAATCTGCTCAATGAAGCTTCAAAAATGCTGTAGACTGCCCATCAGCCACCTGTCGGCCCTTAGAGCAATGACTCAAAGTAAAATCCTAAAGAAGAAAATAGCCACAGGTAAATCCAGTTAAATCCAGAATCAAATTAAGATTGTTAATCCAGTTGCGTTCTCCATCCAAGTCCTGTGTATCAATCAGACAGGTTTCAAAGACTTCAACATTTTGCCTAACATTTCCCCCGAGCATTTTAATATTCCTAACACCATTTAGATTTAAATTCTTTCAAGGTTTTCCGTAAAGAAAAGTGGAAACAAATCTATTTTACCGAATTGATGAAAGATCTGAATGGACAATTGGGATAGTTGTGTAGCATTCTCAGATGAGCATAGATGTATTTATGCAGGTAAAGCTTCTTTCAATGTCCAGATGAAAATTAAGCCAGAACACCCACCAAGCTTTAAATTAAAGAACAGTGCACTTTTACATATGTACTAAAGTAATGGTTATGAAATTGTTTGCATCTACTTAGTAAAACATACCATTCATTAAAGATTGAAATAAAAGATTGTATTAACGTTTGAAGTAATCTTAAATAGCCTTTACTATATATCCTTTATTTTAAGACACATAATGTGATTATTTTATATATTACCTATTTCCATAGGGAACAAAAAAAAGCTAAAATCATATTAATGCCGTAGCTTATAGTTGGTATTTAGAATAAAAGATACATGGTAATTCAACTCCCTCAAGTTACGCACAAAGAAATAAAATTTCTCAAAAACACATCAACATAGAGCCATTATTGGAAACCAAAAGGCCAAATTTATATCCCAGTGCATTTTGACTCCACCATAAGAAAGTACAACTCCTCTTCCACTCTTTTTTTTTTTTTTTTTAAAGATGACCAGTAAGGGGATAACCCTTGAATTGGTGTTGTCAGCACCACGCTCTCCCAAGTGAGCCACGGGCCAGCCCTATCCACTCATTTTTTAAAAAAATCTTTAATAAGTAAAACATTGCAATACAGAAAAGAATACTTTTAATATATATGCCAAGTAAAAGAAATAACAATTTGGCTTAAGAAAACACACATGCTGTATATACTCAAAGCCCTCTGTGCAACGTCCCATCCTCTTTTTAACTCCAGAAATTAGATAATCTTAAATTGAATCCTGAATTTTGTATTTATTATCACCATACTTTAAAAATAACTTTAACATAGTTATAATTCCTAATAATCAACTTTGGCTGTTTTTGAACTTTACGTAAATGACATCCTCTTGTATTTACTCTTTTTCAACTTGCTTGTTTCACTCAATATTGTAAAGTTCTTTACAGAGAAGGGTACCTGCAAGTAGTCTGTTTTTATTGCCATATGACGATATATTGTATGACCATACATTTATTTATTTACCCATTTTTCCTTTGATGGACATTCAGACTGCTTCTTGACATGGCAAGTATAAACTATGCTGCTATGAGCATTATACATGACCCTTGCAAGATTTTCTCAAAGTTTATGCACTTACGGGTAAAATTGCTAAGTCATATGAAAGGTATCAAATGTTCAACTTTACAATGTAATGAAAAATTATTATTCAGAGTGGTTTTATCTATCCATCTTGCCTTCTCATTTTCAGTGTGTGATGGTTTCTGTTACCTTTATCCTCATCAATATCTGATATTGTCAGAATTGTTTATGGTTTGTTTTTTTTTTTTACCTTGTGGGTATAAATGAATTTTGTTATGCTTTGCTGAATTTATATGGTTACAGCACTTCTATTTTTAAGAAACTCTGTTTGTACGTATTCATATCTCCATACTTAAATGACAGACTTCATAAAAATGAGAACTGAAGTTTTTTTAATTGTACATACTTATGGGGTATAATTTGATGTTTCAATACACATGTACATTATATAAAGATGCGTTGGAGTAGTTAGTGTATTGATCACCTTATGTATTTATCATTTCTTTGTGGTGAGAACATTCAAAAGCCTCTCTTCTAGCTATTCTATAATATACAATACATTTCTGTTAACCATGTCACCCTAGTGCGCAATAGAACACCAGCATGAGAACTGAATTTCTTAGTGTATTTTTTCCAGCCAAGATGAGACTAAACTTTCAGTTTGGTCTCTTATCTCAAATTATATTTTCTATTACTAAGGTAGGAGTTAAACCAGGAGAATCTAGACTTCTTGAGGGCAAGGAGTTCAAATATCACTGAGTAAACAGTAACTGTTAACCTGAACTAAAGCCTGCTCATACTGTACCGTCCACTATAAATGTACAATAACAAGGTTTTGAGATATTAGTCTAACTCTGTTCCCACCTTACCCAACTCCCTGATGTTGTTTTTACAAAATAGAATAGAATAATTAAGAAGTGACTTTCTTCTTTTAAACACTGAAAAAATATGGTCCATTTTGTTAAGAATTTTCAATGGAGCAAGGCCAATCATGGTTAGGATGGGGTTGGGCAAAGGACCACCTGGCCTTATATTTATATTTAGATTTCTGACCTGATCACCAGAGGAGATAGAGGTATTGTAATGTTGTGTTTAAAGTGTTGTTTAAAATAAACATTTGAAGTATTACCAATTTTGTCATCCCTTTTGTTGTTTCTTCATTTTATAATATACTAAAAGCTGCACAAAATGGAAGTACCCTGGGAATTCCCAGCCTCTGAGAGGCCGTGTTTCATGGTGTGATTATATACGTCTAAAACTAAGCAAATATAGATAATAAAAATGACATTTTCCATTTTAACTGATGAAAGCTAAAGGTGCATACCTGATTTCACTATTGGGAGATAAACACATAATCACTGTAATGTGAGTAAAACTATTACTTTAAAACCTTTAAAGGGAATCGGATCTATTTTCCTACTGTTTCTGAGTCCTCAGTAACCCTCCAAGTGTGTTTGTATTCACTAGGAAGGGACATTTCTGTGGAATTAATCAAATAGAGAATTCAATGTTACTTGCAAATAACTTTGGCCATGTTCCATTGGGAACTTTCTAGTCTGAAATTTCATCTATCCTGGGAAAAGACCCACATGTTCCAAATCATCAGTCCTTTCTCTACTTACTGGTGAAGACAATATAGCAAAAGTGCTATACACAGAATTAGTAACAATGTATATTCACCAAGGCACTCTGCTGGGAACTTTATGCCTGAAATAAGAGAAGGCAAAATGTGTGATAATAACAGTTCAAATGTAGTAAATGCAAACCAGCATCAAAGATGCAGTAAGGGCCGACCCCGTGGCTCACTCAGCTGAGTGCGGCGCTGGGAGCGTGGGTTCGGATCCTATATAGGGATGGCCGGTGAGCTCACTGGCTGAGCGTGGTGCGGGTGACACCAAGCCAAGTGTTGTGATTCCCTTACCGGTCACCAAAAAAAAAAAAAAAAAAAAGATGCAGTAAAAAGCATTGTAATAATTAACTGGTCTTCTGATTTTGCTAAAATTAAAAAAAAAAAATTCTAGGCAGGAGAATTAGAAAATATTCACAGTTCCTGATATATTTCAGTAAACCCAAAGATGACAAACCCCATTTTCTAAGGAAGATCAGTGCTCCTGCTTTTGTTAACAATGAAAAATTGTTCAGGAAAAATAAGTTCTAGTGGTGCACAGCAGTGCCAGGCATCTCTAATTTACAATAATTTATTGTATGCTCTCAAATGGATAGAAGAGAGGAGCTCAAATGTTCTCATCACAAAGAAATCATAAATTTATAAATTAAAATTATAAATTATAATTATTTTTGATGATGAATATGCTAATTACACTGATTTGATCATCACACATGGTATACATGTATTGAAATATAACTCTGTAAACCATAAGTATGTACAATGTTTCATTGAAAAAATAATTCCTTAAAAAAAACCCTTTCGGTAGGTATATGTTTTGTTCCTTAATGGTTTTCCTAAATTCACAAAATCATCAGAATACTTATCCTGTCCTTGGCTTTATTAGTTTTTCAGTCTATAAGGTGCTGCTGCCATTATTCATGCTCTGTACACACTAGTTTAGCTGTAAAGCCTGAAGAAGCCTATAGTTGTTTTCTACCATTAGTGGTTTTACATCTGGGCAATTGCTCAGCAGTAGACACAAGGACCTAGCATTTGAACTGAATTCTGCCTGCTGAGGAGTTTTATTAGGTCAGCCTGGTGTGGGACATTTATATGGAGATGTCAAGGAGCCTAAAACTAACAAAAAACAGAGATTTTGGAGTAATCAGAATTATTTGGGATGGTTGAAGCCACAGGTAAAGAAAGAGTGTACGGTACAGGAAGACCTTAGAAAATGACAATGTACTTGATTATTAATGTCTATTTAAGTTTGGGTAAAAAAGATTGTTGTTCTGTCCATCAAACTCTGCCTCTGGAATTCTCCAGCAAGATAGTAAGTGAGGATCAGACAGTAAAAGCCCTAGCGACAGTTCATAGTTAGATCCTTAAGATGAAACCATCCTATTTCAACACATATCATATTCTTATTGAATTCCACATTGGCTCATGATGAAGACCAGACGTTTTTCACAGTCTGGCTGCTGGCTTGATGCATTTTTTTAAGCAAAACACACAAGAACTGCCATCGTGAATACAAGCATAATTTCCTAAATTGGATTTTTGCTTAAGAAAATGTAAGTTACTTCAACTGCTTGATTCACATTGTACTGAGGCTTTATCATCTAATAACAAAAATTTTGCTTTTCTGTACATGAATCATTTGCTTATTCACAGGACCAAACCAAAATGACAACTGCTCAGTTTGATTGTCAGTACTGCACAGCATCTCTTCTTGGGAAGAAGTATGTACTAAAGGATGACAATCCATACTGTGTTTCGTGTTATAATCATATCTTTTCTAACTATTGCGAGAAGTGCAAAGAACCAATTGAATCAGATTCCAAGGTAGGTCTCACCTCAATTCACAGAATTCGTGCAAATGAGCAGCAGATAAATGACTTTTAACACTCTTTCTCTCTGACTGGATATAAGGATCTTAAAAGTTACCAGCAATCACGTTTCAGCCACTATGCTTAGCACTATGAAATGTAACATGTGCTTTAACCCTCTCGTGATCTAATAAGGTGGTTTAGGATGCTAAAAATTAAAGAGATTAAGCTATTTGCCCAAAATTACACAGCTAAAATATCGAGTTATTTCTGGAATGACAATGGTATAAATAAATACATAAATATTTGAGGATGTAAAGATTCAAAATCTGTGTTTTCTGACTTAAAAATCAGCCCAATTTTCACTGAACCCCATTACGCCCTGATACCTCTCACACATACCACCCCTTCCTCCTACAATGATTCTTTTTTCTTTCTTTCTTTCTTTCTTTTTCTTCCTTCCTTCCTTCCTTCCTTCTTTCCTTTCTTTTTCTTTCTTTCTTTTTTTGCTTTACTTAGGTTTTTGCGGTTTTTAAAAAATTTATTTTGTTAAGTCTCAAAGAGTAATAGGATATTGCAAACTAAAAATAAAACGTCATTTCATGAAAAACCTGTTTTGCAGTTTATAACAGGAAGGTAGAGAAAATTTGAAGAAATAGTGGAGAGTCAGTTTCTTTTCCAGGGACCTTTAGTGACCCACCAAGAAAGCCCCAGGCTTGAGATTGTAATCACCCCAGAGAGTCTCTTCTCTATGGGTAACAGTATCAATAACAACTTTCCCTCAAGCTACTAGCACAGCCTATTGGCACTAGAGTCCCAAGAGTGTTCAGTTTTGTCTTATTAAATGGCCTGTTTTGTCACAAACACATTTAATTAACTTTTATTTACTATCTTGAAGGATCTTTGTTACAAAGACCGGCACTGGCATGAAGGATGCTTCAAGTGCACCAAATGTAATCACTCTTTGGTGGAAAAGCCTTTTGCTGCCAAGGATGAGCGCCTGCTGTGCACGGAGTGCTATTCTAACGAGTGCTCCTCTAAGTGCTTCCACTGCAAGAGGACCATCATGCCTGGTAAGATCTCAAGGGAGCTCTGCTCTCCAAAGGGCTGCAGTCCTTCTCACTAAGTGCCAGCAGCTCACAAAACCCAGGTTTTGAAAACGACATCTTTCTTGCTCTCTCTTGATCTCATTTAGTGTGCTTTAGAAAAAAACAAATTGTTCACTCATCATTACTGAGGGGACGGGGGGGGGGGGGGGGTGCTGGCCGGTAAGGGGATACGAACCGTTGACCTTAGTGTTACAACACTACGCTCTAACCAACTGAGCTAAGCAGCCAGCCCAAGTTCATTATTTTTGAACAGGTAAATTACAATGTTCTGTGTATTTTTATAAAGTCTAATTCACAGAAACATTTTGAACCTGAATCTGAACCACAGAATAAACAGAAAATTTATACCAATAACACTACCTTAAATGCCCGGTCCTAGGCATAACTGATGACATCAGAAAGAATGACGCATCGTAGGAGATTGGGCCATCATTTTGTAGCTCCACGCAAACTGGTTTGAGGGTCAGTTATCATTATTCTCTCATAGAGAAAATGAAGGTCCATATAAATCATTCTACTTTTGGCAAGCACTCATTCTTATAACAGATGATCCCAACTTACTATGGTTCGACTCTGACGGTGTGAAAGTGACTCACAGTCAGTAGAAACTACTTCAAGTAGCCAAGCAACCATTCTGTTTTTCACTTTTAGCACAGTATTCAATGAAATATATATGTGATATTCAACACTTCACTATAAAATAGGCTTTGTGTTAGATGATTTACCCACCTGTAGGCTAATGTAAGTGTTCTGAGCATATTTAAGGTAGTCCAGGCTAAGTGATGATGTTTGGTAGGTTAGGTGTATTAAATGCATTTTAACTCAACAATATTTTCAGCTTATAATGGATTTATCAGGATGTAACCTCACTGTAAGTTGAGGAGCATCTGTATTTTGATCCTCTTCTCAATCCCTGTGAACAGCAGCATGGAAACATGATTCTCTCTCTCTCTCTCTCTCTCTCTCTCTCTCATTTTCTTATTATGGATTCAAAGAATTCCTAAGGGGCTATAACTGCACAACATAAATCTCAGGAGCTGCCCAGGCATTCCTAATCTCCCCGTAATGATTATTATAGCCCAATTTATCTAAAGCACATGCAGCCATTTGGAGTCTCCACTTAAAGTACTTTGCCATCTCCAAATTGTAGCTTATGCAGAGTATGAGGTTTCAGTGACAGAGTGATTTGCTGTTATCACAGCTGAACTCCAGTAACCTTTTCTTCCCCAGATGAATGTTTCTGAAACTGACAAAATGCTATTTTTCTAAAGAAAAAAAAAAAAGAAAAAAAATTAGTTTATCACCTTAACTTGAAAATATATGTATTTTAATTTGATCTATATTTGCTTAAATAAAATAAGATTACGCTTGACTTCTACTAACACGTTCTTACTTTTGGAGTACAGGTTCTCGCAAAATGGAATTTAAGGGAAACTACTGGCATGAAACCTGCTTCGTGTGTGAGCATTGCCGACAACCAATAGGAGCAAAGCCTCTGATCTCCAAAGACAGTGGCAATTATTGTGTGCCATGTTTTGAGAAGGAGTTTGCTCCTTACTGTAACTTCTGTAAGAAGGTAATTATCTAAAGGGGGTGAAGCTCGTGGAGCCTTTCAGACGGCTGCTTTTTAGCTGAGCCCTATATTTGGAATTAACTGATACTATCGTGTTATGTCTGTTTTGAACTCCAACATGTCCAGAACCTCTAGCCGTCACAGTAGGAGTAGCAATCTATTTCCTCAGCCATATAATTCCACCCAGAACATGAATTTAGTATTCCATACAACTGAAGCAATTTGATAGTCCAGTTCCATTCACTGCCTTTATACAGATTTCATGCATTCTGGGAGAGGTCCCTCTTTGAATGCAGAGTTTTTCTTAGAAAATAACTTTTGTTCTATTCAGTGTTAACCATTTCAGAGAAATAAGAATTTGCCTCAGAGTGACTAAGGGAACCGATTTAAACAAGATGTTTAACTCCTCACATTATGTCCCATCAACACAAATGCGCTTTTGGCTGGAAGCTTCTGTATTTCCTATGAGTAGATCAGTAGGTTCAAAAGAGTGACAAGATCATGAGGGAAATTCAGTAGACATAAGGACAGAAAGACGACTAAGAGCTGCAAGTTCCTTCACTTCCAGTTCTGGGATATCATCTAGGGTCTTCTGACTTGGTTTCCCAATCAAAACACATTTTTTAATAGGAAAACAGCCATTTTTTTGAATAAAGTTTGTCCAATTCTTTTTCGTCCTCTAAGCTTTTATGTGAAAAAGGGGCTCATATCTATCACCTTGACGAAGCCTGTCTGTCTTCCATAAAATATATATTGATGTTCTCGAAGAAATTTTTAACCTGTGAGACATCATAAAATTAAAATGACACTATAAATTGTGATGAGAAAGCTGAATCATGAAAACACATTGGATAAGTATGGTGGTTTCTAAACATTTTTGATCTATGGGCAACTTTGGAGATCTCTTAAGAACATTTGTGTGTTTGCATCTGGACAGCTGGAAGTCTATCACATTCTACCGATGCATAAACACACATGCACACACGTGCACATATACAGTTATTTTCTACATGTATTAACTATATACCATTTAAGGGGGCATCAATACACTTTGCTAAGTTATAATTATTAAGTTACACTATAATGAAGGCTGTTAATTACAACTGATAGTAACATAACATGAAATCATCTTATACCCAGAGACCTCCATTACTCTACCAGGTACTGACTTAGAAAATGACTTTACAAGCAGTAGTCAGACCCTATGACCCTGTGACATATACAGCTCCAAAGAATTACCAGAATCAATGACATGCATTTAAAAACAGATGCTAGAAATAAAATTGGTAGATTTATCTCACTATTTTGAGAGACAACTAAGTTGGCCAATTTTAGGCTTCATTTCATAAAGACTTTGAATAAAATAATGAGACTTCTGAATTATCTTAAAATCATTTATTGGACACAATATAAAGTTTCTTTTAATGCTATGAAGATTCAAGAGGGTAACTTCTTTAGTACATCAGTGCTGAGCAGTATCTGAGCCAAAGCACTGCTATTTCCCAGGTTACAGGAACCTGTGACTGTATTTAGGATATTATTTGAAGTCATCAAAAATTTATGAAATGTTTACATGGGGTAGTAGACAGATCATCATATGCCAGATTATTTTCTATTTAATTTTTAAAGCCACAAATTCTTAAAGGAAAACTGGATATAAATGCTTTTGATCTGGATAATCCAAGCTAAAGAAAAAAATTTTTTCAACCCAAACCAAAAAAAAGAAAAGCAAAAACTAGTTGACAACCAGGACCTTAGAATTTTTCCATAGATTTAATTTTGTTACACTAAAATTTATTTTCTACTAAAGAGCAAGTGACCTCAAACTGCCAAGTGCTTTGAATTCAAACTCCTCAGGGTTCAAATAGAGTTAAATGTATTCTTCGATTCTTCCTCTGTCATCTGCTAAGCGCAAAATCATTATTACCTCCACTTTGCCAGAGAAGAAACTTGGTCTAAATGCTGGGATCAATGGACGGCAAAAAACCCAGCTTAGATATTAGACTTTATCTTAGCCTACCTATCTCTTCAAAGGAGTATAATCACAAGCAAACTATTTTTAATGTCCCAGAGTTTCTGCTCCCTGATTAAACTGTCTTTGGTGTATGCATCAAGTTTTATTTTTCAAGTTTCAAATCTTTTAAGCATTGCGCTAATCATTTGACCAAACAAATCAAAGGAATCATGAATTCTGCTATGCGTGCTGTAAGGCATTTGAAGTCAGTAAGGGGTATTTTAAATTGCTTTACTTCATGCACATCATTATGCTTCCCATTTACTTATTCAGAATAGTACAATTCTTTCATCTAGGAAAAATAACTTTTATGTCAAATATCTTTAATTTCTAAGATATTTGTTGTAGAATTAAAAATATCTTTAGAATAATTTTTTCTAAAGCCTATATCATAGACAATATTTTTGAGTTTGTCAACAATAAAATGACTTAAAACAGTCTCTATATTTTCTATGTCTAGTAAATTTGAACACAAAGATTACAGGAACCATCTCAGATATCATGTTGTTTCTGTCATTATAAGACATTTACAAGAACATATCCAAGGTTCCTCAGCAACTCCATGAGCCCAATAACCATGGATTTGAAAGTTAATGCAACTTAAAAATAGTTGCACAAAACAAGTTGCCCAATATTTATCCATCTTATTCTAAAGAAAGATTTCTTAGCCTTTTTAAAAGTAGAATCCATGGATTAAACTGGTTCAGAAAAAATGTCTTATGGAGAAGTAATAGCATCTCTGGAAAAACCCTACCAATGTTCATTACTTTGATTCTTGAAGCTCACAGCACTCCATTTGTGCTAGGTACAATATTGGAATTGCTTTCCGAAGATTTTTTTTTTTCCTTTGGTGTTTATTCATTCATTTAACAAGGACTTACCAACTGCTTATCCATGCAAAGTACCTTGACCTAATATTATATTCACAGTTAAGCACACAGGTTGTGGAGTTTTCAATGCATGGCCAGCTCTCTCTGGCCATGACAAGTAACTTAACCACCCTAACCCTCACCTTTAAAGGGGGATAGTAGTCTCTACCATGTAGGGGCGTTGAGAATATTCAGAAGGGGTTATCCCTTTCCACAATGCTGAGGACTGAAAAAACACTTAAGAAATGTTAGCATTATTAGCAAATGATGGTGCTTACCAATTCCATTGAGGATTGCTCCTGCCGGGTATACTTAGACCTGGTGTGAAGCTTCAGGATAACCTAGAGTTTTTCAGCATCCTGGAAGGTTATATATGAATATAAGAACATAGTATAGAAAATATAACAGCTCTAATGGCAGATCTTTGAAAACCAAAATAAGAAAAGTCAGAGAACAATGAGGAAGTGAATCAAGAACTGCTTTTCTTTTTTTTCTTCATCTTCCTGAATCCAACATGGCCCTACCTCTTCTCTGCTCCATTGTAGGAGAAAATTTAGAACAATTTTTCATTTCTTGTCAGTTCTATTTAATCCCTATTGCCTTTGACTTCTCATATTGATTTATTTTTTTTAAATCACAGAAGTTTTTAAGGAAAAAGACAACCTAACACAAGGTAATAGGCCCAGTGCACCAGTGCACCTGTCGTGGACACAGAAGAGAATCGTGAAATGGTCTGAACTGTAATGTCTCCCACAGTCATTGCTTTTTTTGTGATCTTTGGCAGGTGATAACTTCAGGTGGGATAACATTTCATGACCAGCTGTGGCATAAAGAGTGTTTTCTGTGTAGTGGCTGTAGGAAAGAGCTCTGTGAAGAAGAGTTTATGTCCAGAGATGATTATCCGTTCTGCTTGGACTGCTACAACCATCTTTGTGCCAAAAAGTGTGCAGCCTGTACCAAACCCATTACCGGTAAGTTCTTCAGCTCAATATGGTCCTACCATGAGACAGTTATGATTATGTAAAATGCTATCTAATTAATTTAGGAAATGCAAGTAAAAACTGGACATCTTTCATTTATGTTTTCTTTTGAGATAACACAAGTGGGTGCCCATATATAAGCATAAATATTACATAGATCCTTCATGGAAAGTACAGAGTATAATTTGAGTGGCAATACTGTGTAAAGAGTAATTAAATACTAAACCAAACAGCACTGATGCTAAGCAAAGTAACAGTTAAGGAAAGAAGAGAATAAGATGAGCTGAAGGGTAAGAGACAACCTTAACAAGGAGACCTGATCTGAGCCTCATTAAGTATTTGAGGGGGAGGAAGGAGTACTAATAAGTCAGAATTCTGCTTGATTCCAAATAAGGGCCAAGCAGACTTAATATACGAAAGGTTTTAATTAAATGCAAGTATTGTATAGAACATTTGAAGCTGTAATAATTAGGGCAGCACAGGTCAGGAATTAATCAAGCTTTATTTTAAGACACTTCTAACAAATATATTATTCTCTTTTCTCTCTATTCACTTGCAATGGGTTTTTAATTATGAATAGGTGAAAGAAAACAAGATACCATTTTACTGAAGAGACAAAACATATGTGACATAATTTGAGAATAAAATAAATGATAAATCAATTCATGTTAAATAGGTTTTCAAGATACACACACACACACACACACACACACACACACATACACACACACACGTATTTTCCCCAGAGATACTTCTAAAATGCTAATCCTATAATAAAAGAACTGAAGCTAGCATGACACTTGAGAAAACCAGCAGCTATTCTTTTCTGGCAATTTATAGTCACTTAATAATATGGCAGAACTGTATTTCTATTCTCCATTTGTAGTATTTTCACATCATATTGCATTTTTTAGTTGTTTATGTAACATAGAATTAAAGATTTTTTTCTCTTTCCTTCTCCTCGTTCTTCAAATACATAACAAAATAAAAGTTGCATCTTCATACATCTTCCAACCGAAAGAAAGAGTTTGCCTGCAAACCCCAACTTGGCAGGCTTTCACTGACTTGCAAGAGGAGGAAGGGAGTCACCTGGACAAACAGCATGTTTTTCGGAATTTCACACTGGCCCATGGGCTACATCTGGCCAGCAGGCAGGTTATGTTTAGCCTGAACATGTTTGGAAACAACTAATATGAAATCCTCCTCTGCAGCCAAAAGTCGATGAAGAGCCTGCCAGAGTGCACAGGCTGCCTTCACATTCCCCAGAGGGGTCACTGTCATATGGAGATGAGCAGCTGCCCTATTGCATGGGGCATGCCCTCTTGTCCTTTACACTCTGTCTCCATCACTCAGCAATGTCACCTCCTCAGCCCTTGCAAGGACTCGCATTAGCAATCCCAGACCGCTGGGTTCCAGAGCCCGTGCTGTAAACCACTCTGCTCTCCTGCCTTCTACAGCTTTGGCAACTTCTACAGCCAAGAGAACAAAACACCGTCTCCACCAATTTTAGTTAGAAAATGGAACTTCCAGAAATGCAACAGTACCTGGAGCTCCAAAATCTCCTTAGTAAAACCTGCAATCACAGTCAATTTATTCTACAACACTTTTCTTGAATTGGGCCAGGAAAAAAAAGGGGCTTCAAAGAGGAAATGAGAAAATTAAACAATTCAGAGTGGTTTTCAAAGCTCTCTGGGGAAACAAATGGCTAATACTGACCTACAAAAGGCCTACACAAACCCTGAACTTGAGTTTCAATTCTGATCAATCACAGGTTTATGTGTTTGATCAATTTGTTTTGATAGATTGTTTCAAATCAAACACTGAGCCCACCCTTTTAAATGTAGATGGAAAAACAACTTTGTTCCGCTCAAAAACTTGAGGATGATCAGGAACAAAAGATCTCACCCTAAAGTAATCCAAACACAGTTTTACATATTTAATTTAGGATAGTCATTCTGAAGGGAACTTCTAATAATTACCTTAATCTTTTGGTTTTGTGATTGAGACACCAGAGATGGAATGCCTGCAAAACCTTCCAACTCACTTTAATATTTCTTGACCTGATTTCTCAATATACATGGGCCCTGCATTAGTGTGTCTTTAACATTGAGCTATTTGAACAAATGTACCATAGGAAATTGTGATGCCACTACATATTTATCTTCAGAAAGTTGAGCTTTCACGTGAACGTTATGTCTCCTTAATAAGCTATGTGGTCTTGGTCAGAGGATACAAAATTTCAGAAACAGGAGAAATGAATTCAGGAGATCTATTATACAACATAGTGACTATGGCTAATAAAAACATATCGTATACATGAAAATTGCTAAGAAAGTAGATTTTAAATGCTCTCACCACAACAAAACGATAAGCGCATGAGGTAATGAATATGTTAATTGGCTTGATTTAACCATTCCACAATGTATACATATATCAAAATATCATGTTATATACCATGTATACAATTTTTATTTATCAACTAAAAATTAACTAATTATTTTTTAAAAAGAAGCTAGTTATGCTAAAATGTTTTCAAAATACTATTTTATATTAACTAAATCTATGTATACATAGCTAGGTATAATTTTTTGAATCCATTACAATGAACTTCCTTCATTTGAACAAACTCCAGGTGTAACTACAATTTTTTCTTCTCCTCTAAGATGGGATTAACCTCTCAAACTACCCAAAATAAATGCAGCAGGTTAATGGAGTAGAAAGTGTTCTGGCCTGGGGAGTAAAAAGACCTTGGTCTTGCCTCTGCCCCGACTACTGTATGACCATGACCGTGACCATGTGTAAACAACTCATCTCCAGAGGTCCTTACTAGCCTTATTTGCAAACTGAGGAGTTGAAGAAGATCACATATTAGCTTTCTTCTATCTCTGTTTATTTTGAGAAGAAGGAATTTCAAACACTGTGGTTTCTTCAGAGAGAATTGCTAATGTTCGTGGTTATGTTCTTTACAAAAGATGAAGTCAAACTTAACGTGGCGAGGCAAAGAGCATAGGCTCTGAAGCCAGACGGCATGGGCTGGAATCCCAGATCTGCCACTTACAAGCTGGGTGACCTTGAGCAAGTGGTTGAATGTCTCTGTTCCTCAATTTTTGTCTGCAAAGTGGGGAATGATGCTAACATCTATCCCATGAAGGTGAGGTGAGGGCTACATGAGGTAATACATGTGAAGAGCTTAGCATAGTGAGTGGCACATATTCAAGTGCTCAACTAACGCCAGCTTTTATTCTACTGACTTCTCAGGAACAAATGAAGCAGATAAAACAGTCACCAGAGACCTGTTTCCTGGAAATGACCTTCATGACCTAAGGGAGTAAACATACTCAAATTTGGGAACAATTTGCAAACATCTTACATGTTGGGGCAGGCATTTCTTAAAATCCTGCTGCCAGCTGCTTCTATTTTTTCTTCTTTATGAAATTCTAGAATTACTTTTACATTTGCCACTTGTACAAGGCTTTCTAATAAAATTTTAAAAACTGATGAGTATCAAAAAGCTAGACATGTAATAATTAGTTTTATGAATAGAGATGATTTATGTATATATAAAACATTACTCTTGCTGTCAGCTTATTAATGTTTTGAATAACAAGGGAATTAATTGCTACACTGTTGATGTACTTTTATTAGGAAATAATGATGATAGCATCATAAAAAAGAAAGCTATAAATTTAATCAAGGAAAGTAGAAGATTTTGATGCAAATTTCTCTATGAACTACTAAATTTCTAAAATTTATTTATTGAATTGAAACGTAATTGATTATACATATTTATGAGATACAGAGTTGACTATCAGCACTTTTGTACAGTATGTGATGATCAGATCAACGTTATTAGCATGTTCATCATCACAAATAGTAATTACCCTTTGCGTCCCTTACCCAGTTACTCCCTAACCCCCTCCCCCTCTCCCTTTCCCACCTCCAGTAACTATAGTTCTATTCTCTTCTTTCAAAAGAACTACCAAATTGTATGTAACGACATCAAATAAGGATTTTAGTACAGAAACAAAAGTTCATTATCATACTTTGAGAGAATTTATTTGAAATAGACTGCTTATTCACCCTTTTTTGCTTCACTGTCCCAAATGGAGTATTTGGAAATTGTATGTGAATCAGCACAAGAACTATTTTAACCTGATAAATGGGTGATAAGCAAACCACAGGAAGTCCACAGCACTAAGATCACTTGGAGAAAACCTGTCAAATAAGTAAAGAGACAAGCCTAGGCATCCCAACCCCTCTCAATCCCTAGACTTTTTCTCATTTTCTATAACTCTTCAAAATCAATTTCTTGAACTACACCCTATTAATCGTATTAGGGAGACAGATCAGAGCCTTTGTGAAGACTCAAATTCTACTACTTTTTTAGGAACACTGTGGCTCAAGTGAGTCCCAGGTTACAGTGGAGAGGACTGACAAGGCACTTCTTAGAAACTAATCACCGGACAGTGTGGCCTCAGCCACCAGAGTGATCAGATTCACAGTTATTTGTTGCAACCCTAGGTTGAAGTTGTCTCTGGGCAAGGTAGTAAGGTCATCACATTAGGATAGCTGTATGATCGTCTGGATGAAATTCTCTACTTGGGCTTTCTAGAAATTGTGTTCCAAACCACAATATGACCCTGGGACTTATCCTAAGTAAAACAGAGCATGAAAAAGTGAAGGAAGAAAAGAAAACCACAATTCATTAAAACATTAGATACCAGGCGAAGATGTGTACATTTATTTCATTTTATCTTCATTTTGCTGCTAAGAAAACTTATAGTCACACAGAGAAAGGTGAAAAATATTTATACTTATATATCTCTGACTTCAAAACCTATACCCCCTTCCCACTGCACTACAATGTATTTCCTTATCTGTCTTAGAAAATCCTTATCTGCTTCCAAAAATATGTGGTTTGTATATACAGATTCTATCAACTTCTGTAGATTATGACAGAATTTGGCTGGAAATCTGGTTGGATCACATACGGGGAACCTGCCAATGGCTGACATTCCCAGCTGGACATAGGGCTGAGGAGCAGCATTGTTTTGTGGGTTACCTACCTCTACATTGTCTTACTCACTGCCGTATCTCCAACCCCTAGAAGAGTACCTGATAGAACGGTCAATCTAGTCATTGAAAGAATAGATCACTCTTTTTCTCCAATTCCTTTGCAGGTCAACGAGGTGCCAAGTTTATCTGCTTTCAAGACCACCAGTGGCACAGTGAATGTTTTAACTGTGGGAAGTGCTCCATCTCCTTGGTGGGTGAAGGCTTCCTGACCCAAAACAAGGAAATCTTCTGCCGCAAATGTGGCTCCGGGGTGGACACTGATATCTAGAGGGAGAAAATTCTTCCCAACCTGAAATCCACTTTGCCTTTGTCTCACTAAATGCAGAACTCAGCTGAAGTAGTACTTTTGAGTGAAATTTTAGAAAGTATTAATGTAGAGTTTATAGCAGAAGAGTTTTTCACACATTCTGATTGAAGTGTACGGGCGTACTTCAAAAAGTTCATGGAAGGATTCGTATTATGTTTCAATTCATTTTTCCATGAAGCTTTTCAAGTACCCTCATATTATAAGGGCACCAAGTAAAGCACAGTCTAACAGAAATGAATATATATACTAAATCAAAAATTGCTCCTCTCCTTGCAAAATACTGCACTCTGCTGTTAGAAACATAGGAAAATATCTCTTCATAATCAAGTATATGACCTATCTGTGGGAGTGGTGGGTGTTATTACTGAAGAATGATGTTTTTCAAAATTGCAGAGTAAAAGAAAAACTGAGATCAAATTGAAAGATATACATGAGACTAAAGTTTGCATTCTTAGGTAGCTACTTATATATAATGTGATAGATTGGCTATGAGTGGTAGAAGAACCAAACTGATCATGGAAAATGGATTAGCAATCATCACATTTAAGAATTGTGTCATTGTTTAATAATTCTTTCATTTTTCTCACATACTATAGAATTGAAAACAAAAGCTGTGACATGCCCTTCACCCACTGCTTCCACAGCTTGTTGGTTCCTGTGTTTAATCAATGAAATCTGAGACTTGTGGACACAATGGCTCTCATATTTACCTAGGTGTAAAGGGGGTCATTTCTACCTAGGTATGGGCAGAGTATAGGTTTCAACACACTTCGTATTAAATGTATTTTCAAAGCCTACAATGATTTTTCTAAATGCTTACAGATTCCATAAAGTAAAAGTCTTTCTTTCAAGTGGAGCTAACCAGGATAATCATTGTCCCCAAAGGCAAACCTGTAAAGTAAATAGATCATTAAACCATCACTTGTGGAAATGAGTTTTAGGGAAGGGATTGAGTGTTGGAACATGACTTTCATCCAGATATCTAAAGACATAACAGAATGCATAATTAGCTCCAAGCCTCATGCATTTTGCCTTCTAACATTACATAGATGATTAATGGGCAGACATAAAAGTAGGCTTTAAAGAAATCTAGTAATAATAAGAACTGAATGAGAGTAATTCACTGCCGATAATTCAGGACCTGCAAAGCAGCAAAATAGAGTAATATGGGATGTAGATGAATCCTCCTCACTTTTCCTCCCACCTGCACCACCCACCTTACCTCAAGCCACCCATACCCAGAGCTTCAATCTGTTGCATGACCAGGAGGTGCACTCCTAGCCCTAAGCAGCCATTCTACAAATCAGTGTTTACTGGTCATAAAGGAAGTAACAGCCTTAGTGAAAAGTCTGTCACCATATGTTTATCTTTATACCAGACATCAGCTGGTGATGACCTACCTAGCTGCCCTGGACAACATTTTCCACATTATTTGGAACAAATGGAAAGCAACCTCCGCTCTCCATGGCCAGTTGTCACACCTGGTTATGGCGTCTCTCAGTTGAGTTGAGGAAGCTCAAGAGAAGAAACCCAGAAATATATAACCCATTTGTAAGTGTCTACTCTCAGATTACTGCATAGCATTACAGGTTCTCAATGAAATCTAATTATAGGCTATGGCTGATTACAATGATTAAAATAGCATCACAGGAGATTCAAATTAAAATTGTTATGGAGACAATTTTTGAAATAGTTTAAAATGCAAGGACATTCAGAGATGTTAACAATCATAGACACTAATAAAAGGTCAGGCTACACAGTCTATTTGAAAACTACCATTGTATTTGAGCACAAACAATGTCAAGGTATTTTGTCATCTTCACGTTGTAAAATGCAAGCGAAACTATCAATATTTTTCTTTCCTTATATGATATTGCACTGTAAAACTAAATATGTCAATGGTTCTACGATCTAGAAAAATAATAGTGCATTACATATATAGAAAACCAAGCCATTTGAAGTCTAAATACGTACACAACATCTAATATTTTCTTTCTATTAACTAATTATAGATCAATACACAACATATAATGTATTCTTAAACAACTGGTAACGTTTAGGCATTTTGCTGTGTTGGAGGGTGAGTGTGTACATGATCAGGCTTGCATTCAATCTTTAAAATGAAAATCCACAGAATCTTTTTCTAGACAGGTTTTTTTTTATGCTTTGATAAGTATAGTTAAGTATACAGTATTCTTTCACATATAAATAGTTCTATATTTAGAAGGTGGCTTAGTCATCAAACACATATTAAACATCCGCTATGCCCAAAGTTAAGAATTCACGCTGGTGTGGTTCTGGGGTGGTGGGAGGGTGGATGAAGTCATGGCAGTGTGGAAGTGGCAGATGCAGAGATCCTTCTCCAGAGCTTCGACAGAGCGTCACTGTAGACATAGCACACATGCAAAACAATGAAGAAAGAAGATCTGCTTAGACTGACACACAAAGAAAAATGTAAAAACCATAGGTATATTTATATAGTAAAGAAAAAAGCTCTCTTAACTGACCTATCCAAAGATGGAACAGGCTGCCTCAGGAAGCAGTGGGCTCCCAGTGATTCAAGGATGACATCTGCACAGGCCGAAGTAGTTAGAAGCAAACCCTGTGTGCTAATAACAACCAGATGGTGCAGAAGTAGCAGAGAGACAGTGCCAAAGAGCAGGAAGAAATTAGATTGTTAGAAGAGAAAGGGTCAGAGGAAGGGAGAATATTAATTCTTAGGATAATAGCTTTATGTATATCAGGCCACAGAAAGTTACCAACTGTTCTTAAGTAGAGGAGAAAAAGCATTATGACAGTGTTTGAGGAAAACTATGCTAATGATCTGTGTGGAATAGAACTGAAGACACCAAGGGTCCAAGGGTTAGGTTTGTAACCAGTAATATGTCTGGTTAGTGGCTACAGGAGAGAAAAGAGAGAAGCAAAAGCTAAAGCAGGCCCTGAGCTATATTCGTTGATATCGGTGAGTGTACGAGTCAACTAATCAAACATTTTACATTGTCATGCTGGGGATTAAAGATAACAAAAAGAAAAGAAAAAATTGTTGTGCTTCAATGATAATGGGTAGGATGACCAAGTGTTCGATTTTCACTGAAAATCATAATATTGTATTGTATTGGGACAAACTGGCTCCAACAGTTAAGTGAAATGTGGATGTGCTACATTCACGTGTTCAAAACTTACGTAGTCACTATTACTTTTAAAAAAGAAACATTATGTTGTACACTGGCAGGCAAGATGGACCAACCATTATGAAAACAGTTTTATTTTCTTAAATAAGAAAATGATTGTTACAGTATGTTTTAGATATATTTAATTAAGCACATAAATTATGCTTAATACATTTATAGATAGAAGTTTATTATTGCAATAATAGTTGTTTTTTGTTTGTTGTATAAACTGTAGTTTTCAGAAGTTTCTTGTACTGAATAAATCTGCATTTTATATCGTATGTATTTCTCAAATTCTTTTTAGAGACTTATTTTTTAGCTTAACCATGTAGTAAACAGAATAGGTATGGAATAACTTCTGTAGTGACTCTACTTTCATTACATAATGGAACATGATGACTCTTATCTTCTTGTCCCATCCATTTATATAACACCCAAATTATCTATATATTTAGATATTTCAGAGCATTGAAAGAAAAATAACATAACTGAATTCTGTCTGGCCCAAACAGAATGCCTCTCCTGTTAAAGTAGAATAACCATGTCGATAATCTTTCTCACAGTGATCAAATGTTAAAATATTCTAAAAGAACAATTTTATTTCTAATTATTATTTCTGTGATTCTGAAAATATTTTATCAGAAATAGTCCACTTCAATTGGATTTTCCTGCCTGGACTCAGATAGTCTTTTGCTAATTTCTTATTTTTAAATTGGAGAAATTGTTAAAATTCTTGGTAAACTCATTTATTTTATCTAAAGCAAATTTTGTGTCTGTAACACAAACTTTTATGAAATTTTAAGTAATCCACACTATACGCATCAGTTATTTTTTCTGCAGAATTACCTTAGGTGCTGAATTCATTTAATGTTGGAACATGGTCCACAAAGAAATATTTGGAAGAACACCTCTCACCAAATATTTTTAGTTAATTTTTTAAAATCATATGGTTTTGAAAGGTGGTGAAATTCTTATAGATACTCAAAATATAAACTTTATATCTTGGAGTAGTGCTTCAACAAAGACTCATATCACTGGAAACTATAGTTGCTAGATAGTACCTTTATCCTGAACCTCTTCCCCCAGGAGCAGTAAACCTTACATCTTCATCATCCTACCAGAAACATTTCAAGTGTCAGATGGAGTCACCATAAAGAAATGTTTGGGAATTTTGAGGTCCTTTTTCCAGGGAGAGATAATGGAGACCTATCGAGACTTGGGAAAACATGTCACAAGGACAGATTTGGCCTTACAATTCTCAAAGGATACCAAGGAGAGAGGATATTCAGAAGTTTTCATTTGAACCATCCAACTCACGAGAACTTGGAAATGAGTCTATTCACTCAGTCATCCAAGTCGCTTCTTAGATGGTCCCAAAAATGTATCATCGAAAGTGACTTAGAGAAGTTTTTTATCAGAATTATAACCGTTCTGAATTTTCCTGGCTGGCCAGATACCCTGTTGAATATGAAGGTGAAGGAGTTATTTCTCAAATTGGAAATCAAAAAGAAGGAAAAAGAAACAGAAGAAATTCCTGCTCAAAGTTTGAGTCTATAAAAGAAACAACAGGGTTTATGTGTATTTGGAATGACTGGATTGAATATCTCTGTGGGTGAGAAAGGGATCAGCTCACTGTGATGGAATTATGATCCATGTCACAGAGGAGCAAATAGTATTGAGGTCAAATAGTTTCCCACGAATGGTAATAAACTTATGGAGAGGATGTCCATAAAGGGCTTTCTGAATGAGGAACATTAATGAGCTCAACAGATGTCCATTCAGTGACTCAAACAGTGACACTAAATGCTATTTCCACCACACACAGAAACAAAAATCAAGTTTGGTACTTGTGTGAGTCCACACACTGAATCCCCAGAGCTTATTCTTTCTTTAAAAACATGATGACCCACCTATCCCTGGTTTGTCTCCATAGCATCCCTGATGAGCTGTTTATGTGAGAGCTCCAACCCAAGCTCCCAAACAGGAATTTAATAAAGGAGTATGGACAGAGAAAAAATGGAGGAAAAAGTGATGATAAGACAAATTGGCATTGCTGAAAAATATTGTTGGATTTTAAAAATGTTTGCTTTCATAATAGAAATTGCCCAAAGGTACAAGGCATTCATAGGTAGCAACATAAATGGACAACAAAAGGAAAAGTTTGACAGCATTTTGGCCTTGAGAATGACAATTTAGTATCAGTCTCCTCCCCTCAGTGGAAATTGCTCTGTCAGATGCTACCAACAGATATTTAGTCACCAAAGTCGATCTCTTTTCATTTTTCCACTTTCTATGCTTCTGTGAGGTATTTGCTATTGTTGGACTTCCTTGTTTCTTCTAATCTTTCAATGTCGCCCATGATACCAGTCTCTCCTATGTCTCCTAAATCTCTGCCTCCCTCACTGGTACGCCATCCTCTGTCAATTTCTTAAAAACTAGCACTCCTAAATATTCTCAAGCTTCTTGCTCTATATTTTCTCTGTTGGTGAACTCATCTAATATCATGATTCAGCTACCTTCTCTGTAGCTAAGTCCCAAATCTATGTCACCTGACTTGAACTCTCTTCTGAGTTTCAAATCCAAGTTTCTCACTGCCTTTTGGACATCTGCAACTCAATGTCATGCAGTCAGCTAATAATAACCTTATTATCCTTTCAACAAATTTCACTTATCTTCCTATGTTCCTCATCTTGGTTAATGCATTATCCAAACAGAGCTCTTAGAATTCAAGCCTTGAGCATATGAAAATTAGCCATTAGGGAAATTCAAATTATCACAACAGTGACATTCCATTTCTCACAAACTAGAACGTCTATAATAAGTCAGACAGACAGTAACAAGTGCTGTTAAGGATTTAGAGAAACAGGAGCCTTCATATATTGCTGACAGAAATGCAAAATGGCACTGCCACTTTGGAAAACCATTTGGCAGTTTCTCAATAAGCTAAACATAAAACTACCATAAACCCCAGCAATTGCACTCCTAGATATCTACCCAAGAGAAATAAAAACATATGTCCACACAAATGTTCATAGCAGCATAGTTTATAACAGCCCCAAACTAGAATAACCCAAGTATCTAATTGATGAATGGATAAACAAAGTGTGATGATATTCAGCCATAAAAAGGAATGAAGTACTGATACATGTTACAATATGAACTTTGAAAATGTTATGCTAAGAGAAAGAAGCCAGACAATAAAAGCCACACATTGTATGATTCTGTGTGTATGAAATGTCTAGAAATTTATAGAGACAGGAAATAGGTAGTTTCCTGGGTCTGGGGGTGCAAATGACAATTAACTGTAAATGGACATGTGGTATATTTATTGCAGACGGTAGGGTTAAAAATATTACAAAACTGAGTTTTGGTGATGGTCGCACCACTTGGTAAAATTACTAAAAATATTGAATTGTATACTTAAAATGAGTGAATTGTATGATATATACATTATATCTTAATAAAACTAGGTTTTTGAAAAGTCTGTCTTGGCTCTTTCCTCTTCCCAATTTCTTACATCTAAATCTTGTTCTTTAAAAAAAGCCACAATTTTTAAATTTTCCCTTGCAAACTTTTTTAATTTCCACCCAAATACCATTTACTTCAATTTTTCTGTGCTTCTGCCTGTGCTGTTTCATCTGCCTAGAATTCTTCTCCTTGCACCTGCCTGTCAAAATTTTAATAAACCTCTAAAGCCTAGATCAAAGTTATCTTCTATGTGAAAACTTTGCTCATATCCCTTAGCAAAATTTAATCATTTTCTTCAACTTCTTTTATAATTCCATGAGCAGTTTAAACAACTTGGTTTTTATTACATTAGGAATAAGAGGCAACCTAGTTAAAAGATGGTATTTGGAGCCAGAAAAATTGTGTTCAGATCTCAGCTCTGCCTCCTGCTGGTTGTGTGACATTCGGTCAAGTTACTGAACTCTCTGAGCCTTAGTTTCTTAACTTTTAATTGGGAATCCATAAGACAAATCTCAAAAAGCTGCAGTGAATATAAAATAAAATATATGCAAACTGCTTCACATCTACCTAGCACGTATTGAACTTATCATAAAGTTATTAAATGTCAGTTATCTTCATCTTCCCTCCCACGTCCACTCCACCCCTAGATCAAGGGTTTGTCTTTTATAAGCCCAGTGCTTAGAAATGTCTGGCACTTGGTAGACATCCAATAAATACTTACTGAATTAAATTTTTGTTGTGAAGGTATTATTGGTATAATAATATCCTCCATGTTGATTGTCAATAACCATGATTAAATATGTAAATTCTTTTTGCTATTTATCTCAATCGTGTTACATGGAGTTGTCCGTGTGAGAAGCAGCTAGATTGCAAATTAATGCCTTCAATTTCAAGCATCTACTTTGAATATTTGATTTTGATACCACTTCTTCCTCTGTCCATATTCCATTAATCTGTGGAGTATGCCTTTTTCAACCAGCGTTCACATGGGTATCTTAAGACACTTAATTTTCAGGTGCTCTGGGGAATAACTGCCTAAATTTGAAGTTTCCTCTAGGGCCTTCAAAGCAGATTTTGCATGCACCACATAGCTTTTATGTTAAGCCAGACCATCCCAAATATGCCTGCCAAATTTGGAGTTAATCTGTCCAAGTGTTGTATCGTGTGCTTACAGAAGCTAGAAATGTAATTGTATTTACTTTGCTTAAACTGCAAACAGCATTCTTTGTGTCCCTCAAAAGTGCAGACAATTTTACTTTTACCTATTGCTGAGTATGTATAGCTTTGGACATCTTAAATTCTCTTATCATATGATAGCAGCATTCGTGGGTTGCTTCAGTATTTTTTTGTTCCTCCTTGTTAAGCTTCCGCTTTTCTTGACACTTTTACCTCTCCTGTTTCAGTGTTCTCCCTCTCTTAATGTACGTTAATTCCCTCAACATAAATTCAGACGATTCACATAATTACTTTGGATAGAATTCCAGAAAATAAACATGTAGGCATTTTTTAATACATACAAGGATTACCAGGTCCTTACCCAGCATCCACACTTCTGCTGCCCGATGCCTCTATATTAAACTCAATATGTAACTCCTAAAGATGGAAACACAAGTTTACAGCTAGCAAATGTTCAGAGACAGATCTTGACATTGGGAGAAATAAAACACTATGGGTGTTGAAATTTTAGTCTGATTCTCATTCTTAGGTTTTTTGCTTTGTTTTTTAATAAAATCTCTTTCTATCCCTCACAAGAAGTAAGTTTCTAGCTGCCAGAATTAGGCCTTTGCCAGTTTATGAAGAGAGTAATAGCAAAAGCCACAACTTGTTTGATTCCCAAAGGAAAAATTAAGGGCCTCTAGTTGGTGGTCCTAATGTGGAACAATTGTTGAACATTCTCAGCTAATTATCTTCTTTGATAATAATTGTCACCTGAAGGTGAAAGCAACCTCCCCTTCAAATACATATGATGCAAATACAGACAGGTATAGGGGCTTTGTCGTCTCTTTCTTTACTTTCCCACCAAGGACCTCCAAGGTTGAGTGCGTACCATGTCCCCGGTGATGTGGGATGCGCTTGCCTTTATGCTCCACGATGATCTAATAAAGTGATGCTTTTCATTATTCCCATTGTCCCGAGATAAAATAATTGGCTCAAGTCATCACGATACATGTGGGTCTGACTACGGAGACGCTAACGGCATGCTGTGCCGCCCTCTCTGCAGGAAGCCTCGTTCACCATCTCCTCTTTCCTACATGCCCACGTCCTGCTGATGCCGAGTCCTGTGTCAGCTGCTGGACATCTCTTAAGACTGTCTTCTTTTCACTTGCATGGTTCAGGATTTGTCACCTCTCACCTGGACTCTTTAAATTGTCTCCTAGTGAAATATGCTTGTGTGTCACCATGGCTTCATCCTTCTGTCTATTCTACACACTTCCTCTACCAGATAAATATTTATTAGTTAGCACGTGGTCATAACTCTACCTCGCTCAGCAGCCTTTCTTTGCTCTCCATTTGGTCTCCTACCAAATCTGGCCTCATCCTGTCTTCCCAGTCTTCTCTCTCGGTATTCCTTCCCCACTAGAATGTGCATCTTTGAGGATTCAGTCTTTCCTCTGTTCTATTCACCATCACATGTGTGTTACCTAGAACAAAGCCTGGTGCACAGTAGGTGCTCAAGTAAGTGTTGGGTGAAAGAATGAAGAATCTTATGCTTTAGCCAGATCTTATAACTCATCACTCTCAAAATAAATAAATGCTGGATTTTTTTTCAACTTGGTTCTTTTGCTCAAAATAGTCTTCTACCTGCGAGTCTCCCTAGAGACTCCCATCTCCATTTATGCAATTTAATTATCATTAAAACGTATCTATTATTTAAGTGATAACTCTTAAGTCAACCTCTCCAGCTGGAAACATCCTCCCCCTCCTCTGTACTTCATTTATTATAACTCTGGTCTCACACTTATTATTATATTTGCTTTCAATTATAGTTTAGTTTATGAGACCATTGACTCAAACACAGGGCAATGTGTTACTCGGCTTTGTATTTCCAATAATGTTGAGTATAAAATAAGCCTATATAAATGCTCGTTGATTTTTAAAATTGAATTGAGTTACAGTACAAGCCACTTCTGAACTTCTCATAATTAGTAAATATAGATACGCACATAAACAACAACAATGAAAAACAAGAATAACATTAACACTAATTCACATGGATTTAATCCCTCCAGCAACCCTATCAGGTAGGTACTATCATTATCCCATAAGGAAACTGAGACACAAAGAGGTTAAGTTCTCTAAGTTCCCACAGTTAGTACAAGAAAGATCCACAATTTTAAGTGGGAGATTTTATTTTAGAGCCCATGCTCTTAACCTTGGACACAACAACAACCAAAATTGGAAAGGAGAAGTTTTTAAAAGAGCTAAATATGAACACTTTTATCTATATCACATGCCTCTAAGTATTCAAACAGTAAGCAACTGAGCAACTGGATTTATATTGTGAGTGTCTACAATTTTTTAGCAACATTAAGAGAAGTAACGAGGCATGATGAATATTTTTACATTAAAAATAAATGAATGAAATCACTGGAAGAATAAATTTGAGAAACAGTTTGTGGAAAAGTACTTATTTTACTAACATAAAAACATCTTCCAGTGACAGAATGTTTAGAAGTCATTTGTGATAATGCTATTTTTAAAAAAAATAAAGGTATGGTTTATTCTTTGAATTATCCACTAGATGGCAGAAAATTGTTACTGTCCAAAGCCTCATTACTGGATTAGTCCAGGCTCTCTCCTAACCTCCAGAAGTTATGCAAATTGCTTTCACCTCTACCCCTAGCAATGCTGGCCTTTTCACAAATGGCATTTTAAAGCAAGCCACTATTTTTCGGCTGGGAAAGAAAAATCAGAGGTTTTCACAGTAATAAATATTAGGTATCAGCATGCTAATTATATGTTTGTGTTACTCTGCTTTAATAGAGTAAGAACAGATGCACAGACCTGGTAGGAGAAGGGCCCCCATAGAATGATCTATCCAGGTGCCAGATATTACAGTTAAGATAAAAGTCCTCCAGTAGGACAGCTTTCTGTAACTTCTGAGTCACAGTTTCACTTCTCTTAGTGCATTAGGCTCACCTAGGGGCTCCACCCCAGGCCCAGTTCTCTGATGGTGGAGCCCAAACATTGGTATTTTTTCAAGCTTCTTCAGCTGTAAAATAAGAGGATTAGACTAAACAATTCTAGTCTTTTTTCCAACTCTAACATTCTAGGATTAATGTCTAATGTCTAACAGCATACTATTACTATAAGCTCTCTGAGTACAAGAACTAACCCTGTTCTAGATCCTCTACGAGTATAAATTTAGTTAATTCACAACACTGAAAGACCTTGGGGGAATGAGATGAGTTATGCAACCTTGCCCAAGGCTTGTTATTTAAGCTGTAGCTGCTGATCTGGTTGGAAAATTGGCATAGTATATCTGGGAACAGCGATATGGCAAAGATCAACTCTAAAAAAAGAACATTTGGGAGTGCTATTGTTTTTCTGAGTGAAATTGTATTCACTCAAAATACAAAATACCAGTAACCCCTTGCATGTTGAAAAAAAAACAAAAGATCATTTAAAATGCACTTACTGGATTTTTCAGGAAAATTCTAAATGAGGAAACCTTATAAACATCTGTGGACATAGATTTGACTCCAGGGCTCAGAGACTAATAAACATTTAATTCTCTCCTTTCTTTTCAGAGCCTCACTTCTTTCCTGCCACCGAACATATATGTCTCTTGATCCTGCAGAAAGGGCATTGGTAACAACACAAATTAAGTATGGATTCTTCTACACTCAGCTTATCAAGCTGAATTCCCTGGGGCTTCTCCTTCAAAAGTTATTAATACTTTTGCCAACATTTCTGGCTAAATGAAGACCTAGGGGGGCAGAGGTAAGTAGTAAGGAAAATGTGCTGTTGCTGCAAACTTTTGGATGATCTGTCTTTGAGAAGTGTAGTAATGTTCACAAGAAATGAATTTCTCTAAGAGTACCTGAGTACATGTGACTTTTGATGGTAAAAAATTCAAATATACGCAAAAGTAGACTGAGTGCTATAATAAATACTCAAGTGCCCATCATCCAAATTCAACAATTATCACCTCCCAATCTTCTTTTATCTATACCCTCCACGTATTCCCTCCCCCTCAAACAAATACCAAATATCATATTGTTTTATCCGTAAATATTTTAGCATAAATCTCTAAAAGTAAAGGGCTCTTTTCAAGAAGACTTAACCATTATGTGATATTTAAGGTAATAATAGTATTTTTAGAACCCATTTTAACTAGATCCCATTCATTATTGAATGCCCTGGCCCTGGGGAGTGTGAGTTAGCACTGAGAAATTCAATTTTATTTTCAGAAAGTAACTTGTCAGGGGAATTTTTTTAAATTTATTTTATTTATTAAATCAAAATCGATTATACATATTTTTAGGGTTCAACATTGAGATACGTTGATTAAATTAATATTACTAGCATATATATTGTTACAAATCATAATTATTCTTTAAGCCCCTTGTCCAATCTCTCCACATTCCCCTCCCCTTTCCTCTTCCCCCTCTAATTATCCTAGGTTTCTTCTCTCCTTCTGAAAGAATAATGGTTACTCTGTTGATTTGTTGCCTAGATGATCTGTCCAAAGCTGAGAGGTGTGATCAGGTCCCACTGTATTATCATAGAGCAGATGCTGCTTCTGTCACTCTGAAATGGGCTTTGTGGAGAGAGACATCCTCCTTTCTTTATCTCTGCTGGTGACTCTCCTTGTGTCAATACACTCCAGTGGCTGGTGGACCATCTGTATGGTGGTTGTTGTGTCTTGCCACTTTTGTGGCAGACATGGTTATTGTGGTGGCTGTGGTGGGCCACCCACATGGAGGTGATGTTTTTGGCATGGTCCTTGGTGCTGGCGGTATGCCTGTTGTGGGGTGTGTCTGGTCCCCAGCTCCATGCTTTGGGTCCCCGGGCAGGCCCCTATGTGCTGGCATGGTGTGTCTGGTTATGGGAGGGGGTTTAGTCCCCTTCTCCATGCCTTGGGTCCCTTGGTGGGCCCCAATTGTCAGGAGATTTTAATAAAGAAGAGTAAAAGGGCTTGGTACTACACCAAAGTTTACCTCATTTTCCCCTAGAACTTTTCCCAAACTTTAAACTATGTTTTGTTCTTGTCAAATGTTGTTATCTCCTTAGTAAGCATTTACTTTTAGAAAAAAAATTTTGTTTTTGTACTGGATTAAATGTCCGCAGCATATACTGTGTCAGATACTGTAATATGGTGACTTAGCAAAAACATTGGAATGTACTCTATGTCTTAAAAACTGTGGATTGAGTGGTAAATTTTTAAGTAGTGGAGAAACATCCAACTAGACAAAGCAATGGAGGAAGACTGACTCTGGATGAAGAGCACTCAACAAGGTGATAATCTTGAAAACAGATCTTAGGACTCAGACTTTCTCTCTTGAAGACAATTAGATTAACAAGGGGTCTGTCTCCCCCAGTGGAATTTCCTTATGTGCAGCCACTTGATCCATGAAGTCCTGGAGGTATGGGTCATAGCAAGAAATATTTCTTCTGTGGTGTATGCAAATTTCCTGAAATCAGTGAGAGGCTTTTTCTAAACCATTGTTCCAGCCAGGACTGGCAGCCACCCAGCAATTATCTGAGAAAGCCAGGCATAAATTTTGGCCTCAGCAAATAGGAGGAAGCAGAAAGGAAAAGAGACGATTTAAAATTGAGGACTCTATCTTTGAGATTCCCAGAGGGCCATAGTGGTTAGTTTTAGAGTTAGAATGGGACTTGGCACTTGGTTATAGCTCTGGTCCCTGGAGTGCACTTTTAACAGCAGAGATTCAAACATGAAAAGAAGTTAGATGCAGCAGACTAAACGAAAATGATATTTTCATCAGCCAAAAATTAACTAAAAATTATGCACTGATATAATTCAGCACAGTGATGTGTTCTACAGTACACATCTGATGTTATCTTTCAAAGTTCTATTTCAAATCTATCAGTCTATCAATGAACAGATTCATGGTCAACTCTCTCTTTCCCTCCTCTTTTTCTCTAATTTAGGAGTCTGGATTTCCTAGTCTTTGTTCTGGCACTGTCCTTTTCTTGCCAAGTATGCTATCAAAACAAGCTTAGCCATTCTAATTGTCTTGAGTCATGACTTGGACAAACACATCACATACCTAACCTCTCCCCTTCCATCAAATGCCCACTCCCGCTCCTTGTTCTCTGTCTGGATAACACATCTAGCAGAACCAGGCGATAGAAGCATTGTTTTCTTTCTTTTTTCTTTTTAACCAAGATAATTCTTCTGCCAATAATTTTTCCTAGCAAGAGGTACAACCATGTTCTTTTCCCAGTACAAAACCTCAAACCCTTTGTTCTTTTCTCCCATATTCAATTTTTCAGCAAAGTGATCTCATTTATATATTTATTTTGTTTGGCCTTCACCACACTTTTTGACTCAATGATCTATCACAGGAATTCCCATACAGATATTTCCTCATTTTTGTGTATTTTACTATTTTTTTAAATTTATTTTTCTGACTGACATAAAAAGTGTATATATTTGTGGTGTACAACATGGCATTTTGAAAGACGTATACAGTATGGCATAGCTAACTCAAGCTAATCAACATGTGCATTACTTCACCTATTTAGCATTTACTTGTGCTGAGAACACTTAAAATCTTCTCTCTTGGCAATTTTTAAGAATACAATACATTGTTTTTAACTATAGTCACCATGTAGTACAATGGATCTCTTGAATTTATTCCACCTATCTAGCTGAAATTTTGTATCCTTTGACCAATATCTCTCCAATCCTTCATTCTTTATATAAAATATGTATTTCCTTCATAATGACCTGAGCATTTATGAGCTCTCAAGCATTTCATAAGCAGACTACTACAAACTTGTCAATTTATTACCCAGTTCTCACCCCGTTCCCCATTAACCCTTCTGAGGTGTGTTACACATGGTTCATCATGACACTGCCTCTGCTCTCCGAAAGCTCATGCCATAACTCCTCAATCAAATAAGCAGAGCAGTGAAGAGTACAGATTTTGGTGTCAGACAGACTTGGATTTGAATCTTGGTTCTATCCCTTACTAGCTGTGTGACCTTGGGAACATTCTTCACCTCACTCAGCTTTATTTTTCTTATCTATAAAATGGATGTGATAGCCCTTCTTCCCAGAAGCAGGCAGGAGAGCACATCCAAGGTCCTAAGGTGGGAGCTGAGGGCAACATCCCCGCCTGGAAGAAGGCAAGGTGGACACCAAAAATACCACTTCTGTGCAGGTGTTCCACCACAGCCACTACCACAGCTATGGCTGCTGCAAAAACAGTGGATGCCACAGCAGTAGCTGCAGCTACCATGCAGGCAGCCCGCCAGACACTCAACTGCATTGAAACAAGGAGAGTCACCAGTGATGACCAGAAAAAGAAGAAGATGTCTGTCCTCAAAGACAACTCCAGAGTAATAGAAGAGGCAAATGCACTACTGGATGACCAGATATCAACATAGAGATATTGGAAATATGAAAATCCCCCCAAAATGACACCACCGAAAGAATACAGTTATTCTCAAATACCAGTCCCTATAGAGCAGGAAACCCTTGAAATGACTGGAAAAGAATTCTGAGCAACAATCTTAAGGAAACTCACTGAGATATGAGAAGACTCAGACAATGTAATAAAATGCTAAAAAAAATCCAGGATATGAAAGAAGAAATTTACAAAGAGATTAATACCTTAAAAAGAATGTAGCAGAACTTATGGAACTTAAAGATTCACTCAACAAAATAAAAAGCACAACCGGTAGCTTAAGCAGCAGGCTAGAACAAGCAGAAGAAAGAATTTCTGATCTTGAAGATAATTGTTTCATAATAACCCAGGTGGACAAAAAACGGGAAAAAAGAATTTTAAAAAATGAAGAAAATCTGCCAATATCATCCTGAATGGGGAAAAGCTGAAAGCTTTTCCTTTAAGAACAGGAACTAGACAAGGATGCCCACTCTCATCACTCCTATTCAACATAGTGTTGGAAGTACTAGCCAGAGCAATCAGAGAAGAGAAGGAAATAAAGGGCATCCAGATTGGAAAAGATGAAGTCAAACTGTCCCTGTTTGCAGATGACATGATCCTATATATTGAACAGCCTAAAACCTCTACAAAAAAACTGCTGGAATTGATAAATGATTTCAGCACAGTAGCAGGATACAAAATAAACACACAAAAATCAGTAGCATTTCTTTTCTCCAATAGTGAACATGCAGAAGGAGAAATCAAGAAAGCCTGCCCATTTACAATAGCCACCAAAAAAATAAAATACTTAGGAATTGAGTTAACCAAGGAGGTGAAAAATCTCTATAATGAGAACTACAAACCACTGCTGAGAGAAATTAGAGAGGATACAAGAAGATGGAAAGATATTCCATGCTCTTGGATTGGAAGAATCAACATAGTGAAAATGTCCATACTACCCAAAGTGATATACAAATTCAATGCAATCCCCATCAAAATTCCAAAGACATTTTTCTCAGAAATGGAAAAAACTATCCAGACATTTATATGGAACAATAAAAGACCACGCATAGCCAAAGCAATGCTGAGCAAAAAAAATAAAGCTGGAGGCATAACACTACCTGACTTTAAGCTATACTACAAAGCTATAATAACCAAAACAGTATGGTACTGGCATAAAAACAGACACACTGACCAATGGAATAGAATAGAGAATCCAGAAATCAACCCACACACTTACTGCCATCTGATCTTTGACAAAGGCACCAAGCCTATTCACTGGGGAAGGGACTGCCTCTTCAGCAAATGGTGCTGGGATAACTGGATATCCATATGCAGGAGAATGAAACTAGACCCATACCTCTCACTGTATACTAAAATCAACTCAAAATGGATTAAGGATTTAAATATACACCCTGAAACAATAAAACTTCTTAAAGAAAACATAGGAAAAACACTTCAGGAAATAGGACTGGACACAGACTTCATGAATACGACCCCAAAAGCACGGGCAACCAAAGGAAAAATAAACAAATGGGATTATATCAAACTAAAAGGCTTCTGCACAGCAAAAGAAACAATTAACAGAGTTAAAAGACAACCAACAGAGTGGGAGAAAATATTTGCAAAATATACATCTGACAAAGGATTAATATCCAGAATATACAAGGAACTCAAACAACTTTACAAGAAGAAAACAAGCAACCCAATTAAAAAATGGGCAAAAGAGCTAAGCAGGCATTTCTCTAAGGAAGATATACAAATGGCCAACAGACATATGAAAAAATGCTCAACATCACTCAGCATCCGGGAAATGCAAATCAAAACCACACTGAGATACCACCTAACCCCAGTTAGGATGGCTAAAATCCAAAAGACTCTGAACGATAAATGCTGGCGAGGTTGCGGAGAAAAAGGAACTCTCATACATTGTTGGTGGGACTGCAAAATGGTGCAGCCTCTATGGAAAATGGTATGGAGGTTCCTCAAACAACTGCAGATAGATCTACCATACGACCCAGCTATCCCACTGCTGGGAATATACCCAGAGGAATGGAAATCATCAAGTCGAAGGTATACCTGTTCCCCAATGTTCATCGCAGCACTCTTTACAATAGCCAAGAGTTGGAACCAGCCCAAATGTCCATCATCAGATGAGTAGATATGGAAAATGTGGTACATCTACACAATGGAATACTACTCAGCTATAAAAACGAATGAAATACTGCCATTTGCAACAACATGGATGGACCTCGAGAGAATTATATTAAGTGAAACAAGTCAGGCACAGAAAGAGAAATACCACATGTTCTCACTTATTGGTGGGAGCTAAAAATTAATATATAAATTCACACACACACACACACACACACAAAACCGGGGGGGGGGAGAAGATATAACAACCACAATTGCTTGAAGTTGATAAGCAAACAGAAAGGACATTGTTGGGGGGAGGGGGAGGGGGGAGGGAGAAGGGAGGGAGGTTTTGGTGATGGGGAGCAATAATCAGCCACAATGTATATCGACAAAATAAAATTTAAAAAAAAAAATGAAGAAAATCTAAGAGAGCTAGCATAAAACCGTAAGTGTACAAACATTCAAGTCATGGGTGTTCCAGAAAGGGAGGAGAAAGGAAAAGGCATGAGAAACCTATTCAATGAAATAATAATGGAAAATTTCCCAGGTATAGGGAGAGACATGGACCTTCAGATCCAGGAGGCTCAAAGATCCCCAGACAGATTCAACCCAAAAAGACCCTTTTGGTGATACCTGATAGTCAAACTGGTAAATCTCAAAGAGAAAGAGAGAATCTTAAAAGAAACAAGAGAAAAGTATCAAGTCACCTATAAGGGAGACCCTATCAGACTAACAGCAGACTTCTCAACAGAAACTTTACAGTCCAGAAGAAAATAGGATGATATATTGAAAATACTAAACGAAAAAACTGCCAGCCAAGAATATTATATCCAGAAAGGCTATCTTTCAGAAGTGAGGGAAAAATAGTGTATTTTCCAGACAAACAAAACCTGTGGGAGTTCACCACCACACCACCAGCCCTACAAGAAATCATCAAGGAAATCCTGCATCTGGAACCTGAAAAACAATAATCACTACCATGGATACATAAGAAAGAACAAAACACACTGGTAGAGCAAAAATGCCAACGAGAAAGAGAAACTAAATCTTACCACCACAAAAAACCATAATGACAATGTAATAATGCCCCTGCTGTATTTCTGATTTTAGTAATTTTGGTCTTCTATCTTTTTTCTTGGTCAGTCTAGATAAAGGTTTGCAAATTTTGTTGATCTTTTTAAAGAATCAACTTTTGGTTTTGTTGATTTTATTGCTTTTCAATTCCTTATTTCATATATTTCTATTGTAATTTTTGTTATTTCCTACTTATATTTGCTTTTGTTTTAGTTTGCTCTTCTTTTTGTATTTTCTTTATTTAGTGTTTATTTTTTATTATACATACATGTGGGGTACAATGTTGATTTTCAGTAATTGTGTAGAATGTGTGGTGGTTAGATTGCTATAGTATAGTATAGTTAGCTTATTCATCATTACATTCTTTGTGTCTGTTGACCAATTCTTCATTAGGCTTCCTCCCTCTTCCCCTCCTTTCCCCTTTTCCACCTCTAGTTTTCTAAAAGTTCGACGTATTACTGTGATCGTTGTTTCTTTCTTTCTCTCTGTCTCTCTTTATTGTATGGATTCAGCTCCCAGTTATGAGTGAGAACATGCAGTATTTTTCTATATCTGGGTTGTTTCACTTAGAATAATCAAGGTGGAAGTTTGTGTGTTTCTCTTGGTCCTGGGGGCCTAGGGAGGCAGAACTACACGTAGCCTCTGCCAGGAGTCCCCCAGGGAGCAGGGCCACACACAGCCCTGCCAAGAGAGTGCAGTGAGGTGAGTTGCTCAGGGCATGCCTTGAGCTAGGGGCTGCCTGCCGCCTAGGGAGGTGGGCAAACAGAAACCAAACACAAAGTTCTGGGACTTAGTGCATGCACTAAGCAACTTTATTGTCTATGGGCATGTATTATATATGTTTTAGACAGCTGTGAGCCCCTCCCATACCTCCCTGTCTCCTAGGCAACTCAATAGGAAGTCTGTGGTTTATGGTTAAGCCTTGCGAATTCTTTCTGACCCAGTCTATTTGCATTTCTGCTGACACAGTCGAAGTCCTGGAAAGCAAGAGTGCCTCCATCTTTAATCTGTGTCTTCATTTTCCTTCAGAAGTTTACATTACTGATTTGAGATTTTTCTTATTCTTAAAATAGGTGTTTACATGTGTAAATTTTCCTCTAAGCACTGCATGAGCCCGCATCCTATAAATTTTGGCATTTGCACTTTGGTTTATACTTCAAAGTACTCTCTAACTTCCCTGTGAAATTTCTTTTTACCATTTTCTATTTAGGAGAATGTCATTTAATTTCTACACATTTATGAGTTTTCTAAATTTCCTTCTTTTATTGTGGTCAGACAACATATTTTCTATGATCTTACTCTTTTTAAATGTATTAAGACTCATTTTGTGGCCAAAAATAAAAATAATAATAAAAATTAGAAAAAAATAGACTAGGTGGGGTTTACTTAAGCTGAATTCTTTTCCTTCTCCACTAAAATAAGATTGAAAAAGACTGATTTTTTTCCTGTTATAATATTTACACTATTTTTACTCAGAAAAGAAAACCACCTAAGTTGTTTTTTGCTTTTCTCTTGTAGTGTGGCCACTCTAAGTCAATATAATCTGCAAAGAATTTCATGTTAGCAACTGAAATGAAACCAAGCTCATTCATCCAAACAAATGTCTGTGACGTAGAACATTAGAATTATATACAATTGTTATTGATACGTGGTGTAACCATGAGCAAACGATGTTATCTCTTTTTCCCCCCTGTTTAACATCATTGATAGAATTTGTAAGCTGAGAACACCTTGAAGACACAAAACCTGTCATACTTCTGGTACTAGCTTCCCATGAAATGTTCTGTTTGGCATTCCCTCACTCCAGGAATATGCATTTACTTCCATTTCTTCTATATCTTCTGCTTTTCCCATTTTCTCTCTTTCCATTAGGCCTTTAAGATTCCATTTTTCTCTGTCTTGCTTTTGACATAAGGGTATTATATTGAACAACCTTGCATCATCCAAAATTATGCTCAAAAATAGTCAAACAAATATATTATTATTTCTAAAAAAATGGGTTTGATAATAATACAACTTTCCTCATAGCATTGTAACAAGGATTAAATTAACTAATGGATAAAGCACTTCCATGGTGCCTGCCATATAAGGTTTAATGTGTGGGCTCTTCGGCACAGAAGGAGAACTGAGAAACTAATAGAAACCCAAAAACAAAACTGTAGAATATGCCATTTCTCCCTCTTTACTCCCCCTCCACCTAACACACACACACATACATGCACACGTGCACATGCACAGCAAGTGAGATAAGAGTTGTGTCTATGAAGCAAATGAAATGGGCACTGATCCAAGAGTTAGGAAGTTTAGTTACCCACAGCTGGAGCTGAGAGAAGAGGCAGTTTTCAGAATGATTATAATTAATGTCAAATGAATAAAATAAGCATTCAAAATAATTAGTTAAATTTGATAAGAGGTCACAAATATGTTTATTTCTCATATTTCCTACTATCTTCTATATTATCACTCAACTTCTAACTTTATTTAATCCATTCTCCATGTTCTGAATTCTTATCCAACTAGATTTGCTCTCTTGGAAAATCATGTAACTCATATTTATCTCTTTGTTGAATTTCTCATTCAGATCATGAATTAATTGTTTTTCTGATTTTGTTGAACTATTTGTCTGTGTTCTCTTGTATCTAAGTGAGTTTCCTTAAGATCATTAATTTAAATTCCTTTTCCGGCAAGTCAACAATTTCCAAATCTTTGGGATCAGTTACTGCAGCATTATTATTATTTTTTTGGTGATGTCATGTTACTTATTTTCTTCTTCTTTCTTGTTTCCCTGCATTGATATCTGTGCATCCAGTGGAAGAGCCACCTTTTTGAGTTTTGTAGAGTGACTTGCATGGGAAAAGACTTTCACCGTGAATGCATCCTAGGGTATCAATTGGGTAGAACTCAATGGTTTTGTTCCAGATGGATGCAGTAGTGTAGACTCTGTGTAGTTCCTTCATATGTAATCCACTTTCACTATGTCTATGAGTGACTCAGAGACCTATGCTTTGGAAGTTTGTGGCAGTGGTGGCACAGCTTTGCTGAGGGAGGTATCCCTGTGTTGGTTCACAGGCTGGGAGTGTGCACATGCACCCTGTGGGTCAGTCATCTCGGGAGCTGGCTCACTGGGGATGTATTTGCTGGATTGATTCTCAGGCTGTGGGTATAGGCATATGGCCTATCAGGGTTTCTGGGACTGGTTTTCCAATGGCAAGGTCACCATGTTGCTTTTCTGACCAGGGCTGGGCACACCAGGAGCTTGTCAGCCAAGCTGTTTCTCACTCAGATGCATGTGTGTGTATGATGGCTCAAAGGTTTGGTGGCAGGTCTTCCAAGGGTGTGACAGCTGAGTTGTTTCTCTGAGCCAAGGGTGTGGGTGTGTTTGGCTCAGCTAGCTGAGTGCAGGTCTGCTAGTGGCCCTTCTGTTGTGCCAGTTCTTGGGGACTGATGCAAGATCGTCCTTTCCTCTGGGGCTTGGGAGCTGGACAGCCAGGGTCAAAGCTGCTGAGCCACTAATCAGAAAGTGGGCAAGGCCACCAGGTGGGGCTGCAGTGAAGGGTCCCATCTGGCTGCTTCTTGGGCTGTGGGCAGGGCCACTAGGCAACTTGCAGTGAAGTGGCCCATCCAGCTGCTTCTGGGTGGCTAGTTCATATTTATAAACCAGTTATTAAACATTAAAAAATTATTAAATAACTAATTACATAGGAAATTATGCAGGTCTGGTCAGGAGAACAAATATACTTGGTCCATGGGAATTTACAATCTAATACAGAAACACACACAATGTGGGAAGGGAAAAAAATATACAGTGAAAGTCTCCTTTCTATTCCTTCCCCATTTTTCCTCCATCCGTCTCTCCATAGGTAACCACATTTTTAATTTTTAAGTTTCTTATGTATCTTTCCAGCATTCCATTATTCATTTACAATAAAACAACCATAGGTTGTTTCTCTCAATTTTGTATATACAGTAGCATATTAGACATGTTATTCTGTACATTGACTTTTTAAAATTAAACTTATTTTGAGATAATTGTGGAGTCACATACAGTTGTATGAAATAATACAGAGAGATCCCATGTATCCTTTACAGTTTCCCTCAATGGTAATGTCTTGCAACACTATACTACAATATCACAACCAGAATAATAATATTGCTGCAATCTGGATACAGATCACTTCCATCACCACAAGAATCCTTCATGCTGTTCATTTTATAGCCATAGTCCCTTACTACTAAATACCCATCTCTCCTTTACCCTTTGTGGGCTGGCTGGTTAGCTCAATTGATTAGAGCACAGCCTGGTAACACTTAGGTCTAAGGGTTTGGTTCCCTGTACCAACCAGCCACCAAAAAGGGAAAAAAAGAAAAAAAAAATACAGAAAACAAAAAAAAACCTCCTTTACCCTGACAACAAAAAACCTATCCTCCATTTCTATAACTTTTTATCATTTTGATATAAATGAAATTATGCAGTATGTAACCTTTGAGAACTGGCTTTCTTCACTGAACACAATTGTCTGAAGATTCAGATTGTGGCATACATCAATAGCTCATTAGTTTTTATGGCTGAGTAGTATTCTATGATATTAATGTACCACAGTTTGCTTAAGTTTTCACCCAGTGGGTTGTTTCTAATTTTCGCCTAATATTAATGAAGCCACTATAAACATTCATTTACAAGTTTCTGTGTGAACATAAGTTTTCATTTCCCTGGGATAAATGCCCAGGAATGCAATTGCTTGGTTATAAGGCAGCTATGTGTAGTTTTATGAGAACAATCAAACTATTTTCCACAGTGGCTTTACCATTTAATATTCCCACCAGCAATGTATAGGTAATCTAGTTTCTCAATATCTTTATTAGCATTTGGTGTTGTCACTAGTTTCTATTTTATTTTATTTTTATTTTAATAGGTGTGTAGTGATATCTTATAATTTTTATTTGCATTTTCCTAATGCCTAATGATGCTGAACATATTTTCACATGTTTATTTGCCATCTGTGTACTCAGTGAAATTTCTCTTCGTGTCTTTTTTCCATTATCTACTTTGATTGCTTGTTTTTTAACTGTTGAGTTTTAAAAGTTCCTTACATATTTTGGATACTAGTCCTTTGTTGGGTATGTGGTTTGCAAACATTTTCTTTCAGTCTGTAGCTTGTCTTTTCATCCTCTAACAGAGTCTTTCATATAGCAAATTTTAAAGTTTTGACTAGGTCCAACGTATCCCCCAGTGAGGATGAAAGTACAGGCTCGCCCCACTTGGTATACATTCTCTGACACCACCCTGACACTGGTGGGTGGGGAGAAGAGCAGGTGGAAAGACATGCTATAGCCTACCCATTTCCTGGTTCTTGAGCTAATGAGAGGAGGCTTTTGCTGAGCCTTTTTTTTTTTTTTTTTTTTGTCTACTTTCATTGGCATTTCCAGATTGCCAGGTTTTTCAGCAAGGTCTGGGATGTAGGAGACAGAAAGAAAAACCCAATGCCCTCACCACCATGTGTTTCTTGGGTCCTGAGGTTTCTAGCTGGCCTACTACCTTCCCTCCACCTTTCAGAGTCTTCTTATGCTTCATTTTAGTTTTCATTTTTTTACATATATAATGTCAAGGATTTTCATTTGTAGTTAGGGAGAAGAATAGAGAAAATTATGTCTACTCTACTTTCCTGAAAAGTGTACTCGTCTTTTCACTTAAATATCAGGAGCTACGTATGCTAGTACATAGGGACTTTCTCATTTTTATAGGTACACAGTATTCTATTACATGAATGTACCATAATTTACTTAGCCAGTCCCCTATTTTTGGACATTTAAACAATCATCTGCAATTATCATCAATTCTACAAGTAATAAGCTTATATATATATGTCATTTTGCCTGCATGCAAGTATATCTATTGGACAAATTATCCAAAAGTGTAATTACTAGATCCAAAGGTATATGCATTTGAATTTTGTTAACTGTTGCCAAACTACCCTCCATAGAAATGGTCGCAATTTATACTTTGACAAGTTAAATAAAAGAGTACCTGTTTTCCTATACAATATATTTGTTATAATCGTTTTTCCTAAATTCATAGTGACAAAATCTATCTTATGTCATTTTATTTTAATATTGTATTTCCTTTATTTTAAAAGTTTAGCATAAGTATAAATCTTTCAGAGCCATTTGTATTTCTTTTTCTGTGAATTGAGTGTTCCTATCCTTTAAACAATATTCTATCACTTAGCTTGGCTCTCCACTTATTTTTTAGGATTGCTTTACAAATGAGAGATAAAGGTATGATTTAAATATATTAAAATTCATTCATTTAAAATATGTAGTTTGATGTGTTTTGACAAATGTGTTTACTCATGTAACCACCAGCACAATCAACAAATAGGACACTTCCATCACCAAAAGTTCCCTTGGGCCGACTTGAAATTAATTGTCCCTCCTGAAACATTCTATAGTGCATGGATGTACCATTAACATCTACTTAACAAAAAGCTGACATAATTAAGAATGACTAGGCAATATATTGTTTTAGTCACAGCCTAATTGCTCCTCTCCTTTGGGTCCAATTTGTACGTAAGGCAGAAGGGTGAATATATGACTTATCATTTTAGATTATGAGCTGTGAGAGGACAGGAGCATAGCTTCATATGTTTTATACCACATATAGCATTTCCAAGTGTTTACTAGACATTGTCAATCAACATTTGCTTCTAACTTGAAACTAGCCATCAATTAGTCATAAAAATGAAGAAATAATGGACTCACAGTTTATAATATAAAAACAATGCCCTCTTACCTGATGCTTTATTCCTGACTAAACGATAGTGACTACTTATATTCTTCTAAAGAAAAAGGATGACAGCAGTAGTATACAGGCCTTCTCAACAAAGTGACAGTAAGTAATGCATCATGTTGAAGGGCTCTGCTGCAGATGTGTAATCCCTAAGCCCTAGCCAGGTTCACAGCGCTGAACAGGAAGGTCATTATGCACCCACAGACCACAGTGGCAGTTTCAATTACAACGATTTGAGTCACTTTTTAGATTGTTTTATCAGTGTAGAAAGAATGGAAGCCATAGCATCTGGAGATGGATAAAGTGTAACTGAATTCATTTTCTATTTACCACCATAGGTATAACAGAGATATTTAACCTTTTGTATCAGCCATTCTGGCAAATAAATATGAACCTACTATAGACTGCCATGTTTCTAACACCAACAACATTTCAGATAGGTTGAATGAGGCCATTGCTAAGCAAATAGCATTTCTCTAAAATTAAAAGCAAACAAACAAAAACTCTTTTTCCATTAGAAATATCTAAATATGATTCAGACAAGATGCTACTTAAGACAATATTTATGGTAAAGTCCTATATCGATGTGGTTTTCGCCATTTAAAATAACAACTTGCATATTCAAGTAAACCTCTCTCTAATGGAAAGTCAAAGCTATTTTCTAAAAATACTGCATAACAGAATAAGAACTTAGAGTATCTTAGAGAAAATACTCCCCGAAACAATAAAATGCTTTACTTAGGCTACGCACAAAACTAACACAATCCCTAAATAATCCCATGAATGAACAGCTTAGTCCTAATTCAATGTCTCTCACCCAGTACACTCCATCTTTCAATCCAAACAACCCCACCACTTTTCCTAAACCCAAGAAGAAGCCTAGGCAAAAAGGCACTCCATATATGTTTTCTATATTTATGGTCTAAATTTGAAGTCCTTCCAAACTCCAATTTTCCTCCAGGTAATGTTTCTGTAGAAAGTTTCACAGTTATTAAATTCCTTATTGTTCAGTTTCTCAATAACTGTACATACTCATACAGTTTTCTGGGTGCAATATCAATGGAACCTTTCCATGCCACCTTTGTTCAATGACAATATGAGAAGCAATGTTAATCAATAGGTGAACTTAAGTTCACAGCCACAGTCCCACTTTGGGGCATAAGTTTATAGAAAGTACAAATAAGATCCAGTTTTGGAAATACTACAATGTGGAGTTTTCAAAGAGAGACGGACTAGACAAGAAGCTATCCCAAACAAAACACACCTGTAAAGAGCCCAACTGAATAATACCTACTAAATTTAACTACACAGAAAATATTGTTACTGAAACAATTGGGGTCTATTTGCCCATGCATCACAGAGAGCCAGTGACTGAAGCACATGTCTTTATAGTAGAGAAAGAAAGTTTAGTCACAGATAACCATTATGAGAACTGGGAGATCAGCATCTCAGATCCATCTTCGCTATTAAGGGAAAGGTGGAACACTTATGGGGAAGTGGTTAGGGGCTGTGTGATGCATGGAGGATCATGACTGCTCAAAGGGTTTAGAGTTCCTCAGTGATCTGCACTGGCGCAGGACATTCCTAGGAAATACGCACTGATGTCTTTAGAACAAATGGGTATGGTGTATAAAATTTACTCTCAAGGGGTTCAGGAAAAAATACAAATACATATTTGGAAAGAGTGAGAAAATGGTAGAGTAAATGAAGCAAAATATAAGCAATTGGTGTATCTAGGGAAGCGTACATGTAACAAAAGCTCTGATTACTATTCTTTCCACTTTCCTGTAAGTTTGAAAGAATACAAAAATAACAAGAAATCAAGGAGAATATAGTAATTAAACTTCCTTAGGAGACTACAGGAAATTTACAAAAATATTCTTTAAAAGATTGGAAACATGGAAGCATAGCAAGAATCATGCAAGTCTATGCGAGGTGATGCTTTGCAAGAAGAGCACATGAGATTGCGTGTCTCTGGGCTGTAAGCAATCTAGGCACAGACTCCATCCTCCTGGCAAGGAGTGGCCCCATCCCCAGTGGCCACCATGTGCCATAGTACTCTATTTAATTCATATCTTAACCACATGGTTTGAAGCATTCAGTTCCTATTTGGACAGTTAAATACAAGTGTGCTTATTTGGGAAATAATTATTTATATTCTTTGATAATACAAAATTATTTTTTACCTAGTGCTCACAGCAGTGCCCCTTTCAAATAGAGCTGTAGACACTTAGCCAAAAAAAGTTATTGGCCCACAACTTTTGAGGAAAACATCAATTTCATAAAATAAGAGATATTGCAAAGTAACAGTAGATTTTGGTCAGACAACATATATGAACATATGGCTAAAAATAACAATCAGAGTAGCAGTACTTTGCAGAGTTTTTCAGACAAGATAAAAAAAAATATAGACATAAGAACTCTCTTTTGACAGATGGTTAGTGCCCTTAAATATTTTCTTCATATTTTAGTTGTTTTGCCTCCAAATTAAATCAATTTTTAAACTGCTGGGAAGACTGGTCTCCCCACTAGTACCTTTAAATCCCACATACCAAATCTCAAAACATAGCAAAGTCATCTAACTGAGTCTCAAATTATTCCTCTGCTGAATGGGGTGATACTGGTATCTATGGAATAGGATAATAATTATTTAAAATATTAAATGCTTTTAAAGTGCATAGCATAGTGCTTGGCACATAATCAGAACACTTGCAAGGAACACAGATCACAGTATTTTTGCATAGGAGGACATGTGCTTGGTAATTATGAGGGTCATTTCTTATGGAGCTTTTCTTCAGCTTTCTAAAAGTGATATATGTAAATAACCTTTTCCTTACATGTAAAGCAACATATTCATTGAAAACCTATTCAGAATAATTTTAAAAGTTATCTAATTTTTATCCTCAGTGTTAATAGCAGTTCCTCTGCTGGAATCTGTCAGATGCTGATGCAGAAAAGCACATCAGTTCTGCTAGGTGCACTTTTTCTATTTATAGTGGCTACAAAACAAGGCTGCAGGAACATAGAAGCCACCTTCCACTGGCTGTATGCATTTACTTCTCGTTCTGAGAAATGCCTTTTGTCACATACTGAGATCAAATATCACATTTCATTCTGTTATCTGAGGCTGTTTTATTAAAAACTCTCAAATTATATAAAGACTTTTATTTTGACCTCCTAGACTGTTTACACACACACACACACACACACACACAACTTCTACTTTTATAGACAGATGAAATCACTCAATTACCTTTTTTGAGAAGTTAAAATAAAAGAACGTTTTCTGACTGCGAGACACAGCACTTTCCTATTCTTCCTAGAAGTGGCATGTTAATAAGAAAAGCTATCAAAAAGAGCTATTTCTGTTTGGGCGTGGAGAATAATCCCTAGATATGTGAAGTCATTTCAGATTGATTTCTCTCTTAGTGTTTCTTTGCATATGTTGTTATTACTTTTTTAAAAGCATACAGAGTAAGGAAGGATATATAACAGGACAAAACACTCTCCCATGAGGGCTTTAAAATAGATCTTACATAAGTAACTGCCAAGAATAATAAGTCATCTTTTCAGATTCACAAATCTTACTTATCTGAGAAGGCAAAATAGGGAAATCAAGAGAGAACAGATCCTCAGGGACCCTGTTCTCTCACGTGTGACATTTCTCCTATATTTTCTTTTTCTTCCCCTCAGGAGTCTTATTTACTTACACATATAAACATTCTCAAAACTCTCTCAGTTCTCATTCTCAGACAAGCTTCTAGAAAGAATGGCTCATGCCTGGTGGCTCAGTTTGCTTTCCTCAGGTTTGGCAGTGCCTTGCTTTCTGCCCTCTGCTCCTGGGCTCTGCTGGCCCCCAAGACTGCTATCGACCCTAGTTGCTAGAGCCAATGGACATGTCTACGTGCTTGTCATGTTTGAGCTTGCTGATACACTCCTCGGAATTGTTACCTACCAATGCTCCCCACTAGTTCTTCCAACTCTCTGACTTCTCATTCTTAATTTCCTTTGAAACTTCTCTTTCCCTTAAATATTAGTGTTCCTGCTTTTTTCTTTTTCCTCATTCTTCATATGCTTCTTAGACATAGAATTAATTCATTCTCATAGCTTCAAATTCAACCTGAATACCAATGACTCCTATTTGTAGTACAACTCCTGTCCTGGAAATCCTCTTTATTGGACAAATCTAGTGTGATAAACAGTGCCTCAAACTCTACATTCCAGAGTACAGTTTACTATCTTTCCACTCCCCAGTCTGCACCTTCTCTTGTTCTCCCTCTCTATGAATGTAGCAACTTATAGTAATAGTAATAGCTAACATGTATTCAGTACTTATTTGCTGTTTCTCCTGTGTTCTTGCATGTAACGTTCACCACAACCACACAGAGGTACCACTGTTGTACCCATTTTACAGATGAGGAACAGTAAGCGCAGTGTGATTATAGAAACTTTCCAAAGCCAACATTGCAGGCTCAGTCTGAGGGTCTCCAGAGACAGGGTCTTACCTACTTGGTTGTACTGCCTCTCTTTCATCTCCTTGCTCTTTTCTGCTGGTTGATAATGCAGCACTGTTGGTCCTAGCTCTCTAATATTTATTTCTTAACCTGATGCTCTCTGCAATAGCCTTGTTCAGTCTTCATTATCTGCTGCTTGATTAATATAAAAGCCTCTTTATTTTTAGTATAGCTACCATTCTTGCCCCTTCGGATATATTCTCCATTCTGCTTCGGGAGTTATCTCCAAAACACCAGTCTGATCACATTAAACCACAAACCCTTACCAGGACATATAAGACCCTTCCAGATTAGATTCCTGTCTTCTTACCCAGTCTCATCTTTCTTTTCATGCATTTATACCGATACATGCAACTGACTTTTTAAAGATCTATTAGATTGAACCATATGAAATCACTAATGTTTAACCAATTTCAGTCTACTAAGGTAACAATTTCACATACAACTTATTATTACTGAAGCTTGTAATGGAAAACAGTCACTCCTTCCAAGTGTACTCTCCAGAAACAACCACTTTTTATCGTTTCAATTGTTCCTTCTGGATGTTACCTCCATATTTCTCCTAATATGCTTAAACAATATTATGTTTGGCTCTGACAAGCTCAAAGTAGTGCCTCAAATAAGATATAAGGGTTTCTATTTGTTTCTTTTCTCTTACATAAAAGATTTGCAGTACAAGGAGCCAGGCTCCTCCTGGTTCACATTCCACCACCACTAAAACGTGGCTGCTGTCCTCATGGTCTGAGGTAGAATCCCTATTTCAGATATCAAGATAGAGAAAAGGCCAAAGAAGAAGGGGCAAAGGACACATGGGATGTAATTCCTTAAGAGAGATTCTAGGTCCTGTCATTTGAAACGTGTGCCTACATCTCATTAGCAAAACATCATCCCAGCTGCAAGTGAGGATGGGGAAATATTGCTCACACTGGCCAGCCATGTGCCATGTCTTCCTGTTGGACAAGGCGAGACAGCTACTGAGTGACCACTAGAAGTTTCATTGTTTCTAGTTTTACTTTGAGATGCCTGATGCTGTTCTGACTTCCAGTCCTTTACATGTGACCTTTTCTAACACTCAGAAGATATTTTTATCTATGTTCTGAAATTTTCTTCATGTTTGTGATCTGAAATTTAATTATAAAGTGCCCTAGTGTGGGTCATTTTCATTTTTGGCACTGGCAACTTGGTAAGGCCTCTACATCTGTATATTTATATACTTCAATTCTAGAACATTTTGTTGTATTTCATCTCCTGTCATTTCCTCGCTTCCATTTTCATTCTTTTTTCTTTCTTTCTAGAGCTTAGTCAGATGTGGAACTATCCATATTTATCTTCTAAGTATCTTCTTTTCTCCAGTATTTTCAACTTCTGTTTTTATTGTATTTTGAAAAATTTCCTTGCTTTTCTGTTCCAAACCTTCTAATTTTTTAAAAATTCTGGCTATCAAATTTTTAACTTACAAGACTTCTTATCTGTTTGCTGATTTTTAAAGGAGCATTCTGGGTTTTATAAAGAGTTATGACATGTTCTCATTCATCTTAAAGTATTAATTAGAGCTGAGAAATTTTATTTAGGGGGAGTTAATTCTGATTCATGCATTGTTTTTGTTTCCTCTAAGTACTTTCTCTATATGTTTATTTTGCTTCTCTTTTTTTATTTAGGGGACTTTATTCTTATACCTAGAGATCTTTGGTTATTAATACATGTAAAAAATAAAAGTTTAGAAAGCTAATTGGCAGATTTATGTGTATGGATGAGGTGTGTCAATGGCACATTTCTCTTTGGGGGGACTAGGTGGGAGCCATATTTTTATTGGGGGATTCCTAAAAATCAATATGTGATGAACTTTTTCCTGAAGCCATTCTATTTTCCAGAGAAGAATTCTCCAATCTTCTGTGCAATGAAAACTGGATGGGGAGAGTGGTGTCATCAGGATGGCAGAATAGACAATTCCCAGCATCAATCCTCCCCACAGGCGACTAATTTACAACTATTAAAAAGCAAAGACTACCAACCTGGGACTACTGGAGCTAGGAAAAGAGGAGAGACCTGCAGAGTTTGTGAAGGTGTGAGAGGCCATGGCAATAAGGCATAGGGATGGCACCTATCTTTCTGATACCAGGCTACTTGTTAGCCATCCTGATACAGATGGGGTAGTTACTGCACATGGATCGAAGCCGGAAAAAGCCTCAGTGTCCCTCTTTGAGTAAACCTGCTTGGAGTCTGCAGAGGAAAGGAGGGCTTCAGATCACAACATACCAGCCCACAGGCCATAAGACCACTGGCAGGATTTTCTTGGGCCTACATAAGAGCAAGCAGCTGAAGCCCACTGGAGCAAAGAACCACCCAGAGGCCAGTGAGTTATCGTGAGGGATGCTTCCCAATGGAAATGGTTGGAGTGCTTGAGATAGGCTGGACCATCAGAGGGACACTGAGTGCAGTATGGGCAGCTGGTCTCAGTGAAAATCAGTCAGGGTGATAGAACTGCAGGGGCATGACTGGCAGTCCCAGGCTGTAATTCTCACACAGCCCAGACCTGAGTATTTAACAATCCACACCGAAATCCTTCTGCAGAGAATCAGCAGCAAAGCAGCAATTTAGATCAACCACAAGGTCAAGTTCTGGTCCCCACAGGAAGTTCTACCAACTCAGGAACTAACGACAGGACAACACATTAGTTCCAGTGCACAGTCTAAGTGATGGTGGTAACTATTAATCCATCACGGAATGGGGAAAACAAAAACAAAAAAACAAAAAACCACAGACCAGAGACAAAGCTCTGATATTAACCAGAAAGATCTAACAAAACCAAAGAACCCCTATACAACCTAGAAGATATAGCAGTCTCCTCAAATGCCCAGGCGTCAATGTAAAGACAAAAAGACCAAGAAAGAACAGAGTAATATGTCATCACCAAATGAGACAAACAAGTCACCAGCAATGTACACAGAGTAACAACAGATCTGTAAAATGTCTGACAGAGAATTCAGAATAACACTCTTAAGAACGTTTAGGGAGTCAAAAGAAAATACAGATAGAAAATTAAATGATATCTGGCAAAAAATCCAGGAGAAGAATGAGAAACTTGACAGAGGAATAGAGTCAATCTAAAAAACAAATAGAAATTCTAGAAATAAAGAATATATTGTTTGAATTGAAAAACTCAACAGAAAGCTCCAAAAGCAGACAATCAAATGGAGAAAAGAATCAGTGAGCTTGGAGATAAACACAAGAAATTATCCAATCAGAGGATCAAAACAAAAAAAAAAAAAAAAGAAAAGAAAGAAAGAAAAAATGAAACAAATACAGCAAATATGGGACTCCCTCAAGAGAAATAATTTCCCCATGATTGGCATACCTGAAGGAAAGAAAAAAGGAAAAGTAATGGCAAAAAATTCCCAAGTATGAAGAAAGATGACAAAAATAATGGCAAAAATATTCCCAAGTACAAAGAAAGATGACAGCATCCAGGTATAGGAAGCTCAGAGATAGCCAATCAAATTCAATTCAAAGAGGATGACCCCAAGGCACATCATAATCAAATTATCAAAAACAAAAGACAAAGAAAGAATATTGAAAGCTGCAAGAGAAAAGAAACACGTAACATTCAATAGAGCCCCAATACATCTCTCAGTGATTTCTCAGGAAACTCGATAGACCAGAAGAGGATGTGATGATATATTCAGGGTGCTGAAGGAAAAAGACTGTTAGCCAAGAATTCTCTATCCAGCAAAACTAACCTTCAAATGATGGAGAAATAAAGTCTTTCCCAGACAAACAAAAGCTAAGGGAATTCATCAACAATAGACCCACTTTACAAGAAATGCTAAAGGGAGTTTTTCAGTCTGAAATAAAACCATGCTAAGGAATAATATTTGAAAATACATAACTCATTAGTAAAGAAGTTCACAGACAACCTCAGAATACTCCAATGTCATAAGGATGGTGAATAAACCACTTAAATCCTTAGTGTGAGGACTAAAGGACAAACCAAACAAGACACAAATACATGCAACAATTCTATAAGAGATAGAAAATATTAAAAGATGTAACTTGAAATAACAAACTGTCAAAAAGTGGGGGGCAATGATGCCAGGCCATAGAATTGGCTTTTCTATTTTCTTTTTTCTTAGATATCAAAGGTAAGTTGTTATTAGTATAAAATAATTTGTTATACCTATAACATCTTTTTTGTAAGCCTCGTGGTAATCATAACACAAAAACTTAGAAGAGACATACTAAAAATAAATAGTGAGAAATCAAAACGTAAAGCTAGAGAAAACCACTCACCACAAAGAAAGACAGTAAAAAAAAAAAAAAAAAAAAAAAGATCTGCAAAGCAACCAGGGAAAAAATAGCAAAATGGCAATAATAAGTCCTAACACATCAATAATAATGCTAACAATAAATGTAAACATATTAAATGCCCCAATTAAAAGATACAGAGAGGCCAAATGGATTATAAAACAAAAACCAACAATATGCTGCCTGCAAGAAGCTCACTTAACTGATAAAGACACACACTGGCTGAAAGTGAAGGATGGAAGAAGATATTTCATGCAAATGGAAATCAAAAAAGAGCAGGACTAGCTATATTTTATCATATAAAATAGACTTCAAGCCAAAGAAAGTAAAAAAAGATAAGAAAAGCCATTATGTAATTATAAAGGGATTAATTCAACAAGAGGATATAACAATTCTGAATATACATGCACCCAACTTTGGAGCACCCAGTTATATAAAGCAATTACAATTGGACTTAATGGGAGAGATGGACTCCAACACAGTAATAGTAGGGAAACTTACTGCCCCACTTTCAGCCAAGGACAGATCATCCAGACAGAAAATTAGCCAGGAAACATCAGAATTAATCTCTAGTATGGGTCAAGTTGACCTAACAGACATTTTTAGAACATTTTACCCAACAGCTGCAGAATACACATTCTTCTCAGCAGCACATGGAACATTCTCTAGAATAGACCATATGTTAGGACACAAAACAGGTCTCAACAAATTTTAAAAATTAGAAATCATATCAACTACCTTGTCCAACAATAATGGGATAAAACTAGACATCGACAACAAAAGGGACACTATTAGCTGTGTGAATACATGGAAATTAAACACTTTGCTGCTATGCAAAGAACAGGTCAAAGAAGAAATCAAGAAGGAAATTAAAAAATTCCTAGACACAAATGAAAATGAAAACAACATATCAGAACCTATGGTGTACAGCAAAAGCAGTTCTGCGAGGGAAGTGTATAGCAATAAATGCCTACATCAAAAAAGAGGAAAGAATCTAAAAATAAACAACGTAATGTTACTCCTCAAGGATCTGGAAACACAAGAACAAACCAAACCCAAAATCAGGAGGACAGAAATAACAAAGATTAGTGTGGAAGTGAATGAATTAGAGATTTTAAAAAGAATACAAAAGATTAGTGAAACAAGGAGTTGTTTTTTTTACAAAAATAAACAAAATCAACAAACCTTTAGCTAGACTAATGAAGAAAAAGAGAGAGAAGATGCAAAAAAATAAAATCAGAAATGAAAAAGGAGACATTACAACTGATACCATAGAAATACACAGGATCATAAAAGACTGCAACAAACAACTATATGCAAACAAACTGGAAAACCTAGAAGTGGATAAATTCCTAGACACCTATAACTTGCCAAAGTTGGCTCATTAAGATCAAAAGCCTCCCAACAAAAAAAAACCTCAGCACAAGTTGTCTTCACTGCCATATTCTACCAAATATTTAAAGAAGAACTAATACCAATTCTTTCCAAACTCTTCTAGAAAACTGAAGAGGAAGGAATATTTCCAAACTCATTCTACAAGACCAGTGTTACCCTCATACCAAAACCAGAAAAGGACACAACAAAAAAAGAAAACTACAGACCTATATCCCTAATGAACACAGACATGAAAATCTTCAACAAAATACTACCAAACAGAGTCCAGCAACACATTAAAAAAATTATACATCATAATCAAGTGGGATTTATCCCAGGGATGCAAGGATGTTTCAACATATGCAAATCTGTAAATGTGATCTGTCACATCAACAGAATGAAGGGAGAAAAAATATATATATAATCATTTCAAAAGATGCAGAAAAAGCATTTGGTAAAATCTAACATCCCTTTATGATATAAACACTCAACAAATTAGGTATAGAAGGAATGTACCTCAACACCATAAAAGCCATATATGACAAACCCACAGTTAATATCATACCAAACGGATAAAAATTGGAGGCTTTTCCTCTAAGATCTGAAACAAGGCAAGGATGCCCACTTTCTCCACTCTTATTCAGCATAGTACTAGAAGTTCTAGCCTATGCAATAAGGCAAAAGAAAGCAGTAAAGGGCATTCAACTTGGAAAGGAGGAAGTCAAACTATCCTATTTGCAGATGACATGATCTTGTACATAGAAAACCATAAAGACTCCACTAAAAAATTATTAGTGCTAATAAATGAATTCAGTATAGTGGCAGAATACAAAATCAACACACAAAAATCCATAGCCTTCTTATACTCCAATAAAGAAATAGCCAAAGAAGAAATCAAGAAAGTTAGCCCTATCACAATAGCTACCAAAAAAATGAAATACCTAGGAGTAAATTTAATAAAGGATGTGAAAGATCTCTACAATGAAAACTACAAAACATTGGTGTGAAAAATTGAAGAGAACACAAATAAATGGAAAGATATCCCATGTTGATGAGTCAGAAGAATTAACATCATCAAAATGTCCATTTTACCCAAAGCAATTTATGCATTCAATTCAATCTCTATCAAAATACCAATGATATTCTTCACAGAAATAGAAAAAAAAAAAACCTCACATTTATGTGGAAGTAAAAGTACCCTGTATAGCTAATGCAATCCTGAACAAAAAGAACAAAATCGTAAGCATCACGCTTTTGACTTCAAAATAGACTATAAAGCTATAGTAACCAAAACAGCATAGCACAGACATAAAAACAGACAAATTGACCAATGGAATACAATACAAAGCCCCGAAATAAACCCACACACTTACAGCCAACTGATTTTTGACAAAGGTACCAAAAATGTACAATGGGGAAAGGACAGCCTCTGCAACAAATGGTGCTGGGAAAACTGGATATTCATATGCATAAGATTGAAACTAGACTGTTATCTCTCACCATACACAAAAATCAACTCAAAATGGATCAAACACCTAAATTTAAGACACAAAACTATGAAAGTACTAGAAGAAGACATAGGAGAGAAGTTACACAAAATGGGAGTGGGCACCACTTTTTTGAGTGTGGCTATAAAGTCACAGGCAACTAAAGAAAAAATACATAGATGGGACTACATCAAACTAAAAAGCTTCTGCACAGCAAGCAACACTGTCAACAAAGTGAAAAGACAACTTACAGAATGGGAGAAAGGGTTTGCAAACTACACATCAGACAAGGAACTAATATCCAGAATATATATGGAACTTAAAGAGCTCAACAGCAAAAAAAACCCAAATAACCCAATTTTTAAAATGGACAAAGGGCCTGAACAAACATTTCTCAAAAGAAGACATTCAAAGAGCCATCAGGCACATAAAAAATGCTCAAAATCAAAATGCATCAGAGAAATGCAAATTAAAACCACAATGAGATATCATCTCACTCCCGGTAGAATAGCTATTATCAACAAGACAAAAAATAACAAATGCTGGTGGGGATGTGGAGAAAAAAGAACACTTCTACATTGCTGGTGGGAACATAAATTGTTACAGTAATTGTGGAAAACAGTATGGAGTTTCCTCAGAGAACTGAAAGTAATCTACCCTATGGCCCAGCTATCCCACTACCGTGTATATACCCAATGGAAATGAAATGAATGTATCAAAAAGACACCTGCACTCCCATGTTCATTGCAGCCCTTTTCACAAGTGCTATGAGATGGAATCAACCTAAATGTCCATCAACAGATGAGTGGCTAAAAAGAAAAAACTTTGATACAGATACACAATGGAATACTATTCAACCAGTAAAAAAAAAAAAAAGAAAAGAAAAGAAAAAAAGATATCCTATCATTTGCAGCAACATGGATGGAACTGGAAACCATCATGTTAATTGAAGTAAGTCAGGCACAAAAAGACAAATACTGCATGATATCACTCACATGTGGAATCTGAAAAAAAAAAAAAAAAAAAAAACCCAAAACAGTGGTTTTCATAGAAGTAGAGAATATTGTAATGGTTACCAGTTACCAGATGGCGAGCAGGGAGGAGGAAGAGTGGTGGACTAATGGGTACAAAACTACAAAACTATGCTATCTACCCTCAGTTAATCATTGTACAATATAGGCATGTATTGAAACAACACACTGTACCCCACAAAAATGTACAAGTAAACGTTAAAATATTTTTTAAAAAAGAAAAGAATGCTGGATGGGTATAAGAGAATAGAGATTCATCATTCTTGAATGCAGCTTTTCAATTATACCCTTATATTGCCCTTAATTGCTAGTATTTCATGTTCAATTCCTTCAGAGAAGTAACCTGCAATTTCTTGCCTGAAGACTATGTATCTAGGTATCAATTCAATGTACTTGGAGATATGTAAATAGGAGTTGAGATTCTAGCTCCATATACACCATTAGTACCATTTTCAGTTCTGGAATTTACTTCCTATACTCTGACATACGTACCATTCTGACCTTTTGTGCATTTGAGGAGATGAAAAAGCCCTTCTTTCTCCTATATAACCCTGTGCTCTGATGAGTATGAGATCTTTCTTCTAGCTAGTGCTGATACTTACCTGACATTCACCAGCTTAGCCATACCAGCTTTTGAAGCAGAAATGCTCTTGTACTTGTTCATTATCAACCACTCCAAAATTCTTTACGTACCTCCCACCACCACATCATGTTCCTGGGAACGCCCTTCTCATATGCACACATATGCACACATGCACACAACTCTTCACAGGAAATAGATGGCACACAGAAAATGGGATCATTGAAGAGTTTAATGAAGAGACCATTACAGAGGTATGAACAGGGTTAAGGGAAATTAACAAGGGATGGAGCAGAACCCCAGAATCATGAAGATTAGAAAGATATTCCCTCCTCTAGTCCTGAAGAGGCAAAAAAGGAAACTGTTGTCACAACCAAGTAGAGCTGCAGCAATAGAAAAGGACCACCCACAGGAGCTGTGGTGTTGAGTCCAGCAGGCACTGCCAAACCTTGGCCCGTCAGGGAAGAAACCAATGGAATAAAGATCCTGGCACCTCTTGATGCCTCCCATTAGCTGAACCAACAGGAAGCCAAAGAGCAAGGGAGCCCTCTCAGCGAAGTGTTGGGTGAAGAGTAGATCTAGAGTGGCCAGGGGCAACAGAGACTGCAGCGCACAACTAGCTCAGCAGAGGGTACCCAGGAAAATGCTCCAGCACTCCAGCTGGAAGCTCTTTGTGACTGCGTGGACCCTGTGTCATACTTATTTTTAAATATTTTAGATATCATCCCTGCTCCTATTAACTTCTTTAATTCACAAAATGTAACAAACTTTCACCCACTAATGTCCCCTCTGTCATTCTCTTTTTCTCTATGGATTTATAATTACTGTGTGTGGGAGTAGGAGGGGGGTATGTTTTACTTCATTTTAATGGATTCTCAAGATGGAGGAGCAATAAGTGTCTGTGGACAATCTGGCATCTTGTCCAGTCAAAACACTAGTGTTTCCTTTGATTCAACTTCCTGAACCACAGCTCCAAGTCTTTGTTCATCTACCTGAATGACTTCAATTCTCCTGGATAATTCCAAATATTTCTTCAAGTCAGCTCAAAAATCCCCTCCCCTAGGAAGCCCCGCCTGGCCCTTCCCCAGTCTGTCATAAGTGCCCTCCTGTGCGCTTTCACAGCACTGTGTGTTTACCACTATCACAATACTTTTCCCATTTTGCTGCAATTGTTCATTTCTACCTCTTCAATGACACTATTAGAAGGACTAGTGTATCTTGATTCAGTGATTCTCAAGCTTATCAGACAAAGCCCTCCTATATATAAGTATATTCCCTTTACTATCCTAAAATGAAATCCATAGTTAATGTATCCTACATAAACACCTACTTAAAATATCAATCACTTGACAGCCTTTGAAGCAAGAGCAGAGCACAGACTCTTAGCATCCACCTGCTCAGACATGGAGCCAGAGCTGGAGGCCCAAGGTCAACCGCACCACCCATGGAAGACTGAGCATATTCTGTGTTGTGGCTTCAGGTAAGAGGACACCAGCCTCCCATCTGTGTTCAGCATGTAGTGTCACAGAGCCTGAGAGAAGAATTTCCTTTTCTGGCACCAGATGAGTACCCTGGAAGAGTGTTTTGAAGGAGTTACTGTGATATATCATGGTCTATATAATTTATCCACAGATGATAAATAATTATCTTCAAAGGGAGTAAAAGTCTGGGATGCCAATGGATCCCAAAACCTTTTGGAGCAGTCTGGGATTCCCCACCAAGAGATGCAGACTGGGAATGAGTTTGTGGCATTTCAGTGAAGACATTTGAGATAGAATGCAAAAGATGAATCCAGATTATTTAGATCAAGGAGTAGACTAACTACTAAAGGTTATTGACACAATCAAAACCAACCCCAGTGTCAAAAGATTTATCAGCCATTCTTAGGATTCAAAAAAAATCTCTGTAATGATTCTGGTGTCATCTCAGCTGCCAGTATTATAATGAACAGTGAACTTTATCAGGGGTCGGGAGGCATGGGCACCCAGGTGCCTTTCAGCATTATGTGATCCCACGGATTGCAGACCTGAAGCCAATTGACTTGGAACATACTTTGGAAGATGCTCATATGATGTTCGTATATACCTAAATTATATTGAGCCACTGAAAATTAGTTAGACCTTACCCCAAGCTCAGAATCTCCAAAAAGTTGAGATAACTGATATCAAAGCCAAAGATTTTCAGATTGAAGGCTATAATACTTATCTGACCATTAAAACGGAAATGGTTGTTTGAAATGCCTTTCAATGTTTCAACGATATCATCAGTCTTTAGGAGGTGGTCTGACTACCCAGGTGAAAGTTTTTGTTTTTTGTTTTTGTTCTACATGAAACATGAACTAGGTCAAAAACTCATTAGCATATTATCAGTTACTACTCATCATTAGGAACAGCTTCTTTGGGGGACAATTCTTTTAGTAACAAAAGGCCAATTCTCTCAGAAAAAAAATACCTTGAACTTGGCTAAGGATGTCTAAACATTCTAAGAATATGAATAAAATGAATATGATTAAAAGTTTATATACACTAAGAAAAATGTGTGCATGCATTTCAAATCTACATCTGTATGAAGGTCAGTGAATTTCAAGTATTATAAAAACAATATTACTATATCAGTATGTAAATATTATCAGTCATAATATAAAATGTAGTTACAGTCATTTGAAATTATCTTTGCCTTATATATTGCTATAAATACTATAAAGCAACATTCTGTGTTCAAATAAGTCAACAAAATGCCCTCAGTGTGGTGTCAGTGAAAGGAAATTGTTCATAATAAATGATACTAAATCCTTGAGTAGGACAAAACTCGAATTAGTCAGATGTTTGCAACTATATGAAGAAACACATTGAATGTAGTAGCTCCTGATGCACAGTTATAGGTACATGGTATAAATGACTAAATTACCACAAGTAGCTTTTCCATCCATGACTTGATTTTCCAGAATGATGAACAACTCTTAGCAAGCTCTAAATAAAGCAAAGAGCAACCTTATTGTGATTTACACAGTATTTGCATTCTTAGAGAAGTAATCATATATTAGTGAAATGGAGTTAGGCTTTGGATTCAGATAACTGCAAAAATAAATCTTTCACCTGTTGTCTCTAGATACATTTTCCCCACATTTTAACCTCTTTTAAATGATGAAATTCATCTTACATTCAATGGCTTTTTACGGTCTTTTCAACCATTGATCAGTTCATGCTGTCATCACTTCAGTTGAGTTATCTGCTTTGTAGGTATTATAGGTGTTGAGTTTAATTGCTATATAGAAAGTCATTTAAAGAGATTATTCTATGATTTAGTGTTGAAACAAATAGTTATTCACAGGCACGGAAGTAGAGCAATGGAGCATTTTGTTGAAATTAAAAACATTTATCATTGGAACAATGACTGTCATTCAGTATTTTTTCCCAAAGAAACATCTAATTGCTTTATAGAGCTCATTCCTTCATTAAAAAGAAAAGACACCATAAATAGATGTTTTCTTACATTTTCTTAATGAAAGATGTGCAAGGATTGACCATCACGCGCTACTCAACCCAACAGAAAGCAGAAGATTTTGTAGATCCCTCAGGGTAATGAAAGGCAGGAGAGTTTGTAGGCCACTCAGAGTAGGTGAAAGAAACTTCAAACGAACAAGAGTTGTTGCAACTGAATTATGTGTTGTGCAGAACTATAGAACTATAGTTAAGGCATTGTGTCATAGTTTAATTTGCAGCATTTCTTCCTCCTCAATTACACATAAAGTTATAACACATCTTAAAATCAGTGATATCTTATATTGAATAAAATATGGTACATGAATATCTTGCAAAATATTTCAAAATTCTGTGGAACCAGGAACAATTTTTCATTGTGAAGGACTGTCCAACAAATTGCAAGATATTTAGAATGCTTGGCTCCTGACCACCAAATATCATGGTTATGACAACAAAAAAATGTCCAGTAAATTGCAAAACACCACTGGAGAGAGCAGCGGGATTTGGGTAGTGCTTCTCTTGGGAAGCCCTAGAGTTTATCCCAGGAAATAGTACATAACAGGTGTTCAGTAAGTGCTTTTCAAAGAACAACTGATCAATGACCAAACTTTAAAATTTTTCAATAGGTAGAACATTGCTTGTTAAGCCATTGACCATTGGTTGAGGATAGATCATTTGATCAATATATACTAGAAATACTACTGAGAGCTTTAGTTCTCTGGTGTAAAATTTTTGCCCCCCATTTAATAATGCCTTATATTAGCAACTGAGATCACAGTATGATTCATTTTTTATTCACTCACACACACATTCAATAAATACTTATTAACACTTTTCCATGAACCAGACATTGCACTAAGTACTGTGAAAATAATGTAAAACAAAGTGTGTATAGATTGTGACCTTACTTAGCTTACAATGTCATGGGCAGAAAAATTTTAAAGCATAACAATAAAATGAGATAAGTACTCTGAAGGCAGAGAGGGGATAGAAATAAGATTCATTTGTTATAGTCATACTAATTCATTTTGCCATTGATAGGTATGTTCTTATTTGGGATGCAGATGTCATTGTCACTTCAGTCTCTCTGGAGGCTACTGTAAAAATTCCATTTCTGTGAGATTCTTTTGGCTCAGTGGAGAAAGTGGTTAGAGTAAGTGAGAGTATGGTATTTTTACTTTACACTGGTAAGAATGGAATACTTTAAATGATGAATATTGAAATGACTCTCTATACCAAATTTTTTGTTTTCTCAAGAGCTCTACAATTTCAGTCTCCAAATGGACCCAGTAGAAGTGCTCAACAGTGTGTCTCTAAGGGCTGTCCAGCAAAACAGGTCCTGAACACAGAAAGACAATTTACACATGCCATCTATTCTGTCAAGAGTAATATAAAGAGGAAGAATAATTCAAACTCTTCATTTTTTCAGTTTAATAAACAAGTTGGTAATAATTCCTAATTGACATTTGCATTATTAGACACATTTGAATGTACTTTTAAAAAGTATGTTACTGATTTTATTGAATTGCAAAAAGAAACATTATTTTACAGATTATGATCACATTTTTAAAAATTAGATTTTCTCTTTCTCCTCTTTCTTACACATACACACACATCTACCTCAGACTCCAGCATTTTGGGAGGAAAAAAATGAAAGATAACTAGACATCAGAAACAGAAATTAAATTAATAAGTGGAGTAGGTTTGCTTCAAGCCCTCTTTTTGAGTTGCAGTTGTAGCTGAGGAAATTATCCTAAAAGTCACCAAAATCTAGTTTTAATGTTATTATATTTTCACCATGATATTAAAATGTTTCTCTTTTTACAAAAATGGTAGGAAATAACCTAACCAAAACTGAAGTCTTGGGTCAAAAGGCATTATTATCCATACCTCAGTGGTCTCAGACATATCTTTCTCTTTTTAAATAAAGAGGCAAATGCACCCATGTAAGTTTCAGTCTTTGAGAAATATATCTTTAATATAGTTTGAAATACTCTTCTTCTACTCTAAAATAACTAGGTTTTTTAATATAGTTAATTAAATATCCTATGCCCCAATCTTTAGAGTATTTTGTAATTTTTATTTATGCAAATTTCTGATTCATTTTTGCTCACTGAAATCTTTTCATGTTGATATTTGAGCATTAATTGCTAACCTTTCCCCCATATCTTCTTGGTTTTTTTATCTCCTTCCCTCCCCCCCCCCACCACACACACTCAACAAATTTTGTGTTAGACATTTCTGAGTTGTAAAGATGAGAAGTACACTGCTTGTCAGAGTGTTAACAAGAGCATCTAAAATAAACCTACTGGGTAGCATTTACAGATAAATTACAGCATCATGAATATGGATGTGAAAATTGTCAAGTTTGAAACCTTAGAAATTCACAAGGGCTGCAGTTAAATCTTAAACCTGAAAAAAGATGTTTAGAGTTCTGTTGCTTCTGCCTTTTAATGAGCTAAATACCATCCAATTCTGCTGTAGTTATATCTCTCATACATTTAAAAATAACAATTGAAAAACTCCTGCATGTGATGACCTGACCAGTAGCATAAAACCCACAAACATCAGTGCATTATATATACACAGAATTAAAAGCTTGTGATAAGGGTCATTTAAAAGTATTTTTTTCTCCTCTTTACTATTCAACTGGTAAAACAGGTAACTGACTTGTATTATTCTCATATTATTCTTACCTCTTCTGTTCCCAATGTGAAGTGAGGACATCCTACAAAGTACTTTCATAGGTGTGGAGTTATAAAGGTTCTAGACCTTGGAACTTTCATTTCACAGATGAGAAAACCAAGATGCCAACAGGTCGGTATATTTGCCTAATAGAAAACACAAGCTTGTAGCCAAATATTAACACAAGCTGACTTACCAACCTTTCATTAAGTTCTCATTTCACTCTCATGTAAGCAAGCGTATTATTTCAAAATAAATAAATAATTTTGGCTTGAATCATTTGGAATAATATCAATATTCTGTAATCCACGCATGACAAAGATAGCAAAATGAGCTAAAAAACTAAAAAATATTTTCCATTTCTAAAATTCTATAAACATAAAAATGATGGTTGAAAAAAATGACAATTGATCTGCATGTAACACTATTTTAAGGCTTTAATTTTCATACTTAAGAAAAATGATTAGAGAACTGAATGGTTAAATCATGAATTTTTTTACCCCTTTCTGCACAAATGCTAAATTTCTTATTATAAATTACAGAGCAAGCTACGATTTTTTTTTTTCAGTTAGAAATGGACTTACTTCTTTCAATTTCAAGCTGCTTATCTGTGCTACCTACACGTTTGCCTCAAGCCTTCATTTATTGCTTCTTGGAGCCAAATGCAACTTACTTTGTGATGCTGGATATGAACTCTGCAAACTACTTTTCTTCTTTGACAGCTGACTTGATGTTAGGCTCTGCCAATAGCAGGTGTTAGAGAATTAAGAAGAAGCTAGAGGAGAAAGAAATTTTTTTCAGCAATATCTGCCCTGTAACTTCAAAAATTATAGATTCTTTTAAGAATGCTTTGAAACTCTCTGGCCTCAGTCTGTGACTTGAGCAAAGCATGATATTTTCCTTTTGTAAGTACTCAAGTGTACTTCAATAGAGTCAATTGCACACCCAGTCAATGTTGTTTGTCATCATTGCTGCCATAAAGTCAGTTTCCTAACTGGACTCTGACAACTGCATTACCTTCAAGTCAAGGTTTTAGCAAGCATTTCTGTAAAAGCCAGAAACTAATCAAGAGACAGAGATCACATCAGTAATTTGAACTGGAAAAATTTAATAGAAATAATTGTTAACCAAATCAAATGCAATACTTAATGTGCAGATTGCAGACTTACAAAGGCAGTTGAATTTGAAAACTTGCCAATTTCTCATGTAAAATTTAGAGCATTGTTTGGTATGGAATGAGACCTTGAAACTTGGAATGGGAATACCTGGTTTGACTTAACACAAAACTGAGAATCTTCAAACCCTGATTCAATTTTATCCTTCCCTGTCAGAAGAATTAGTGTGTTCTCCCTTGTCTAAGCAGAATAGCCTTCCTTTGCTTTTAAAACCTATAACCACCTCAGCTAAGACATATGCCTTACTAGAGGATGTCCATTATGCTCAAGGTACATCCCAACCATTTTTTGCCATGAGAACCGTAACTAAAGTCAAATTTCAACCTGTTACACAGGGTCAAATATAAATATGACCCAAAAAGAAGTAACTTATACACCAAAAAATTGCAAAATATTGCTAATATGTTTTGGCAGAATCTTGGGGGATTTGTATGGGAGTAGATTTTAAGGATATCGTACTAAGGAGAACAGATTATAATCCTACATCAGTGTAAATTCTTTGATCTGAGTACACTTAATAGAGATGCTGGATTTAATGTGTTATCTTGTGCAGTGAGAAGTTGATAAAGAAAATGTGATATATATTCATAATGGAATACTATTTAGCCATAAAATGAATCCTATCATTTGCAGCGACATGGATGAACCTGAAGGACATTGTGCTAAGAAATAAGCAAAGCACAGAAAGACAAATACCACATGATCTCACTCTTCTGTGGAATTTAAAGAAGTTGATCTCAGAAATACAGAGTAGAATAGTGGTTATCAGAGGCTGAGGAGGGGAGGGAGAAGGGGGGATGGGGAGAGATTAATCAACAGTTACAAAGTTACACTTAGGAGGAAAATTTTCTGGTGTCCTCTTGCACAGTAGGGTGACTATGGTTAACAATATTGTACTGAACATTACAAAAGAGCTAGAAGAGAGGATTTTGAATGCTCTCACCATAAAGAAATGATAAATGTATGAGATAATAGATATGCCAAATATCCTGATTTGATTATTACACATTGTATACATGTATCAAAACATCACGCTATACACCATAAATATGTAAAATTATTACATTTCAATTAAAAACAAAATTTTAAAAAAGACTTGTTCTAACAGTTTAATCAGTAGGTCGACTGAAAGTTGGACCCAATGGTGGCCTACATTTAATGAAGTTGAGATGCCAGAGTTTCTCTGGAACAATGTAGAGGAAGGACTATAAAGATAAGAAGATAAGAATGTTGGAGTGGATTTATAATGTATAACATACACACACACATGCACATATGCACACACACACATACACCAACTACATCTCATGAGAGGGCCCAGAAGACATTCCCGTCACTAAATCATTGAAAATACATTAGTGAGAGGATCCTTAAAAATATCTGTGTTGGCTCTCAGTTCTAGGCCAGATATGGCCTTTGGGATATTGCCATCAAGATGGGCTTCCTTATTACACTGGGGATCCTAAAGTAGTAGAGACCAAATGTTAGTACTTTATTGCCAAAGGCATGATGGGCACCTGGAATATTTTGACCCATAGGGACATTTGGTGATGTCTAATAAATCAGTGTTCCTAGGAATGAAATATATGGGTAGCCTACTAGAATATTGCTATACCTATAAACAAAAAACTCTCCCAATTTTCATAACCAAAAGCTTGACTTGAGATGCCATAATGGAGAATCATTGTCTCTCCCAGTTTCCAGCGCTAAGCCATTTAATAGATAGAGCCCTTTGTTTGAAAGGAAGGGCAGGTCTCCTTAAGGAAAGATTCTTTAGCACTGATATAATATATAATGTATGTTTTCCACAAAACTTTCCCTGTAAGGACCTGGGGCCATTTAAAAAGGCAATTATGTACTGGGGAAAAAGAAATACTGAGATGTTCAGAGATTACTAAACATAGGCTCCGAAACAATACTAATTCCTGATGACCCAAAATGTCACTCTGGTCTATGCATCAAAGTGAGGATTTATAATGGGAAAAGATGGATGGAAACTGAGTCCATGTTTGAATCTCAATGGCCCACATTGACCCACAGACCCATCCTGTGCTCATATCCCCAGTTTCTTAACAAATAATTAGAATAGATACCCTTGGCAACTGCAGAATCCCCACATTGGCTCTTTGACTGATAAAGTGTCACTATCACAGGAAAGGTTAAGTGTAAGCCCTTCTATCAGGGTAGTAAACTAAAAACAATACCACACACCACATACCAGAAATTACAGAGATTAATGCCACCCTCAAAACCTTTAAAGATTCAAGAGTGATGATTCCTATCATATTCCTGATAAACTCACCCATTTGTACTATGCAGAAGTCAGCTGAATCTTGGAAAATGACTGTAAATTACAAACTTAATCAAGTGGTGACTCAGATTGTAGCTATTTCCCAGCTATAATATCTTCACTGGAGCAAATCTATAACTTCTCACACTTGTGTATGCAGCTATTGACCTAACTAATCCTTTTTTCTTCCATAAAAATTTGCAAGGAACACTAGAATTTGTTTGCTTTCACCTGATGAGGCTGACGGTGCACTTTTACCCTGTTGCCTATGTGCTATGTCAACTCTACTGTCTGACATAATACTTTATAGTCTCCTGAGATTTTAGTCATCTTGACATTCCCTCTGGTCTACTTCATACTGGTCTAAATATGATAATATTATGCTTATTGTATATTGATATGCAGAAAGTGTCAAGCACTTTAGATGCCTTACTAGGATATATGCATATAAATGAAAGGTTAGGAAATAAATAAACAAAAATTCAGAGGCACTTCACATCAGTGAAGTTTCTTGGAGTCCACTGGTCTGGAGGATGTCAAGATATCTCCCTCAAAATGAAATACAAGTTCCTACACCTCATACCACCTATCACAGAAGAAAAAAAAGCACAATGCCTTTATGATTATGGAGGCAAAAATTGAGTGTGCTATTTCAACCCATCTACAAAGTCATCAGTAAGGCCCTCCATTTTAAGTGGTGATCAGAGCAAGATAAATCTCTGCAACAGGTCCATTCTACATATGGGCTGCTCTTCGGCTTGGACCTAATGGTCCAGCAAATCCAATAATACCCAAAGTGTTCATGGCAATAAGAGATGTTGTATGAGCCTCTGGCAAGCACCAGTAGAATTTCAGAGCAGATCTCTAAGGTTTTAGAGTAAATCAATTTCCCCTCTGCAAATTACAATTCCTCTTTACAAAAACAGCTTTCTGGGTTGCTATTGAGCTTTGGAAGAGATTAAACACCTAACTATTGGACATCTGGTGATCTTATGACCTGAGTTTCCCATAATGAACTGGACACCTATGAGTTTGTCATCATGAACCATAATGTTGTCTATCATCAGATAGAAATAATATATAATGACTGGGCTCAGGAAGCTCTGGAATGAATGGTGATGGATCAGTCTCCTTTGACACTGACTCCTGCTTCATTGCCTCCTATTCTTCAATTCAGTCCTATAACCTCATGTGTAGTTCTTCATAACCAGTTAATTGACTGAGGAAGAAAAAACTCATCCCTGGTTTAAAAGGGGTAACTGCAGAATTGGACCTAATGGGGAGTGGCAAAGAAAATTTCACAGAACTTCAAGAAGTACATTTGATTGCTCAGTTTATGGGATTGAGAAAAAGCCAAGAGTATAGTTTTATACTGGTTCATGGGTGGTTGCTAATTGTTTGGCTGGATGGTCAGCAACTTGGAAGGAAAAGGACTGCAATATTAGTATCAGGAAAGTCTTGAGAATTGTTTTGTGGATGGACCACTTAGAATGGGCACAACAAGGAAGGATGTCTGTGTGCCATGTAAATAAATATTCTTCAAAGGGCATCTACTGCAAAGGAAGCAGTCAATACCTACATGAACAAAATGGCATGTTCTGTGAATGTCAGTCAGCTCCTTTCCCCAGATACATCCAGAGTTTGCTTAACAAGTCCATGAAAAAAGTGGCCATGCTGATAGGAATAGAGGCTATGTATGGTCTTAACAACATACACTCATCCTTACCAGAGTAGACCTGGCTACCACTACTGTTGAGTGCCAAATCCAACAACATATATCAACACTGAGCACCAAATATGTCACCTTTCCCTGGGAGGAACAGCCAGCCATCTGGTGGCACGTTGATTACATTGGACCCTTTCTATCATCAAGGGGCAGAGATTCATTCTCACTGCAATACAAATATTCTGAAGATGGATTTACTTTCCCTGTTCATAGTGCTTCTGCCAGCATCACCATCTGTTAACTCACAAAATGCCTTATTCACCATCATGGTATTCTGCAAATCATTGCTTCGAATTATTTCACAGTACAGGAACTGCAGCAATGGGTTCATGCCCAAAGAATTAACTGGTCATATAGCATACTCCGTTTTCCAGAAAAAGATTGGCTTGTTGAAGATAACTGCAATTGGGAGATCGTGCCCTGTTTCTCTAACATGAGACCATTATATGGAGTTTTCTCTCTGTATTTAGAATACATCCAAGAATCAAGAAGTAGAAGTGGAATGAATCTTTTCATTATTATGTCTAATAAACCACTCACAATATTTTTGTTCCCCATTTTCACAGCAGCACTTCTGATTTGTGGGGAATGGTTCTTCTAGAAAGACAAAAGTGGAAACACTAATGTTGAAGCTGAGATTTCCACCTGGCCATTTAGTGTGTCTTGTGCCACTGAAGCAACAGACAAAAATGGGAATTACTTTAATGGCTGCAGTAATTGAACTCAAATACCAAAAGGGGAAACTGGGTTTCTCCTGGACTTCATTACCCCTTGTATCTTGTATATTTTCCTTTTGCTAATTTTAATCTCTAATACACTGTAACCATGAATATCACAGTTTCTTTGAGTCCTGAGAGGCTTTTTCATGAATCATAGAGCCTAAAAGTGGTTTGGTGGAACTTTTTTTCCTGTTCATATTTTACAGATATTTTCTTGTATCCAGTCATCTATTTTTGTATAAGAAAATTTGTGAACTAGTTGTCATTCCTCATTCATAAGCTATATTTTCTGTCTTGTTAATTTTAAAATATTTCCTCTTTGATATTTTCTAATTTAATAATGGCTGAGAATTTTCCAAAATTAATGACAGACACACAACTACATATCCAGAAAGCTCAGAGAACACTAACTAGGATAAATACAAACATACCTACCAAAGCATATTATATTCATACCTCAAAACACCAAAGACAAAGAGAAATTTTTGAAAAAACTCAGAGAAAAATATTACCTAACCCACAGAGGAGCAAGCACAAGAATTACATTAGACTTCTCTTCAGAAAGCATGCAAGCAAGAAAAGAGTAGAATGAAATATTTAACATGTTGCGGGGGGGGGCGGGGAATCACCAACCTAGAATAGTGAATTCAGCAAAATTATCCTTCAAAAGTTAAAAAGAAATAAACTTTCTCAGAAAAGCAAAAATTTTTTAAATTTGCCATTTCTTTAGAGATAAGGAAAATGATATAATTCAAAACTGGTATTTACATAAAGAAAGGAAGAGCATTAGGGGGAAAAATGGAGGTAAAATAAAATACTTTTTATTCTTAATTAATCTAACAGATAACAGTTTGCTCAAAATAATGATAATAATATATTCAGTGAATACAGGGTATGGGTAAGTAAAGTGAGTACCAGCTACATTATAAGGGATGAGAGGGAGGTATATGCACTACTGTAGGAATGCTGGTCAGAATTCACTTGATCCTCATGTCCTTTAGGGCTCTGGCTTCAGTAGTTACAATCTTTCCCCTGTACAGGGTGCTCGGCAGCTGAGGAAGAGAAAGTAACAAAATGCTGTGCTTGTGTAAGATAAGGGGAATGACACCAGCAAGCCAAAGGTAAGCAACAGGAGGCTGCAAGGCACCTGGGACTCTTCTACTTCTGCAGCCTTTCTCTCTCTGGCATAGCCGCACTTTTGTCCGTGTACAGAATACTTAATCTAACAACAGCAAAATACACATTTTTATCAAATTGACATACAACATTCCTCAAAAAAAAAAAAACAAAACATCATCTAGGCCATAAAACATACCTTAACAAACTTAAAAGAAAATAATTAAATTTACATGGTTTTTGTAGGAAGTATGCATCTTATGACATACACATTTCTAGTTTCAAGCACCTACAAACTAAGGAAAATGATTATTTAAATTAATAATCAGTTATACAGAATTTAAAGAACGAAAAAATAATTGTATATTTACCCCTTGGAGTGTACAGCTGTAATCTTTCAGAAAACCAAGTTGCTTACAAATGGAATAGGAAATTTAATTTGATAAGAAAAACTATTTGAAAATGGAGAAAATCTTTCATCTTTAGTTATAAGTGGTAACTACCATCTATTAAATAAAAAATGAGGAAGAGAGCATAAAAAATGCTACTATATATTGTAGCTTTTAAAATGAAAGTTAGATACTTTGTACTAAAAGTCTCAACTAAGCAGTATTAAAGTGACCTTTTTGCTTGTCTGCTTACTTTTCGATCATACTATTTCGTTGTAATATAAATCTACTGAAATTTGACTTCATTTTCCCTGAAATTTTAAAAATACATAAATAATATAATTAAACATTTCTTTCACATTGATCATAGCACCTGAATTATTAAATTTTTCACATTAATTTGGTGAAATGGGAGAAATTGGGTAACAGAAACAATCAGTCAATAATTATGACTCGTAATGATGAACATGCTAATAATACTGATTTGATCATCACATATTGTAAACAAATACTGATAGTCAACTCTGTACCCCATAAATATGTATAATCAATTATGTTTCAAGTGTAAAATTTTAAAAAAACAATTTCGGCACATTAAAATAAGTCTATATCCACCTTTAACCAACTGAAAGGCTCCCTACATAAGTTCCAAATCTTACCTATGGAAATGTTTTACAACTACTTCTAATCTGATATGAAAGCTATTTCTCATCATTTTCACCCCAGATGTAGACATCCTCCCAGAGATTATCTACGAAACATCACAAAAAAGAGTTTGATCTGGTATATAAATTGACTCTACAGTTTGCTGAATCTGCCCTATAGATTTTTAAAGATTTAGTTATTAAAAACCTCATGTCTAATCCATGAGAGCCACACTTTGAAAGTTACTCAGAAAGATTTTGTAGTTAAATATTGTATCTTCTTTGAGATTCATCATAAAATTCATCAATTCTATTAATATTTATATTTTCATTTCAGAATAAAAAGTATTTGAATAGTTGATTTTATAAGCCAACAGTACACTGACAGTCTCTAATGAATGAAATGTGTACTGTATTTCCCCATCTTATAGTATCCAAGAAATAGTAATTGTTTTTGGAGAAAAACTACTGCTATGGGTCGAATGTGTCCCCCAAAAGTTCATGGGTTGGAAACTTGGTCCTCACTGTAACAGTGTTAAGGGGGTAGGAAATCAATTATTGTATTTGAAAGTTGGGGCTTTTGAGAGGTGATTGGATCATGAGGAGTAGTCTCTCATGAATGAATTAATCCATTCATAGAGTGATGAGTTGCCATGGGTATGGACTGGTGGCTTTATAAGAAGAGCACATGAGAGAGCTCTTGTCATTCTTGCCATGTGATACCCTGCATTGCCATAGGACTCTGTAGAGAACCCCCACTAAGAAGAAGGCCCTCACCAGATATGCCCCTTGGGCCTTGAACTTCCAGCCTCAAGAAGTGTAAGAAATAAGTTTCATTTCTTTATAAATTACCCAGTTTCAGGTGTTCTGTTATAAGCAACAGAAAAAGGACTAATACGACTACCATACTCAAAAAGGCAAAAAATATCATAGATAGACCATGGATAGCACTACATATTTTGAATATCATTCAAGTTTTAGTAAGATGAACTGACTGAGAAATTTCCCAAGACTTTAAGCATAGGCCTATTTTATTTTTAATTCTTATCAGCCTCCCGCCCCCATCACTTCCAGCAGCCAGTGAATGACAATGCTGACATAGCTGAGTTCATTTTTACCCGCCATTACCTACCTACACCCCCACCCCAGGTGATGACACTTACTCCCAAGACTTACACCTCCACCCCACCCCTCTTCAGCTCAGACAGTCAGTGAGGCAGCAAGGACACAGCATGGTGGGGGCCCAATCCTGCTTCCTCGTTCTCTCCCTCTTCCCTGACGGAATCACAGAAAGTCCCTAATTTCTATAATCAGCTTAAATATACTTATTTTATAATTCCATTCAGATTATTCAATAATTTCACATCTCTCTCTCTCTTTCTCGATGGTTCATTTCCTCATGTGACTTGCTGTTTTATATTGAGAGCTCATCTTCCATGGAGCTAAAACATTTCCTAGGTCTTTTTCACACATGAAGGACATATGGACTGTATGATATAAACATGGTTCTGACGACCTGAAGCTTCCTTAGTGGAAGAAAGACAAGAAGTTGGGTGTAGCTAGTGAGATGTACAGATAAATTCAAAAACAAAGCAAAAATGGCTGTCTTAGTCCATTTGGGCTGTTATAACAAAATACCTTAAACTTGGTAATTTATAGACAACAGAATTTATTGCTCACAGTTCTGGAGGTTGGGAAATCCATGATTAAGGTGCCAGGCGATTGTCTGCTCAGAGCTCATTCTTCATAATCGGTGCCTCCTGTGTGGCCTCACTTGGCAGAAAGGGCAAACAGTCTCCCTCAAGCCTCTTTTATAAGGGGACTAATCCCATTCATGAGGGTTAAGCCCTCATGACCTAATCACCTCCTAAAGGCCCCACCTCTTAATACTATCACACTGGGGATTATGTTGCAGCATATGAATTTGGGAGTGACACAGACATGCAGACCACAGCAGTAGAACAAAGTACTTTCACACAGAAATGAGATTTCAAAAGAAGATGGAGAGCAACTAGCGTAAGACCTAAAAGCCCCTGTTTACAAGTTAATAAATAGATGTAATTTGAAAGCAATTTGAGGACAGGAAGTTTATGGCTTGAGCCCAGCTTGGCCAAAATTATTTTGGCAATTGTGTCCAATGCCAGTTATAGTAGGGAAAAGGTGGCTGTAGGAAGTCCATCAGGAAGATAATGGATATGGTGTAAGTAAAATGGGATAGATGCCTAGACATTTGATAGCATGGATAGAAAAGAAGAGAAGTCAGAACATAGAGTATTATTTCAAAAAATTTTTTGTGTGTCTACAACATGCCAGACTCTCTACTGAGTGCTGAAAATAGTATGTTAGACAGAAACAACCATAGTCTTTGCATTCGAAAGTGTACAAACAAGATAAAAGCATTAAAAAAGGCTTCCCTGAGAAAAGCGTTTATCTCAAGGATAAATTGGAGTTAGCCAGGAGCAGGCTGGAGGGTAGGAAAACATATGTGAAAAATACTAATTTTCATCAGATTAACTCTATACATTTTTGGCTACATTATTATCATTTGTGTCCCTCTACCTCGTCATTCACTCATTCAACAAATATTTATTGAACAGTTTACTCTTCACCAGCCATTATTCCAAGTTCTGGAGATACAATGAAAATAATCTTAAAATGTGGTGGAGGATATATATACCACCACCATACTTTAAGATTATATACCATATTTTAAGGATATATATATACCACCACCATATTTTGAGATTATTTTCATTGTATCTCCAGCACCTGGAATAATGGCTGGTGAAGAGTAAACTGTTCAATAAATATTTGTTGAATGAGTGAATGACGAGGCAGTGGGGAAATACTCCCATTTGCAACAACATGGATGAGACTGGGGAATCTTATGTTGAGTGAAACAAGCAAAGCACAGAGAGATAAATACCACATGTACTTACTCATATGTGGGAGCTAAGAGAGAAAGAAGGAAGGAAAGAAAGACCACATCAGAAACCCTTTCACACACACACACAAAAAAACCCACCACATAAGAAACCCTTTCATAAACAGCAGGAGAAAAGGTGAGTGGAGCTAAAAATTAATGCAAATCCAAGGCACTAAATTTAAGCTGCTTATCCTCTGAGAAAAACAGTTGTTTTGCCAGCAATAACCCTTGCCGTGGTGGGTGGCCGTGCTGAATAACCACAGGAGGTGAATGACTGGAGGCAGAAGACAGGAAGCTTTTTCCTAAACTCATCCTCCTGAGCATCCACAGAGCTCAGAAGAGAATTTTTGCGTCTCTATCACACTTATTTGGACATCTCCCATCACCAAAATAGGATATATAACGTCTCACATTCTACTTAGTTAACACTAACACATTTAAGGTGCCAACTGCAGACTTCTCAGGAAACTGTAATGCTCATGGAATTCTGCCAACAACCTAAGAAGGCTCTAAAGGGCTTGGCTGAGAAAAGGAATCATCCGAGTGTAATTCCATCCAGCATGAAAGGTCACACAAGTCAAGGTCTATTGCCAAAATGCTGCTACTAAGTTTAATTAATTTCAGCTGAGCATCCAAGAGTGTCTGTCATTTTACCAAGACTGCCTTTCTCAGTCCTTCCCCACTAAAAAATGGCTGTGGAGAGTTTAAAGCTAGCAGGGCCAATGGACACTCACCACTCTGCCCATAATAGAATGGAAAAGGCTGATGTGTACAGAGGTAAGCCCTTCTCTGCTTTCAGGCCGATGATGATTGGTTTTGTAGTCATTTATCTAGGACCACTTTCTCTTTTCCACTCAGCGATAAATAAACCAAATAACTAAAATTTATTGAGTTCCAACTATATGCCAGACCCTGAGTTGGGCACATTTTATGTCTTTAACCAGTTAGCCTTCATAATAGCCCTGCATATTATTATATTCCTCATTTTAGAGATAAAGGAACTGATCCTTTATGTATTGGCCAGAGTCACATAAAACACATGAATTTTCTAGCTCCAATGCCATTGCTCCTTCTTCATGCCACATGTGTCTTGCTGGATATAAGCAATCCATTCCTTGCCATGGAAAACCTTGTATAATTCATAAAATATTGCCTATCACTAGAGGCCACTCTGATCCTGTTGACTAGCTTGGGCTGGGCCACACCTCTTCCACATATAGAACCTTAAGAGCTATTAATTAGTTCCAAGTATTGGTTTAACCCTGATAAGGTTACCTAAAATCAGCTGAATTACTACCAGTAGAGTTAAACTTAGAGCATAAAATGGAGCATAAATCCCACACCTTCTTATTATCCTGTGTTTTACTAGAAACAGAGAAGTGTAGAACTTAGTTTTTTGGTGGGCAATGGAATAGTTTTAACACCTCTCTTTTTCTGCATCTCTCTTGCTCTAAGATTGGCCTATTTAGTGTGACACATCCTGTAGGACCTGAAGGATTTTTCATTTTATCTTTCCATTTCTGCAGACATAATTTCAGAGCCCAGGGTTATGATTATGCAGACACTTTGGAGGGTGTAAAAAATATTCTCTGACTTGTGTTAGATCTTTTGCATACAAATTCTTTAAAAAGCAGAAATATTACAACTTTTTTTGGAGAAGCATAAAATACTCAAATAAGAAGGAAAGGCTAAGGTGTTAATTACAATGTGATCATGTCTCTGCCACAATAATTAGTGTCAGATTCTAACTTGTGATTACTTATGCCTGTGTCAACCCCAGGTACTGTTTTATTTTGTTGTTCTTTAAAATTTTTTCTGCTTTCCTCCAGCACACAGACCAATGCTTGGGGTTGTAGAGAGACTGGGCATTCAATAAAACAAATGTGTATTGGGCTCCTATTTTCATTCTCCTGTTTTTGCAACCAATCCCTAGTGATTTCATATTCTGTCTGTCAAACCTGACTATTTCTGCACTCTTAGTTACTGGCTATAGAAATGTCAAGTCATTTTCCAGAATTTGAATTTTTTTTTACTATTGTATCAAATAAGTCAGAGGACTCTCCAATCTCGCCATGTTCCTGAGAGTGTAGCATTAGGCATTAACCCAGTGTGCAGACGCAAAATATCATGCCTACTTTATAAATATTACACTGTACCTTGTTATGGCTTTGTGAACTAGGTCATTTATTCACCTCATTTACAGAGTAGATAATATATTTAGAGAACTTAGAAAGTCATGGCCACACAAGGACTCTAAGAGAGATTAGGACCTGATGATGGGAAAGGAAACCCAGGTGAGAGATTGACCCAGGGAAGGAAACAGTTCAGTTTCTGGCATGGACATAGATATACCCCAGGTATATTTAAGCTTGTAGTCACACAAGCCCCAATTTATGTGTGCAAATCATCTCTAGAGAGTAGAACATTCAAATACCTATTCTGTTATATGCACTGTGTTGGGCACATTGCACATAACATGTAATTTAATGTATATAAAACTTATGAGTTTTCTGGCTAAAGTGGAATGGGTTTAGATAGGATAAATAATTTTCCCAACTCACACAGCTTGAGAATCATGATTCAAACCCTGGTCTGTTCAAAGCTAAGACTCAAGGGCCGAGCCCGTGGCACACTTGGGAGAGTGCAGCACTGGGAGCACGGCGACACTCCCGCCACGGGTTCGGATCCTATATAGGAATGGCCGGTGCACTCACTGGCTGAGTACCAGTCACAAAAAAAAGACCAAAAAAAAAAAAAAAAAAAAGCTAAGACTCAAGTTCTTGTCATGATCTGTTTATGCATGTAGTATCCACCTCGAGAAACTCTACTGATGCTTCCAAATGGTCTCTTTTCTATTTTTCAAATTTAGTTCATGTATGTCTTAGGTTCATTGGTATCTAATTTATATTTTTTCTTTCTTAGCTTTAAACAATGTATTGTACTCTCCCAACTTCAGTAATCACTGTTAGTCAAATAACTTGCAAGTTTTTATCATCCTGACTTCCCTCACAAGTTCCAGAAGTATATTTCTAATTGCTTGTCCTATTCCTTATGTGCCACTGGAACCTCAAGCACAACATGTCTTACTGTGTATTCATAAAAAACTTAGATGTAGAATGGACAACAAATTATCTGTGATAAGAATAGCAAACTCGTGTATAGTACTTTTTGTTCCGAGTGCTTCATGTATTAACTCATTTAATTCTCCCAACAACATATGGTGCGGATACTATTATCCCCATTTTACAGATGAGGAAACTGAGACACACAAAAGTTAGGTGAATGGTCCAAACCACACACATGGCTAGTAAATGGGACAGGAGCATAGTATTTGCTGGAATTTGGACCTGAGCAATCTAGTTCCAGAGTCTAGATCTTTACCACTGTGCTCTACTGCCTGTCCTGCTATCTAGGGAAGGACACTGCAACCCATGCAGGTTAAGTGGTCTGTTCAAGGACATGTGGACAAAGTGGCAGAATTAGGACTGGAAACAGGATCCTTATACTCTGAGCCATTATATTTCTACAATATTCCACTGTCTCCCTGCCTCCACTATAACCCACGTCTTCTCTGCATTTCCTGTTGACTTCACTGTACACTCAGCTATCCTGGCTGAAACCCCTGTCATCCTTTCCTACTCTGTCTTTCCCCAACCAATTGCCCAGTGCTATAGATTTCATTTTCCCAAGTCTCTCTCATCTGCTCTTGCCTCCTTTCTTCACTGCTCCTGCTTTATCTCACACTCTCATCTAATTTTAAATTCATTCCCACTTCCATTTCCTGATCTCCAGAGCCAACCACTTTCTGCTCGCTTAACTGATTCTTTTGGCATACATCCTTACTTCTAAATAGCATGTGTGTATTGCTACTGCTTGAGTTTTTAATTTTAGGTGTTAACTATTTATTTCTCACAATAGAAGATGAAAACTCTGCTCTCTTTGTCCCTAGCTCCCACCATACCCTTCAAAATTGTCGTCCTTCAAATATAAATATCCTGGAATTTTGGTGGGACCAATGTTTACATTGTTATGACTAAGAAAATGCTTTCCCTGAATTTTCTTACTCTACTGAACAGTTTGTTTCATTTGCTGAATTTTCTATCATGAATTCAACCAGAAATTTTCCCCTTATTGTTTCAATATCTTCTTAATACATTCAAGCACCTTTCAATGTCATCTTAGTGACATCTCTCACTGTAACATCAGACCTGCCCCATGAAGACCATCCAGGCTGACAGCACTATTGCTGTATGGAGATCTCACGTTACCTTCATCCTGGTGAGTCCCTGCTTCTAGCTGAAGTTGACATCTGTTTTCTGAACCTACTGTCTTTTTTCTGGCTATAACCTCTCATTTTGCTGAAGTAGCATCCTGAGGAAATGTACCTAGAAAGTACCTTTATTCTACCTTCATGTTTGATTGATAGTATATATAGGTATAGAATTCTAGGTTAGAAACCATATCTTCTAGTCTCCATTGTTGCTATTGTCTATGACATTTTTATTCTTGATCCTTTTTATGAATCTACTTCTCATATTTATTTTTCTCACTCTTTGGAAACTTGTAGGATCTTTTCTTGGTCTCCAGTGTTCTTAAATTTCCCAATGATGTGCTTTAGTGTGGGTCTATTTTCATCCATTCTGCTGAGCACTCAGAGAGACCTTTCCATATGGAAACTTATGTCCTTTAACAGTGGGATTTAAATATACATATATTTGAACATCATTCCCCTCCACTTTCTCTGTTTTCTCTTTCCGAATTTCCTAATATCTGGATGTTAAACTGCTTGGACTGTTCCTCTGTATTCTGGGTGATTTTCTTAACTTTTACTTCCAACCATTCTCAGAGGGTTGTTGTCGTGTATTTCTGCTATCATATTTTTAATTGTCAATACAAAGGCACTTCAAAAAGTTCATGGAAAATGGAATTAAACACCACTAACAATATCGATAAATTGGTGAAGATGTGGAGCAACTGAAACTCTTGTACACTACTCTGTGTGCGTCAACTGCTCCATCCACTTTAAAAAACTCTTTGGTAGTGTCTAGTAAAGATGGACATACACACTCTATGACCCAGAGATTCCACCCTTATGTATTTACCCAATAGAAATGCCTGCCTGTGCTCACCATGCAAAAGAGTGCCCAGAGTGGTTTATTTGGTACTTCTCTAAATTGGAAAAATCCAAATATGCATTGATTAATAAAATATATAAATGTATAAATAGATAGATAGATAGATAGATAGATAGATAGATAGATAGATAGATAGATAGATAGATAGATAGATAGATAGATAGATAAAGATACAGATTCTTCATGATATTTTTGAAGTACCCTGATGTATTTTTTGTTCTCTCCTCCAATTCATAGCACCTGTTTCTATTTCCTGGGTGTAATCTCTTCTTTTGTCTCTCAGAGAATATCAATGATTGATTTCTTTGAGGCTTTTTTCTCCCTGCATAATCTATTTCTCCAAGTTTTTGTTTTGGTTTCTATCTTCAATATCAGAAGTTTTATTCAAATGATCCCGGGTTGTCAGCCGATACTTAAGAAAGGCCCACTAGTAGGCTGTTTGGAAGACTTGAATGATAGTTACGACTGTCAATGAGGAGTTTGACTAAGGGTAATCGCAAAGGGCCAGACTGGATTTTAGGGCAAACATCTGATAACATCAATTTCTTTAAAACTTTTCTTCTTGGCTGGTCCAAGGGACCAGATTCCACAGGGAACTATCTCCAGTTTCTGCCTTGATGGTACAAGCCTTGCTACTAGCATTATAGTAAATGAGAGGAGAAAGAAGGCTGAGGGCCTCAGATTCAGAGTAAATTTTCATTTAATGCCCCTGTTTTCATACAGTAGTCTTGCCCTCAACTCTACCTGTTGTTCCCCAGTCCAAAGATCCTGTTTTACTATCTTCAGAAAATAAACCTCTGGTCTTCTGCCTGATTAAAAGAGGGGGATTGTCTTGACTTTATACAATATAGGAAAGAATAGAGAAGTCCATCTTCTTCCTAAACAAACTTTCAACTAATTCTTATGTTCATAGGCCCAAATTCACCTATGCACATGGTGCCACCAATTCCTCAGCCACTGGGAATTCTGTCATGTGATTCAGATTACTTTTCTCTCTTCATATTTCTCAGGTCTGCTAATTAAGCTTTTGTTCTTCCATCTACTTTTCCATATCCCAAATTTATCCTACTGACTTCTTTCCATTCCTTTTATCTTTTTAGGTTTATACTCTAAAAATGACTTTTCTGTCATTTTAGTGTGATTTGGGGGGGTTCAATTCATGAATTCAAGTTGCATCTTTTACTAGTTACTGGCCTTCGTTTCCTTACCTAGTAACTTAAACAGTCTCCTAACTCCCTGATCATGTCAATCCTCTGCTCAGAAGTAATCAACTTTTCTGTAGACTAAAGCTACCATTTTCCACTGACAAAAACAGTTGTTCTCAACCTATTTACTGTCCTCACCACTATTCACATGAATGAATTTTCCATCAGGATCACCTCTGAGTACAATGATTCACTTGCCTACAATTCTTGATGTTATGATACTTTGTGCAGGGTCTTAGTCTACCATTTTGACTTCCTACATGATTCCCTATTCCCCTTGCTTTAACCAAAATTGGATATTTTTTGTTCCCTTAATCAGTCATGTATTTCCTTCTCTCTATGTCTTTGCTTATGCCTTTTCTGACAAGTGGAATGCCCAATTCCAGCATACAAATTTTACAAATTTTACTGAGCCTCCAAATCCCAAGTCAAATATATCTCCTTGATGAAGCATTTTCTCATCCCCCAGAACTATAATGTTTTATACGTCACATATGGTGCTTTGTAAATCTCATTTGGTTTTTTATTAAAGATATTATTTGTATCATTATTTCATTCTTGTACTATATCATAAGCTCCTTCACAATGGTAATTATGTCTTATATATTAGCCAATGCAATAAATACATAGGCCCATTTAATTGAATTAAGCCTATTCAAACAAGGGTATACACTAATTTCTAAAACTTTAAATTTTTTTTAATTCTCATGTTTTAATCATTTATTTGCAAAGGCAACAAGATTTAAAACAAATAAACTAATAAATAAAACCTGACTCAATTCTTAATCTCTACTGGTTTAATTAATTCACAGAAATTATAAAATTCTAAGCATGGTCTGAAATTTGATTACAAATGGTGTATCTATGAGAAAAGAATCTATTATCCAAAAGTGTAATTTTTTCCATTAAAAGTATTGATCAGAATTGTTCTGCAGCTTGCTGTTGAGAATTTGCACATGATTCACTAAAATAATTTCCTCAGATGAGAGAATCTTGCAGGCTCAAGGGGTTTATGTGTATTATTACAGGAACTTTGGGATGATGGCCATGTATCCACAGATTTCCCTACACCACTTTAAAAATCTATTTTGGCATATAAAATATTGTGTGTCAGTGAAAGGAGAGGGCAATAGGATCCTAATTATTGGGCATTTATTTATTTATTTATTATTTTATTTTATTTTCTCAATATACAATGTGGTTGATTATTGAGGCCATTACCGAAACCACCCTCCCTCCTCCCTCTCCCCCCTCCCTCCCAACCACCTCTGTTCACTTGTCGTTTCAATTTCAAGGAATTGTAATTGTTGTGTCTTATTCCCTCCCCCTCCCAGGTTATTTGTGTATTTATTTATTTATTTTTAACTCTCACAGATAAGTGAGAACATGTGATATTTCTCTTTCTGTGCCTGACTTGTTGCACTTAATATAATTCTCTCTAGGTCCATCCATGTTGTTGCAAATGGCAGTATTTCATTCTTTTTCGTAGCTGAGTAGTATTCCATTGTGTAGATATACCACATTTTCCGTATCCACTCATCTGATGATAGACATTTGGGATGGTTCCAACTCTTAGCTATTGTAAAGAGTGCTAGGATGAACATTGGGAAACAGGTATACCTTCAACTTGATGATTTCCATTCCTCTGGGTATATTCCTAGCAGTGGGATAGCTGGGTCATATGTTAGATCTATCTGAAATTGTTTGAGGAACCTCCATACCATTATCCATAGAGGCTGCACAATTTTGCAGTCCCACCAACAATGTATGAGAGTTCCTTTTTCTCCGCAACCTCGCCAGCATTTATCATTCAGAGTCTTTTGTATTTTAGCCATCCTAACTGGGGTGAGATGGTATCTCAGTATGGTTTTGATTTGCATTTCCCGAATGCTAAGTGATGTTGAGCATTTTTTCATATGTCTGTTGGCCATTCATATATCTTCCTTCAAGAAATGCCTGTTTAGCTCTTTTGCCCATTTTTAATTGGGTTACTTGTTTTTTTGTTGTAAAGTTGTTTCAGTTCCTTGTATATTCTGGATATTAATCCTTTGACAGATGTATATATTGCAAATATTTTCTCACACTCTATTGGTTGTCTTTTCACTCTGTTAATTGTTTCTTTTGCTGTGCAGAAGCTTTATAGTTTGATATAATCCCATTTGTTTATTTTTCTTTTGGTTGCCCATGATTTTGGGGTTGTATTCATGAAGTCTGCGCCCAGTCTTAATTCCTGAAGTGTTTCTCCTATGTTTTCTTTAAGAAGTTTTATTGTTTCAGGTGTATATTTAATTCTTTAATCCATTTTGAGTTGATTTTGGTATATGGTGAGAGGTATGGGTCTAGTTTCATTCTCCTGCATATGGATATCAAGGTTCCCATAACCATTTGCTGAAGAGGTAGTCTCTTCCCCAGTGTATAGGCTTGGTGCCTTTGTCAAAGATCAGATGGCTGTAGGTGTGTGGGTTGATTTCTGGATTCTCTATTCTATTCCATTGATCAGTGTGTGTGTTTTTATGCCAGTACGATGCTGTTTTGGTTATTATAGCTTTGTAGTATAGTTTAAAGTCAGGTAGTGTTATACCTCCAGCTTTACTTTTTTAGCTCAGCATTGCTTTGGCTATGCGTGGCCTTTTGTTATTCCATTTAAAAGTCTGGACAGTTTTTTCCATTTCTTAGAAAAATGTCATTGGAATTTTGATGGGGATTGCATTGAATTTGTATATCACTTTGGGTAGTATGGACATTTTCACAATGTTGATTCTTCCAATCCAAGAGCATGGGATATCTTTCCATCTTCTTGTGTCCTCTTTAATTTTTCTCAGCAGTGGTTTGCAGTTTTCATTATGGAGATTTGCACATCCTTGGTTAACTCAATTCCTAAGTATTTTATTTTTTTGGTGGCTATTGTAAATGGGCAAGCTTTCTTGATTTCTCTTTCTGCATGTTCACTATTGGAGAATAGAAATGCTACTGATTTTTGTGTGTTGATTTTGTATCCTGCTACTTTGCTGAAATCATTTATCAACTCCAAGAGTTTTTTTTGTAGAGGCTTTGGGCTGTTCAATATACAGGGACAGTTTGACTTCATCTTTTCCAATCTGGATGCCCTTTATTTCCTTCTCTTCTCTGATCGCTTTGGCTAGTACTTCCAACACTATGTAGAATAGGAGTGGTGAGAGTGGGCATCCTTGTCTAGTTCCTGTTCTTAAAGGAAAAGCTTTCAGCTTTTCCCCTCTCAGTATGATATTGGCAGTGGGTTTATCATATATGGCTTTAATTATGTTGAGATACTTTCCATCTATAACTAACATATAGAGAGTCTTTATCATGAATAAGTGTTGAATTTTATCAAATGCTTTTTCAGCATCTATAGAGATGATTGTATGGTCCTTGTGTTTGATTTTATTGATATGGTGTATCACATTTATTAATTTGCATGTGTTGAACCAACCTTGCATCCCTGGAATGAATCCCACTTGATCATGGTGTATAATTTTGTGTATGTGTTGCTGTATTCTGTTAGCTAGTATTTTATTGAGGATTTTTGCATCTATATTCATCAAGGATATTGGCCTGTAGTTTTCTTTTTTAGTTGTATCTTTACCTGGTTTTGGTATCAGGGTGATGTTTGCTTCATAGAATGAGTTTGGGAGAATTGCCTCCGTTTCAATCTTACGGAATAGTTTGTAGAGAATTGGTGTCAATTCCTCTTTGAATGTTTAGTAGAATTCTGCTGTGAATCCATCTGGTCCTGGGGCTTTTCTTTGTTGGGAGCCTTCTGATAACAGCTTCAATGTCTTTTATTATTATTGGTCTGTTCAGATTTTCTACATCTTCTTGGCTCAGTTTTGGTAGTTTGTGTGTGTCCAGAAATTTATCCATTTCCTCCAGATTTTCAAATTTGTTGGCATATGGTTGTTTATAGTAGTCTCGAATGATTCCTTGTTTTTCAGAGGTATCAGTTGTAACGTCACCTTTTTCCTTTCTAGTTTTTGTTGTTTAGGTCTTCTCTCTTCTTTTTTTAATTAGCCATGCTAATGGTTTGTCAATTTTATTTATCTTTCCAAAAAACCAGCTTTTTGATTTGTTGATCTTTTGTATCATTTTGGGGGTTTCAATTTCATTAAGTTCTGCTCTGATCTTAATGATTTCTTTCCATCTGCTAATTTGCATTTGGATTGTTCTTGTTTGTCTAGTTCTTTAAGGTAAAGTATTAGGTTGTTCATTTCCCATCTTTCCATTCTTCTGAAGTAAGTATTTAATGTAATAAATTTCCCCCTTAGTACTGCTTTTGCCATATCCCATGGGTTTTGGTATGATATATCATTGTTTTCATTAGTTTCAATCAATATTTTGATTTCCTCTGTGATTTCTTCTTGGACCCATATGTCATTAAATAGAATGCTGTTTAATTACCATGTGTTTATATAGTTTCCAGAATTTTATTTGTTATTGATTTCTAATTTTAATCTGTTGTGGTCTGAAAAAATACATGGGATAATTCCAATTTTCTTTGAATTTGTTGAGACCTAACATGTGATCTATCCTGGAGAATGATCCATGTGCTGATGAGAATGAATATTCTGAGGTTGTTGGATGGAATGTTCTGTAGATATCTACCAGTCCAATTGGTCTAGAGTGTTGTTTAGATCTTGTGTTTCTCTGCTGATTCTTTGCCTAGATGATCTGTCCAATATTGACAGTGGGGTGTTCAGGTCCCCTGCTATTATGGTATTAGTGTCTATTTCCTTCTTTAGGTCTAATAGAGTTTGTTTTATAAATCTGGCTGCTCTGACATTGAGTGCATATATATTTATGATTATTATGTGTTCTTGATGGATAGATCCTTTTATCATTATGTAGTGGCCCTCATTATCTCTTTTTATGGTTTTTAGTTTAAAGTCCAATTTATCAGATATAAGAATAGCTACTCCAGCTCGTTTTTCTTTTCTGTTTGCATGGTAAATCTTTTTCCATACTTTCACTCTTAGTCTATGTGAGTCTTTATGGGTGAGGTGGGTCTCTTGAAAGCAGCATCTAGTTGGGTCCTCCTTTTTAATCCAGTCAGCCAGTCTATGTCTTTTGATTGGGGAATTTAAGCCTTTTACATTAAGAGTTGTTATTGGAAAGTGTTGACTTAATCCTAGCATTTTATTGATTATTGTTTGGATGTCTTAGGTGTCTTTTGTTCCTTTCTTTCTGATTTACTGTTTGTTTTCTGTATTTGTTGGTTTCCTGGGTTGTAGATAGCCTTTTTGTTTGTTTGTTTTCTCTTCATGAATGCCATTTTTATTATACTAGTGGGTTTTGATTTTCCTTGGGTTTTTATGGCAGTGTTAGTTGTTTTTCAGTACCAAATGCAGTACTCCCTTGAGAATTTCTTATAAGGGTGGTCATGTGGTAGTGAACTCCTGCAGTTTTTGTTCATCTGAGAAATATACTATTTGCCCTTCATTTCAGAAGGATAGCCTTGCCTGTAGAATATTCTCGGCTGGCAATCTCTGTCTTTAATATTTTGAATATATCATCTCATTCCTTTCTGGCGTTTAGGGTTTGCAATGAAAAGTCTGATTTAGTCTGATTGGGAATCCTTTATAGGTGATTTGATGCTTCTCTCTTACAGCTTCTAAGATTCTCTCTTTGTCTTTGAGTTTTGACAATTTGACTATAACATGTCTTGAAGAAGACCCTTTTGGGTTGAATACAGTTGGGATCTTTGAGCTTCCTGAATCTGAAGATCTGTTTCTTTTCCTATACCTGGGACATTTTCTGCCACTATTTTGTTGAATATGTTTTCAATACTATCTCCTTTTTCCTCCCTTTCTGGAATACCCATGACTCAGATATTTGAGTGCTAAAGGTTGTCTGATATCTCTCTTAGATTTTCTTCAATATTTTAAATTCTTTTTTCTTTTTTTTTTTCTTTTCTTTTCTTTTCTTTTTGTCTGCCTGTGTTATTTCAAACAGCCCATCTTCAAGGTCAGAAATTCTCTCTTCTGCTTCTGCAAGCCTGCTGGTTAAACTCTCTGCTGTGTTTTTTATGTGTTGAATGAATTCTTCAGCTCAGCAAGTTCTGCTACATTCTTTCAGGGCCTTGATTTCCTTGTACACTTCTTCTTTCAGGTCCTGTATACTTTCCCTCATTTTATCGTGTTATCTAGCTGAGTTTTCTTGTATCTCATTTAGTTTCCTTAGAATTATCACTCCAAATTCCTTGTCAGACATTTCAAGGGCTGCTTGTTCTATAGGATCTAGAGTTTGAGTGTTATTACCCTTTGGTGGTATACTTTCTTGATTTTTCATGTTTCTGGTATCTTTCCTTTGGTGTTTAGTCATTGTGGCAGGGGACTTCACGGTCCACTGGTTTGACTCTATTGTCTGGCGAGGATGCTGCTGGGGCTGCCAGTTTGGCACTGCTGCCTCACTGTCTGCTTGGTTCCCCACTGGTGCCTCAGGTGTGTGGTCATCTTGGGTCTTGGGCCTCTCCGACTGGGCGCCTCTCTGATCAGAGTGCATTTGGCTGGGTTGGGGATGGAGTCAGGCTGCGGCAGCAAGGACTACCTGCTGGGTCGTGCGCTGGCACTGCAGGGCACATGGTCTCTGCAGATCTTGGGCCTCTCCAGCTGGGCTCCTCTCTGGCTGGGTGCACACTCGGCCAGGCTGGGGATGGAGTCGGGCAGCGGTGGTGAGGCCTACCTGCTGGGTCGTGCGCTGGCACCACAGAGCACATGGTCTCCGCAGATCTTGGGCCTCTCCGACTGGGCGCCTCTCTGATCTGTGAGCACTCTTGGGCATTTATTTTGTTCTGAGCACTTCATATACATTTTCTTATTGAATAGTTACAAAATCTCTTTGAATGCTATTATTCCCATTTTTACAGTATATAAACTAAGGCTTAAGGAAGCTAATTAAATTGTTTAGGTTTAAACAACAGGTAAATAGTTCTCTTTATCTTACTAAGTGATTTTATTCTGAGGTTATTTTTAGACACTAGTTATCCATTTGTCTATAGAACTTGGCTACAAAGTTTTTATACTTTGGCTTTTATCCAAGAATCTGTGGAAAAGAATTTTCAAAGGAAGGATTTGTTTGTCACCTGGAATAAACAGTTAAAAGGAAAATTACTTACATAGACAGACTCTGATGTGTATATCCTTTGCAAAATATTTGTGTGTTTGGTTCTATGTGTCATCAATTGTCATGTGTGCATCTGTGATGGAACCGTGTTCTTTGGGGTTGTCTGCCTTCCTTTCTTGCACTTGCTGAAGAGATAGGAGCCTTTCTGCCTCCTGCTGCCTCTACATCCAGCAGTGTAGCTCTGTTATTCACATAAGTTTTGATCAGCTCATCACAATCTGTCTAAACTCTGCTTTCTACTAGGTGTATTTCAGGAACATATGTTGCAATGGGAATCATTTTTTTCTTAAGACAAAAGCAAAAGGGACCCAAACTTAATTTTTCGTTAACTATGCATCCAGGACTATGCTACCTGGTTTTAAAAGCTACCTTGTTTCATGTTAACCACAGTCCTCCATCTACAAAGTTTGAGCTCCTTTTGTTATACCACACCATCTTTTTAGCAACATAATTAAAGGTTATATTCATAATAAGCCACTAACTATCAAATAAATGACAAACATAACAAACAGCATGCATTTATTAAATTATTTATTAAATAATAAATGTTCACATGGGATATGTAAGTGAATAAAATAAGTGTTAAAATACTGTGTATTTGCAAATAATCATGATATTTCCTAGACTCTACACAACACATACAATCAATCATCTCTATCCTAAACTTGACCTGAAACAAATATTATTATTTTATAAACAATGAATAAATCACCTACTTACCTAATATTTTTAGTTTATAAGAGTCATTTGGATGGACTGTAACTTTTTTCCTACCTTCTCCATCTTCGGTCTCCAATAATTTCTCTCCAGCAATCAAAAGCATGGGAATTGTGATACCTATAATTCTGCACTAAAGTTAAGATTAGACATTTCAAAAAATATCCATGGCAGCATCTACATGTTTGAAGTCCCACTTGAAGATCTCAAATGTATGGTGTATTAGTCAGGATTCTCCAGAGAAACAGAACCACTAGGATGTATGTGTGTGTGTGTGCGTGTGTGTGTGTGTGTGTGTGTGTGTGTGTGTGTGTGTTTATGTACACACACATGAGCGTACTTCAAAATGTTTATGAAAAGATTAAATTGCCTTTTAATTCTATTTTCCATGAACTTTTTGAAGCACCCTCATAAATATATATGTAAGACAGTGAGACAGAGACAAAGACAGTGAGACTTACTATAAGGAATTAGCTCATGTCATTGTAGAGGCTAGTCAGTCAAAAATCTGCAGTCCTCACTGCGGACAGGCAGAGAACCAAGAGAGCCAATGGTACAAATGAAGCCCAAAGACATTCTGCTAGAGAATTCCCTCTTGCTCAGAGAGGTCAGTCTTTTTGTCCTATACAGGCCTTCAACTGATTGTATGAGGCCACCTCATTATGAAAAACAATTTGCTTTACTCAGAGTCCACCAATTTAATGATAATCTCATCCAAAAACACCCTCCAAGTTGACACATAAAATTAACCATCATATGAGGATATGATGAAGAAGGAACCCTGAATTTTATCCTTTCTTCTCAAACTTTCTTGCTCTTTTCCTGCCACCAGCTCCTACACATTCCTCTACCCTCACACACATTTAAGGGAAACTTAGATGAAGAAAGAATTCTCTACAAGGCAAACTGAGAGAGAAAAGAGGGTAGTTTTATCCTTTTGCCTTAGCAATTATTCTCAACCACCTATGCCTGACAAAATTGCTTTCTAGAAATGTATTTCCAGATCTCCATCCTTTAGAGACACAGTGTGTCTGGTAAGATCCAGGAATCTACATCTAACAAACATTCCCTAGGAGATTCTAAAGCATGCAATTCTGGGAAAGATCACATTTTGAGAAACCCCATTTTGGAAATAGGTAATGATTTTTTTCTTGATTTATTGATAAAGTCCCAGGGATTTGGGCCAATGTTTTCCCACCTAGATTCCTCTAGCTGCACCTACCTCCTGCAGAATCTACTGCATCGGTGGACTGATTAATCAAGGAGTGCTATGTAGACATGAGGCACTAGAAGAGCTATCTCCAGGAAGAGCATTGGTTATGATGAGGATGTGATATCCAGGGAAAGGCTGGAAGAGGGGTTTCACAGGCTTGGTTAGAGAATACCCAACCAAGTGTCTTGGGGTGCTGGAATGCTGCAGGCTCTGCTAATAAACATCCCAAGTGCCAGTGATCACTTCAATTATTCAAATACTTATACTCTTCTTTCCAAATATTTCCAGTGATTGACATCTAGACTGATAGATTCTATGACATAGACTGGGCCAGAGTAAAATAACAATCTTGCTCAATAGAACAGCTCAGTATACCTCAAAAATAACATTCTTTATAGCTGTTTTCAATCCAAGTCTAAGTTGAAATATTTTTCTTCAGTTTGTAGGTTCTCATTTACTGGATCTGTATCCCCAGTTTGCATGTAACTATGGCTTGGCTTTGTGAGTTTCACTGGGGAATGGCACAAGAATAAAAATAGACATGTCTAAGCTGCCTAAATGTGATCCTGGATCTCACAGGACATTGTATTAGGTACCAAAAGAGTCCTCTGGGGACAGGCTTGCCAAGCTCTGTGTCCTCTCACTCTGCATGGCTTGCTTGCCCTGACTCAGCTGGTTCTATTACATCAGGAAGGAGTCAGGTAAGCAGCATCTGACTGATATGAGGAAAAATAGGTCAGGCAAGGGGTAGAGAAAGGAGATCTCTAGTTTTGATTAGTTTTTCCAATAAATCCCCAGGAGTATGAAGTTTGAGGAGTTTTAGGTAGGAAACAACATAAGTAAAAATAGACTAAAGCTTACTTGCAAGGCTATCTTATAGAGATAGTCAAGTCAGTGTTTTCCTGTTCTGTTTTCTCAAAGCGCCCATATGCAGTGAGTCATTTATAGGAGAGTGTAGAATGAATCCTCAGAGATCATTAACACCAGAATGTGCCTCTGTGAGTGCCCATTCCAAGTACAGAGGTGTGCTCAGGTGGAACCCAGTTGCAGCTGCCTCCCCTGGTTGTCTTCTGAGTGTTAAACCCCAAGATTTCAACCATGGTCTCTTTGACTTCAAAGCTGTGAACTTTGCTGTGGGCAATGCTGCCTCTCCAGCTGGTCTCCACAGATGCATCACTTTCTGCTCCCTTTTTCTACCACCCCTACATGCTCTGCTCCAAGTCCTTTGTGAAGGGCATTCTAGTTACTGAACACGCAACACCCTTCCAGGCTTCCACCGTTCTGCTCTTCAGACTGATTTGCATCTTACTTCTCCATCTGTTGAAATATCTCAACGTCTGTGTCAATCACCTTTCCCACCAGTGTGGATGGGGGTAATTTTTGTTCTTGTTCTTTTCCAATGATCTTACAATACCTGGCATCATACCACCCACATGATAGGAACATAATAAGTATTTTGCTGAAAAAAATGTCTGCTGAGAACATATTTTCAAAATATTTTTAGTTTAAAATTAATTATGTTACTAAAGTGTTTTTATAGGTTTTTTAATCATACAGGAAATTTATACCATTGTAATGGAAGCTCAAATATACATAAAGTTAAAGTAGTTCACAATTCCAGTTCCCAGAGATAACGACTATCTATATATTGAGGTGTGTCCTTCTAGAAAGTTTTTTATGCCATGTATATCTGTTGCATTTCTGTTGCTCATAACAAAATACATGGAACAGGGTAATTTATAAATAAAATGAAATTTCTTGCTTACAGTTTCTGAGGCTGGGAAATTCAAAGTCCAAGGAAGACATCTGGTGGTGGCAACAGTGACAGCAGAGAATCACATTGTGAAAATGGTGGAGCAGAGAGAGAAAGAGAGTAACCTCCTCACACACTAAAGCCCCCAGAACCAGGACCACCAGTGACCACCATTTTTAGTCATTAATTATGGCATGGTCCTAGAATCTAAGCACCTCTTTAAGGCCCCACCTTTCAATTACCACAACAGGATTTCTCACCCTCAACAGGTACAGTGGGTATTAAGCCTCAGTGAGGCTGGGGGGTGGGGCATCCAATCTACAGCAGTGTATGTGCCACATAAATATTCTGAATGATCTCTAATTGGCCAATTGTAGATGGAAATGGCTCTTTCAACCAGGATTAAAGCTGGTCTTCTTATAATGTTCTTACTTTACCTATCCTCCCACAACAATTGTTGGTCTGTGGACACTTCAGGCAGCAGTCTATGAGTGCACGTGTTGAAGATGCCTGGTTCCTTATAACTACTTCTTTGGTCATCATAAGGCAGTAAAAAATCACAGGAAACTGTGTTAGATTAACTCTAGAGGGTAAATAGGCACTTGTCCAGAGCCCTGAGGGGGAATGCTGATATGTTTTTGTTTGTTTATTCACACATTCATTCATTTATTCACTAGTAATTTACTTTTCTAGGGAATTACTTCTAGAGTAACAAAGAGAATCCTTATAATATTCTGATAATAGGGGAATTTTGCCAGCCTGCTTAATGAAGCAATATAGGATTATAGCATTACCAGGTTAGTCATGAAACTTGCCAATGAAACCCTGAGACTAGTGCACAGACTTATCCTGTTTTCTTTATTGTTAACCTGCCCAGATTCCTTCATACCAGACAGCCCACTGTTCTGCAGTTGTAGTTACTCTTCACATGACATCCTAGAAAAAGATCTAACTAATTTAAAAAAATCAACATTTCCTTCACAGATAACTTGCATGTGAACTGTTTTTTAGGTTGCAGAGCTTGCCTCCTCAATGACCCCTCTCCCTCTCCAAAGTTCCCCTTAGTCATTTTCAAGAGACCTTGTAGAAGGTCTTGGCTAAGGGCATAGCTAAGTCCTTTCAGCTACCTATGTCACCCGTGTTTTGCCTCCTCCTCTTCTGCTCTGCCTCTCTCCACTGGGCACCATCTTGTCGTGAGGTTCTGCTGATTTGGCTGCACTGGAAGCTTCTCACCAGGCCTTACCACTGCCCAGACCCTGGAGGCCCTGAGAGCGTCAAGCTCCAAGGGAACAAGGGAGGCCATTAGAGAGAAGTCTATCTCCCAGTCTAGGTTGACTGGACTCTGTAAGCAAGAAACAGCAACTTCTGTAGACTTATTTGCTGATTTTTTTTTTTTTTTTTTTTTTTTTGGACCAGTAAGGGGATTGCAACCATCGGCACAGTGTGGTCTGTACCTCGCTCAGCCAGTGAGTGCACCGGCCATCCCTATATAGGATCCGAACCCGCGGCCTCGGCACTACCAGCACTGCACTCTCCTGAGTGAGCCACCAGGCCGGCCCTGCTGTAGACTTATTGGTAAGACATTTATGTGCCAGAGGACAGAAAATAAATTTAACAAAAATGCAGGGCCCTGCTCAGGGCTGATCACGTTCATGCCATATCCATTTGATGATAGAGTGTTGCTGTACGTGCCTACTTCGTGACGTGGTGGGTCAGATAACACTCAGTTCATCTAGTGGGCAGCTCAGGTCACATAGTAACTTGGTGATCCATAGTTAAGTATTCAGTTTCTACTAAGGCCCATTAGCAGGCCAAGAGCTGTTTTCAAAAGGGGAGTGATTATCAGCAGAGGATGTCAGGCTTTGCTCTGAAAACCTAATGTCCTGTGCTATAATTCACCTATAAGGATCTGCCAAAACTCTAGACAGCATTCTTATTTGTCACTGACACCTCAAGCTCCATTAGATCTGCTGGGTCATATGGCCCAAGAGGCAAAGTGGCTTGCACAGCATCCTGGACCTGGTGCAGAGCCTTTTGTCAGCTTTTTACACAGACAGCTGTTAATATCATTAAATTATTAACTGTACTGGTATTCTAAGACTAATGGCTCTTTGTTTTAGGTGAACGTGATAACCACTACACTACGGAAACAAGCTACTAATGGCTCTTTGATGAATAAGTATGTCTAAAAGAGATTTTATGATGTCAAAATTACTTATTCAGTCTTAAGAGTCTTATAAAGTTATAAAAATAATCATCTTTTATTATATAATCTTTTAGGATTTTTTTGGAAAAGTGTATTACCAAAAATTTTGAAAATAAATACCGAGAGTACTTATTACTTGTTATGGGTCAAATGTGTCCCCCAAAATTCATGCATTGGAAACTTGATCTCCATCAGAACAGTGTTAAAAGGGTGGGAAATCCAATTATGGTATTTGAAAAGTGGGGCCTTTAAGAGGTGATTGGATTTATGATTTATGTCCTCCAGGATGGATTGATCCATTCATGGCATAAGGGGCATTGTTCTGATGGCTTTATAAAGAGAATGAATGAGAAGGTTAGCTCTCTTGCTCAGCCCATTCCTTATCATGTGATACCCTGGTCACTGCAGGACCCTGTAGAGCATTCCTACCTAGATGAAAACCCTCACCAGATGTGCCCCCTGGACCTTGGACTTCCCAGCCTCTGAAACTGTAAGACAAATTTTATTTCCTTATTAATTACCCAGTTTCAGTATTCTGTGACGAGTGACAGAAAACAGATGAACAAATTGCTCCGATAAAACCAGTATTAGTATTTTTGATGTATTTCCTTTTACTCTTTTTCTATGCAATTTTACACAGATGTAGTCCCAATATATAAAAATATATATGTATAAAAATGTATATATAACACCTTTATTTTCTATTTCTGTCAAAAGCAGTTTCCCACATATTTTACCTTCATAATTAGCCTTTTTAGCTTGCATAATATTCCAACAGAAGATTATACAACACTTTATTCAAGTATTAATTTGTTTTCAGATTTTTGCTATATTAGACATTGGAATGGTTAAGAGTACATCCTAATGATTAAGAGCAATATCAAACAAACATGTTTTTATCACTAATTAGCTGCATGATCTAAAATACATAATCTTTTACCAGCACTTCACAGAGAGAGACACATGGTAGGTGCTCAATCAATATTTGTTGAATATAATAATGAACCTCTGCTACGGAATGAATAGTGTGTGTGTGCGTGCACGCGCACACACACACACACACACACACACACACACACGAATTTATTATGTTGAAATCCTAACCGTCAGTAGCTCAGAATGCAATTATGTTTGAAAATAGGGCCTTTAAAGATGTAACCAAGGTTAAATGAGCTCATATAAGAGGGCCCTAATTCAATGTGACTGGCGTCCTTAGGAAGAGGAGATGAGGACACAAACAGGCATAGAGGGAATTCTGCCAGCAATCTGTCTTCAGACATTAACTGCAACTCTTCCCTGGGTCTCCAGCCTGCCAGCCTGCTCTATAGATTCTGGATTTGCCAACCTCACAATCATGTGAGCCAATTCCTTAAAATAAATTGAGCAGGGCAGGGAGAGAGAAAGGATATATGTATTTACATGTTTGAATATAAATTATTACTGTATGTGTATATATATAAACACATACACACGCACACACATATATACACATATCATCCTATTGGTTCTGTTTCTCTGGAGAACCACGGCTAATATGACCTCTCCAATCCTTAGTTTCCTTTTCTACAAAATGAGAATAATATGGTACCTACCTTATAGCACATAATCCACTTGGAAGGTTCTTAGCACAATGACTGAATCTTAGTAGATATCGCTCGTCATTATAAATACCACTGCAATGGACAAATTCATCCATCTAAATTTTTCCAAAATGCATATTAATTTTCTTTGATAGATTCCTGGTCATGATTTTTTTTTAATTGAAACATAGAAAAAAAATGTCCTTCCAAAGAACGGTGCTCTGTACAATGTACAATATTAGTGCATGCCTGCCAAAGCAGGATCATTGTTTAAATCAAGCCTAATGTATGTTTCTTGAAAAATACACAATGAAGTTGAAATTTTAAAACTTTAAGTATTTCAAAAAACATTCAAAGGGTTGTTAAGTTGTCTGATTACTCTCTACCCCAAATAATATTATATAGTATGCAAGTATTACCACATTGATTTAAGCTGTCTGAATATGAATATGAAATTTCTTTTTTTTTTTTTTTGTATGTCCAATATAACTGGATGCTCAGAATTGGGGATCTTTTTACAACCTGAAGGATTTTTTTCCTTAGAAATTATCCTAGGAAATGTGATTGACAGAAAAGACATCATGTCACTGAGTCATCATCAAACCACAGACTGGCAAGTATTTTGAGCAATGCTTTCTCAATGGAACTTTGCAAGACTTACAAAGTTTGAATGCCTAGTGTTGCAATGATGCAAAGTTTATCTTTCTGAGAAAGAGGCATTAAAATCTTTGTGGAAGTTACTTTGAGAATACTAACAAAAGTCATACGTTTTCTTTTCCCAAGAAAGAGAGAAAATAAATATATTGCAGATATTAAGAAGGCTTCAGACCTAGAAAGGAATTTAGCCAAGGTCTTCTGGAACAAAAATAAACTTTGAACTTACTGCTTCTAGTATTAGATATTGTTAATTTCAGAGAAAGACAAATTAAATAGGTAAGACATTATACCCTTTTATTTTTGATTTGCATTTATTTGATTCTAATGAGATTGATCCTTATCTATAAATTTACAAACTACATATTTATTAAGTATCTGTTGATTTGGGGCATTTTTATCTTGTAAAGTATTAGTGTCTTTCTTATGGTACATAATCTGTTTTTAAATAGCATTTGATTTGTGAAAAAATTGTCATTAATTAAGCACTCTTTGTAAAGCACTCTCTGTGAGTCCAGGGAGATGTAGAAAGGCCCTGGGTTGTGGATGGGAGGCCACAAGTCATAATGCTGGGGTGTCATGGGTAAGTCACTTAGCCAGTCTAAGCCTTAATTTTCCTGTCAAAAAATTGAATTCAATGATCTAAAGATGATCTATTTACAAAGAATAGAGGATATCAAAAAATAGCTCAAGTAGAAGGGTGAGATTTTATTAATGCGTGTTGAACCTAAGAGCTCTAACAGTGTTTGAGGGCTGCCTCTCCCTCCACCACTCAGCTTTGCTTGTCTGCTTTTCTTTGTGTTCTGGCCTCATTGTACCATAGGCAACCTCTCAACACATGGCAGGAAAAGGCTCCTTTGGAAACCCACATCCTTTGTACCTCATGGCTCCAAAGGAAGAGAGATCCTTTATTCCTAGAGTCCATATACCAAATCTCTGGGAGCAACTCTCACTGGGCCATGTGTCCATCCTTGGGCCACAGGGCCAGAAGGATACTACGATTGGCAGTCCCTCCAGAGTCCATAAGTTAAGGAAAAGATAAAGGAGAGCTGAGCAGACAGAAAGGGGAAGGTGTGTCTGCCACAGACTCACATGGGGCGTGTATAGCAGAACCACACAGAAACTGCAGCTGTCAGGCAGCTACTTTCCCTGACGGCCAGTCTCTGGGTCCACATGTGCTCTCATTTCTACTTCTCCTTGAGTATCTGTTATTTGTCCTTTCTGCAGAAAAATGCCTTTTCTTGAATACTCCTTTTTCTGGCTCCCCATGACCTTGGCTTCTGTGTGGCTCTGATTCCCTGAAGCTGACACTGACCCACACAATAAGACAGTGCAGCTCACGCCTTACTGCCCCTGACTGCCTCAGCCTCTGGATCCTGATTCTAAATTTCCAAGAAAAAGAATCTAATTGACTGAAGTTGTGTTGGAGGTCTGGTTAAGGTAAAAATTACCACTCCAGTGCTGTAGGTGGATGGGGTATTCTGGGAAGGAAATGTGTCTCCTATGTACCTTTCTACCTGCATAACTCACATCCTCTTTTACTTACACTTACACACACACACACACACACACACACACACACACACACACACACACACACACACACACACACACACACACGGAGGCATCTAACACATTCCTCCCAGTACAAGCTCTCTCCTGCCTCAGGGCTTTCCCTGTGCTGCAGCTTCTGCCTAGAATGCTCTTTCTTCCCAAGTTTTTATGATATATGAGTATTTCAATGCATCCTTCAATTTTCAGCTTAAACATCATATTCTCAGGCCTTTCCTGCTCACATAATTTAGAAGATATCTTCTGAAATTCTATAGCATTATACAGAAGGAAAGCCTCAATCTCCCTCTTTCTCTCTTTCTCTCTCTCTCTCTCTCTCTGTCTCGCTGTGTGTGTGTGTGTGTGTGTGTGTGTGTGTGTGTAAAATCTGTTTACTCTCTTTCTATTCCTATCTCCCTCAGAGGTCTGCAAACTTACATAATATAATAAAGAATAAACATTATTCTTTTTAGCCTCTATTTCTCCAAGGAGCAGAAACTTAATTTCCCTAGAGTTGCATCCATGTTCTCATGAGGTTTGGGGCAAGAGGAAGGCATTGAGTGGGATCAGGTGGCATCAGCTTGTCCTTGACATCATCTTTGTGCATGTTGGGTCTGGTGGAATGGGTTTATTCCAGTCTGATCTTTAATCATCCCTCCATTTCACTGCTTATTCCTCCATAATTTCCATTTGCCAGTTTTCTCACAAGCACATTTATGCAATAACCAGATACTTCTCTAGACTGAGAAAAAAGAAAACAATCCAGTGCATCATGAAAATTATTTTCTTTTTTCGAATGGGGCTGAGAATTGACACCATTAAAAAGGATGAGCATGTGACACAAGAGTTGGTCCGTGGATTGCATTTAAGGCAGTGTAAACCCTATAATTTTACAAAAGCAAAATATTTTGAAGAAAAATATGAAGTACTATGAGAACACAGTATGAAACTGTCAGTTGTAACAAAGATTTTAAGCATCTAGTGCTCCTTAATGAAATTCCATATGATCTGAATTTCTTTTGCAATTCAATGAGCTATTTAAATAGATTATATTTGCCTGCCTTGTATAGCATTATTTCTGTCAGCAAGTTGCTGTAATTAATTTGTTTTAATTAGGGAGTGTAATGGGCTGTCATTTATTTTGCTTTTCAACTTATTCTCAACTCATTCTGTATTTATGGTGTTTTTAGGCTTCCTAGTGCTAGTTACAGTTATGACACAGTTAAAGAAAAGGCCTTCCTTTATTTGCAGAACATATTTGAATGGCATATTTAAGTACCTTTAGTAAGGAGCACATGAAAGCTCAGTATACTGAAAGAGTTCATACTTTTTTCATTACGCTATTTAAATCTATAGATATTACTTACAAAATTTGACAACTAATTTTTAAGTTGTAAGGTAAGTGGGGATATATGAGGGGTCTTCAAAAAGTTCACGGAAGGATCCATTTTATCTTGTAATTCAATCTTTCTATGAACTTTTTGAATTACCCTTGTATGCTCCTTCGAAAGTTGATTTTGTTGTGTCCAATTCTCTCTCAGCAATGTTCACAATCTGCTTAATAGTATTTAAAATAACAGTTTTGTCTTCTTAGTTTACATCATTTCTTAACCCATCTTGAAAATAAAATACAAATGGTTCACAATGAATCAATACATTAAGTCTTTCATAACCAGCAGTGTGTGTACCAAGATGCTGCAGAAGACACAGAGTAAAGCTGGCCTCTTAGTGTAACTCTCCTCCTTCTGAGAAAATTCATTCTTATAATAACAAGAAAGAGTACTGTTATTCCAGTATTCTGAATGGTGAGGTTGGAAGAGCCTGGAATTTGGATTCAAATACCCTGGACTTGACTCTTAACAAACTTCTGGGGACCACAATTAACAAGGTAGTGAAGAGATTGGAAATTGCAATACCTACAAGAACACCCACTGCATTAAAAGTCTCTTCCTGGACCATAACACAGGGGAGCAAATGACAGCATGAGGCAGTGGAAAATATGTATTAAAAGCACAGAGTCTGGGATCTGATTGCCCCAGTCAGATCCTGCCCTCCACACTTACTGGCTATCAGAACTCAGCAGGTTAACCAGTCTCTCTCTGCCTCAGTAGTTTTATCGACTATAAAATGAACAGAATAAAATAGTACCGCCTTCATAGAGTTGTGTTGAGGATTTAATGAATTAGTTCATGTAAGGCTCTGAAGACTTTGTGTGGGATGCAGTAATTAAAAGACTGTTCACTACGATGATAGTGATGCTGATGGCCAAATGGAGTTCATTTCAGTTCTTCTCTGTGGTTCTTCTGAGGGCTGCTCCCCAAAATGGGGTTCCTTCTTTATGAAGCATTATTGATAACTGTGGATTAACCTGTGTTAAAATTCTTGACATTTTAAATGCTTATGTTTTCCTAATTATAAAAGAGTAATATATACTTATTACAGAACATTAGAAAAGACATAAAAATGTGAAGGGAAAAATAAGAATTTACCAAACTGTGGCTTAGGTTTTACTATATGTTACTCCCAAGTATGCTTTGCCAGGTATGTAAATAGATGTAGTATTAGTCCGTTTCTGTTGCTTATAACAAATACCTGAAATTAGGTGATTTATAAAGAAAATAAAATGTATTGCCTACATTTCTGAGGCTGGGAAGTCTGAAGTCCATTTGGTGGTGACTACAGTGACCCAGGGGTCTCACATTGCAAGACGGTGGAAGCAGAAAGAGCAAAGAAAGAGGGAAAGACAGACTCTCCTCTTCTTTTAAAGCCCTCAGAACCATGCCCCAACCACCATTTTTAATTCACTCACTATTGCATGGTCCTACAATCTAATCACCTTTTCAAGGCTCCCCCTTTCAATTACCATAATAGGATTTCCCACCCTCCTAACAGTCACAGTAGGGGCCAAGTTTCTAATACATAAAACTTGAGAGACACAATTCAAGCTTCACTGAGTTTTGGGGGACATAATTCAATCTACTACATTCTTCCCCTGGCCCCCCAAAACTCATGTCCTTTTCACATGCAAATACATTCATTTCATCCCCAAAGTCTTAACTTGTTTCAACTCAAAAGTCCAAAGTTCAAAGTTGCATCTGTGCATTAAAAATAAGTTATCTACTTCCAAGATACAATGTTGGGAAAAGCATAGAGTACATATTCCCTTTCAAAAAGGGAGAAGTAGGCCAAAAGTAAGGTGTAACAGGTCCCAAACAAGTCTGAAAACCAGCAGGGCAGGCATTAAATCTCAAAGCTGGCAAATCATGTACCTTGAGTCCATGTTCCATGCCCTCTGCAAGCTGGTGCAGAGGTAGGGTCCCCAAGTCCTCAGGCAGCTCTGCTTCTAAAGCCTTCCCAGTCTCAGTTGATGCTTTAGTTCTTGCAGGCTGGCGTTGTGCTTTGGTAGCTCCACGGGTCTGGGGTCTCCATGGTGGTCCTCTTCCCGCAGCTCCACTAGGCATGGCGCTGATGGGGTTTCTCTGCTGCAACTCTGACCCCATGTTTCCGCTCCGCATTGCTCTAGTGAAGACTATGTGGTGAATCTGCCCCTAAGACAAATCTCTTCCTGGGTCCCCAGGCTTTTCCATACATTCTTTGAAATCAGTGGAAGCTCCCAGGCCTTCAGAGCTCTGGCATTCTGCGAGCCTGAAGACCTAACACCATGTAGATGCCGCCAAGGCTTCTGGCTTGTATTTTCCAAAGCTGCAGGTCCAGCCACACCTGGGGCCAATTTAGCCATGGCTAGAGCAGCCAGAGCAGCTGGGGTGCTGGAATTAGAAGCAGCTTCTGGGATGGCCCTGGGCAGTGAGCCCACGGAGAGTGCCTCAGGCCTGTTCCCCAAGACCATTCTGTCTCCCAGGCCTTTGCACCTGAAATAGAAGGGTTGGCCCCAGAGGCTCCTGCAATGCCTTCAGGGCCTTTTCACCCCTTCTCTTGATAATCCCACACTTTTGTGTTAATCTTCTTAGTACCTGTAGTGGATTGAATTATGTCCCCCCCAAACTCCCTGAAGCTTGAATTGTGTCTCCCAAGTTTTATGTATTAGAAATTTAGCCCCGACAGTGACTGTTAAGAGCACCCTCCATAATAGGAAATCCTATTATGGTAATCAAAAGGTGGAGCCTTGAAGAGGTAATTGGATTGTAGGACCATGCAGGAGTGAAGGGATTGATAACGGTGGTCAGGGGCATGGTTCTGAGGACTTTTTAAAAAGAGAATGAATGAGAAACTCTCTCTCTCTCTCTGCTCTCTCTGCTTCCACCACCTTGCAGTATGAGACCCGTGGTTCACTGTCGCCACCACCAGATGGACTTCAGAATTCCCAGCCTTAGAAATTATAAGCAATAAATTTCATTTTCTTTATAAATCACCCAGTTTCAGGTATTCTGTTATAGCAATACAAAACAGACTAATATAGTACCATTGAATTTTTCTTCTGAAAATGCTCTCTGCTTCTCTACCACATTGCCAGGCTGCAAATTTTCCAAATCTTTATGCTCTACTTCACTTTTAAATTCTAGCTTTACGTTGTGCCTTTGCTGCAATAACTCAGCGTAGGCTGTTACAAGTAGCCATGAAGATTCCTTAATGTTTTGCTGCTTAGAAATTTCTTCCGCCAAATACTGTGGTTTATAACTCCTAAGTTCCACCATCCACAAAGTCCTGGGGCATGGGCACAATGCAGCCAAGTTCCTTGCCAGTTCATAGCAGAAGTGATCTTTGCCCCAGTTTTCAGTAAGTGCCTTCTCATTTACATCTGAGATCTTCCCAGAGTAGCCTTTACTGTCCAAATCTCTATCAGCATTCTGCTCACCACCATGTATCCAGTCTCAGACATTTCAACCTTTCCCTTGCCTTTTTGTCTTCTTTTGAGTCCTACAAACTCCTCCAAACTTTGCCTAATACCCAGTTCTAAAGCTGTTTACACATTTTCAAGTATCTGTTATAAGCAACATGCCACTTCTCTGGTACCAGTCTTCTGTATTAGACTCTCCTCATCTTTTAAAGCCCTCAGAACCACGCCCCTGAGGACCATGTTTAATCCATTCAGTACTGCAGGGTCCTACAATCCAATCACCTCTTCAAGGCTCCACCTTTCAATTACCATAATAGGATTTCCCACCCTCTTAACAGTCACAGTGGGGGCTAGGTTTCTAGTACATAAAACTTGGGGGATACAGTTCAATCTTCAGTGACTTTTGGAGGGACAAAATTCAACCCACTACAGAGGTTCAATTAAATTTGCATTATTTTCTGTAAATTCATAGATTTGTATCTTAATCTTTTTTATTTAAACGTTTTTCATGAGCATTTCTCCACATTATCGAATTTTGTTCAAGGTTAATGTTAATAGCTACATAACATCCCATTATTCCAATTAATTCACCCATATCCCACAGTGGAATATTGAGCTTATTATCCCATTTTTGACTACTAGAACTTATACTATACGAAATATTTTGTGCTTAAATGTTTGTCCATATTATCTCATTTACTTTGGCTACATTTCCAGAACTGAAGTCTTTGCATTAAAACACATTAAGGATCTTGATTGAAATACTTCTTAGAAATTTTATAATTTTTTTTATTTTTTATATTTTTTAATTTTTTTTATTTTGTCAATATACATTGTGGCTGATTATTGCTCCCCATCACCAAAACCTCCCTCCCTTCTCCCTCCCCCCCTCCCCCCCAACAATGTCCTTTCTGTTTGCTTGTTGTATCAACTTCAAATAATTGTGGTTGTTATATCTTCTTCCCCCCCCCGGTTTTTGTTTTTTTTTTTGTGTGTGTGTGTGTGTGTGTGTGTGTGTGTGTGTGTGTGTGTGTGTGTGTGTGAATTTATATATTAATTTTTAGCTCCCACCAATAAGTGAGAACATGTGGTATTTCTCTTTCTGTGCCTGACTTGTTTCACTTAATATAATTCTCTCAAGGTCCATCCATGTTGTTGCAAATGGCAGTATTTCGTTCGTTTTTATAGCTGAGTAGTATTCCATTGTGTAGATGTACCACATTTTCCGTATCCACTCATCTGATGATGGGCATTTGGGCTGGTTCCAACTCTTGGCTATTGTAAAGAGTGCTGCGATAAACATTGGGAAACAGGTATACCTTCGACTTGATGATTTCCATTCCTCTGGGTATATTCCCAGCAGTGGGATAGCTGGGTCGTATGGTAGATCTATCTGCAATTGTTTGAGGAACCTCCATACCATTTTCCATAGAGGCTGCACCATTTTGCAGTCCTACCAACAATGTATGAGAGTTCCTTTTTCTCCGCAGCCTCGCCAGCATTTATCGTTCACAGTCTTTTGGATTTTAGCCATCCTAACTGGAGTTAGATGGTATCTCAATGTGGTTTTGATTTGCATTTCCCGGATGCTGAGTGATGTTGAGCATTTTTTCATATGTCTGTTGGCCATTTGTATATCTTCCTTAGAGAAATGCCTATTTAACTCTTTTGCCCATTTTTTAATTGGGTTGCTTGTTTTCTTCTTGTACAGTTGTTTGAGTTCCTTATATATTCTGGATATTAATCCTTTGTCAGATATATATTTTGCAAATATTTTCTCCCACTCTGTTGGTTGTCTTTTAACTCTTTTAATTGTTTCTTTTGCTGTGCAGAAGCTTTTTAGTTTGATATAATCCCATTTGTTTATTTTTCCTTTGGTTGCCCGTGCTTTTGGGGTCGTATTCATGAAGTCTGTGCCCAGTCCTATTTCCTGAAGTGTTTCTCCTATGTTTTCTTTAAGAAGTTTTATTGTTTCAGGGTGTATATTTAAATCCTTAATCCATTTTGAGTTGATTTTAGTATACGGCGAGAGGTATGGATCTAGTTTCATTCTCCTGCATATGGATATCCAGTTATCCCAGCACCATTTGCTGAATAGGCAGTCCCTTCGCCAGTGAATAGGCTTGGTGCCTTTGTCAAAGATCAGCTGACAGTAAGTGTGTGGGTTGATTTCTGGATTCTCTATTCTATTCCATTGGTCAGTGTGTCTGTTTTTATGCCAGTACCATACTGTTTTGGTTATTATAGCTTTGTAGTATAGCTTAAAGTCAGGTAGTGTTATGCCTCCAGCTTTATTTTTTTTTGCTGAGCATTGCTTTGGCTATGCATGGTCTTTTATTGTTCCATATAAATGTCTGGATAGTTTTTTCCATTTATGAGAAAAATGTCTTTGGAATTTTGATGGGGATTGCATTGAATTTGTATATCACTTTGGGTAGTATGGACATTTTCACTATGTTGATTCTTCCAATCCAAGAGCATGGGATATCTTTCCATCTTCCTGTATCCTCTCTAATTTCTCTCAGCAGTGGTTTGTAGTTCTCATTATAGAGATTTTTCACCTCCTTGGTTAACTCAATTCCTAAGTATTTTATTTTTTTGGTGGCTATTGTAAATGGGCAGGCTTTCTTGATTTCTCCTTCTGCATGTTCACTATTGGAGAAAAGAAATGCTACTGATTTTTGTGTGTTGATTTTGTATCCTGCTACTGTGCTGAAATCATTTATCAATTCCAACAGTTTTTTTGTAGAGGTTTTAGGCTGTTCGATATATAGGATCATGTCATCTGCAAACAGGGACAGTTTGACTTCATCTTTTCCAATCTGGATGCCCTTTATTTCCTTCTCTTCTCTGATTGCTCTGGCTAGTACTTCCAACACTATGTTGAATAGGAGTGGTGAGAGTGGGCATCCTCGTCTAGTTCCTGTTCTTAAAGGAAAAGCTTTCAGCTTTTCCCCATTCAGGATGATATTGGCTGTGGGTTTGGCATATATGGCTTTAATTATGTTGAGATACTTTTCCTCTATACCTAACTTATAGAGGGTCTTTGTCATGAATGAGTGCTGAACTTTATCAAATGCTTTTTCAGCATCTATAGATATGATCATATGGTCCTTTTGTTTGAGTTTATTAATATGGTGTATCACATTTATTGATTTGCGTATGTTGAACCAACCTTGCATCCCTGGGATGAATCCCACTTGATCGTGATGAATAATTTTACGTATGTGTTGCTGTATTCTGTTTGCTAGTATTTTAGTGAGGATTTTTGCATCTATATTCATTAAGGATATCGGCCTGTAGTTTTCTTTTTTGGTTATATCTTTACCTGGTTTTGGTATCAGGATGATGTTTGCTTCATAGAATGAGTTTGGGAGATTTGCATCCATTTCAATCTTTTGGAATAGTTTGTAAAGAATCGGTGTCAATTCCTGTTTGAATGTTTGGTAAAATTCTGCTGTGAATCCATCTGGTCCTGGGCTTTTCTTTGTTGGGACCTTCTGATAACAGCTTCAATCTCCTTTATTGTTATTGGTCTGTTCAAATTTTCTACGTCTTCACGGTTCAGTTTTGGGAGCTTGTGTGTGTCCAGAAATTTATCCATTTCCTCCAGATTTTCAAATTTGTTGGCGTATAGTTGTTTATAGTAGTCTCGAATGATTCCTTGTATTTCAGATGAATCAGTTGTAATATCGCCTTTTTCATTTCTAATTTTTGTTATTTGAGTCTTCTCTCTTCTTTTTTTTGTTAGCCATGCTAATGGTTTGTCAATTTTATTTATCTTTTCAAAAAACCAACTTTTTGATTCGTTGATCTTTTGAATTGTTTTTTGGTTTTCAATTTCATTCAGTTCTGCTCTGATGTTAATGATTTCTTTCCGTCTGCTAACTTTAGGTTTGGATTGTTCTTGTTTTTCTAGTTCTTTAAGGTGAAGTGTTAAGTTGTTCACTTGCCATCTTTCCATTCTCCTGAAGTGAGCATTTAATGCAATAAATTTTCCCCTCAATACTGCTTTTGCAGTATCCCACAGGTTTTGGTATGATGTATCATTGTTTTCATTAGTTTCAATAAATTTTTTGATTTCCTGCTTGATTTCTTCTTGGACCCATATGTCATTAAGTAGAATGCTGTTTAATTTCCATGTGTTTGTATAGTTTCCAGAGTTTTGTTTATTATTAATTTCTAGTTTTAATCCATTGTGGTCTGAGAAAATACATGGGATAATTCCAATTTTTTTGAATTTGTTGAGACTTGATTTGTGACCTAATATGTGATCTCTCCTGGAGAATGATCCATGTGCTGATGAGAAAAATGAATATTCTGAGGTTGTTGGATGGAATGTTCTGTAGATATCTGCCAATTCCAATTGGTCTAGAGTCTTGTTTAGATCTTGTGTTTCTCTACTGATTCTTTGCCTAGATGATCTGTCTAATATTGACAGTGGGGTGTTCAGGTCACCTGCTATTATGGTATTAGTGTCTATTTCCTTCTTTAGGTCTAATAGAGTTTGTTTTATAAATCTGGCTGCTCCAACATTGGGTGCATACACATTTATGATTGTTATGTCTTCTTGATGGATCAGTCCTTTTATCATTAAGTAGTGTCCCTCATTGTCTCTTTTTATGGTTTTTTAGTTTAAAGTCTATTTTGTCAGATATAAGAATAGCTACTCCAGCTCGTTTTTCTTTTCTGTTTGCATGGTAAATCTTTTTCCATCCTTTCACTCTTAGTCTGTGTGAATCTTTATGGGTGAGGTGGGTCTCTTGTAGGCAGCATATAGTTGGGTCCTGCTTTTTGATCCAGTCAGCCAGTCTGTGTCTTTTAATTGGGGAATTTAAGCCTTTTACATTAAGAGTTGTTATTGAAAGGTATTGATTTATTCCTAGCATTTTATTGGTTGTTTGGTTGTCTTAGGTGTCTTTTGTTCCTTGCTTTCTGATTTACTGTTTGGTTTCTGTGTTTGTTGGTTCCTTGCGTTGTAGAAAGTGTTTTTGTTAGCTTGTTTTCTCTTCATGAATGCCATTTTTATTATACTAGTGGGTTTAGATTTTTCTTGGGTTTTTATGGCAGTGGTAGTTATTTTTCAGGAACCAAACCCAGTACTCCCTTGAGGATTTCTTGTAAGGGTGGTCGTGTGGTGGTGAACTCCCGCAGTTTTTGTTTGTCTGAGAAATATACTATTTGCCCCTCATTTCGGAAGGATAGCCGTGCAGGGTAGAGTATTCTTGGCTGGCAATCTTTGTCTTTTAGTATTTTGAAAATATCATCCCATTCCTTTCTAGCTTTTAGGGTTTGTGATGAAAAGTCTGATGTTAGCCTGATTGGGGCTCCCTTATAGGTGATTTGACGCTTCTCTCTTGCAGCTTTTAAGATTCTCTCTTTGTCTCTGAGTTTTGCCAATTTGACTATGACATGTCTTGGAGAAGGTCTTTTTGGGTTGAATACATTTGGAGATCGTTGAGCTTCCTGGATCTGAAGATCTGTGATTTTTCCTATACCTGGGAAGTTTTCTGCCACTATTTTGTTGAATATGTTTTCAATGGAATCTCCATTTTCCTCCCCTTCTGGAATACCCATGACTCGGATATTTGATCGCTTATGATTGTCTGATATCTCTCTCAGATTTTCTTCAATGTCCTTGATTCTTTTTTCTTTCTTTTTGTCTGCTTGTGTTATTTCAAACAGCCCATCTTCAAGTTCAGAGGTTCTCTCTTCAACTTCGACAAGCCTGCTGGTTAAACTCTCCGTTGTGTTTTTTATTTCGTTGAATAACTTCTTCAGTTCAGCAAGTTCTGCTACATTTTTTTTCAGGACATTGATTTCCTTGTACATTTCCTCTTTCAGATCCTGTATACTTTTCCTCATTTCATCATGATGTCTAGGTGAGTTTTCTTGTATCTCATTCAGTTTCCTTAGAATTATCACTCGAAATTCCTTGTCAGTTACTTCAAGGGCTTCTTGTTCTATAGGATCTAGAGTTTGAGATTTATTAATTTTTGGTGGTGTACTTTCTTGATTTTTTGTATTTCTGGTATCTTTTTTTTGGTGTTTATTCATTGTGGCAGGGGGTTTCACAGACAACCAGTTTGAGACTAATGACTAACTAGGATGTTGCTGTGGTTGCCAATTTCGTATGGCTCCCTCCGTGACTGCTCAGTTGGCCTCTAGTGCCTTGTGTGTGTGGTTGCCTCGGGTCTTGGGCTTCTCCGGGGAGCCACCTTTCTGGTCAGCTTGGACTCTGCTGGGCTGGTGAATCACGTACCACAGGGTGTGTGATCTTTGTTGAGCTTTCACTTCCTGTGCAGGACTTCTCCCTGTTCCGTGTGCTCTGGCCCAGGCTGTTAGATCGTGCAGTGGCGACCCCACCGGGTGTGTGGTTTCTGTCGAGTCTCCGCCTCCCTGGCCGCACGTCTCCCCACTCTGTGCGCACTGTGCTGGGCTGGGGCGTGTCTTCTGCACCCCTCGTCTATCAGCTGGGCCTTCCAGGCCCTGCTCGGCACTGCCTCGCCCAGGAAGTCTACCAGGTTTCTGCTAGGCACAGACGACCGGTCTCTCTGGGTGCCTTTGTAGCACTATGTAGATCTTTCTCGGGTCTTGTTCACCTTTGTATCCCCCCAGTATAAACCGAGTCTAGCGCCCGCCTGCAGCCTGGTCTCCGGCAGGTTCAAGCGGACCTGGGAACTCTCCTACCACACTATTCCCAACCAGAAATTCATTAGGCTTTTTTCCAAACTGGTGGCCGCAGAGATGGTATCTGCCTCCCAGTAACAGGGAGTTTACCTGGGGCTGGAGTCCAGGGTGTGGTGGAGTGACAGTCGGCCCGCCCGTACCTCCTTGCCCTCCCGACACTGGCTGGGGACGCCCCCCCCCCCCCCCCCCCCCCGCCACCAGCCCCGCCACAGAACCGCGGAGGGAGTGGGAGCGGAGGCCGGTCTGCAGGCTCCGGAGGCCGGTCTGCAGGCTCCGGGAAGCCCCGCGCCAGGCCAAGCAAGTGGGAGGGCTCAGTGATGGCCGAGCAGGGCGGAGCTGCCCGCACCTGGGAAAATGGAGGCAGCACCGGGGCGGTGAGTGGCCTGGTGGTGCAGGCGGGAGCCGCATGGGCATCCACCCCCCGAACAGAGCTGTGCCAGGTCGGGCGCTCACTCTCTGTCTCTGGTTTGCCACCTTCCCAGTTCTCGGCCGCTGCCGCCTCGGGCTGTTCAGTCGCGGCGCGGCTCGGGCGCTCCCAGGAATCTTCTTTAATGCCGGCCTGAAACCTCGAATCCTGAATAGGGTAGCTGGCCGCCTTCAGTGCGGCCCCGGCCTCCGGGGTCCTGTCTGCATCCACAGCAGCCCTGGCGCCGTGTTCCCTGTTTCGAGACTCGCTTTTGCAGCTAAGAAACAGTTCTTTTCCTGCTCCACACTTCAAAGCTGTTGCCTGTAAATGAGGCAGCCTCTCCTGCCAGGGGCAAAGTGGCGGTCAGCCCCCACGACCGGCCAGCAGCAGCAGTCCTCCCTTAAGAGATGGCGAGAGGAAGGTCCACAAGTTTCCCGGCTGCCTGAGGCCCAGTGGCCACCTTTTCCACCTCAGCTACTCCACGCTAGCCGCCGCAGCCACCGCCATCTTGAAGACCGCCCTGCCTTCATTCGAAATTTTATAATTTTTTTACTGCTCTCATGGTAAAACAGTATCTCATTACTTTTTTAATTTGCAAATTGCTCAATTACAAGTGGAGTTGAACAGTTTTTCAGCTATTTATTTATACTTTGGATTTCTTATGTTGTCTGTGTCTTTTGCCTAATTTTCTATAGTCCTTTGCCTAATTTGCCTAATTTTCTATGGTCCTTTGCCTAATTGGGCCCATTGTTAGTTTTTTCCTTACTGAACTGTAAGTGAGAAATGCACCTTCCCCCTCTTGTTGGTTTCCTCCCCCACTGCCTAACAGACCTGTTCTGGCTCTCTCACCCCACAGTCCCTCTGCCTCTAGGAGTTAGGAAAGACTGATCGGTTAGTTGGGACTTTTCCCCCAAAGTCCCTATTCCTCCCTTAAATGAAAGAGGGAAGCACTTCTCTCATCTGCTTTTCTTTGTGATAAGTTTTAAAGGGGTGCTTGACTTGGGGGGCCTGTAAGCTTTCCAGAATTACCTGGAACCCAGTGTGCAGGTCTGCCTAATTCTAGGGTTCAAGGTTAGAGAGCTCACAGTTGCCACCCACAGAGGCCACCTAAGACCCTTCATCAGTAATAAAAGTAATAATTTGCTGTCCATCTGATACTTTTTGTGTTTTCCATTGATTCGATTCTCAAGTAGAGAAAGCAAGGGTGTCATTCATGGGGCCTCCTTAAACCCCCAAATGCTGAAACTTGAGAAAAGGATATTAAGCTGAATTTAGGGGACAAAGTAATAATAAAAGATTTGGGACATTGAAGTAGGGTGGGTGGGAATTAGAGCTGCATAGATTTGGTTTTCCTTAACATGTACTGAAGCATCTGGAAAATTTGTTAAAAAATAAGTAGCTGTTTTATACTTTTTCACTGGGTTTAAGAAAATGCAAGCAAGCCTTAGCAAAAGCACAGGGTGACACGTTCTCTGCATACCTCAGTTTCCCAGGCTGCTAGGCGTCAGTGGAGATGCAGGCCTCAGAGTACATACTGCTGCCACTTAACAGTGAAACTGCACCAGCACCAGCCTGGGCAAATGCATGCAGTTTGAGGGGTGGGGGGAGCCTCCGAAGATGCAGGGGAGCCATGGGGCCATGGGGCCCTGGTAAGCAGAGGATTTGATCACGGAGAAAAGTCTTTCCATGTCAGGGTTTTTAGATATTTGGGGGTCATGCAAATTATTTGGTGCTTTTGATTGGATTTTGCTTTTTTGTTTTTGTTGTGTTTTGTCATTTCAATCAAATTTTAAATTACAACTATGTTCTATAGGAAGTATAGGAAAATAGGGTGTGGATTTTTAGCTTTAAATTATTAATGTGGGGCTTAGGTAGGCAGTGGGATAGATTTCTCTAAATTCTATTATATTTTATTCAGTCATGAAAAATAGGAAATAGTGAGGAGCTAAGCTTGGATACAGTGGCTTGTCCACAAGTTCTTAAGAGTATACCCCCCAACATCGTCTCAAGTTGGCTCTGGATTTGTTAATTACATCAGTTCTAAAATGGCTTGAAAATTTACAATGCTTAAATTGTAGCTAAATGCATACAAAAACAATATATTTCATTAATAAATAAAAAAAGGAATAGGGCCTTTAATATAGAGACAAATGCTTCCTTCTTGGGCTCAATGAAATATTGCAGAATCAAGGAAAGAAAGGGTGATTTGAAAGGCATGTGCTCAGAACATTCTGCCTCTAGGAATAAGTTTGCTCAGGAATCAAGAAGGAATTGAGAGTGGTTTTTTAAAAAATTGGTTCAGTTGTACTCACAGAATGGGAGCAATGGAAGCGTGAAAATAAATCAGGAAGGACAGACTGATTAAACTGTAGGAAGAAATACATTGCCTTAGGAGAAGGGTTAAGACCTGAGGAAATGGATTGTGTGGATATTAAAGGAGATATGTGATCTTGAAGTCCACAATAGATTAATAATGAGGAGAATTTAATAATAAATAATAATATTACATTATAATCACATAATAATAAAGGAGCACTACAGGCAGGTGTTGTGAGAAAAAAATGAGCTAATTTAATTTGAGCAGTGCGTGCACACGGTAAGTGCTCTGTAAGTGTTATCTGTTGTCATTATTGTCATTATTATTAAGTTTAGGGGAGTAAAGATACTAACATAACAAGCAGAATAAACGGTTAGACGCCAGAGCCTTCCTGAAAGAGCTGGGGCAGAAAGAACAAGGATGTGTTAATTGAATCATTTCCCAGTTAGCGGAACACACTAGAGAGTACAACTTCTGGCCAAGACCTCCAGCACCCACAAGCTGAGGAAAAGGCCTGCTTTGGGGAGCACAGGCATAGGATTTGGTCTCCATCCGGCCTCCTGAGGCAAGTTTCTATTCAGAAATCTTGTGAGGGGATTCTCCAGCTGAAACAACTAAGGATTTGAGGGAGAAGTCTTTCCCAGGAGTCAGTTTTGGTAAGTGAAAGCAATTTCTGAGGAAGAGGTAGGGGCCACAGCCTTGTGGCAAAGGACAGGAATGCCTACCCACCAGCTGGATCCCACCCTCACCACAGCACTCAGGACCAAAAACACCCTTTTGTGCTCACAGCACCTTCTGGACTTCTTTTTTTTTTTTTTTTTCACCTTAGCCTTTCACCTTCACTTTCATTACTTAGTTCGTGATTCTGCCTGTTGTACGCTAACCTCCATGGAGACATAAACTGGGTCTGTCTTGCTCATTCCCAAATTTCTAACATTTAGCACAGTGCCTGGTGTATATTTGTTCAGCAAATAAATAAATTAAAGGGTATTGAAGACACTAAAGAGTTTTCTTTAATTTTCTTTTGTTTATGATTATTTCAAAACACGTTATTAGAAGCATAATTATCCTTTGAAATTTTAAATGTATACTACTTTCCCCTGTCCTAATATACATTGAACATAAGCCTTGTGTTCTAATGAGGGGGGTAAGTTGCAAACTTGGTCAACTGCAGAAACACTGAGTTAACACAGACATCTGAAATCTTTTGCCTAAAAGACTACGGGAGCCAAATTCTGTCCATCACCAAGTCAAATAAATACCTGGTTTATCATATTTGCTCTTGGTTATGACCACATTTTCTTGCTTCCTTGCATGTCTCTTTCTTTTTTTTTTTTTTAAATTTCAGACAATGGATATAAAAGAATAGTAGGGACTGAAGCCAATGTTGTCACCCCTTTCTTCAGAGAGGGCTTGCCTTTCCTCTGTCCAGCAAATAAGGTGAGGGGCTGATCACCTGGTTCTAACCAGGAATTGAGATGACTTGGAGTGGATCCAACTTTAGATGAGTTCCCCTGGATGTCCGTGTTTGAGATTGACACAGTGTTTATTACAAAGCACTCCAGTAGGGCTTTGCCTACTGCAGCCCCTGAAGGCTGAGGAAAATTCCTTTTGTTTTTCGGTGCTGGCCCCATCCTCCCTGGGTTCCCAGCACTCAGCACCCCCGTGCATTTGTGGTTTCTCCAGATTCCAATCCGAGTCACCCATTGTCAGGTTTGGCCTAGGGAATGTGAGCGGGAATTGTGCAAGCTAGTTCTGAGCAGCTGTGAAAGTCGCCGGGTGTTTCCACACGCATATTCTTTTCCCTCTGCCAGGAGACCAGCATGTCTGTGTTAGTTCCTAGAAGGGCCGTAACAAGGTTTCACTGACCTCATGGCTTAAACAACAGACATTGATTATCTCGCAGTTATGGAGTCTAGAAATTTAAAGTTGAGGTGTCAGCAAGATTGGCTCCTTCTGAGGGCTGTGAAGAAAGTCTCTGCTCAGGCCTTTCTCCTTGGCTCGTGGATGGCCATCTTGTCCCTGTGTCCCTTCACATCATCTTCCCTCTATGTGTGTCTGTCTCCATGTCCAAATTTCTCTTTTTTATAAGACACCAGTCATACTGAATTAGTGCCCATCCTAATGGTCCCATCTTACCTAATTACATCTGCAATGACTCCATTTCCAAATAAGGTTATGCTGTGACATCTAGGGATCAGGACTTTATCATATGAATTTTGGAGGGCCATAATTCAACCCATAGCAATGTCCTAAATCACAACCGCTTTCTCATCACGAATCCAAGAATGAAAAAAACATGTGGTGTAGAGTTTTCAGAGCCTTGCAGACCCATAGTTGACAAGCAGCATTACTCATAAATACATCTTCATTATTGTAGGCCACTGAGAATTCAGGGGTGCTTTGTTGCCACTGTTTTACTTAGCAAAAGCAGCCTAGTACAGCTTCTCTTGGTTTCAGGTAACATAGTGGGTTGAATTATGTCCCCCCAAAAAAGATAAGTCCAGGTCCTAACCCCGGATACCTGTGAATCTGACCATATTCAGAAACAGAGACTTTGCAGTAGTTAAGATGAAGTCATCCCGGATTAGCATGAGCCTTAAATCCAATGTCTGGAGTCCTTATAAGAAGAGGAGAGGACACACAGAGATAGACACACAGGGAATATGAAGACAGGCAGAGATCGGAATGTTGCATCTACAAGCCACGCACCATAGATTGTCAGAAACTACCAGAAGCTGGAAAAGGCAAAGGCGGATTCTTCACTAGAAACTTTGGAGGAAGCCTGGCCTTGCCGATACCATGATTTCAGACTTCTATCCTCCAGAATAATGAAAGAATAAATTTATGTTGTTTTAAGCCACCCAATTTGTGGTATTTTATTATTGCAGCCCTAGGAAACTAATACAAGCAGGATCAATCCCTATTTTCACTGCAAAGTTTCTTTGTACTGTTTCACGAAGACCAGTAATCCTCAATAAAGTTCTCTTATCTTTATAGTTAGTGAAATACCACAAGATATGGCAACAACTTGTCTGAAAGTGTGTTGTGGTGGCATGTGCTTTTATTTTGCCTTTGTGTGTATATTCATTGATATTTCGGTGAAAGCTAAGCAGGTGTACCAAGTGCTCCTAAAGCTGATACTCTATAACTCTCAAATCTACTATGTCTGAGCATTTAGGAAAAAAAATTTCTGTTGTAAACTTAATATTCCAGACTAACTAAGGCAAGGTAAAGTCAACAGTACCAAAGCAAGACAGGACTTAAAGTGCAGCACTGACTGTAGGGAACAGATGCCTATTTACCCCAGTCTTAAGATCTGATAAGCTCAGCTATAAGAAACTCCGGGTGTCTGTACATTTCTTGCCTTTTTCTATGATAACTCCAGGACATTAGAGGGGAGGTAATAATTTTATTATTAATTTTACAGTAACAGTTCAGGGTCACCATTTGGAATGCCGCTACAGTAGCCTCTTGCCAAGGCATCTCCTGACAGACCTCAAAGAAGGCAGAGTGGGAAGTCTCAGTACAAAGGCCAGAGTCACATCACTGGCCTTCCATCAAATTAGCCTCAGCAACAATAAAGTGAGACAGTATTTACCACAAGTAAGGAAGCCCCTGGGACTCACTTCTGCAACCCTAGGGAGGATGATTCCACAGTCAGGAACTGTGTCAAGCATCAGAGAATGACTGAGGCTGCTGGTGGCTTTTGCAGAGGCAGCTGAGAAGCAGGGACGTACAGCTTTCAAACAGTAAGCAAAACACAGCACATGGGATTGGATTATTATTTATACACTTATATTTATTATATGTTCTACTTATAAAAGAATTTTACAGTCATTGAGGAATAATTCAAACAATGTGTAAAGTCCAAGTCCCTATAAACCAACATTGTCTCCAGAGGTCATCATTGTTATCTGTTTTATACACAAATGTGTACAATTTTTTTTATTTCTCTAGTAACTTAGTACCCCCCCCCTTTTTTTTTACAAAATAGTATTATACTGCACTTTTTTTTTTTTTTTTTTTGGTAATTTGCTTATTGGACTTAACAATACATATGTAGATACCTTTGCAATTATATGACTACCTTTTTTTAGAACAATGTTATTATTTTTATAAAAATGAAACATTCTCATTCCAAAATATTCAAGCTATACAGAAGAGTACAAAAAAGTAGCAAAAATACATATAAAATGTAAACAATTAAAAGTAAGTCTCATGAAAATTAAATAAACCTCATTCCAAATACTTTTCGGTGCATAAATATATGCAGAATAAACAAGAGAGAGATGGTATATACATAAAATAACTTTGTAATATAAATAATATTTTAAATAAAAAATATCATAATTGGATTTGAATTTAAACAATAGGAAATTAAACTGGAATAAACTTGAAATAATTTATGAAGTCAGCCAAATGTCTCTTCAGACAAAGAGAATTAGTTGGCTAAGGTAAGGAAAAATACAAAAAAAAAAAAAAAATTAAGGAAGGTTTCATTAAGTTGCTTTAAATTACATACTTCAAGTATCAACAATATCGGCCAATTCTCTCCTATGAAAGATAAAAAAAAATATTACTCTCATACTGCCTACCTCTTTTTACTTCTAGATTTGGGCTAGAGCACTATTTTTATTTTGTCAAGCAATCCCATAATTATTGAGCCTTAACTCCACGTATAAATGCACTTAATGTAGCAGACACTATAAAACATCTATTCCTACTCCCGCCCTTCTGTTCCAAAGTAACCGCTCCTGCTCCAGTTTCCAGCCTTCTTCTTGTGGCTATGTGCTTCAGGGTGTCTAGTTCCAGAGGGTGAGTCTTTGTTTGTCACCTGTGGTGACCCCATTCTCCTCACCAATGATTGGTCAGTATTGTAGGCATGTGATGGGATTCGGACCAATAAGACATGACAGTAATCTTGTTGGAGGGCTTTCAGGAGATTTTTCCTAACTTTTAAAAGGAAACATCCAGAAACAATCTATTCTTCTTCTAAACACTGATGAATTTGATCATAATGCCTGGATTATTGCAGCCGCTTTGAAGCCTGGGAACAAATCTGGTATTTTGAGGGTGGAAGAAGAGAAAGATACAGAGAAGCTGAGTTGATGCTGTTCTCACTGGACTCCTAGATTAGACACTATGGAACTACACTGTTTCTGGAACTTCTTGTCATGCAAAGTAATAAATATTCTTATCATTTAAGTCATTCTGAAATGGGTTTCTGGTTCTTGAATTTGATATTATCCTCAAAGTTATACTATGAGATATAGGTATTCACCACTGATCCTTTTCAGTATATCACCTCCTGATCTAGAGTGTGCATGTGTGTTCAACTTAATTCTGGGTGACTTCAAAGAAACCTTTATCAAGTGGGAAATTTCCATTGCTTATTAATATAACTAACCCACATTTTTCTTCCTTTACAAATTGATTTATTGATGAATTCGTGTGTGTTTGCATATGCATGTTTGCACACACATACATGCATTTACCATATCTGGCCAGACACTGTTCTAAATGCTATGGGATGGTGTGGATTAGATGAAAAATCTCTGCCTCTATATACTTATAATCTACACTGTGGAGGAAGAGAGGCAATAAAAATAAATAAGGACATTATATAGTGTGTAAGAAAGTGATAATTATTACAGTAAAAAATTGAGCAGAAAAGGGAATAGCAAGAATTATGAACAAGGAGTGGGGTAAGGGCTGCAATTTTAAATAGAGAGGTTGGAGAAGATCCCATTGTTCTGTGCAGTTCTCATCATTACATTCCATTTAATTACTTGGATGCCCTGTAGATTAACAATTTAACCTATAGAAATGAGGTTGTATCATATGAAACTTTTCAGTTCAATTTTAGATTGTAAAAATTCCCGGACACAAGAAGTGGGATCCATGAAGTCCTCTTTGGAGGCTATACATAGGGGGCATCATTTAAGCAGATATATAATTAATCATCATCTGAAAGAGTGTGTCCAGCAAAGCTTGGAAGAATCAACACAGGCTCCTAAGAAGTTAATCAGAAGATGTTTGTTGAGACACATTTTTTTCCATGCTGTGAAAGTTAAACACAATCTCTATCCTTCCATTCAAGTTCTGTTTCAAGTGTTAGTCTAATGACAAAAGAAAAGGAACCTAATATGTACTAACTGTCTACCTGGTTATTTATTCTTCAAAACAATAAATAATAGAGTTCCAGTCAAGATGGCAGAATAGACGGTTCCCAGCATCACTCTCTCCCACAAATCAACCAATTTACAACTATAAAAATGCAACATCAGCCAAGCTGGGGCCACTGGAGCTCAGGGGAAGAGGCGGAGAGACCTATAGAGTTCATGAAGGTGGGAGAAACCACGATGAGAGAAAGAAAAAGCTGCTCTGAGCATTTTGGGCCACGGCTGCTACAAGGCTGGAGCTGCTGAGCACATGGAGCAGGAGCTGGCAGAAGCCACAGCTGTGCCCTTCAGATGGAGTTACTTGGAGGTGGCAGGGGAGAAGAGGGCATTGGTGGCCACCAGGACAGCAAGACCACTAACAGGGTTCCCGTGGACCCATGCAAGAGCAAGGAGCCAGAACAACTGAAAAAAGGGAGGCATTCAGAGGCCAGTGAGTCATCGCAAGAGACCAGTGCAGGGCCTGTCCCATGGGAAGTGTTTGGAGCAGGGGCAGTGGGGGAGACAGGCCCACTGGGAGAACACTGGTGGGCATCTGCTCTATGATGATACTGGGAGACCTGATCACACCTCTCAGCATTGGACAAATCATCTAGGCAACAGATCAACAGAGTAACGATTATTCTTTCAGGAGAGAAGAAATCTAAGGTAATTGTGGGGGAGGAGGGAGAGAGCAGGAGAGATTGGACAAGGGGCATAAAGAATAATTATGATTTGTACCAATATATATGCTAGTAATATTGATTTGATCAAAATATCTCAATGTTGAAATCCAAAAATATGTATAATCAATTTTGATTCAAAAAGTAAAATTTTTTAAAAACAATAAATAATAGCTTCCATTTATTGAGAATAAGATGAATATAAGATGAGGTCTCAAACAATACAGAATCCTTCTATATTTTTACAATTACTTTACAGCCTTTCAAACTTCTTTTCCTTGCTTAATTTTACAGAGCTTTCTGTCAATAAAACATTTTTAAAGCAACTAATGCATTCAATTAATTTTTCCAAGAAGCCATAACTCTCCTTTGGCATTCACATTTCACTTACTTTTCGTAAGATTTAATTAAATTATACAATTACAATAACAAGTGCAACTGATTTAAACCAGTTTGGTAACAACAGACAAATAGACAGAAAAACAAAAACAAGCCATTTCATGCACAAACCAAAAAAGTAGTACTGGGCATTTTTCTTTAGAAAGGTAATGCTTATCACAAGGAACTGTATGTAGTTCTATCATATAATAGAACTGAAACTTTAATGGCACTAAATAAAACTGATGGTCAAACCCCCCTCCTACTCTGTCTTTTTCCTTCCATCTAACTAAGATTAGTATGGAAATATTTTAGCATTCTGTCACCTCGGACTGTGGAGAAAGTCAGCCTCTGTTGTGTCAGGCAGGGAGAAATCATAGTTTATGAAAGGAGAACAGAGAGGATTTCAGGATTGATTCATAACAGTTGGGCCCATACCCATGGAAGGCTGTAAATGCAAGCATAGTCACATAAAGTGAGCAGATCTGAAGTCTTTGATGTAACCAATGATCAGGCTTAGAGAATATTTCTAGAACACTAGACGGAAACCAGGAGGTTGACACTCAAAGGAGGACAATGGCAGGGTTAAATGGACAGCACGTCGAGTCAGTGCTTTGAAGGCTGAAGCAGGCAGATGCCATCACTTAGTCTGTTCTGCTCTCTCTCTAGTGGAAGCCAGTCCCTACAGAAAAAAAGACACAAGGCAGCAAACAGCTCCACAGCTAAACTGAGTATTAGAGGAGAGGACAACGTAAGATTTCTCCAAGTTAGATCAGTGTAGTCTTTCCCTTTCCTCCATGGGATTTGTAACACTGTAGCAAAGCAATGCCCAGCTCCCTAGGCAAGACTTCCTCTAATCTGGGTAAGGATACTTATCGTCAGTTAAACACAGAGGAAATAATGTTCAGTGGTACCTTGTAGATCTAAAGCTCAAAAACAGAAAGAGAATCAGAGGGAAAAAAGTAAATTGATATTCTCAGGAACCCATAATGTAGGGGTGCAGGTGTTGAGGGAGAGACAAAGGAGAAAAGTTAATATCTAAATGCTTGGTCATCAGAATACTGAAAACCCTATATAAATAATTTTTTCTATTTTAAATTTCATCTGCATCTAATCCTTCTGTGGCAGTTTTAAACACAGCCACAAATTCTTGGATCCTAATCCTACGAAGAGGTGGGGGTCTGTGTTCCCTCGCCTTGAATCTGGCTAGGATGTAGCTTCTTTGACGAATACAGTATATAGAGAGTGACACAGTGTGACTTTTGAGGATAAATCATAAAAAGGCATTCCACTTCTGCCTGGTTTGCTGGAAACCTCACTGAGGAGCCTAACCTGCCAGATAAAAAGTTCAACGACCCCTAGGCCACTATGCAGAGGCTACAGGTAGGGGCTCAGGTAAACAGACCCAGCCTTTGGGTCTTCCCGGCTGAGACCCCAACATCAGGGAGCAAAGACAAGCCTTCCCTGCTATGCCCTGTTTAAACCCCTCACCCACAGAAAGAGTGAGTATAATAAAAATGGTTGTGGTTTTATGCCATAATAAAACGGTGATTGTTTTATGCCACAAAGTCTGGAGATGGGGGTGTGATTTGTTATACAAAAAGAGATAACTGGAATATTCCCAATACTGTCGGGTAGTAAAACTGTTTATTTATGTACCTCCCCTGATATCCAAACTGTACACATACACAGGCATGTGCACATTCATCGTCTGCCTTTTTCCTTCTGAAGAGAAATGAAAGTAAAATATTGTTTTTGCTGAGTTTTCTCTGCAACCCTTTTGCTGTTGTTATGAGAAACCATTTGAGGTCTTAAGAACAATTATTTATTAGAAAGATATATAACCTATTCTTACGGAACATGTTTTATCCAAACAGGACACGTTTTGGCCTTGCTATGGCACTCAAAGGTTAAAATAAAAGATTATATCATTCAAACGACTAAAAGGTGGGAAGCAAACACCCACATGCTCTTCCTTCCATCTGCCTCCCTTTGCCCCACTCCTATCTGCCACTCAGCAGCCTTGTTCGAAGATCATCTGTCACTCCCAGTTCTGCTAGAGGTATGACATGCCCATGTCTGATGCTTAGATTTGGAGCTACAGATCCTTCTGACTGTGAACCAAGCAGATGGTATTTGTAAATCCAAAAACTAGATGAAAATGGCTTTTATGTAGACAGACCACTTTTAAATTATTCTATATGGCATGTTCCTGTGGGTCATTTTCTTCCAAATATTCTCAGCAACACCTTCATAGATGAACATTTAAGAGAAAGTTGAAAGCATATTTTCTTTTTAAATTTAAGCCCAATATAGGTGATCCAAGACCCAGATGATTCTATGACTGTCCCTTCCCATTTTATAATTCTTGAAGAAATATTTAAAAAGTAAGACAAAGATCTGTTAGCTAATTTAAAAATGTATATACAAAAATACATATTCCTAAGGTTCATTTAGAACTACCAGATTTAAAAAAATTTGTACTCTAAATTGTAAATTGTAGATTGATTTCCTTCGTAAATAGTAAGTATATCATTAAAGAAACTTACATAAAAATAGTCTGTGTTTTATGAATTATCATATCTGTACCATAAAAAATAAGTAAAACCAGGGATCAAACACTCATAAATAAGAAAAGAAATAAAGCTATTTTATCATATTTACTAGTAAAAAGACAGTGCTAATGGGTTTTAGGTGGCAGTTTAGCTAAACTTCTTGATTTGTCAACATGTAATGATTTTGACAATCCACTTCAACCTAGCTCAGCTCTGAATCGGGCATTCAAAGCAGGGCATGTGTTGTGTCTGCTGTGAGTTGAGACTGGGCACCTCTGAAGCACAGATGAAGAAACAGGGATGAGCAGGACCCTCACAGCCCCTGCCATGCTGCCCTGGACACAACAGAAAGAGTTCCTGTGAGCATATTCTGATGTATATGTCAGCATTACTTCCTGAGCCTGGGCCATCACAAGAATATAGGACTACTTGACTTTCAAAGTCCTCCATTCATACTGAGCAGGCTAATCCTGAAAACAACCTCTAAATCTCAGCAGCTTAATAATATAACAGTGCAGTGAGGGTGGGTGGTAGGCTCTGCTCTATGCAATGATTCAGGGACCTCAGATCCTTCTGTCTAAGGACTCTACCATCTTCCAGCACCTTGGAGTCTTTTGTTTAATCTTCTCCATCTGGACAGCTGACAATGGATGAGAGAAAGAGGGAGACACTTGGTCTGACCAGCTCAGCCTGGATGGTGACGCTCAACACTTCTCACTTGCTTCAGTCAAGAAACAGCGTCATGACCCCACCTAGGTACAAGCTCAGCCATATACATCAAAATTAGGTTTCTATTTTTCCCCAACTTTCCACAATTGAAAGAGTCTGACTACAGCAGAGAGTGATAGAGTGGAAGAGAGTCTGGAATCATTAGTGGGTGTGGTAGAGAGAATAATGGACCCTCAAAGACACCCATGTCCAATCCTGGAACCTGTGACTGCTACCTTATATGGCAAAGGGACTTAGCAGAAGTAATTAAGCTAAGGATTTTGAGACCCCCTTTCATTTGTTCTTCACTTCCTGAGTGGCTAGTTCCCTAAACCTGATTAGGAAAATTACTAACTAAAAATCTTACAAGTTCCTTTAAGATATAGCCTGATTTGATGGAAATATACCAACCAACCTTTAATGTCAATATCATTAACAGCTCAACAACTTATTCCCATTATGTATGAGAAAATGCAATATTTTAGGCAATTATAATGTGGCATTTAAACCTTCTCATTTACCAATCTCCAGTCTTAGAAATCATATTTAAAGTAAAACTCTCAACATGTTATGCTATTCTTAGCTCAGTTAGAAAATGATGCTGGTTATAGCAGCATAACTATGATGTTGCTATGGTTATCTACCTATCAATGATTAAACTTGCTTCCTTATGCTCATCAGAGTGTATATTTTTAAAATGGAAAAGAACTTTCATTTTGTTAGAAGATCATAATATCCAAAGTTCTCAAACAAAAGTTTGAATATTAGAAACCAGTTCAGGCTCTGATGCTCAGAAGATCCTTTTTGTGTGTCCCTGGTATAGGTAGGGTATTTTTCTGTCTTTTTTTTTTTTTCCTCATCAGCTACAGCAATAAGTTCTCAAAAGGATAAACATTTTATGCATCACAGATTCATTATAATTTCCTAGGAAGAGAGAAACTTGATGAGAGAGAGTATGAATTATGCAAAAATATAAATTTGTTGAAATACCATAAGGCATCAGCAAATTAAATGTTTATTCATTTCAATAATTTATCAGACCCATTCTCCTGAGTCTACATTCAAAATATCACTATAAAGTACCAAGGAAAGCAAGTTTTAGAATCACAAGAATAAGTTTAATAACTAAGAGTTTTCAAAGAAATGGCTATGAGACTCATAAGGAAAGATACTTTTGCTTATTGTATTTTAAAGTTACTCAAATGCTTGCCTTTTTTCTAGCTTTCAGAAGAGCAAATAGTTTATCTCCTCACTTTAGTAGTCCTCACTACAGGTCTTTAGAAAAAGAGCTAAAATTTGGAAAATGCAAGATATCTAAGTCTTCAGATCATTTTGCTCTGCATCAAAGGGAAAAAAGAAATTACATAGTAATTATTTTCCTGTGTTTTTCTGTTTATTCAACAGACATTTCCTGAGTGCTTAGTATGTGCCAAGTCCTGCACTGATGCTAGAGATACAGAAATGAACAAGACAGACACAGTTCCTATCTTTATAGAGCTTTTAATAGCAAAGGTAAGAAACAATGAAGGCTTCAACTAAGACTCACTCCCTCTGACAACAGGATGAACCCTTAGCCTGGCCTTCAAATTCTGTAACCTATATTTTAAGCCTTTGTTGTAGGAATCTACCATGTTTTCTCCAAACTGGTTATCTGCGTACATCATTAGGAACCAAACTCCTGTGAGAAGGACCTTGTTTGCTATCGCCAATGAGCAAATTATATCCAGATTTCAAGGCCTAACTCAAATCCCACTTTCTCCATGTAGCCTTCTCTGACTGGATGTTCTTTCTGAGTCCTCTGGATGCCCACAGACTTTTCTTTAATGTCAAAAATCATGTAGAAAACTTTGAATTTCCAGTATGGTAATTTACAAACTATATTTTATTTGCATATCGAATCAATCTTATAATGAAAATAGCTCCATTTTGTAAATAAAGATTTTTAAAATTTCTAATCAGATTATAAATTCTAAGTCACAAGTCACCTTTAAATATGTCTGTATTTCCCTTAATATCTAAAATGAATGCTTTACTTATAGTAGGCTCTAATTTAAAATTTGTTTCATGATCATAATTGTGACAACAATATAAGATAGAGTCTAGTAAATGTCTTCCTCCCAACATGGTATATAAAATAACAATTAGAAGTCAGGAGGGAGAAAAATCACACTGGGCTGGGGTAGTGAGAAAAGAAAGCTGAGACTGGAAAGGATGAGTAGAATTTAAGTTCCTGGTATCAATAGGCAAAAGTATTCTAAGTATATGGGAAGAGTTAAGAGCAAAGATTTCGAGATGCAAATGCACAAGGTCTATCCATGGGAAAACAATTGGAAGCACCTGACTACAGCAGGCAGTGATATAGTGGAAGATGGTCTAGAATCATCAGCAGGTGCCAGTAGACAGAATAATGGACCCGCTCAAAGACATCCATGTCCAATCATGGAATCTTTGGCTGTTACCTTATGAATATATGACAAAATGTACTTTGCAGAAGTAATTAAGGATTTTGAGAGGAGGTGATTCTCCTGGATTATCCACAGAAGCACAATATAATCACAAAGGTTCTTATAAAAGGGAGGAAGGAGATCAGACTGAGTAGAACAAGAGGTTATGACAGAAGCCAGAAGTCAGAATGACACAAGGAAGGGGCCACAAGCCAAGGGATATAGGAAGCCTCTAGAAGTTGAAAAGGCAAAGAAACAGATTCTCCGCTCAAGGAACACAGCCCTTGGTTTTAGACTTCTGAACTCCAGAACTGTAAGAGATTAAATTTATATTGTCTTAAGCCACTCCATTTGTGGTGATTTGTTAAAGCAGCAATAGGAAACTAATAACAGGGTATCAGGATATCAGGAAGCTTGAAAGCCATACTAAATAAGTAAGAATCTACCCTGCATGCATTGAATGTTTCTGAGCTTGGGATGGAAATATATTAATATTATGAAGATGAATTATGTTATTACACTTATTCACAGTTATTAGAACCATTGTGATAGCATTGAGAATGGAAACAAGGGGAAGGTGTAAAGGATTTTGGGAAGGACATTGTGGAAATTCCTGGAGAAAGAAAGGAAGATTCAAAAAGGTACTTAAATTATGAGCATGAGAGGTTTAATTGAGAGAACACACAATTCAGGTGGAAAAGTAAATGCTAAGGAAAATGAGGCGTTAAGTGCTGCATACATTGAGAGTAACTTGCTGAGGTTATATCTGTTAGACAGTGGAAGGTGCACTGCTAGACTAGAGAAAAAGATGTTTGAAAACACTGCCAACTAATTGTAAGCTCTGTGAAAGTAAAAATAAAGTCTTTTTTCCATTACTCATAGACCCAAATACAGCATACTGCACTTAGTACACACTACGGACAAGACTGTTGATGAGAAAAATACCTGATCTTGCTAATGGAATGTTTTGCGGATATTTATGATTTGAAAGCAGCCTCTTTGGAATAGGTTTCTAGTTGAAAATGTTTCTCTTAAGTAATTTCCCCTCCTCTTTCCAGTTTTGCATCTGGATCCCAGAAACTATATGCATCTATGTGGCTTTGATGGGGAGGATTGCCCAGTCCTTATGCCTTCCTCTAGGTCTTATTTTGTCTGCTGAACTGTGTCTTGGACCATGTGGTCCCTGGGTGTCCTGCACTGGTCTCTGCTGAATTGGGACTAACCTGTGTGGCCTTTTGAGCATAACTTAGCACTATTGCCAGTGCCATGGCCTTGGGCTTCAAGGTGGTGTAGCCTCATCATTGCTATCAAAAGCCTTCTGTATTCTCCCCCAGCGTGTCTATGTCCTCTGCCTTTTGGAGTGAATGTCCCTGGAATTCTCAGTTGCTTTCTTTGAATCATTCTGAAGTGTGCTAGATCCAGTAAAGTTATCATCAAGCCCACTGCCTAGTCCACCTGCCTCTCTCTTTGTTACTCAACCATTCCCTCATCATGATAGAAGTGTCCATATTTAATCCAGACATCTCTGAGAGTCAAGAAGTCTCCCTCAGGCTGTACCTTTGGAACCCTGAATCTTCCAAATTTCTCTGAGTATCTCAAAACAGCCCCTTAGCTTTTTTATTGTCTTTCTATGGACTTAAAATGCCATATTTGAAACTCAGAGCTGAGCAATGACTTCTTGGTTGTAGACAGTATCTTTTCTTTCCTTCCTTAGAGCAATAAGCCTACATCTCGTGACTTGGCCTTAAAGACAGAGGACTGAGGGGAATGAAAAGGAAATATTTGAGGAGGGAAAAATCCACTGAAAGCCATTTCAAAAGCGTTATTCACTTGTAGAATAAATGAGAGAGAGGGCCGAGCCCGTGGCGCACTTGGTAGAGTGCTGCGCTGGGAGCGCAGCGACGCTCCTGCCGTGGGTTCGGATCCTATATAGGACTGACCGGTGCACTCACTGGCTGAGTGCCGGTCACGAAAAAATGACAAAAAAAAAAAAAAAAAAGCCTCCACATTCAAATAAATGAGAGAGTTGAAGTCAAGAGCATGAATGAGAGGGGAAGGAATAAGGAAAAGAAAGAATGAAGAGCTAAAGAATGAAGCTGGGGATAGCTACAAAGTAGGGCCAGGAGAGGAAGAAGAGATAGAGCAGACTCTGAAAAGTGGGTGAGACAAGGAGACAGCCAAGCTCTGAGCACCCTTAAGTTCACAGGAAGAAAGCACTTCCCAAGGAGGAGATGAGCAGAAAAGCAAAAAATTAAAGAGATCAAAGAGAACGGCGATCCTAAGGGGCTCCCGTATCTGACAATTGCACGGTGACTGCTAACATTTGACAGGTCAGAATTATGGGTAGAATTTATATTAGGGCCCAGAGAGCATCCAGTTAAGAACTTCATATGTATATGAAATCCTTTTGTTATGTAAATGTTACTATGCAAATATTACTATTAATTTATTAATTTCATATTTATCCATAAATAACCAAACTGGTATAAAGTATGTTTCCATGTGTCTGCATAAAAATGATTCTCAATTATTACTTTCTGTACATGTTACATAATTCTCCATTTAAAACACAACAAAATTATTGTGATTTCAGCAGATGGTCATCTTAATTCTTACTATAAAATTCCAAGGCTGGAAAAATTTCTTATTGTTATAACGAGCCTGCTAAATATAAGAAACAACCTTTTTGTCATCTCAAGAATTGCTAAGCTTTGAGTAAAGGACAAATGTAAATTTGGGAGTTCAAATGAAGGCCTGTTCTGTAAAAGCATTATATCAATTCTAAGGGGACTATTGAGGAAGTAGATTATATACCATGTGTGTCCAAAATTTATTTCAGTAGATATTTAGGGAATTGGATTTTATACATCAATTACTTTATTGGTCATTGTAATATTCTAATAATTATTCTTTTTCAGTTAAATATTTCATCATAAAAATATATTCAATAAGGCGGGAAGATTATACTTTCTACTTAGGATAGCTATAAAAAAATTTCTCTGTGAGATGTTTTTTAATACACCTATTAAAATGGCTCAGACTAGAAAACTGCCTGACAGGCAGAGTGATCAACCTGGCAAATGCTTAACTAAAAACTCATGAGTCCTAGATGAAGTGACTGCAGGTAAGATAATTAAGCTTTCTGAACCCATCTATAAAATTTATACAAATACTATAAAGATTTTGGATAATGATGAGCATAACACATGTGCTAGACCAAGATATGGTGCATAAATCTTAAGTAGTAATAAGCTACTCTTTTATCATTGATTTTACAAAAATATAAAATATGAAATATAGCTTAGTTTTGAATAGAGAATCAACAGAATATTCCCAGATTCCTTCAGAATCACTTTCTCTCTCTCAACATGTCATCCTGTTGACATATGCTGTGAGTATGCAGAATATCAATGAAAACCCTGCATTAGATTTTACAAAAATAAAAATCCATGCTGTGTAATCCATTCTTTTTTTATTTATTTAATTTCTAAATAAAAGCATAACATCCTGATCAACAGGATATCTGGGACTGTCAACCTCACATATTTTAGCAAATAATTAAGCCCACCTGAGCCTTCAAAATGACAAATAAAAATTAGGTTTAGGATAAAAAGTGTATCTGAGGGTGGAAGAGCTCGTTCAAGGCTTGACACATTCCTGAAAGATCAGGCCAAAGCACAGAGGAAGATCTTACTGCTAAATCAGGCAAACAAAGAAAGTACGAAGATTTGCAGGCTGATATCATCTAATTCACTGACCTGATTATGCTTCAAGAGAAGGACTAAAATTGCTGAGGTTGAACGAGACTGAAAAGGAAGAATAAAAAGCTTAGGTGACCCTGGCAGCTGATGAAGGCAAGCGTTGCTGGGATTAAATGTGGGTTCAGGGTCTTCTGCAGAAAGAAATGCACCATCCTGCAGAACTACATGGAATGCAGAAACCAGCATGCGAGTGTGCAGAGTTTTGCTCTTACATTTCTATTTTTAAAAAGAAAATAAGATAAAAATTTAATTTTCTGAAGTTCTCATTGGTGCTCCCTAAACTTAAGTAGGTAAACATTAGTGGATGATAATAAATAAACGTGGTTTTCCTTTGAAGTGTCCAATGGTCCTAGAGAAAAAAAACAACAACAAAATATTTTGTTAGAAAACTGGCAGGCGATTAACTTGCCCCTTTCCCAAAAAATAATTGGTATGTGGGGAAAACACAATGAAGCACATATCAGTAATAAAAAGCTAGGCTTAAAAGACTCCAACTTCCAATAGACAGTGAATTGTTAATGATTTCCTTCTACATTGTCAAAGAAAAGTCTGGAAAAGAATTCAGATGCATCTCTTCTATCCATCAAATAATATTCATGAGTTCATTTTGCATATCAATGAGTTTTGTGACATTATACTTGAAGGCAGCATAAATAATCAATATTTTGACAAGATTGTTTTCCTTTTCTTTTTTCAGCCTTGTCCTTGAATCAGTTATTCTTTCTTCAAATATGAACATTCTATACCACCAAATCTCTATAAATTCCAGATGGTCCCAGTGATTGTTTCTACTTGGAGCTATAATTTTTCCTTGAAATGAAAGGTTATCCAATGGTTAGTGTTGTTTGTTTGTTTGTTTTCATAATGTACTTGAGTAAAGCCATTTGAGTTTCCACTTTCTTCTGAACTCTGCTTCCCTTTTCTGCAACTCTTCTTATTATGTCTCTCTGTGTACATCTGAAGTATTATAAATACTGTTAATATTAGGTGTGAAAATAAGCTATAATCCCCCAAGACACCTTTCGACAATAAGATCTTACAAAAATTTAAACTTTTCTCTCTAACACTATCATGCAACAAATAGCTTTTAACGTTCTTTTAATAATTGATTCTGTGTCATTGAAGGAGAACTATGGAAACTTGTGTCTTCTGCGCCTGTAACTACCATTATACACACAGAATGAGAGCTGGACGGGAGCTCAACACATCATCTCATCTTGGGATCTCAACCCTGGCTGGATATCCCAACCACTGTGGGGAGCTTTAAAATACTGCTGCCAGAGTCCCATCCTGACTAACTGAATCAGAATCGTTGGAGGGCGAGGCCCAAAACTTGATATTTCTCAAAGTTCGTACGGTCATTCTAATGTTCAGTCAGAGTTGAGAGCCACTGATCTAATCCACAAGTCATTTTCAGCCAAGGAAACCGAAGCCCAAACACTCATTGGCTTCATCACTAACCCACCTGCTTAGAGTGAAAAGCAGCAAAGATGAAGTTAGAGCCCCATGTGTTTAGTGCAGGGTCCTTTCCATTGCAAGGACACTAGAGGCTTGCAGAAGGCTTCCCGAGGAAAACAGGAGCCATTTTTTTAAGCGTATCCCAAGTCAGGACTAGCTACGTAATTTTCAGGGTCCAGTGCAAAATAAAAATGTGGGGCCCCTTTTTTATAAATTCTTAAAGATTTTTAAAAGTTGACAGCAGAGCATTACACCAAGCACAGGACACTTCTAAGTGCAGGGCCTGGGTGTTACTGCATGGGACACATACCCATGAAGCTGAATCTGGCCCAGTTTTTGAAGATACTCTGTGTTCAGTAATAATATGTTAGTGAGAATCTGTGAGATTCTTTCTTGAAGTGGTTTACTATGAGAACTTTTCCCAAAGAACAGAAGAGGGGAACCAGGAACAGTAAAAAAGGAAAGGAAGAAATCAATACGAGGGTGTCATAATGGTTAATTTTATAGTTAGTTGGTAAAACATTATTTCTGTGTGTGCCTGTGAGGGTGTCTCTGGAAGAAATTAGCATCTGAATTAGCCAACTGAGTAAAACAAGATCGCTTTCACCAGTGTGGGTGGACATCATCCAATCCTTTAAGGTCCTGACTAGATCAAAAAGGTGGAGGAAGAGTGAATTTGGCCTCTCTTATTGAACTGGGATATCCTTCTTCTCCTGGGATATCCTTCTCAGATATTGACCCTCTGGCTCTCAGGCATTTGGACTTGGACTGGGACTTACACCATTGTCTACCCTGGTTCTCAGGTCTTCTAGTTTGGACTAGATCTATCCTACCAGCTTTCCTGGGCCTTCAGCTTGCAGACAGCAAATCATGGGATTTCTCAGCCTCCATAATTCTGTGATTCAATTCCTCATAATAAATCTCTTTTTATCTATCTATCTATCTATCTATCTATCTATCTATCTATCTATCTATCTATCTATCTATCTATCTATATCCTATTAGCTACTTTTCTGGAGAAACCTGACTAATACAGGTGTGTTTCTGAGCCGGTCCCTGCTATAGGAAATGGGTAGATCTCTCTGAAGGGCCATGGAGAGTGTGCCTCAGCACTGTCCACCCCACCCGAGAAGTGGTGAGAGGGAGCTTTCATCCTCTGGATCCTGTTACCAGTTGGCCAAGTGTGGCCTTAAAAGCGTTTACCCCCGGTCTTTCCACAATGCATGTGAGAGTGTCAGGAGAGAGTTAATGCAGCCAAGGCTGGGCTCTATCAGGGGGACGGACATCTGCATGAAGCGAGTTGCAGCAGTGGGGCTGGGGGCACAAAGAGGCCCAACACAGTGATCCTCCAAGTCGGGGACTCAGCCAGCAGCACGCCCAAACTGATTTCAACTAAAACTCTTTACTTCCAGAATACCTATTGACATCTTTCTGGACACATGTATCATACATGGAGCACAGTTTGGAAAGTAGAGGAATTGCTATTAGAGTTAGATATTCATTTTCAAGGAAATCACACACTGGGAAGTCCAGGTTAGGTGTTTGAAAGACCAATAAAAAAGAAAAGAAAGATGAAAGATTAGAACATAGAGAAGGAATGCCTGTGTCCAGCTGTGAAGGGCAGTATTGTTTTGAATGTCCTCCCACAGACACAGGCACAAGGAGGAGGCCCCACTCGCTGTGTTCTATGCCATCTCGCCTGAAATTCTTCCGTGTATGTTCAGAACATTTTAATAGGGCTATTATTTTTATGTTATATGTCAGACATTTTTTAAATGATTGCTACACGAAATAGAAAATATCACTTTCTGTCTGCAAACTGGTAATAGTAAAAAGTTTTTAAGTGAATTTGGCAATGGTTAAAAATTACACAGAGAGGAATCATTTCCTTGGTTAAGACAATTCTAAACATGTATAGTCCTGATCCCTGAGACTGCTGGCAGTAACACGCACAGGCATACTGTGAATAAATGTCTTCTTACTATATTTGTTTAGTTGTGACAGCAGACTCATAGAGCATTCTTAGTACTGAGAGGAAAAACTCCCTACATATGTTTGGTGTAGGTGTTCCCATAGAAGTAATACAATTAACATAGAAAACAGCAAAACAAATCAACCTTTATGTAACTAAGTTATAATTCTGCTTTTACACAGGAATTCTATATGTTCATTTTCCATCAAAAACTTGCTATAAAAAAATGCCTTTCAAACCTCCTCTCTACATCACTTTTCCCATTTTTTTCTGTCAGTCAGGCAACACTTATTTAGTGTTGATGATGTCCAGAGCCCTGAACCCAACAGTGTGTGTCAGCAAGAGGTTCATATATTTAGCAAAGCACAAAAAACTCTGTCTATGAAGGAGCCTATAATTGAAATATCAAAATGACAAAATTTTCTGTATAAAAACCATTTTTATAAGGTTTTTGGAAACCAAATTTCTTTTAGGAGCAATTTGAAAGAATTTAAAATCCTTTGAAAGGATGTTTTTATCAGGATTTTCAAAATGTAATTGTCTTACTCTTAAATTTTTATTTGTAATTTGAAAACATGACTTTAAATATTTCGTTTTCCATTTGTTTTAAAATATGAACACCCACAAAGACTTTATGTTGCCAGTTTTCCCTACATTCCTTTTTATTGCCACACTATATTTCTGCTTATAAACCTGGGAATTTCCCACAAAAACAGTTCAATAGCCTACAAAGCAAGCTCAGTGACCTACTGTATTAGTCCATTTCTGTTACTCATAACAGAATACCTGAAACTGGGTAACTTATAAATTAAATTTATTTCTTACGGTTTTGGAAGTTGGGAAGTCCAAACTCCAGGGAACACATCTGGTGAGCGCCTTCTTGGTGGGATGACTCTCTACAGCTATTCAGGGTATCAGATGGTAAGAGTGGACTGAGCAAGAGAGTGAACCTCCTCACTTGCCTCTTTTTACAACCATCAGAACCCCGCCTATTTCTCCAAGAATCGATCAATCCATTGCCAAGGGCACAGTCCTCATAATCTAATCACCTCTTAAATGCTCCACCTTTCAAACACCATAATTGGATTTCCCACCCTCTTAACACTGTTAAAGGTTAAGTTTTCAATACTTGAAGTTTTGGGGGACACATTTGACCCACAGCATCTACAAAGCAAGATTCCTTTAAAACTAGTGTATAATCTTATGGAAAAAATGGCACAAGTTATTCTTTTTTCACTGCTCTATTGTTTTTAAATTTATTCTTAGATATAGGATTTTAATAAAAATCTCCTTATATCAATAAGTACATTATTTTCAGACCTCACATAAGCAGAAGTTTCCTTAAAATATAAAAGCCAAAGGCCACAAAAAATGCAAACTTAGAAACTGGAATTCAATGTTTTTTATACTTAATTTTATTTCTATTTTATATTTTCTGTTTGCCACATCCCTATTTGTCATTCAGTAAGATAAAACAAATATGTTAGAACTCTCTCTCTCTGAGTCTGTGTTACTCTTAACCCAGAAAATTATAAAGTTTCTGAGTCTCAGTGACCTGATCTGTCAAATGAGGGTGTTGTACGAAACAACCACTATGATCTTTAAGTGTTATAATTAAATGTTATTACTGTAGTTTTAATGTAGGACTTCTTATGAAAAGATAGCCTGAAAACCTTCCAATACTTTTCAGGTTAGGACGGCAGATTGAACACTCTTATACCTTATTTCACTCCTTCTCTAAACTCCATTAAAACTACAATAATTAAATGTAGTTTTATGATGTAGGAGGGCAGAAGACATGAAACAGAGTGAAGAGTAGATAAGTAACTTTGAACTCACTGAAAGTTGACTGCAAACCCATCTCTTCTCTGTCATTCTTGGCTCCCAGAAATTTCAGCAGCCTGACACGACACTCACTGTCCAGGAAGTGAATATGACATTTCCCAAAGGGAAAATCTAGAAGGATTCCCTCCAGAATGTCCCACTCTGAGCATTCAAATTTGTGATTCAAATTTGAAAACTCCACCTATGCATTTAGTATCATGAATTACCTTTCTATTCCCTCATTCTAGGTCATGAGCAGACATCAAAAATTACCAAATATCTGAGCAAAGTCTCTAACATGGATGGAAGAGATCAATCAACCTGACAAAAACAAATAGGAGGAAACAGAATCTAGGCAACCATCTTTAATATCCTCAGAGAGATAAGAGAAGATGCTGCATCCATGAAACAAGAACAGGAAGACGTCTAAATAGCAAAGAAAAAATGACCTTGAAATTTTTAAATATTCTAACAGAATTTTTTTTAAAAAAAAAAACAACTTATTGAAAGATTGGGAGAAGAACAAAAAAGACAAAAGAATGGAAAATAAGATTTAAATAAAGATAAGAAAATGGAAGCGCTAGTCCTTCCATAAAGAGAGAAAAAGAGATTATGGAAGTTAGGAAATAATTTAATTTCCCATAATTAAAGAACATAACTTACCACATTGGAAGGACCCACCCAGCTGTGGAACTGTTAGTTTTATATCACTCTTCTGAGTGGATACTATACAGTACATCCTTGAAAAACTGACCTTGTCTAGGGGTATTGACAAATCAATTTTCTAATCCCTCAAGGCTGAGGGCCACTTTTTGATAAATTCATCAGTAGCTAGACCACCAGCTGGAGAGAATGGTGAGTTTATCATAAGAAATTGTTTTATGTTAGGAGTGAAAAAAAATGCTTATCATGGCCACTAGCAAGTAAGAGAAGTAGAAGAAATCTCTGTGAAGACATCTTAAGACTACCAGTGTCCCCCAAACTGCTGAGAATCAAAGTGTTGTGAATTGTTCCTGCTCCTTACACCAGTTAATTTTCGTGACAAAGAAATTTTCCTTTTAGGAGCTGATCTTAAATAAATGAGAGATGAAGCAGAAATTGCGATGAAGGCTTTTGTTTGTGTTTGGTTCATTTATTTTGCTATTTTTGTTTTATTTTAGTAATGAGAAAAGGAAATTGAATTATTGAAAGAGGTGTTATTTACCTTTAGAAAACATGGAGAGATGGGAGAAAGCAAATGGGAGAAGCTAAACATCATTAGGAACCCAAATACCACAAAATGAGAAGGAGGCTCCCAACCTGCACATGCTCTCCTTCTGTCCTGTGAATGAGTAAGACTTAGTGTCTTCCTGTTGGCCTTTGAAAGCTACTGAGCCCATGTTAAACCACTGACTCTCAAATGAGAAAAGGAAAAAGCTGACAACTAGGTCTCTCTATATATTAAACTCTGATTTACTCAGATATTCCTTCTCTTTTTTCCTACATTTTCCCAGGCTTCAGCAGTAGCTTTCCTCTTTCTTGGACAGGTTGGGAAAAGCAAAGACTAACTATGGTTAGTCAAAGTTGGCTTTCTAAAAACAAATGGAAGAGCTTCTGGAAAAGTGATGCTGCCTCTTCTGACTATTGCCGCTGCCTAGGAAAGATTATGCATTAGACATCAATATTAACCCAGCATCAGGGGCCGTCCTGTTACTCAGCCGGTTAGAGCACAGTGTGGTAACACTGATGTCAAGGATTCAGATCCCTGTGCCAGACAACTGCCAGAAAAAATATAACAATAACCCAGCATCATCATCATAGGACTGCTCCCTCCTTCTCCTAGAACAAACTCACTTTCTCAATAATTTGTCTCTGGATTCAGGGGAGGGAAGTTAAATTATGTAACCAATTATGCAAATTAACTCCTATTGTATTTGTAATGATTGCCTTCTTATAAAATAATATTTGGATTACATTTCCAAAGAAATCACTGTGCTGGGGTACTATGAGTCTTCCTTGGAAGTAAGCAGACAAGATCCATTTCTAACCCCGAAACTGATATAATTTCTAAGCAGTAAGGAGCTACTTAAATTCCTACAACTACCATGGCTCTGCTTCTCAAAATTACATTTGAATTCACTCATCTACAATATCTTTGGAGTAAGTAAAATCATTGATTAAAAAAAAACAGGAAAGATGGCACGAATAATATAAAGTAAGAATTTTCTGTAAACCATCCTGGTCTTGAGTTGATTATTAGCTGTAACTTAATTACTCTACAGAATAAAGACAAATAGTCTATTAGAAAGCAGATGACTCGCATGTCTAAGATGTGTAGAAATTACCAGTGAGGATGTTTTGAAGGTAGAATATAGTAGGTGATTACAAAAATAAAAAGCAAAATACTCAGAGTCCACCATACGGGAAAATATAATTGAAAACCAAATCTTCTCCCAACCCCAAAATCCTCTCCATAAGGATAGTAAAGGAGAAAAAGGGGAAAAAAGTATTATCAAATAAGAATTAAACCAGAATGTGATGTACATTACAGGCAATCACTATGAATTTGCAAAGTCAGAAAGAATTGCACACTTTTATATAGCCAAGCAGACACAACCCATTACATACATGTATAACAACAACTAGTCCTCAAGTAAGAAAACTTGACAGCACTATTTGTCACACATAGTTCATCCTAGAATCACCTATTACCACATGATTATCTGTTAAACAGCTTTATCCAGAGAAGAAACAAACTTCTCTTATCTTTATGACAGAAGGTAGTTTTGCAACTTGGAGCAAGGCTCCTACATTCCAGTTGGTACTGTAAAATGAGTGCTATCTCTCTTGATGATTCTGTTTCAAAGAGATGGATTCCAGGTCCTTGAGAAAGACACTGCTGGGTCATGAAGCTGGTGAGAGGCCTATATAGTTTTAAAAGGATATCTATATGTTTCAAAGAGAGGAGAAAGTACAATTAAACGTTTTCCAAAGTAAATGCTTTAAAAAAAAAAAAGTAGCAGGGGAGAAGTTTCTTCCTTATTTTCAATAGAAGGAACTAAGCCTCTTATTTTTCATTGTTATTTGTCCTTGAAAGAGTATTTCTCTCAGCACAAGTTCCAATTTTCTCCAGTAGTTTCTTAGTGACATACAGATTTGGGTTTTGTTCTCAAAGTCTCATGTCTTTATCACTTCCCATTCAAGGCTTTGTGAAGTTCATTTGCCATCGAGCTTTCGTTCTGTAGGACTAAACTCCGCGTTTGGCAGCTGCCAGTAGGAAGGAACATAATATACTCACTTACTGAGAGACTGGGAAAAGGATTAGTTGTTGGAGTGTCCCACATGTAGTTGGAACCAGAGTCTGCACAGTGCTCCAACTGTTGAGGAAATATAATTAAAAACAAAATCCCCTCCCAACCCAGAAAACCTCTCTGCAAAAGTAGGAGGGAAAGAAAATAATTCTATTATTGAACAACTTCTAACCAGAGTGTGTTCCTCATCATAAGCAATCCACTAAAGACATTGCCAAGACAGAAAGAGATCTCTTTTATGTAGCTAGGTGGATACAACCCATTACATTAATATTTTCAAGATGAGCTTGCTAACGTTTTCATATCTTTATAACTTTGGAGTAAGGTGACAGCTGAAGTTAGGCTCATAATCTCCCAGAGACTGGAGGATAGGGCATTATCTTCCTTGATGATTACGTTTCAGAGAGATGGCTTTCAGGTCCTTGAGGGAACATTCCTAAGTTGTGAGACTGGCAAGAGGCTTATTTAGAATTTTACCTTCCACAAGCAGGTGAAGAAACTGGGGGTGGGCGGCTGCATAGTATACCTGGAGAAGCTGGACGTGAGATATTACAAAGAACCTCACATCCAAGCTTGGCAAGGAAGCTGTGGACTCTCATGCCTTCAAAGGGTTTTGTGAACTTGGAAAATGTGCATGTTAAAGGTGACCAGTGAAAACTTGAGGCCATTGTGCTCTTTCCCAAATGCTTTGTATAATTTAAGATCCCACTATCATTGCACGACCCTAGATAAAGGAAGGAAACTTTTCATCTAGGACTCAGATTAAACTTCTTGTGAACCAGGAATGAGAAGAAAGTAACTCAAAGCAGAGTTGTTTATTTTTAAAAATAGTGAAATGTGTCTTTCCTATGCTAAACGTGGTAGAACAAAATTCAGACCTCAGCCACATTTACTTACTGCCTATTATACACTAGTCAGTGTTCCATGTAAACAAGATCCAGAAGATCCCTATTACAGAAATTACAGTGTAGCAGAAAATCACACAAGCAAGCAGATGATTACAGTCTAGAAAGGTAAATAGAAAGAGAAGTTTAGGGTGTAATGGATGTTGCTTGAGATCCACAGCTGGAGTGTTAAGGAAGGCTTCCAGAGGTAGAAAAGTCTTTTGAGTCCCAAAAGATGAGTAGGAATTATTATCTGTATGTACAATATCCTAAAGTTACAATACAATAATGTGTTTTAAATAGTGACCTTCAAATCAGAAAAAAAAATTAAATTCTCTAAACATATATTTGCTAAAGTAAGGAAATATGGGCTACATTTTTCCTTCAAAGGAAAGATTTCAATCAAAAATACTTAAGAGTCCAAAAGGAAAGTTTTCATTATCTGGAAACTGCTTTTATTTGGAAATGGTATCTCATTTCCTTAACAATGCCAAATAAATCAAGTATTCTCTTATTTGTTTTGTGAACTTCAGATATGACTTCAAAACGTTCAAAGAATTACTTGATCAAAAATGGCTAGACCTTTCTTCAAGGAGCTCACAGACGAATTAACAAGTATACAAAGAAATAATTATGTGTTGACCTAAAAAAGAAACTGAGACCGAATACATACAGCAAGGATTTATTGAGCCAATATGACAATTGCAACCAGGGAGACACATAGACCAGGTAGCTCTGGAAATGTGTTCCAAAGAAGACCAGTAGAGCTTAACATTTTATAGTCACAAGAAGGGAGGAGGATCAAAGAAGAGAGAGGGAGAAGGATAGCCCCGCCTAATTACTTCATCAGGTTTTCATGACATATACATGACATATAGATTTGGGATTTTTACTAGGTCACATCCTGCAAGCAGGGATCTAGGGGTAGAGTAGTAGGAAGTATTCTAGATTATTTCATTGCTTTCTGGCGCCATTATGCCTGCTTCTAAATGAAATGGTCTTACAATAATGTTTTCCAGGACAGGTGGACATGACTACTGACTTACCCCAGATCTCCTAAGGCACCCTAGTTTAGCTGACCTGGTCAGAGCAGATTCTTTTGGTTATCATTTGTTACTGCTGTAACTGATTCTTTGCAAAGTCACACTGTAATACAGTTGTGTGACAGCGTTAGCATCTATCACCACCAAGCTGAGAACACAAGCTTTGACAATTGACTGCAGCGTCCTGAGGCTGCTGCCTGTCCAGGATGCCCATTTTCTATGACTGCTGAACCATCACTGACTGGTCCACTGCTGTTTCTGATCACACCTGTTTAAAGATAGATTACAACACGTTCCTACCGTGTAAAAGGATAACCTAATGGCAGTCTCAAGAAAATCCGCATGTGTGGATACAATTTTCTACTGAGAAATCTTTTTTTTTAAATCAAGGTAACATTGTTACTAAACTGGCCCCCTTGGGCTCCCTATTGACAAAAGACTGAATGGGAGTTGCAGGCAAGGCTTTATTGGGTTATGCTTAAGCACAAGGGAGACTGCACAAAGGAAAGTTTCCTTGGGCTGGCTCACTGAAGAGAGCAGCTCAGGGTCCTTTAGGGCAAGGGGTGCAGGCCAGTATCATCACACTCGCCCTCTGGACGTGGTCCATTCTGTTCTGCTTGTGACATGAGCGCATGCTCAGTTAGAGCTTCAGTCCTTGTACCTGCTCAGTAGGTCCAAGATGGCAATGTTGCTCACTACTGCCACCTCGGGAGGGTTGAATAGCGGTCACCTTGAAGCTTTGTGCATATGCAGAAGGCAGGGCTAACTGGCTTGGGGGAGTTTGTGGTTTAAAAAGTTGCATATCTTAGTTTGTGAAAATACCCTTGCCGGGTGTGCTGGATTCTTTGTGGCTAGAGCATAAGGGCCAAGTCCCATCCCTATCCTGTCTCGATATTTCATCTCCTTTTAAAATTTAAACATGAAAGAAAATATAAGTAGGTCACTATATTTTTAAATCACACAAACTTCTTAGTGGTTATTTTTCTAATAGCTCAGCTCAGGGATGTAACTGGTTTATTTCAGTGCTGTATTGAATAAAATAGACATTTCCAGCAGAAAAACTCCATGAAAGAAGAATGCCCCCCCCACACACACACACACCTTAGAATAACAGTAAATTCAATTAAGATCTATTTAATTCATTGACTGGAAGGTAGGTAAATATTCTTTCCTGGACACTGTAAATATATGGTAAGTGGCAGATATGCTAATTACGGGGTTCTTTAGTTGAGTTTTTTAAAGTTAAATATTAGTATGTGTTGACAGTATACATCACATGGAAATTAATCCTTAAATTGGAAATTTAGGTATAATTTTGACTAATCATTTTACTTGTGTAATTGCCTACTCCGAATGGGCTGCTTGCTATAGCTGTGTTGCTAGTAACTTTATAATTAGATCTATGTGTATTGAAGAACAAAATAATCGGCCAACACAGTATTCTCCACAAATAGAAAAATTAAGCAATGAAGTTAAAGGCTACATAGGTCCATGCAAATATGCTAAAATAGCAGTTCATAGATTGTAAAGGTTCTCCAAAATCCTTAGGCTGGCTATCAAGATTTTTATTTCCTCCCAAATAAAAATAGGTTTATCTCTTTTCAGACTATAAAACAGTGTGTTAGTTTTTTTAATTTTCCATACAATACAGAAAAGTATAAAGAATAAAGATAAAATCAGCCTTAATGTCCACCTAGAGATAACCACTGCTAATATTTTCTATTATATCTTCTAGACTTTTTACTATACAGTTTTCTTTAATAAAAACTGGATCATTTTTAAACAATGTCTTCCATCTTGGTTCTTTTACATATTATATTATTAACATACTTCAGAATCTATGCAATCTATCTTCTTTAATGTTTATATTTTTCAATGCATATATTTTCCTTATTTATTTAACCATTCCATTTTTGAAGTACATATGTTTCCACATGTCTTTTTTTGCTATTATAAAAACTACTTTAATAAACATTCTTATTACACTTTTTGCACTTTATTTACTTCATAAATTCCTACATTGAAATTGCTGGGCCAAAGAGGATATATAATTTAAAGGCTTTGGTTAAATATTTCCAGATTTTTCTCCAAAATATTATGTCAATTTCCACTCTAATTAATAGATGGCTTCCTTTTACTCTCACCAGCACTGCTTCTTATGAATATTTTTAATTTTTGCCACAATAGTTTGGTTTTCTTAAAGTCTAGGGAGAAATGGCAGAGACTTTTAGGGATGATGGATATGCTCATTTTCTTGGTTATAATGTTATTTCATAGGTATATACATATGTCAAAACGCATCTATTACATACTTCAAGTATATGCAGTTTATTGCATGTCAATTATATCCCAATAAGGCTTAAAAAAAGAAAAAAACTCAAAACAAGTCAAAAATATTTGTTTGATTTTATATTTTTTTGATTATTAGAAAGGTTAAATATATTTTAAATGGTTACTGACCATTAGGCATTAGCATTTTTTTCTTATTGATTTGTGAGTTCTCTTTGTATTAATATTAAATCTTTGTAAATATCTTTCCCATGCTTGACTATTTTGATTCTGGTGCATTTGGTCACCAGACTTCTTTCAACCAGTCTTTTGCTAAACAGCAAAAGTTCTCACAGTGTCCACAAAGAGTTGCATACTTGTATGTACAAGCTGCTCATATATTTTGTTGAATCATAAAATCGAAGTTATTTAACTATTTTTGACATGCACAAATGGCAATTTTATATGGTTCAATTTAACAGGCAGACTCAGGTACATATCAGTTTGTACCTGGCTACTGAGTCTGGATCAATCAGTAACATCAACCTACAAATCGAGTTGAGTTTCTTCGTGGCAAAGTCACACATAGAGAGCAAGGCTGAGGAGATTTTGATCTGTATACGTAAAGGTCACCTGGTATTGGCAGAGATAGAGACTGCAAGAACAGCTGCAGGACTGGTGGACATGCCATTGTTTTTAGGGCTAGGGCAAGCCTAACTAAGCAGGGCTTTGGCATGTGGGCTTTTAGGTTACTGAAGGCCCAGCATTGGCTTCCCCATTATCCTGTTTCTCATCCATATTCCAGAGAAAAGGCGATGGCAGAAAGTGATATTAGGGCTGCGATCAAAGTAAGGAAGCTTACCCAAAGCCAAGGGAATTTGAAATACGAGTATAGACCAGGTTTGGGGAGACATGGCACATAGCAGAGGACATATTGCTCTTTACTGGGCCTCTGAGGGTACCAGCTAAGGTGACAGCACCAACTACAAGCTCCAGTTAAGAAAAATGTTTAGAAATAGAAATTGGATACACATGTGGTAACGAGAGAAACACAAGGCAAAGCTGTCCAGCAAGGTAACAAGCTTAAAGAACTCCAGAGCAGAAAGTGGAGACAGCATAGAAGGATGAGAGTCCTGGGCTCCCCAGTAGGACTTGAAGAAATACCACAAGAGCTGTGGGGAATGTAAAGCCATAAACTTTGATGGGAGAGCTACTACATCATTGTGGGGAGCCTGCTCTTTAGGAAGAATAGAAGCTGTATTTCTAAATAGGTGGCACTCAATTTAGCATTGATTTTGGAATGCAGAGATCAAAGTAAAATTCTGAAAGAAAATTCACAGTAAAATTTAATGGTTTAAAAATTTAGAAATAATGTTGTTGAGATGGGAGAATGACATTTTCTAAATTTTGGTAAGAGATAAGACTGTTTTAGATGACATTTTGTCAAAAAATGAAGTTGTTTATATGAATGGTGAGTTTTTACCAGGTGATATGAGAAAGTATCATGATTAACTTCCTCATGGGTGATGACCAAAAGCTGACTTTGAAATTTACAAGAAGTAAATTTAAGATAATTAGAATGAATTTGGGGGCAACCTAGCAAAGCTGACTTAATTGCCCTTTCTCTTTCTCTCCTATTTTTTTATATCAATGTCTTCCCTTCCTCCCACCAAAAAAAAAAAAAAAAATATGTGAGAGCCGGCATGTGGCTCACTTGGGAGAGTGTGATGCTGACAACACCAAGTCAAGGGTTAAGATCCCCTTACCAGTCATCTTTAAAAAAAAAAAAATTTGAATTACTGCCATGTTACTTTTCCTCCATTTATTTTAATCAGAGAAAGGCTTACTTGACATTATCTGATACATATCAGGTAGCCAATACAATCATCCAAGTTTTCTATACTCAGCTCAAAGCAAAAAGACAGTGATGCTTTGACAATATCAAAGTGTGATACGTGTGATTTTACAGAGCTTTGCGAATAGTCAGGGAGCCTCAGACAGAGGTTAATCAGCCACAGGGTGCCTAGATTTAACATTATTTCTGGGTGTGTCTGTAAGGGTGTTTCTGGATGAAGTCAGCATTTGAATTGGTAGACTCAGTAAAGTAGATTGCCCTCCCCAGTGTGGGTGGGCATTATCCAATCCTTTGAGGGCCTGAATAGAGCAACAAGGTAGAAGAACGAGGAATTCATTTCTTTTTCTTTCTGTCTGCTGGACTGGGATTTATACCATCAGCTCCGCTGGTCCTCAGGCTTTTGGATGCAGACTGGAATTACCCAACTGGCTTTCTTGGGTATCCAGCTTGCAGATGGCAGATCATGGGACTTCTCAGCCTCCATAATTATGTGAGCCAATATTTTAGAATAAATCTCTTGATTGATGATGTATGGATAGATAGATAGATCCTCTTGGTTCTGTTTCTGTGGAGAACCCTGACAAATACATGGTCTGCCTGAATGTAAATTCCTTACCCTTGCAAGTCATTTATTCATTGAACAAATATTTATTAAGGGCCTGGGCACTGAGAATACAAGAGCAAACAAAGTGAAGGTCTTGCCCACATGAAACACATATTCTGGTGGAATTTTATCTTAACTATAATGTTATATTGTATCCTAGCCAAACATTCCCATCCCTACCCCTTGGATATAAATGCTCATCAACATCAGCATTTTCATAGGAGGCACCAACAAATTGGATAGTTTAGTAGCATGAACACTAGACCTTGATGGAATAATTTACATTTTATTTTAGTTTTGGATATTTCTCATGTTTGTGATGATCTTACCTTAGTTGAAATCCAAAAGGTAAAGTTGATATCAGCCTGTATAATGGAGTTATCCTTTCACAAATTATTTTTTCTCCCCCTTGAAGAATAGAAGTGTAGGCTATATTCACATTCAGTGTACAGAATAAATTTTGGTTCAAAATGTATGATGAACCAGACATTGTTTTTAATTTTCTTTTTTCTTTTCTTTTTCTTGGTGGCTGGCCAGTGCAGGGACCCAAACCTGTGACCTTGGCATTATAAGGCTTAACTCTAACCAACTGAGCTAAATGGCCAGCCCCAGGGATTGGTTTTAAACTATTCAAACTGGCTTGGCAAAGAATGTTTTGAGTTTTAGGATTGCTAAATTATCTCTAAGTCAGACTGAAATAGTGGAGCCAAATGTAATTAAACCCTCATTCCCTCAACTGAATGTAAAGAAAGAAAGTAAACACTCACGTCTCATATATTCTCACATAAATGCTCAGCGGGAGAGTTGTTAACAGGAGGGCTTCTCCAGAAGACTGAGGCCCGATCTAGGGTGGAACTTGGAAACCCAATTTACAACAGTCCTAAGAGAAAATGAGGGCCCAACAAAGCAAATGGTGCCCTATGGGAACCATCTCTGCCCTGCTCACTCACCGCCAGCACTGTTCAGGAAACGACGGTCCAGGTCAGGACAGCCCCCAGACATGAGGAGCTAGCTCTTCTCTTCTGGAGTCTGGCATTCAAAGTGAATAATCTGTGGAAACATGTTTCTGGATAAATGAAAGAGGCTGTCTGTGAATTAAGCTAGCCCAGAGGCCATTCTACAATACCTCATAATTATGACCTCTCACAACCACTATTTAACTCACAACGGTACTGCAAAAATTTAATAAAATAATTTAGTCTTAAATAGCCTAACAGAATATGTTACACAATATACATACTCACTAAACTTTTTCAGAAAATATCAGTTATGGTTATTTAATGTATTAAATGGAAATGTCTGAGCATTACATAGCATGAACAAGCATGATTTCTAGGTTGACATAACATAGACAATGCTGGGCCATCACTCAAATTCCACCCAGCAAAGAGATAAAAGTGGGGGGAAGCAATATGAGGATCCCTAATCTACTCTCTGGATATCCAACCTCTCCATTATAAAGATAAGCTAAGACTGGAAAGAACAAGATGGTTGAGTGGGAGGAATTGCCTTTTATGCGGGTAAAAAAAAAAGTCATGTCTTGATTAGGTAACCACATCCTCTTTTCTCATATTTTAATATTAACCACCACAATTCTTCATCTCTGGTGCAACTATTTCTCAAAGAATAGATACATGTATAAGAATAAAATTACAGTGATTGCATTCAAAATATAATCACGATAGCAATTATGCTCAATTTATTTGGGATTATGGAAAACAATGAAAGCAATTTTGAAAGAAATTTTTTTAAACATCTCAAATTCACTTCCAAAAATGGATCAAATGTTTTAGAAGACATTTAATTGAGAAGGATCAAAGGAGCTCCAACACAATGATGTTCTTTAGCAACTATTTTTAACCGCCCAAGAATGTGATCCGTATTGTTTCATTTAATCCTGTCCATGATTTAAGTAGCTACTTTTGCTCTTCACAAGGTTTATTGCCATAAGATACACTCCTCTCGTTTTTACATCATACTTTTTGAATTTAACCAAGGAAGTAACTTGTCGAGGATTTAACTATGATAAAATCGATTTTATTTGAGGGCATTTGGGGAGACAAGGTTCAGTAAAAAATAAAGTTAGGACCGCCCAATTTCCTGTTGCCAATAATGAACTAACCTTAAAATAGCTTTAAATAAAGTTTAAAACTCTAATTAAGCAGTATAGTGTGTTTGGATAAGTTATGAGACCACAATTCTTCCCATGAATCCTAAAAATCCTTCTTTCAATGTTTAAAACATTGTGTGCTTAAGTAGCTGCTCTGTCATTGTAAAGAAGTATATAAGCTCAAGTTAATTCCCAAGTTTTTTGAGGAAGTTTATTCACATAGGAGATCTCCCTCCATTGTAGATTTAGGACTGTTACAGATATTCATTCAATAATTTCACTGTTAATAGATTACAAAAATCACATTCCTCATTATAAACATCCTTTTGTAAAATGATTTTTACTTGGAAATTTTAAATATACAGAATTTTAAAAGCTCCAAGGTTATAACCATTCACTTTTAATCACATGGTTTCTGAAAAATTTCCAGCAGACCTTTGGGAAAGAGTTTAAGTAAATTAAGGATTTCACACCGTTGGTGGTTTGGGGGGGCTGTGGAGTTTTCAACTCTAGTCAGATTACTAGCTTAGTCATTTTTGAAAATGCCCTTGCTTACCCAAGCCTTCCAAAACACCTGTCTTAAGAAAACCTGGATTTGAGGTATGATCACATAAAAAGCTGCAGGAAAGGTTTGCCATATAAGGAATTTTGTAAAGAAATATTTTATACTTCAAGAGAGCAGACATAACAATGTTTGCCACCTACATTTTAAATTTTTCCTCAAATTCCAGACTTCTTACTATTTGACAAATTTCCTAACTTTTTTCCTATCTCATTACCTTCATATGTTCATGCAATAGGGAAACCGCCAGACCCCAATCACTCTTCAGTTAGGACTCACAGATCATACCAATCTAAATCTCATTAACTTGTACCAGGAGTTCCCCAAATACAATTTCAATTTACTGAGAAAGATTAAAAGTCATTTGTACTGCAATGAGAGGTCAGTAGTGAGTGAAGGGGTATCAGTCTCAGAGTTTTATTCTTTATTTTGTAAGCTTATGTGCTAATTTTAAAAGGCTTATGAAGAGAGCTTTCTAGAAAAGAAAATAGAGAACTACTCAATCTCTACAAATTCTCCACTGGAGAACATATGAGTCTCTGTTTCTGCCAGACCCCTTACCCTAACTAACCCACAAGTATACATGCCATCAAACAGAGGTGCTTTACTTGAGAAAATCAACATGGAAGATTTGAAAAGATATAACTGAAAGAGACCCAAAACCTACATGTTCTCTTTGACTTCTTTCTCTTTCACAAACCCCATATCCAATCCATCAACAATTCTTGTTGGCTCTCTACATTCAAAATTTTTTCCAGCCACCCCCTTTCCCTACAGATTCATGGTGGCTGGAACTCTGTGCACAAATCCTGAAATAAGCTACAAGCCTCAAGGTCTTCATCTCTGCTCTGTAATGTGGAGCTCTCAGCACAGTCACATTCCACCTTGGCCAAACCCACCTCCCACCTTAATTTCCTTGCAAATTTTCTGCCAGAATGTTATGATATTTGGCAGTGGTAGACTGTGTGACTGAGAGCAAAGACTCTCTGCTAGGTGAGCAATGAGTATCTGTGCTTTGTTGGCAGCAATATTGCCCCCCACCTGCCCCCAGGACCCAGCCATTCTGAGTTTTTATAATAAACATGCCTTGGAAAGTGCAAAAGAGGATGTCAAGTAAACCATGGGGCAACTGGAGTGTCAATTGAAGACTAAGACGTTTGTGGTGTGGAATAGGACCTACCAGCTATCATCACCACTGTCTGCACACCATTGTGTCTCAACAAGTAATTCCCAGATCCTTCTTTCCACCAGGCCATCCCAATACCAACTTCTGGTTCCTTACCTGCATCCACCAACCCCAATCCCAGACTGTCTTGAGAAAGTCAATACTGTGAGAATATGGCCTGATTGGTGCTTCAAAGTTTGCAGAGAGCTATCTATGGAGACCCCATGGAAAGCGAAAGACCATCAAGAGAAGAAAAGCAAAAAGCTAAAGCTGAGAAGAAAGAAGAAGATGGCTCACCAGGCTCTTGAGGAGAAACTGCGTAAATGTGAGTAGGAATTGGCCATGAGCCCAAGGCTAAGGACATCTTTGTTCACCTGCCCAAGAGTACTTTTGTGTTGATTGAGTGTAAGTGCAAATTCCCCAATGAGAATATCCTCTCCAGAGTGTTGCCATATTTCTGAGGATGACTAGTCCTTTAGTTGGGATGACTAGTCCTTGTGGTGTACGATGTTCAGCATTCACCCAGACCTTCATTAGTTGCAACCTAATTACTGGGATGCTAGACGGTAGCTGGGCAAACTGAGAAATGGCCTTTTCCAATGTCTTCCTCCTTGGAATGAACTTTATTTTTGGACTCAGGGCCAGAAGCTAACCTGCCCATTGAGTCCAGATTGGCAGGTGGATGGTGAGTAATTGCCATGAGAACTGGCTCCTGCCAATGAAGAGACCTCACCACTGGATTAAAAGTCTCCTCCAGAAAGTGGGCAGAATATTCAATCAGGGCGAGACCATCAAGTGAACATCCCTTGCCATCACCTAGGGACATTGGTCATTAAAGGAACCCAAAACTTAAAATCTCCATAATTTGACCACTTTTCTCCATTGCCATGGCTACCACCCAAGTAGAACTCACCATCTTTTCCATCTCAACTACTATAGTAGCTTCCTAACTACTCTTCCTGCTTCCATACTTGTCCGCTGTAGTTTACACTCACAATACAGCCAAGGAATTTTTAAGAAATGTAAATCCAGCCATGTTATTTCTTCACTGGAACACTCCCATGGTGTTCCATCACACCCAGATAAAATCCAAATTTTCAACATCATGGATTGTATTTAAGCAAAACCCTGAAAGAATAGGTTGAGACTCCTCATTGTCTCTCCCAGGTGATAAATCCTCCAACTTATTGTAAAACAAACCAACCCACCCTGCTCCTGTGACTTCTTACTTCTTACTTGTTGCTGTCTCCTACAGACTTTCTCATTACTCTGCTTCTTTTGACAAAGACTTTGGCCTCTGGCTCGTGGTTTTCCTCTCCACCCCAAGCTTTGCCATCATTCTGAGAGACTTCAGTGCCCATTTTAAACCCTGGTCTCTGGTTTTCAGTCCCCTCATGTCCATTTATATTCAGTTATGTCCTATCTTCTAGAAACTTTTGAACTCTCCAGTTCTACTACAGTACCTCCAAAATCAGTAATTCAAACATCCAACAAACTTTTTCCTTCCAGCTGTCTGGATAAAGTATTCCCCCTTCAACCTCACTGAGATCTCTGTTTCATCGACCAATTTCTTGCTTCCAATCTATTTTTCTCTACTTTCTTCCTTATCCATCTTTAAATCCGTGGTCTATAACTTCAATTATAATGTTCAAATACTCTAAATTTTCTTGTCCTTTTGTGACTACAGCTTATGCTCTCTGTATTGGTGAAGAAAGTCATAGAATAAGGTAGAATAATTCCACTTTAAACTCATGTTCACCAACCCAACAGGCTCCAACACTACCTGGCATTCCAGTTCTGATGCACTCTTCATGTCATTTTCTTCCTCTGCGGGGGCTTCAAATATTCACTCTCATTGCAGCTCCAATCCACTCCGTCCCCTCCTCAATATCAGCAGATGACTTCTGCTTATGGAGAAAATTAAACAACATTCTCATAAAGTATTAAAATGTAAATGCTTATGGAATGAAAAATGTAAATTTCTCAACTATAAAAATATAAATTAAGTGTATTAATCACAAACCAATAGAGCAAAAATAAATAGGAAACTAGCTCAATCTGACAGAAGGAAGAAAAAAGAGGCAGTGGAAATGCATAATAAATAGAAAGTAATTTATCATGGAATAAATAAATAATATGGCACAAATAAATCCAAATATATAAGAACTTTACAAACACAAATGGACTAAAATTCCATTTAAATGGCAGATTTCAGATTGAATTTAAAAAATAAACAAAATAAAACCTGGCTATGTGCAGTTTATAAGAAATATACCTAAACTGTAATGACACAGAAAAGTGAAAAGTAATGTAAGGAAAAATATATACCAGGCAAATAATAAACAAAAAAGGATGACACATTTATTTCTGCATCATTCAAAATCAGTTTTAGAGCAAAAATTCTCACTGGGAATAGTAAGTATATGGTAAAAGAGCAATTCACCAGGAGGATATAACAGTTCTACACTTGTATAAGCCTAGCATATTTAAATTACAAAGAAAGAAAAATTGACAGAACTACAAAGGGGTATTTAAAAATTTGGAATTATATTGGGGAAATTTTAATACATTTCTCTTAATAGTTAACACTTATATAGCATTCAATAGCTTTAACATTTGCCAGGCACTATTCCAAGTTCTTTGTCTATTAATATATTTACTCCAACTCAGCATGTCCACTTAGATGTCTAATAGACTCTTAATCTTAATACACCCCAAATCAAACTCCTAACTTTCCCCCCCCAAAATTTGCCCCAACCACGGTCTTTCTCATCTCAGTTACTGCTCCGTTGCTCTGGTTGCCCTAGCCAAATACATTGACGTGATCCTCATTCCTCACTTTCCCTCATACCCCATATGGAATAGGTCAGGAAGTCCTGTTGACTACATCTTCAAAGTATATCCAGTCACCTCACACCCGCTCCTCTGCTACCCTCTAGTCCAAGTCACTGTCTTCTTCTATCTATATTCCTTCAGTAGCCTCACAGATGGTTTCCCTGATTCCGTACTTTGTTCCATACCATTCTGTTCTCAACACAGCTACCAGGGTGATGTCACTCCTCTGCTCAAAAGCCTCTGACTTATTTTATTTAGAGTGAATGTCAAAACTGCTTACATTGGCTTACAAAACTCTATAGATGTGGCCCCCTCTTACCACCCAGACCACTTATATATCCTACCATGCACTCCTTTGCTCATACCTTTTTGAAAAACAAAAACAAAAACAAAAAAAATACTTTTGAATCCTGCATTAAGCTAAGCATACTCTGGCCCTGGGACTTTTGCTCTGGCTCTTTCCTCAGCCTGGAACACTCTTGTCCCAGATATAAGGATGACTACTTTCCTCAGTTCCTCCAGGTCTCTACTCAGATGCCATCAACTTGATGAGGTTTAGTATGACCTCCCTATTTAAAATTGGAACCCAACTCCCACCCTCACTTCAGCCCTACTAAACTCTCTTCCTCTGCTCTATTATTAACATATGTTAAATCTGGGTAATTAATGCATGAATTACTATAATATTTTCTGAACTATTATCTTTTTAAAATTTTGCATAATTTAAATATTTTTAGAAGGAAAGTCAGTGCTGCTGAATACTGCTGTGAAAACAAGCAAGATCACTAAAGTAGTTTTAGATTTGGTACCATGGACTGTTGACTTTACCAGGAGCTGGTGATATGAGATGAAGGGGCCAGAATGTGACTGAATTGGGTCGAGGAGTTAGTATCATAAGTAAATGGAGACAGTGAATATAGAACATGTGCTTGAAAAATCCATTTTTCTTTAAAACCAACTAAAAAAAAAAAAAAAACGAATTGAAATTTGTGTATATGGCACACAACACTGCACAAAACCATCTCTGTCTTCGAAGAGCTAATTGTGTGGTAAGGCCATTTTAAGCCACCTTCTCCCCCTTGAGTGGCACGTCCACTCTGGAGGCTCAAGCAGCATCATGGTGTGGGAGAGCTGTCTGGCCTGCAATGGTCCTGTGCTGCCATTAGGACCCAGGCTCTCTACTGGCTGCCTTCATCCCTACCGAAATCCTTGGGACACTTGCGGTGCTAGTGAATTTCCAGTCCCATGGTTCATGCTGCCATTGCAGCTGAAGCCTCCCAGCACCACCACCAAGCACCTTGGAATCTTTGGGTCTTCTCTTAGCCCTTCATCATCTCCAAGGGTGTGGCAGGAGGCTAGACAATTTTCAGGTGCTTTATTATATCACCATGCAGCCTTAGCAAACTTAGAGAGAATGCTGTGTCAGCCTAAAATGGCTTTCTTTTTAGATTACTGCTGCCTGGCGATTCAGCCTGGGTGGTGTAAGTGAAGAACAGATTCCAGGTCTCCTTCCAAGGAACACTCACCTGCACTGCTGCGTCTTGCCTCCCTCTCCAAATCTCCACTGTCCTCCACTCAGAGGACCTAATCTCGGCAAAGGATTAGAGCGGTGAGGAGTCACTCTCTTCTCATTTGTTTCTATATTTCAACAGGATTAAGGTCGTTGAATTTAACAGCTAAAAATCAGTGTTTCTGTCTTCTTGTTCCTTCCCCCTGGCATCATCAGTGTTTTCTTATGAAAATGTTCAAATACACAGAAGAACTGAAAGAATTTTCCAGTGGACCCCATATAATCATCATCTTGATACTACGGTTAACATTTTGTTCAATTTTCTTTATCATATATATGTCACCCATCAGTCCATCATTATTTTTAACACATTTTAAAATAAATTTGCAGAGATTAGTATAATTTATCCCTAAACCTGCAGCATGTATATCATTAAATAGAGCTTGATAATTATTTAGTTATTTTAAGTAAAATTGATACACAGTGAAATCACAAATCTCAATTCATTATTTGATGAGTTTTGACAAGTGCATGCACCTGCGTAACCAAAACCCCTGTCAAGATATACAACAATATTACCAACCCCTGAAAGAGTTTTCTCAGGCCAACTCATAGTCGAAACCTGCTCCCTCCCCAGATCACTTTTAAGAAGGGTCTAGAAGATTCCTTTTCTGGATTTTTTTTTTTTAACACAACTATAAACTTGATCACTTACTTCACCACAGCCCCTCTCCTTATGAGCCCTGACTTCTAGTGGAGAATGCACATGAAATTCTGTGATGCTTGCAGAGAGCAGGGTGGTCTTTTTGAAACTTCTTGTCCAGCATGCCCATTTCTAATCCACCCCAGACCCAAAGGCTTATGGATTCCCTCACCCACACACACACCATTGGACACAAAATTTCATAATAAGGAGCTGAAAAAAACCCCACTGTAAAAGGGAGAGTCTCCTTTGACTGCCTCATGCTATACCAGATCTGCAGGATATATACATACACAGTACATTTCTTAATAATACACTATCACTAAAATTTTTTATTTTTGTGGCTCACTCTCTGTCCCTAGATAAATCAATAACCAAATAATCCACATAAGCGTTAACCCTCTATTTTTGGCCTTCATCAAGAATATGGCCATCTTTTCTCCTCCCAAACAAATGAATTGTAGAATAAAAATGCAGTGTACGTTCAATTTCTAAAAAAGAGAGAGCACTGGAGGTAGTATTTTGCTCTACCTGTACTGACTTTGAAAGCCAGCAGTGAAGCCCTTCTCATGGCCAAGGCCACAGCTATTACTTAAGAGCCATCTGAACTACATAAAAGCACATTTTACAATGATGTTTTTAAAAAGCACACAACAGCACAAGTAAGTTTAAGTCACTTACTTATTTCACTTTAAAACTTAAGACTATGAAAATTAAACATGCTAACTGAAAAAAAGTTTTTCTACATGTACAAGAAGGTATTCATCTCTGTTATGAGATACTTTAAGTAAGCAGAAGTTTTCATTTAAAAGCAAAGATCATTGTGGCATCCTATCTTTCAAAAATACTTTATCCTATTAGGAAAGCTAATCCTTTTTGTTATGCTTCAGTAATTAAGAAAATCACTCTTGATGGGTACTATTTTGACAGTAACCAAAAGACATTTGGTTGCAATAGCACACGTGTTAACCTAGTTACTGATCTTTTGTGATAAGTAATATTAAAAAAATTTGTGCACAAGTATTCTGGATAATTAACATTAGATTTCTCCTTATTCAAGGATCTTTAAAGTGGTGATGGCCACATTACTGTTAGGTTATGAAACCTCTTTAAAGAGACAAAGATTTAAAATGTCTATTGTTGAGGGATGTTACAATGGGATTATAGAGCACGTCAAGAACAATGAATGTGACTATATTAACTTCAGACTCCTACCTTAACTACAAAACAGTATCTGTCAGAACCCATTGTCTCTCTTAAAAAAGAGAGGAGTTTCATTGGTAGGCTTTAATCTTGCAGAAAAATTATTTCCTTCAGTACTTCTCTCTTGCTAATTCAAGCTAAACTTCTCCCTGGCCCTCTCTCATTATTGCCACTAATCTTTACTGAGTACTACTGCCACTCCTGAAAAAAAAAAAAAATCCAGGAACATACTAAACCTGTGGCTGTTAGGAAATCTGCCCAGACACAGTATAGAAAGCTTACACTCATCCAGTCCCTCTCCAGGAAATCAGCAACTCCCAGTAACAAATTTCTTTTTTATTATGGTATATTGTTAGTTTGCTTTTTATCCTGTTCATTTTGATGGGAAACACTAAAAGTTCTCTTGTAGAATTTAGGGATATGGGAAAGTAAATGCCAAACTTAATCTCCAACCTAACTCTTCAGCTCTGATGCTGTGGCAGACCAAAACAGACTGCTCATCCCCACACACTCACCACCACGCTGTCATTCCTCTACCCTCTATGCTGTACCAGGAAAAAAACAGAGGAATTAGTAAAGGAGATAGACCAGATGGCCTTTAAGTCAACTAATATCAATTGTAGTGTTACCCAAAGCAAGGGAAGCTCAAGCATCAGAATACAAAAGGCTGTTCCTTTTCAAGGAATAATGTCAATTTTTTGTTAATGATAGGAGCCACATGAATCTGTCAAGCATCCCAAAGGCTCTCCTCAAAAAACTATTAAATTTGCTATGTTAGGTATAATATTTGATTCCAAATACTTTAGGAGGATCTCAGCTACACCCAAGGGAATGGCTCCAACTACACACACACACACACACACACACACACACACACACACACACACACATACACACATACACACACACAGAGAGAGAGAGAGAGAGTCCATTTCCACTCTTCTCTCGACTGTATTTGAACTTGAACTTCTCTTCTAGGGCTACAGGACCCTAAAAGAGGGAAAACAGTCCACTGATGCTCAGAATAACACTTTAATATCTACAACACTAGAAAGACCTGGGATTGGATCAGATCTGTAAAGAAACATAAATACTGGGAAAATGGAGAACCAGAAACAGAGGGAATGAGAGGAAAAGAAATGAGAGAGAGAAAGCTGAATGAAGGAGCTGGGGAGCAGTCTTTTGGCCCTGCTGGGGATGCCAGAGTAGTGAGACTCACCCCTTGTGAAGGATCAGGGAGCAAATTGGCTACGCAAGGAGCTCAGTGCCCCTTGTCCTCCTACAAACTTCACCCTCTCGCCTATTTGGAACAGCTTGGGCACAGTGACCTATGCTTTGCAGTTGGAAACTGTTCAGCTTTTCACTGGTGATGTATGTGTACTCAGTCATGGATGCCAATAGGAGGCAGTATCTGGAGCTGCACCATCCAGACTTGGGTCTCCTCATTGTGGACCTTCTAGCAGTGAGGAATATCCTCCTCGAGAGTTTAAACAATTGAGAGCAGGGGATTTGCCAGTTTTGTTCATTGCTGCATCACAAGGCCTGGAGCAAATGACACTCAATAAACATCTGTTAGTTTGGTTAATCCTCCCACACACAGCCCAGCAAGAGAATCACAGCACCTTGGTGACAGACTCAGACTCAGTCTCTTAATGTCCAGGACTATTATGCTTTTCATCCAATAGCAGGTAATCTGATAAAAATTTGCTTTGAAAAAATTCTTAATCTTAAGGAGTTAGGCGCTTTAGTTAATAATTAAATAAATATTTAGTCCCTTTAAACTTCCAATGCCAGAAAGGAGCAAGTAACCTGGGAACATACATACAGAAAGGGATGAAAATACTACTTTTATTTTTAAAAGAAGAAATTAAATTTTTTAAAGTTTGATTTATACGAATCCTAATTTAATTGTTTCAAATCCAGGCTGATTGTAAATTAAGCAAAATGTAGGTATGGAAGATTTGTGGTATGTTATTCTTTTACAGAATGTTTGTGTTAAGCCAAACTTCCCTGAGGTATTTTCTTGGACCCTGAAGAAAGAGACATGAACTTATAAGGTAGAAGGCTTACCATTTTACAGGTAGTATTCTCACGTAATGTCTTATGCATAGATAATATTTTTACAAGGTTTAAGAATCAAAGCAACATTTAACAAAAGTATACACTGAGAAATCTTAGTTCCACCCCATTCCTGTCCACCTTGTCCCCACGCCCATGATGGGTAGCCATTCTTATTAGTTTCTTGATTGCCATTCCAAAATATCTTCATGCAAATATGAACAATTACAAATGTTGTTCTTATTTTTTCAGCTTAGTATATACACAATGCTGCTCCTTGCTTTTTCAGCATACAGTAATAAATCCTCATGCCAGATCTCACACCAGCATATATATTGGATGTTCTTGTTCTTTTCACAACTGCATAGTACCCCACTGTGTGGTGAACCAACTCCTTATCAGTGGGCACCTGTTACGTTTCCAGTGTGTTGCTATTGGAGACTATGCCATAGTGAGTAAGTTCACACATATGTCATTTCATAAATATGCAGGCATGTATATCTGTAAAATAGATTCCCAGAAGTGAGATTTCTGAGGCCAAGAGAAAATACAAGTACAGCTATAATTTTGGTAGTTATTGCTAGATAATCCTCTAAGGGTGTCCTATGCTACTTTTGCCACCAGCAGCAGTGTATGACTTACTGACAGAGCGTGTTGCCAAGCTTACATTTCTGCTCACCATGTAGGTGAGAGATGGTATCTCATTTTTATTTCTCTTATTACGAGCGAGGCTCAGCATCTTTTCATGTGCTTATGGGCATTTCTATCTCTTTTTCTGTAGTCTATCTGCTTCTGCCTTTTAACCATTTTTCTGTGGAGTTGCTAATCTTTTTCATCACAATGTTAGGAGCTCCTCACACGGTAGGGAAGTCACACCTCTGTCTGTGATATGAACGGCAAATATGTTTTCCTTGTCTGCCCATTGTCTTTTGGCTTTACCTATCGAACTTTATTTTCATTCGGAAATTATGATCATATTTTTCTTTCTAAACCTCACACAGCTTTAGAAGGTAGCACGATTATCTCCATTTTACAAAAGAAGACATTGAGTTATAGGAATATTAAGAAAATTGGCCAAGAATGTACATATCTGACCGCAGATCTATCTGACTTTTGAAGGTGGTGTATCCATTATGCCATACTGCTCTCTCGCCATAAAGATAAAAAAGGAGAAAAGCAATAATCTCCAACTCTTTATATTGACTATACTTTTATCCTTACAACAACTCTACAAAGATTTTATTTATTTCGTTCCCATTTACAGATGAGAATTTGAGACTTCTAAAGGGTCAATAAACTTCCCCAGGAAACATTAAGTATTCCATCATGAATCAAGTCTCCACAGTCCAGCTCCAGGACAGGAGTGTTTAATCTCCAAGCTCTACAATCCCTATCCTCAAGGAATTTACAAAGTCCAGTAGTAGAGATACAAAATCAGCCAGCTGTAATATAGAGGTAAATTTAAAAAATAAAATAGAGCTACATAGAGGCATAGTTGTTATCACCCGTTTATCTGAAACCTCAAGCTGTGTCTCCTTTGTTTTAAGAGATAATGTTAAAAAATCAGGCTCATGTCCAAGTGGCTGGACAGATTCCCCAGAGTCCGTCATTATACTCAGCAACAGCAACAGTCATGGTTACTGCCTATGCATTTAAATGAAACCAAAGTTGCCACAATCTAGCTACTTGTCAGGAAATATTACCTCCAATTCACAGTGTTCTGAAGCTCTGCTGAGAGGAGCGCTCACTGTGGAGGACTTCCTGAAGGGTCAACACTCTTATCAATTCCCCCAATTATGCTCAGAGGTATCTATGCCCAGAATAAGCCAGACCAAGAGTGAGGAAAGTAACTGTCTTGCTTTATAGTTCTCCTTCCTAGGCAACTGTTGCTATTGAATTTGATCTTTAGTGAGGCGCTCAACCTATAGTGAGAGGGCTTTAAACACTCCTATAGAGAACTGTTTTCTGTTAAGGCGGTTTCAAGGATGTCATTCTACATGAGACACCTAGTGTCTTCTCATTGAGAGAAAACTGAAAACAATTTCGCTTCTCTATGCCAGGAATAGTATTAATAATATTCCTACTGAGACTGAATTTTGCTTACCTTATGGACCCTGAAACTCTTATAAATGATTTTATTTCCCTTACTGAATTGGCTGTAAGGAAGCTCAGGTTAGTATCTGTGGCCCATAGATGCAATTGGTGTGCTCACTTCTGTTCAGCTTATAGCCAACTGTCTGACGTGCTAATTGTTACCTGGTTAAATCAAACTTAAGATATTTGAGGCCAATTTTTGCTAATTGCTCTGAAGCTAACAGATATGGAGCTTTTAAATTAGAATACAAATTAATGCTCAAAATTTAATCTTCCTAGAAATATATGGGCCCCCATTTGCTACAATAAAATCACCCAAAGGGTAAGCCAAAATTACCTGGAATATCATTTAAAAATATTATTGTTACAGTACAGAAAACATATGATTATATCAAGAAGAATCCAAATGTATTCTAGATCATATACTTAGTATCCTGTGTCCATTCACTTCAGTGAATTCCAGACACAGGACTCTTTAGTACAGTCTAGAGAATTTCCCTCTATTCTCAAGCATCTCTCTAGATTACTTCACCCATTGGAAGTCTTCGAGCATATTCCACCCATAAGATGTATTACACAAAATAAAATCTTAGCTTGTGCTAAAAAATCGAAACTAAGAAAACCCAAATGTTTATATCTATCCTAAAAATAAAAGCAAAAGACTTTCTTTGTCTTGTTTCATTAGTCTTTTCATTTGTTTTTGTTTCTGTTTCTGATTTTGTTTTCAGTGACTCTGTGAACAACTTAGTGTTTACTCTCCCTAAGCCTTGGATCACTTTATACTTAGACAAGCTAAGTCCAGTTACCTTGGGAAAAGTCAGGCTTTAGACTATTGCAATATTTCTAACCTCAGAAAATTATGTGGTCCTGGAATCTAAAATTACTATACCTGGAGGAGTTAATTTTCATCTGTGCTTTGAACTTATACAGAAACCATAGCCACCTTTTTCTAGTTAGCTTATAGGTTAATTTATCACAGGGTGTTCTGTTTGGTTCTTTCTGGTGTTACTTAGCTGATAAAAAGTGCTTGGAAATATTGTGACTACCTATGTCTTACCCATATTATATCATCCAATTTAGTTCAGATCATTTTCTGTCCCTCCCAATCTCTCTCTCTGCAAAATTAGGTTTTGCTGTTGCCACAAATGAATTGTTCTTTAGGGAAACCAGTAAAAATCCTGATTGTGTGTCACCTTGCGCATAAGTGTGCCAAGTAATTTTAGCTTTTCCTCAGTTTAAAATCCACTGTTTTCTCTTCTTATATATCTTTGAAGGGAAATAGGGAGAAAAATTAATCCTTATAAAGTCATTTACCACTCACCCTTTCAACTATAGCAAATCTACTAACAAGGAATTAAACTATCCCCAATCAGCAAAAATTAGTATTTACTAGGGTTATCAAAAATGAAATGTATATCCCCCACTGATAAGTAAATTAGTATACCTAAGGGTTAAATCTTCATTTCTAAGAAAGAACACCAGTCCTAATTTTCTGGGTTTAGGTTAAAATCTTTGATCTTTCTTGTTTTCATGAACCTGTTAATTTATTTCCTGCAGCCAAAAAGTCCTGAGGGCTGTTCTTCAGGTGTGTTTTTTCGCAAAGCACGAAGATCAAATTTCAAGTTATTATAATAAGCAGAAGAAAGGACAATCTGCTTATTAAAAATAAAAATTAAAAGAATCATAAATTTCACAATGGTAAACTGGATGCCTAACACTTGCAAAATTTACATATCTATGTATCTTTCATACTAAGTCATGCCATCAACCACTGTTTTCATCTAATGCCCCATATTTGGAGACATAAAGTAGAGCCATTAAGAGAAAACAGTTAAAGGTTCAAATTTATAGTAAAAAAAAAAAAAAAAGAATTTGATTCAAACTTTATGATAAACCTTTAACCAGAGCAGAAATGCAAAGAAATCAGCCATGGTGTGTAGTTATTAAGAAGAATGAGTTATATCTATGTAAACTGAGCCATAAAAACAGCCGTAATCTATTAATTTGAAAAAACACACAAAGATATTGTACGATGTACATTGAAGTATACAATATGACCCCATTTTTGTAAAATAAATAAAGTAAATAAAACTAAACCCAATAGTTTATAAGTTTCTGTGAGGATAGAGGAAAATATGTAAGTACACATGGCCAGTGGTTAACACCTAATGGTTAACCTTAGTTACTTCAGGAAGGTGTAATTAGAAAGAAGTAGAGATTAAAGTTTCCTTTCATATTTCTATATTGCTTTGAATTTTGAAAACGAATGTTTATCCTATAATTAAACAAAACAAAACATGTAAGGGAAGAAAGACAATATACTAAGGAGAATACATGCATTATATATGTGATACTTTTATTCAATTTAATACATATTTGCTGAATGTAAGGATGGACATATATCTTAGATAAGTTGCACTTGGCCACAAGTAATAGAAAAGCCAACTCAAACCGGCTTAGATTAGGACGCTTATTGGCACACAGCCAGGAAGTCCAGCCACAATGTGGGTTTCAGGTGTGACGTAATCCGTGAACCCAGCTCCATTTCATTGAGATTCCCTTAACTTTCCCTTCCTTTGTGCATTGACCTAATCCTGTCTGATAGGAATAAGGGCTGCATTCTTCTGTGACTTTCCTCCATGTATCACATGTCCAGAAGACAGAATTGCTTTTTGGAAGCTCTCCCAGGAAACGAAGTAAATTCTCTCAGCAAATCTTTGCTTGTGCCTCATTGGCCCAGATGGTATTGAATTCCCAGTCTCGATAAACTCACTGGCAAAGAGGATGGATAAACTAGGTCAATCAGGCTACACTTAGAGAGGGGTGCGAGGATGGTCTCCCCTGAGGACCACCAGCTGACTGGGGAGGGGACAGCAGTGACTACCTGAACAAGATTCTGTTAGCAAAGAGAAAGGAGAAATGGTGACTGTGGTCAACAAGAGTGAGCAATGGTGACACATCCTTACCTTAATGGAGTTTACACTGTTGCAAAAGGCAAGCAATAAACAAGCAATTCGAACTGCGAAGAGTGTATGAAAAAAGAAGTATACCGTGCTTTGCTTTGGGAACAGATAGCAAAGAATTTTTCATTGGCAAGTGGGGGGTGAGGAAGTTTACAGAAGACCACCCTGAGGAATGCTAAAAGCAGTGCCAATGGCCAGAGCCTAGAGAAACCAATGCAAAGGTTACATCTGCGGTCTATTAGGAAAACTCTTCCATTGCCAAGAAAAAGACAAATGCCCAGAGAGAAGAATGGGAAATGTGGTTCACAAGTAAAGAAATAGAAAAGGCAAATGAACAGATGAACTATTGCTTGGTCCACTCATAATCAAAAAAATACATATTAAAATAAATAGATTTTATTTTTCATTTACCAAAATAAAAATTAATTCTAGATTCCAATCTTAGGTTAGGTACTTGCTAGAGTGAATATAAATTCATACAACTTTTCTAGAGTGCAATTTGACAAAATTTAAAAGATGACTGTCTTCTGAGCCTCGCAATTCCACCCCTTGGAATTTATCTCAAACAAACAAAAAGCACAAGTGTGACTAAATATATTCAGGGATGTTCACCACAGTATTATAGGTAATAGTAAAAAAATAAAAACAAGTGTCCAACAAACAACACTATTTAAATAAATGATGGCAGATCACATTGATAGAATATTGTGAAGTCATTTTTTTAAAAAGCATACTGTAAAGTAATACCGAATGAAATTGTTATTAAATGAAAAACAAATTAAAATAGTATTATGATCTGATTTCTGTTTTATATAGCAACAGTCTACTTGCACAAAAAAGATACTGAGGACATTTGTAGGTTGGTTGTCAGTAGAAATTTCTTAATTTTTTGTGCTTTACAACATCATTCAGATTTTCTATAAGAAAAATGTTTTTATTCTATAGTAAAAAGGGAGAGATTTTAAAAAAGAAAAACCAAGTAAACCTTTACTTAGAGGCACTTAAATCAGTAATCAAGGCAAAATTGTATTTTCCTTTATTTTCCATATAATTGTATCAATTCCCAGCTTCTTATTAATACAAGGAGGGCTAAGAGATGATGAATCAAATCATCATGGTGAAGGAAGTAAATAATATCTGTCATATAACAAAGAAATAAGATATCTGTACCCTGTAATTTTTCCTAAAAACAAATATTTATTTTATGATTAGACTGGTGGGAGGTGAGAGAGAATTCAGAGAAAAAAAATTTGGTTCTATTGCAGCAACTATTGATAGGATGGACAAATAAGCTATCAGGTGGGATATAAGTTCATCCTCATTATTAATAATTCTAACCACCATTAATGATATGAGCTCTGTGTACCAGGTGCCTTACAAACATTATTTTATTCCCAAATCTCTCAAGAACAATGAACAATAGGTTTTTCTTTTCTTCCTTCTCAGATGAGAAAACAAAGCCTCAGAGATTCACAGCTGGCCAAATCAAGACTTGAACCCAGATCTGCTGCAATTCAAAGCCCATGTTCCTTCCTCTACACTAATCTGCTTCTCCATAGCATAGTCATTTACATCAATAAGACACATTGTCCAATAACTGTATTTTCATTTTTTAGTAATTGACTCATATTTACTGAGGGACTACATAACCCATGACTATATGAGCGGTTGGATATCAAATAATGCTGCTTGCCTTCAAGGTGCACCCAGTCCATCGTGAGCGTTATGGGTAAGAGTAAATGACTACAACAACAACAAAGGGAGTGTTATGAGAGAGATAAACAGTGCTAGGGGAACCCTGATGAGGAACATCTAACTCAGAGTAGCATGGAGGGGGAAGGGAAAGTTTCTTGGAGCCATTCTTTCTTTTTTTTCTTTTTTTTTCTGCAGCTGGCCAGTATCAGGTCCAAACACTTGACCTTGGTGTTATCAACACCACACTCCACCGAGTGAGCTATCCAGCCAGCCCCGTTTTTTCATTTCAATGGATGAATCAGAATTCACCAGGTACATAAATGTCTTAGTTCATTTGGGCTGCTATAACAAAATTATCATAAACTGGGGGGCTTACAAACAACAGAAATTTATTTCTCTTTTAGTCCTGGAGGCTGAGAAGTCCAAGATCAAGGCTCCAACAGAGTCCATGTCTGATGAGGGCCCACTTCCTGGTTCATAGATGACTGTCTTTTTGCTGTGTCCTCACAAGCAAAAAGGTGGTGGAAAGGCTAAAGGGGGCTCTCTTGGGCCTCTTTTATAAGAGCACGAATTCCATTTGTGAGAGCTGTGCCCTCACGACCTAATCACCTCCCAGAAGCCCCACCTCCTAATACCATCTGCTTAGGAGTTAGGATTTCAACATATTAATTTGTGGGGGGACACAAGCATTCAGACCATAGCAACAAATGTGGCCCACACATGTGCCACAGAAGAATGAGCTTGAGGAAAGTGTGTGTTCATGTAACAGCACCGTGGTGTTGGCATAGGAAATGCAAGCTGGGTGATAAAGGGAGATGGCTCTAGTAGATAGGAGCCCCGTCATATGCTGTGCTCAGGAGCTTGAACTTCTTGCTAAAGTTCAATGGGCGCCAAACATTTTAGATCACATACCCCTCTAAGTTAAAAAAAAAAAGTTTTCATACCCTGCCAATAAATGCATATTAACGTTTTATGCTATATACACGTACTACTGTTTAATATATTCATTAGATTAGATTTCCATCTAAGGTAGATCATTTAGGCAACAGTGTGGAGGGTGAACTTACAGCAAGCAAGTACAGAAACCAGCATGAGAAGAGAAGACTTAGGGACTGGTCTATGGTAGGTGGGAATGAAAAGAATTAGCAGAACTTGGGGACCAACTGTATGGTGGAGAGATTATGATGACAAAATGTCAGGGATGAAACAGGTTTCTGGCCTGTTAGACTGGTTGAATAATTACCCCATTGAAAGAAATGGGGAGTAAAGGAAAAAAGCAGGTGCATGTTGGGGTGGGAGTAGAATGTGTGAGGTAAGAAATGAATTTTTTTTTTCTATTTTACTGTAGACTTTAAAGTATTGGGGGAATGTCCAAATGGAGATACAGCAGGGCCGGCCTGTGACTCACTTGGGAGAGTGCGGTGCTGATAACACCAAGGCCATGGGTTCGGATCCTATATAGGGATGACTGGTTAGCTCAATGGTTGAGCGTGGTGCTGACAACACCAAGCCAAATGGAGATACAGCAAGCCGTATCATTCTAGTGCTCAGGACTGAGATTTGGGTTAGAAATATATAGATTTGGGCATTATCAACATTAGTAAGAGTTGAAACTACAGGCCTGGGTGAGATGACAAAATAAGAATGTATAACATAATAAGACAACCCTCCTTAAATATATCCATGGCCTAATACCCAGTACCTGTGAATATGTTACCTTACATGGCAAAAGGGACTCTGGGTGAAACTGAGTTAGGGAGCTCAAGCTGGGAAGATTATCCTGGATTATTCTTGTGAGCCCAGTGTAATCACAAGGATCTTCGTAAGTAGAAAATGGAGGCAGAAGGCCATAATCAGAGAGAAATTTGAAGACGCTACACTGCTGGCTGTGAATATGGGGGAAGAAGTCACAAGCCACAGTGGCCTCTAAAAAGCTGGAAAAGGCAAGGAAACTGATTTCTCCTAGAGCCTCCAGAAGGAATGCAGTCCCACTGACACCTTCATCACCTTCATTTTAGGCTAGTAAGACCCATTCTGGACTTCTGACATTCTGAACTGTAAGATTATAAATTTGTGTTGTTTTAAGTCGCTAAGCTAGTGGTAATTTGTTATAGCAGTAATAGAAAACAAATACATGGAAATAATCAAGATTTAAGATCTATACCAAAGATGAAACCTCCAGGAGCAAGATGAGAAGTAGGGGGGAAAGCTGATAGAAATTGGAGAGAAAGTGGTCCCCGAAAACAGAGGCAGGAGGAAAACCTTAAGAAAGGAAAGTGGTGGACAATACCAAATGCTAAAGACAGTCAAGTGGAAAAAGGACCACAAGTGCCCACTGCATTCAGCAACAACAGAAAGCATTGATAATTGTAGTTCTGGAAGTTTCTGGGGGTGACTGCAGTGCAGCCAGACATAGGTAAGTTAAGAAATGATTAGAAAATGAGAAAGTAATATACAGAAAGCTTAAACTAGTCTTTCCAGAAATTTGCTCTGATTGGCAGGGAAAGAATGGTTAGTAATTACAGAGTAAACACAGAAACACACACACACACACACACACACACACACACACGTATGTACTGAGGGAAGCCAAGAATCCAGGTTTTATTAGAACATGAAGCTTGTACAATTGGCGGGGCTCTTTAATAAAAATAATATAAATTTAAGAATTCAAAATAAGGTACAAAATGAATACTTACCAAGAGAAAAAAATTACAACAAATTTCCCATTTTTAAAACTGGCAAATACCGTCACAAGATGCAGAAAAATTATATTTTTATTAATTAGTGCCTCATACATCTCCACAATACTTTTCCCCATGTTTTAGACATATGTTCTTTATCTCTTTGTATAACAAAAGTTGTCTACTGTAGTTTTCTATAAGAGAAAAAGAAGATAATTCACTCATTCCTGTAATGCGATTGATCAAAATTTCTTTATTAATTTAGTGGTCAGAAAGTGTAAAACATTAGACTTTACACACAGACATGCTTCATCTGTCATTTGTAACACTGCTAAAGGTTTCTACTCGCAAACACATGAATTCAGATAAATTCCACTTCACATTATTCCATTCCAAAAGAAAGATATATGTAAGCTGAATTTATTACTGTGTTATTGAATATGTTCCTAACAGAAAGAGAACTTCTGTTTTCACTAGACTTCAATGAGAACTGAATTCTGCACTTATAATTTTAGATATATGAAGACTGAGAGAATTTTCCATAGATTAGTTTCTGGCTCCAAACATTTCAAACACTGCTTCTCCACCATTTTCCTTCTACTTCAGGTTCCTGGCACCAAAAGGTACACTAGGAGCACCTTGACATCACAATGCAGGGTGGGTTGGCACAGTCTGTAGTGGGAGTGTCCCTGGAAGCCATTCCTAACTGAACTTGCTAGCAATAACTTAACTACATAAACATCCCACTAAACCTAGAGTAAATGTGTCCCCAATTCAATCAGGATCCCCAAATGCCTGCAAGCTCCCAAAACACAAAGGAATAGGACAGAAGGCAAGTCAAAGTGAAAAGAAACAGTGGTCCTAGAGTGAGTGAGAAAGTATATACAAACATATTACAATTAAAATTAAAATTTTGAAATATATATGACTATGTGAACACACTGCTAAGGTCCCATCCAGAGCATTGAAAGGGGCTCAAGCAAGTGAGAAGCCTTGAAACTTTAATAAGCTCTATTTCTAGCGCATCCAGCTCTGGCTGTGAGAGAAATGCAGACAGAGAGGAAGACTTTGCATCTACAGGCGAGAGAGGGCCCAAGGGTAACTGAGGGCTTCCTATGAAGGAGAAAAAGCTGGAGTTCAGGACACAGGAACAGAAAAGGAGGTAAAAGTGGTTTTCAACAGAGACAAATCTGTCTATGAAGAAAAAGGAAGTTGAGAGAAGTTTCACTTTTTATCCACAATTTTCTGTAGGAAGTAAAAAGCAAGGTTGTCTGTTGAAGGGGAAGGAGGAGTTGGGTTTAAGGAAAAATGACAAGAGTCAGGAATAATCACTTTTGGAAGCTGTAAAAGAGATGACTAGGGCAACGTGAAAGGCCTGCTGAGTAGTGATGAGGTTGAAATAAAACTGGAGAACATGAACTTGAAGAGGCACCCATCTTTAGGGTCTCCAGCAGCATTCAGCAGCTCAATTGAAAAACCAAGTGTAATGGAAATTTGTTTTTTGACCACCCAACATTCAAAGAGCATCATTTTAGTCATTTTACCTTCACTGCTCTTTAGGGAACCACCCACTCCTTCCCTCATTTTTAGCCCACACACTTCTGGACTCCAGAATAGAGCATATTCCCTAGGCCCAAACAGATTGGTTAGTTTTCCATCACTTATAATGGAAAGAATCTTACCAGTTTTTTTTTTTTTAAAGGTACTGGAAGTGGGATAGTATAAGTGATGGGCAAAAAAGATTGAACAGGCAAAGATGTGGTAGAAAGTTAAAGGACCTTCCACCTCGGACAGGGAAGGTGGCAGTCCTTGGTAAGGGGTGGTAAACTATTTAACCTTCTACTCATATCTTGGGACTGAGATACATGCCTCCTACAGCTTCCCGAACAGAAAACTTAACAGGAAAAGAAGTGTTCAGAGAGTGCTATTTATTGCGGCCTTCGGTAAGGTCCTGCAAAGAAAAGATTGCATTAGGCTGAAATTGGCCCATCTGAAAGTAGAAAGGAACAAAAATTCTGGATATGCTAATGGAGACCATTTCTGCATGTGGCCTGCAATCTGAGATGGCTAAAAATCCAATGAAATAAAAACCAGGGGTGGAGAAAATGGAATGTTTTGTTGTCACTTAAGGTTCATATTAGGAAAGGCATGAAGTAGTCATACCCAAGATGTAATTGGGATGTGTCCCACTGACTACCTGCTGGTATGCACTCCAGAACTGGCAAAGGCAACAACTAACCTAATTGCAAAGAAGTTGGGATGGAGACTGGGGGCAAGAGGCAAATTACTGCCGATTCTTACCACAGCTATTGTTCAATTTTGTCCCTAGGCAGAAGCCAAAATAAAAGCCATTCAGTTGAGGGTCAAGTATGTGAGCTAATGTCTGAGACTAAGGCACGGCCAGCTGTTAGGGGATTGAAATTCCTGCACCCAGTTTCACAATTCAAAAACTATGTCTTGATATGATGTCTGACTTTTGGTTACCAGCCCTTAAGACTCAGGGAATAGAAAGAGGGAGTTGTAGGTGGAACCCTCATCATTTGTTAAGGAGATTGCTTTGTATGAGCTCTAAATAAACTCCCAAGAACCGGAAACTTTAATAAGATGAAGTGGACTGCTTAGAGATAAAACTCTTGGAAGGCTCATTCTCCCCAATACCCATCTGAGATGTAGCCGAGGAAGCTAGAAATTATAATAGGGATCAGCCAAACTATTTATTAAACATTCTGACTTAGTAAGTCTTTGTTTGAACACTCTACTTTTAATAAACTAAATGGGCTAGATACTTAAACACACACATGCACACGCACACACATGTGCGAATATTTGGAATATAGTACTTTAGGGGTAAAAGAACCTGAGATATAGACAACTTGGGGCAGTGACCTTCATTGAGGTCTTGTCCCATCTGCTCAAATGGTCTCTTCTTGACATAGGAGGTGCTCAGTTTCCCCAGGTTTGCGTTTCAGGGCACAACTCTGGATTTCAAGCCACTCACCAACATATCAGGCCCCTTCTCTAGGCCCTCCCCTAGAGGAGAGTTACTGTTGCTTTTTGGACCCATCTTTGGTACCAACACAGTTTTTGCCATAAACACAGGGAAATTTGAGATCTTAGGGGAAAGGCTTATGCAAATTCAGTGGCTGGGCATGCTCAGTAGAGAGGGATTATATAAACCTAATAGCCAAGCACGCTCAGAAAAGTGGAGTTTATCCTTTGAACACACGAATATATTAGATAGCAAACCTATAAAAGTTGAATCCCAGTAGAAGGCGGGCTGTTGCTCACTCTCCTGAAGCCAGCCCACACTTCACCTGAAGTGTGTATTTCTTTCTTTCTGTATCAACTTGTCTTTAGCAGGCTGCCATTCACCCTGGGGCCAGCATGCACTTTGTAAATGTGTATTTCTTACTTTTGTATTAAATTTGCTGCAATGGTTCACTTTCCTGGGGCCATCCTGCACTTCCCATGTTTTCTTTTGTATCAAACTTACTTTCAGCAAGTGGCGGCAACTCTCTTGAGCCAGCCTGCACTCTGTACTAAACTTTAAGTGGGTATTTCTTACTTTTGTATTCAACTTGGTGTGGGCCCTGCTCAATCTCCGGAGCTCAGTCACACTCCCTCTCTGAAATTTGTATCTCTTATTCATTACATTAAACCTGTCCTCACTTTCTACTGTGACTCTGCTCTTGAATTCTTCCCTGTGACGGAGTCAAGAACCTGATAAGAGGACGGGATGGGTTAAGGCTGCCTATTAGGCTTCCCTAGATCCTCTTCCCTGGCATCATTCTGACCAACCCCAGTTCCTGAAGCCCAGGAAACCTGTGTATAAGAGAGGCAATTAAGGCCTGGGTGGGCTTCAAGAATATTAGAGAAATCTGGGGCCAGGTAAAATATTTTCCCAGGAAGTTTGCAGCCTTGAATTGAATATACAATTTCATGGGTATAATTTGAATTACAATCAAGGAAATACAACAGGAATTTAAAACCAAGCATCAGATCCTGGGTGCAAAGCGAACACTTATGTCAAGATTTAAGAAATAAGCTCAGAAGTGGGGAGAATCTCATTCATGAGTCATCAAAAATGTAAGGGTCATGAGACGTGTGAATGTTTAAGATGTATTTTCATATGGAATGCTGGCTTCTTGTAGTTGACCTCCAGCACCAGTTCCATGTGATCCTCTCCCCAGACATTCATGAGTCAGAAGCCTTGCCCCAGTGTTCATCCATCAGTGGTAATCTGTGGTATCTACTCAGGCTTGGACAAGATTGGGGCAACTCCACAGCTGGGCTTATGTACCAGGACCTGGAGGACAGGATTTTCTACAACTACCATTCTGTGGGGCTGTGCCCACCCCACCTCAGGCCCATGAGCACCCATTGTCCACTAGCTTATTGGAATAGATAGAAGAGGGAGTAAGACAGCAGAGAAGAATGAGGTAGAGGAAGAGAGAGGAGGAAAACTAGAAGTTGTTCTTACTATAGCAGGCTGTAGCATCTACAAATCATCAGGTAAAGGCAGCTCGAGCAGACAGAGGGGATATGGAAGCAGCTGGTTTCCCTGGGGTACAACTGGAAACGTACCCACAGTTGCACTTTCACATGGCGACAGCAGCACAAACTTCCTCACGCACATGGCTTATCTCCAGCCGCCATCTACTACAAATCATCAGGTAAAGGCAGCTCGAGCAGACAGAGGGGATATGGAAGCAGCTGGTTTCCCTGGGGTACAACTGGAAACGTACCCACAGTTGCACTTTCACATGGCGACAGCAGCACAAACTTCCTCACGCACATGGCTTATCTCCAGCCGCCATCCAATGAGAAGATATGGTTGGCTGGTCAATTGACCTTCTATGTGTAGACAACTTACTTTGTGTCCTAGAGTAATAAATCACAGAAGTGCTGGTGTCAGACACTCTGGTTCTCATTGCACCTGGATAAAACCTCTGCCAGCAACCAGAACTTTAAGACACAGCAACACACTGACTTATGCCTCAGTAGAGGTGGCAGATGGTGGTGTAGGTGCCTGCTGCCAGGCCATCATGGCCTGACAAGGCCTGACATACTTTGAGTACTCCTGCATGGTGATCCAAGAGGAGTCTGGTGGGTCAAGAGTGTGGGATTGTTCAATTATTTGTCTCCCTTCTCAACCAGTATATCAAAATCATTATTCATTCTGCCTCAGCCATAAATTTCACAGCCTGGGATACAGAGATTATCAATGGCATAAGGAAGTTATAAGGACTGGACTGTGTTAGGGGAAATCTTCTGGCAGGGTATTAAACAGGAAGCTGGGGCCACTATCAAACAGTGAGAGAAACCCACAGTCTCAGGTGGAGGTTTCCTCTCTTTGGGACACTGTGGCCAGAAACAAAGGGATTAATGCTGGCTCTACTGTAACAGAAAACACTCTATTTTCACTAAAACCCATTTCCCCTTTCAGCTAGACCACATTCTTCAGTCTCCATTACAGGCAGATGTGTCCATGTAGCCAAATTCTTTCCACTGGAATATTTGTGAAAGTAATGAATGCCACTTCCAGGTTTAGCCCATGAAAATCTTCCAGGTGTCAAGCAAGCATGGTATCTTTATATCCAGTCTACTGGCTGGATATTGGCACATTGGAATCCACATGCTGAAGACAGTAGTGCTTCCATCATCCTGGATTCCTGAATGATTGCTCGGAGGTAACCAGGAACAACTGAATTGGATTCTTACATGAAAAAGAAATGAACTATTCTTGCATTAAGCTACTGATCTGAGGGATTTGTTGTCACAAAAGCTAGCACCATTTTAGTAAATACACAGGTTGATGTTCATTTCACATTTGTGGGGCCAGGGTACTACTACCCAGAGTTATGGTTAGACCAGGGGAGAAGATTGTTCTACTGGCCTGAGGGAGCATAGCTAGAGAGAATTTTAATTGTGCAAAACTAACTGCTAGAAAGCATCCCCAAAAGTCAGGGTCAATGGAGGAAGTCATTCACAAGAAAGTAAGAGATGAGGTTTGTTTTGAGTCAGGAGGCCCGTGAGGGAGTTGGGTTGCAGAACATGAAGACAACCAGAGCATGTGGTATAGAGCAAGGCAGAGAAGATGACAGGGCAGCAAAGGCCCATTTTCCTCAGGTGACAATAGAAGGAGGCCAGAAGGTGTAAAGGAACTGTGCAAATCCAGACAACTTCAGCTCCCACCTGTGATAGCCAGTTCTCCACCCCATTAACTTGCTGAGGCCTTTACCCACTGGCCTCGCTCTTGTAAATCCCATTCCTCAGGGTTGGGTCATTTTCCAACTTCTTTTATCTAACCTTGATCTGCACCTGTGTTTTAATAGATTTTAGGTGTGGTTAGGCTAAAAGATCAGGGGATTACTGACATTAAAAAGTTTATTCTACTGACAGTTCCCAAGAGACAGAGAATGTCACGCCACAGGGCCACACAAGGAATCACGTGGATACGTCACAAGGTGGAGGTGGGGATCTGGGGACCAAAGCCTTTACTGTGGTTTCTTTGGGAAGGGATGGGTGGGGCAGGGTAAGCAGATTTAGGATTGCTAGTTTGAATAAATTCATGAAGCTCTGGAGCATCAGGACTGTCCCTGGTTGTCTGGTATCTGGCCCTGGAGTGATTAGGGTAGATGGGGTGGATGAGTGACCCAGGGAATAAAAACCCACTAGTGGAGGTGGTTGGGTGTGTGGACTTAATCAGCTGCTTAAGAAAGACAACGAACCAGTCTCTAACCAGGCTCCCCAAAGTAGGTTTAAGCAGCATTTGAAAACCTCCATTACAACCTTCCACACACAGTGTTTTCACACTCCACATCCTAGTCTTCACCATATCCCATGCCTCAGATTTTAATTTTTTTCACAAACTGGTGATTGCTGAATGTACTGCTGTGGGTAATGGGAAGGAACTGCTGTTTTCACTCTAGTGTTATTCTAACCCTTCTAATTGCCACAGTATCACTGTTAGTCAGCCCCTTCTGGAATTATATTGAAAGTACCCAAATGAGCACCCAGGCTGCAGAAGTGGGCAATTCCCATGAGGACCTTCTTCTGAGAATCGGGACTTTATGAACTGCAGAGTCCAGGTCCTTCTTGGTCCCTCAGCCAAGCTAGTACTCCTGAGGAAGGAGGTATATGGCCTTAAGTTAAAGGACTAAGTAGAAACTTTGCCTGCCCAAGTCTCTCCTCCATACCAAAATCTTTCCTCTTTCTAGTGGTCACCATGTCTGAATACCTTCCCAGAAAGAACCGCAGCACAAAGAAACTACCATTGTTTGGATTATTTAGATCTTAAAAGTCTTCTGTTACTCTGGCCTCCAGGAGCTGTGGCTGACCTGCCTAGATTTCTGCCCTATATTCAGGAGTTCTCTGAGGATACAAGGGCCAATAATGCTTAATAAGGATCTTAAATTCATTTCCTGTGCCTCTCGCTTACAGGTGAGAAACACATGCCTTTAGGCTACAATGTAGATATTAATGTTTTATCTATGTCAGAACCTGTTGGGTGGCATCTATGCAAATTACCAGCGCTGAGTTGTGCTAGCAATGCTGAACGTAGTATATACCAGGATGAAGAAGTGATAAATAATGCAGACAGATCACCAAAGCTTAAGGCCAGGAGACCAGGGAAGAGTTGAGGACAAGCTGAGGGCAGGACCAGAGGCAATAGGATGAGTCCAGAGGTCCAAGCTAGGTGAAGTGGGACAATCAGATTCTAAAGGAAAATCCTTCACAAATGAGGCCAAAGTAGGTGAAGGAAAAAAGAAAGCACTAAGAGGTTGGATAGACAGTACTGCAATGTAAAAAAATGTGAGCTTCGATGTCTACACAGATGTAGGTTTGAATTCTTGTATCTCCACTTTATGAGTCTTAAAAATTCAGTTAACCACTTGGAGCCTTAAAGGATTTACAAAATAGAATGATAATATCTATCTCCCAGAGTTATATAAGAATTGGAGATCATATATTTATATAGATATAGTATTTGCATCATGTATCAGGCATCAAATAAATGATGGCTGCCATTAATATGATTATTTGGTTGTGGACTTTCTACAGGCTTTAAACAGCAAGAACAGTCTTAGCCAGGATCTGACAACTGAAATCATTATTTATGACACTTACCTTGCTTCAGCCAACACTGAACCTTTATTTAGTATTTAAATATTTTAATACTTATTCATTGAGCAGAGTAAGTAAATGCCTTTTAGATGTAAAAGTCAGAGCTAGTTGCCAAAAACACAGTAGTGCCCACCCCAGGCACAGGCCATGTTTTCTGTTTTTATGTGACTATCCGTCTTTGTTTTAAACTGCCAGTGCTTTAAAGATATGTTACTAAATATAGGTTTTCTTCACTTCTACACAATACGGAGGCTGATTTAGCTGCCTTTTTTGTTCTTCTAAGTTTTCTTTTTTTATTAAGCCAACCTTTTGTTCTGGCACCATGTTAATGTACCTTTTTTGTCTATTTGTCACATCTTGGATTGACTTTTTATTCCCAGTTTCTTCCTGGCAAAGACAATGAGCACAGTGAGCATACTTAATAAATGTTATGTAATAATAACTATTAAATGTTCCTTTAAAATCTCAAGCAGCTTTTTAGCTTTAGCTTTTTACTTTGGGATAATTATATACTTCCCCAAAGCTATTTATAGTTTCCATCAGGAAGAACAGCTGAAAAAAAATATTCACAGTCCTGCCAAAACTATGGTGAAAGTGACTTAAACTCTGAAGATCTGTTGCAAGTGTTCAAAATGGCATTCGACATATGGATGTCCAATTCCATCAATAAAAAACTTTTCCCAATGAAAATCTCCATGATGGAGGTGGTTATTGAATACGTCTTGTCCATATCACCATTGTCATTCATTTATCAACACACTGAGATGACACAAAACAGTAACAGAAACACACCTCCCCATGCTGGTGTTATCAGTCCATCTGCATCTGCATTCTTGAGCTACATCATGAACCCTGTCCTTGCTCTACCCTTTAAGGAGCCCGAACCCCAGCATATTTAGTCAAGACTACAAGATATAGTCGCAGCTCACCCTTACAAATAAGTGGAAGGAGGACATCCTCCATGATATGAATTGAAAATCATACGGTCAAAAAATATATACATACTCATGCACACTACCCTTGGGGCTGCCAGGTTTAGCAAATAAAAATTTTACAATTCCATCCACTCTATATACTCATCCCCCAAACATTCTAGATATGTTGTCAGCAGTCCCCCAGATTATGTTCTCCCTTAAAGCAGGAAGCAAGTCAGTACAGTGGATAAGTCACTGGACTTGGAGACTGATGACCTGGGCACTGATCTCAGCTCTTGCTACTTAGAATCTATTTGGTTTGGTTAAGTCCATTAGGATTTCTACCACCAAGATTCTATTATCAAAACGTCTATTTTGAGACTTGGAGACTACTGTTCTCTGTAAGCCACCATGGCAGGTGCTGGGGAAACAATAAACAAGCAGAGAGCTTTGCCCTGAGGGGGCTGAGTCTCTAGTGGGAGAGAAATGTGGGAAGGGCGGAGCTAGAAATAAAGATCTATCTGACATCTTTTTTTTTTGGTTGTCATCATATCTCTGTCAGATTGCATTTATTATTCCCCTTCAGTGTGCATCTTCTTTTACTATATATTTGTTTTCATGAGAAGCCTTTCGCCCTCAAGAGAGATAGAATAGAATCCGTTGCTTGGCAATAGTAGCCTTCACACAGATTAACATAAGATATTGTGATGTCTTGCAGCCTAAATTAATCACAGCTTTTAAGACTATAAATACCTTTGGAGAAGCTGTACAAGAAAAATCCATCTTTCTTCCTGTCGAGAGAAATGTCTTCTGTGCCATTGGCAGTTACCTTGCTAATAAAATAAGTCCAGGAAGAGGAGGTGAGAGCAGAAAGGAATCCCTGGCTACCGACAGCTTCCCAAGGAGTCCCCAGCATCCATGAAGGTGAAGTTCCTCCAGCAGAAATCCAGAGGGACAAAAGTGACAGCAATACTTCCCAGAGCAGTGGGGTGTGGAGGCCCAGCTTAGGTCACCTCAGAAGTTTAAGTCCAGCCTGAGGATGTTGTATTAGTCCGTTTCTGTTGCTTATAACAAAATACCCGGAACTGGGTAATTTATAAGAAAATGAAATTTATTGCTCACAGTTTCTGAGCCTGGGTAATCCAAAGTCCAGGGAACACATTTGGTGAAGGCCTTTGTGGTGATGACAGTGATGGCAGGGTATCACATTGTGAAATGGTGGAGCAGAGAGAGAGACAGACAGACAGACCAACCTCTCATGTGCTCTATTTTTAAAGCCCTCAGAACCACACCCCTGACCTCCATTTTTAATCCATTAATTAGGGCATGGTTCTACAATCTAATCACCTGTTCAAGGCTCCATCTTTCAATTACCATAACAGGATTTCCCACCCCCAACAGTTACAGCAGGAATTAAGCTTCAATGAAGGGGCAGGGCAGGGGGGCGCATCCAGTCTACAGCAGATGTCAAACTGCTGGCCTTATCACACTGGCCTGCCGATAGTCCTTTCTCCATGAGCTCAGCTTTTTTTTAGTGGTTAAGCTTGGGTGATGAACCCATAAAAATTATTTTCTTAAAAATGTTATAAAAAATTCAATTATTCTTGTTTCTACTAATAAAAATGTACTTATCAGATTAAGATACTTTCCAGAATCATTTGGCCTTTGCTTATTTGATTATTGGTTTTTCCAAACCTTGCAACCTCACTCTTCAGCCCTTCTCCCTCTGGTAAAATCTCACTGAGAAAGGTGAGTTTGAAGGAGCTCTAAAGTTGGGAGCTGCTCAGTCTGGTTTGTATCCCAGTTCTGCCTCCTAACTAATGCAAGAATTTGGGCAAGTCATTTAATTGCACTTATACTATTCCCTCACCTGTTTATTAGGGTATAACGTACTTGACAACCTCTAATGAACGTACTGCCACAGAACAGATAGTCAATAAGATAAATTACGTAATTAAAAATATTTTCATTATTTTTAAAACTATGCAATAAAATATTACAGTAACAGTTTTTGGTACAGTTTTTTTTATATACATATATAAATGATTCAATTGATTAAGCAATTCTAATTACATACTAATCATGAGTTCATGGGCATCTTAAAATACTGCCACTTTATCACAGGCTGAAAGAGTTCTAGTGATGCAGCTGGAGTTTCAAAGCTGAAACAAGGACCCCAGGGCTCCTGACTCCCAGCTTGGCACTCTGGGCTTATCTGATTTGTTATCTTTCACAGTCAAATACTCTCCAATATCATTTATATTATTAATTAGTTAATCAACATTATTTAGATAGATTAATCTTATATAAACCAGTGCTTACTAATCACAAATTCCAAATTGGTGGGTTGTTGCCATATTTATATGTAGTACAGATAGATATTTAATGACACTCAGAAAAGTCCCACTGGGTTTGTTTACATGTGAACAAACCAACACCATTTTGATCCCCAAACACCAATCTCTTCTGAACACCCAAATGTTGGTCTTCTCCTCCTCTTCAACCATTGTTACAAAAAAAAAGTCTAAGAGTATTGTGTGCCTATTATGGACCAGCACTGAAGTCAACACAAGAATGTAGCAGTGAGCAAAAACACTGCTCACTGGCTCAAGGAGCTCACAGTCCAGTGGGGGAACCACTTCTCAGGGTTAGGCAGGTGCCCCAATCATTCCACCAAACATTAATCTAAATGATGCTGTGAAGGTATTTTGTAGATGGGATTAAATTCTATAATCAGTCCACATTAGTAGACGAACTGGGTGGTCCTGACTCAATCAGTGGAAAGGTCCAAAAAGCATAACTGAGGCTTCCCTGAGGCAGAAAAAATTTCACCTGAGGCCAGCAGCTTCAGTCTGTGCCTGAGAGCTCCAGTGTCCTCTTCCTGAAGGTCTACCCATCAGATTTCAGACGTACCTAGCCAGCCCTACAATCATGTAAGCTAATACCTTGCAATAGATCTCTTAATAAATATCTCTTACTAGTTCTGCTTCTCTGGTTAAAAGCTCACTGATACAGCCATGAAATTTTTATTTTTTCTTTTTGCATTAAATTTTTTCTTTTTGCATCAAGACTGTGTCTTGATGTTCAAGGTAGAAATTGCTCCATAAGGGTTCTCTTTATTGTGGATGAATGAATGGGGTTAATTATCTTCATAATAGATGTGAATCTGCATTTAATTCAACATGTTGTTTTATTTTGCTATGTCTTCCTTACCTTTGCATTTCATAAGAAAACACTGAATGTAGATTCAATGACGATCTTCTTTTATAAATCAACCTCCTTTTGTAACTTAAAAAGAAGAAATATACTTAGCTTTGCATGTGTGAAAAAGAAGAAAACTATAAAACCCTCTTGTCTAATTGGCACAAAATTGAAACATTTATATACAAATAAACGATGTTTCACGTGGATTTATAAGTGGATTTTAGAAACGGAATTGCGGTATGAAATCATTTTATCAAAATAAAAGCAGACATTGTCACTGATTTGCCAACAAGACAATCTAATTTTAAATGACTCAGTAGTAAAATTCTCATAACTCTCCTTGATAGGATTTCTTAAAACTGTTTCTTAATACTAATAGTTTTTTGTCAAGTTTCATTTCATCCTGAACTACTTTGAGAATTTCTAAAAATAGAATATAATTATATGCACACAGGCTTTGAGAGCTAATTTGAAAATAAGAACCCAAAGGAAGCAGGATTTGAAACTAAACTCAGATTTTAATTTAACAGAAAGTATTATTCATGACAAACTTTTCTAAGATGAGATAAAGCAGTCCTTTAAAAAAAAAACCCACTTTAGAAATGTTAAACAGTATTCATTTTCTTACTGGGAGCTCTTTTTTTGTTTGTAATAAGAATATCCACAAATAACATACTTCTTGATATTTAAATATTATAACCCAAAATTCAATGTTTTTTTTTTTTATACAGGTCAGATACTCTTGTAAAATAAACTGATTTTAATTACAAAGGACTACTACTAATATACATCTAGGAAATTTATTACGATTTACCTGCAATAACAAATGTGTGCTTTGGTATTTATTTTTATTTATTATTATGAAAACTGCATTTTCCATAAAGGCAGTTTAGTGGGACTATAGTTGCGAAAATAAATTTGAATTTAGCATTCTTTAAACTTAAACTAAATATCATGGTAAAATAAAATGTCAAGCAAGTGAAAATTTTTCTGTGATATATACATAAATATTTCCATGTAAACAAAAGCAAAAATCAAGAAAAAAATAATTGTCTTTGTCAGCAACAGAAATGCATAGGTTAAAAAGGTTACTTTATTTTACTTCATGCTTCCATTGAACACAACTGGCATAAGCAGAGTAACAGGAATTAGATGAATCTTTACATTTCCCTCATACTCTTCAGGAAATAACATACCATAAAGACATCTCTCCAGGAGAATAGAAAATATTGGAGTAATTAGACTCTGGAAAGTCAAGAATTTCAGTTATTAAATCACATTTTTTGCTCTACCGTGAAACTACAGGGTTTATCAGAATTTTGCCAGTTTAAAGAAAGTAAAGTAAATACCAGCGAGATCCAGCACTAACACATGTGGCAGAAAATTAGGCCTAATGATATGCAGATTTACCTCTCAATGTGGATTACCCATGCCCAGGAGATGATGGCTTCCAACAGAAAACAAAATGTTTTGGAATAGAACAGACAATATTTAAATGGATATATTTTCTACACCGGTGTTTCTTGAAGTGTACGCCAGGGACCACCTGAACTAGAATCATGTAGATTGCTCAAAAAAATAAAAATATACATTCCTGGGCCCAACTGCAGACCCTCTGAGAGGCCCAGGAATCTGTATTGTTAATGCTCCCCTGGGGATACTTAAAAACACATATTAAAGTTTAAATATCACTGTTCCAGACTATTTTGGATTTCCATTGACTCTTCTGACCACAAGTATTTCATTACCTCGTTCTTATTATGCTTCTTACTTATTAGCCAGAAAGAAAAACAAAGAAACAAATTCAAATTATGTCAGTCAGCAGTGATATTAGTAGTGGTATTTTTCCCATCAAGAAAATATAGGGAAATAGGCAACATACAATTTTGCACCTAAATTTCTCAAAGGTGCACCATAGTACTTTTTTTTAAAGCTTTCAGAATGCATACATAATAAAAATGTCCAAAGTGATTTGTAAACTGTCATCTGATCAAGATTATCCAGTGTAAAGAGAACTGCTATTCAGTGTTGTTGTGAGTCCTCACAAAGGCCTCTCACAGTCTTCTTTCTCCAACACCAAGCATCTCAGCAGGCACTCCAGAGCTCTCGCCAAATGAGACACTGCCTACTAAGCAGCATAAAAGTACCTAAAGACTGCTAATAAAACAAGAACAAAGAAAACAAAAGGAGTCTCAAGACTCACCACTATGGAAGATGAATACAGAGCACGCTGACTTTTCTCAGAGAAAGTCTAATCTCAAATGAAAAGCATTATATACTTCAATGTGCTACTAGTATCTACTACAGTGTTTATGTCCTATAAGATATCTATGGAGAATAAAAATTTTACCTGTGAGTAATATAAATTAGAAACTAAAGAGGTAGATGACTATCATCTGAAGATGATCCCAAAACATGTTGAATAATATGCTTGAATCCCAAGAGATTTTTAACTAACCAATGAGTCCCAACACTGTTGCGACTGCCTTAAGAGCAAGGTTTCCTACATCTTTCAGGATGTCATCGACCTTCCAATGTCCTAACTCTTGATACCGTGCCATGAGCTCTTCAGACATTTAATTTTAAGAAATAACTAATAAAATAAAATGTAAAGAAGTAATACTGGAGACCAAAGAGTGATGCTGAAGTCAGCTGGGCTCTTCTAAAATCTATACTCTCATGGAAGAAAACACATTAAAGTTGGACAGGACCTTGGAGATTCATCTAATCCAACTCTCTGGTTTTACAACTGAAGAAACAGAGGCTTATTTCTTTCCATTGGCTCATAAAGCACTAAAATTCTGAACAGATGCTATAAGTCCATGGTTAACTTGCCTTTTTATCCCATGATGTAGCCAAGAAGCTACCCTTTCAGCCCTTATAGCCATCGCCTGCAGTCCCATCCCTGTGTGCTATTTTACACAGTATGCAGGGGTTACAGAGAAGCTGACCAAAGGCCCTGGATGCACCTGGGGGCAGACAGACAGCAGAAGAAAAATAATGAAACTTAGACCTGCCCTATTAAAATTTGCTCTAGGCTTGGACCAAAGTTTCACTTCCCTTCTCTGTAGGAGACACAACTCTGAGCATATTCACAAACTCCAGCTCTGCTAGGGTAAGCGCTGAGGCAACAATGCTGTTCTGTCCAGAACATTTAGGACCAATGAAGCTGGACACCTCCAAACCTGTAGGGGCAAGACGTACATAAACCTGTATCTAACTTCTCAATAACTGTTAGTCACTTGTTTTGCAAATCAAAATATCACCTTATTTTCTTTACAGACTTATTTATCTAAGATTTCAAAGTTCCTCTTTAAAGCTGTAAGTGATTTTATGTTTTCTTTTCTATTTTCCAGATTTTCTGGAATGGTTTCATATTTCTTTTGGTAATAAAAAGCTGAAGCTATTTTTAAAAAGAAGGTTTTAGTCCCCCAAAATTAAAGGATACACAGAGTTCCCTCTTGACTATGAAATATCTAAAGTGAATGAGGTGTCCGAGTGGCACAGTGGAACAGCACAGTCTCAGGTTTCTGACAGATTTTTGGATCCCAGCTCTACCACTAACCTTGGGCTGGATTTTAGGCGCCAGAGACTTCCTTTCTTCATCTGTAAAAAGGAAAAAATAATACCTACCTCCCAGAATGCCATGAGGATAAAATGATACACAGTGCCTGGCACAAGGTAGGTTTCCATAAATGGTGGCCCCTTTTCCCTACTATTCTTGGCGAGAATCCTTGAGTGGAAGGAGCTGCCACAGCCCGTGCCAGTCACCCCCTCACTGCAGTCCCCTTTAAAATTTGCAAGTGCACGCTGTCTCCTCAATTTTGCCCTGTTGCTCCAAAGAGTCACTATTGTGCTTAGAAAAATTTCTACATTTTTATGTTCTCTCCTTTAAAACTGTACATGCAAATAAAACAATTTTTAAAGAACTATCTTCCTCAAGATGATAATGCACATCCCCTAAAGCACATGTATAAAAACAACTCCAAAAAGTATGACTGAATTAATTCGCACATTGTTTCTTAAAGTGCACCAAAGTAAATAGTAATGACCTTTAAAATGTCACTAGCCCCTTTATCATTTTAAATAAAACTAAATATTCATCAACTGAGATGTATGGGGTTTTGGCTCCAATGTGAGAGTAAAAAAGCAGCAGTGTCTTCCAGAAAAAAGAACTGATAAACTCCACTAAGTATACCTTAGCAGCATACAAAACACCTACAATTCAATGTAATTGCAGGCTCAGTAAAGCACAATCCTGATTTCTCTTACAAAAACAAAATCAATAATAATAAAAAAAAAAATCCCCAAAGACCATCTCCCCTCCCTAAATCAAGCATTTCTCTTGAACCCTGAAGGTAACATTTGTGGTCAGTTTCCTATCGTGTATCCTTGGTAACAGAATTATAACTAATTACCATTCTTTCTTTACGTTGCACACACACACACACACACAACCCCTATAAAAAACAATAAAGTGTAAGTGGAGAAGCCATGTGAAACAAAATCCAGTCAATAAAGAACAATCGTGACCTCAAATATCAGACAGTTCCAATATTCACACCACCGTCCGATGTTCCCCACACACGTAGACAGCACTGGGGCGTATCCGCCGCCTCGTGTGACCAGGGAGCTGCGGCAAAAACTTGAAGGACTTAGGCATCATGTCCAGGCAGGCGTCATGGAATTTCTTAATCCTCCAATAGTAGATCAGTGGGTTCAAGGCGGACTTGAGGTAGCAGAGCCACAGCAGCCAGGTGCTAATCTCGAAAAAGTTGTGCTTATAGTAAAACTGCTTACTGAACGTTGCCACAAGGCTGTAGGTGGTGAACGGGGCCCAGCAGACAATGAAGACGGCAAAGAGAATCAAAATGGTGGTGAAGGCACGTGTTTTAAAGCCCATGTCGACGCTCATTTGGAAGGGTCTCTGTAGACTCATGAGACCCAGTTTGCTGGCCTGGCTGAGGCATATACCTTCAGGGTAGCTATGAATCCTCAAGGCATTGTGCCGAAGGGTATTGAGTATGCCCATAAACGAATACAGTATTACCAGGAAGGGTATGAAGAAAGAAATGAGAGAAATCAAAATCACATAAGCCTGGTAACCTGGATTGGTTGTGTACCCAAACACACACTGGGGGGCTCGGGAAGGGATCTGCAAGTCAGGGTTTCCTACAGCCAAAGGAAAAGCTACACAAAAAGAAAATGCCCAAGAAACTACAATCAGAACCTTAGCCCTATATGGATTTAGCTTATCCTGCCTTTGGACTATAATAAGGAACCTATCGATGCTAATGATGAGCAGGATGGCTACTCCCTCTATCACAAACAACCAGAAAAACATAGCAGATACCCTACAGAAGAATTTCCCAAAAATCCATCTGGTGGTGAGAATAGTTACCAGGGCAAAGGGCATGTTCAGCAGGGCAAGCAACATGTCTGCAAAAGCCAGGCTGGCAAGGAGGATGTTAATTGCAGACCGCATGGCAGCTTTTTGGTAAACCATGAGGCAAACAACGAAGTTCCCAAGAAAAGACACAAACATAATAAATATCATAATAGCAGAAAGGATGATCTGGAGAGGCAAGTTTAGGCTCTTAAAAACTGCTGGTGTTGGGGGCACAGCTGTAGTATTCACTGTCGAGGAACTCAAACCAGTGGGAGCCATGGTTTCAAAACTGTATCTAAGCAGTGGGCTGATGCCGGGATGCTGGAATGGCGGAGGGGCCGTAATATTCATGTAGGTGTTTTCATAGACTACAAACGTCGTGTTGGATGCCCCAGTGTGGGACGCAGGCAACACCGCAGAGAAGACCATGGTTTTGGTAGGATGGAAGATGCAGGCAGAGATGCAGGTGTCCTTCAAGCATTTCAACACAGAACAGCAGTGTCACGTTCCACTGACAGGCTTGGAAACACATTCTGGAAAATGGACAAAGAGTTCCATCTCCCACAGGAATCCATTTGCCTGAAAACAAGCCCAAAATACGAAAAGTAAATGAGAAATGATCTTTGTAAATAACATTTGACTTCTTACCTTTCATCATGAAGGATCAATTTTGCTCTTTTTAACCCTTTAAAAATACGGAAGTCTCTAACCTAGTCAGCACTAAAATACTGTTGTTCTGTTTTATTTTTAGTCACCATGATAGAAATTTCATGACATTCATATATTAAGTGCAAGAAAAAAAAAGAATCTCAAAATGTATTACTGCCCCAAAGAAAAAAGTTATAACCTTACTGTTAACTTACAAAGATATATACAATAACTTACAAAGATATTTAGTTATCTTGCTCCAAAAATTTTCTTATCACCTTTCTCTTACCCTTACCTCCAACTTCTTATCAACTTGTGCAACCCTAGAGTTTTCCATAAGGGGCTTTTTTAGTTTACTATCTTATTAACCCACTTTTGTGATGTGGGTTCTTCCTTCTGTAGGTCTTTACTAAAGGGGTAACCTCTTTAGCCAGAAAGAACTCTCTTTGAATTTCTGAGTAGATTCCTGTAATAAATCATTTAAAGATTAAAAAAGTAATAAGTGCACAGAAGTTTAAAAAAGCATTGCTATTTGCTCATTATTTGCACTTTGATTTTTAAGGGTAATTGACAAAAGTTCATTTATTCATTTCTTGGGGTATGAAGGGTAGGGACATTCCATTTGTGAGATCTAAGAACCAGCACTCCAAACCATGGGCTCTCCACCATACTTGTATCTCTCTGCAATTCCCCATCTTGTCCAGGGCTGACTTTATAAATAAGGAGAATACTGGTCTGTTGATTCAAAATATCAATTTTACTACTTCTCTCACTTTTATGGCTTAATTTCTGTGTCTCTACTAGATTTTATCCATCTTCACATACTCATTTTGAAATGCAAGCAAAGCATGATAAGATGCCACACTAAAGCCAGTCATGCTCACACTTTGTTATTCACAAAGAAGCCAGTGGGGAGGAAGCAGTGGCGTCATTATCAGCCTCTTTAGAGCTACCCTAAACATATTTAAGAATACAGACTGCCCTTACTACATAAATCAGCCTCAGTACAAGTCTAACTCTAGAGAAAAATTGTAAATAGACAAAGGTACATCTTAAGCTTAATTTAGCAGCTATAACTGTGTTTTATTCAAGTAAACATAGATTCATTCTGAAGTATTAGTACACGTTTTAAAACACTTAAGTTTTCTTGACCATGTTGAAGAACAAAACAAAAAATGGAATGAAGCCAAAGCAAAACCATAATTTAAAAGTTGCGTTTTAAGTTGTTATGTCTGCATATATAGTTATATCATCTTTTCTGTCATCAAAGCCTTCCGTCACCATAAAAACTTCTAACTCAACTCATTCAGTTATTCATTCATCAAATATTTCTTTTAGAACTTACTATGTGCCAGGCACTAAAGAGAAAATGATGAACAAATGGTTCCTAGATATCTGGTTAAGCAGAGCAGAGTGACCAAGATACTGAATCTCAAAATGACACTGAAATGACAGTAGGATCTTTTTTTAACAAAATGCATAAACCCAAAATGACAAGAGGTATAAATGAAATACATATCAGTACATAAGGAATTCTTTTAAAAACTGTTTTAAGGTAAACAGCAGATGGTGGTGTGGTCACTGACTTAATAAAGCAAAACAGAGATCAATTTCTCCTCAGTACTTCTAGGGAAATATTCTTTCAAGAAATTAAAAAACCCGTCGATCTCCAGGGAAACTGTGGATATTAGTTACCACAGAAACTGTGGGTGGGGCTGAAAACTGGAAAACTGACCGCAAATCAGAGCCACTAGAACCCCACTCCATGCCCAGGTCTCCTTTCCTCTGAGCAACCACATAAAAGCCCATACACCCATGCCAGTAGTCCAAGTCTGTGGCACAACTGAACCTGACAAGCACCTAACTCAAAAATATCAGTGCTGGCTGAAGCATGGGGACCGGATGAATGTACTTTCAACATGAGAACCTAGCCCCTTTCTTCTCCCTGTTCGCAGACTGCCAGAAGGCAGGCATACGTTAACCATGCAGAAGAATGAAGAGTTCATCTTTTCCAGAAACTAAACAGTCCTAGAGGAAAAAATTCTAGATACTAACATTTGATGGTACCTTGAGAAAAAAGCCAGCTCGGTGCCCAGCCACCCTGAATGCTGAAACGCACCCATTTTCAAACCCAGCCCATGAACAGTTTCCAATCAGCTTTTCAGTGCCTATTAAATATACATTGTCAATTTCCCCAAGATGTAAAGAGTCTACAAAGGGATTAACAAAAGCAATTTTGTAGTTTACATTAAGGAAATGAACTACAGTTTATAATATTCCGGAACATAGTATGCATAGACTTCACAATGCCTCTGCCCCGGTATCTGTACAGTGCTCTTCATGCATTGCACTCCTGCCTCACCACAGTGTAAATATTCTGGCTTCCTTCCTTTCCTGACTGAGAAGTGTAATAACCAGAGCAGTGCTTTTGAATGTTCACAGTAACAGCGTTAAAAACTTCTCGCCAAATACCATTGTGACCTGAAGTATCTTCCAATATCATGTAAGACTAAATAAAAGTTTTATACTTAAAATTTTTATTTCCAAAGGAAATGGGACAGTAGCAGCATGAGGACAGTAGATAAATAGCTGAGGCTGCTAAAATTTACACAATAGTCCTAACATTAAATCTAATCTAGACTAGTCTTTATTTGTCATTTACTGGAAATGCTTACATTTTCCAAGAAAAACTTAGTTATTTTTATGTATGAATGTGTGCATATATGATATATTCAGACATACACACATATATGTAATATACACACACCCCGCACATATGTGCACATGTAAAACTCACATATGGTACAATTGATTGGATTTATGATTCTTTCTTTTCTCTTATAGCATCTACAGAAACAATGTTGGGGTTATTAGGTTAATGGTATTAGTAGGGTGTTTAGTGCTTTAGTATTTCAGAATGTCACAGTTAACGGGGCTTCAGCGACTGGGATGGTCAGTGGAGGTTGTCATATTCTCTTGGTCCTCTTGCCTTAGTCTTACCTGCTACTGTAGCAATTTAGATACTTGTTTTATTCTCTGAAAAGAGTATATTCGCCTAGAAGGGAGAAATTGATTTTCATTGTCCCCTATGACTACTATGCTTTGCACATAGCCCAATAAATGTTCAGAAAATTAGATTAACTTACACTGTTTTGTGAGATCAGAGAATTTTTTTCTTGACTCATTTTAATACTTATTTATGATATATGCACATAATTTTAAAAATAAGCAAATGAGTTCTAAAATAATAAACAATCAAACCCTGACCTACCCTTCACCATCCCATTCCTGGTTTTAGAGGTACTCACTTTAATTATTTTAAAGGTTTTCTTTTAAGTGTTTATCCTTTATTTATCTAAATATGAAAAAATTGCTACTTTTTGATTTATCAATTATGTATATTAATTCCTGGTTTTCTCAAATTAACGAAGATTTAGCTGTCATAGACCCTTCCAAGTTATTTCTCTTCCTTTAAAATTACCAAAATCTTTATTTGAAAAATTTGAATTACAGCAGAAGTTAGTCTTTACATTAATGTATTTATGGAAATTGTATATTTACTGATTGGCTAATAGTAGAATAGTTTCCTTTCTTGTATAACATTTCGGGTTTCCTAGAATTGATAATTTACGTATTTATTACAATTTTTAAAAATAACTACCAATAGTTTTTTTCACCTGGTTTGCCAGATAGATTATATACCTAGCAGTGTTATATTTTAAAGGTCAAATTTATCAACTACAGTTTTATCTTGGAGTCATTTCTTTTGTCCTCCTGTCCCTTCCTAGACAGGACCTTCTGGGTCTGTTGTACAGGGGCCAGCACGGACACCCCTTTACTGCCATCCTGGAAATCCTCCTTTCTGCCTTGGGCTCTTGGTTTCCATATTTCCTAGGTCCTTTGTCTTCTACTTCTCTACTTTCTTTGTTTACTTCCTTCTATTACAGGAACAATCTGTCCAATAGCTTTTGAAGAATGCAAGGGAGGTAAATTTTGAGTCCCTGTTTGTTTGAATAAGTCTTTACCTTGTCCAAATTAGTTGCCTTGATTTAGATTTCTCAGTTGATAATATTTTTCTCTAAGAACTTAGAACGTGTTGCTATATATCAGTGGTTCTCAAAGTTGAGAGTACATGATAGTCACCTGGAGCACTTGTTATATAGACTCCTGGACCCCACCCCCTGAGTTCCTGATTCTGTAGTCTGGGCTGAGACCCATAATTTACATTTCTAGAGGAAAGAAAAAGGTAAACTGAGAACTATATATTCTAAGTTCAAAAATCAGGGGAAGGGCCATAAAGCTTCTAGAACAGCTTTGAAAGAAATCCTATAGCCCTAGAGATGACATTTCTCAAAACCAAAACAAAGTCTAATCCTGTGGGTGGCTACATTACAATGCAAATTGAATTTCCAACCTTACAGAGTCTCTTCTGTTAAACTTGGGGCATTAACTGGGAAGGAGTAGGGAACTGAAAATTGGGATGGGGACATACAAGGGTTGTGATTAAGCTGAAGACCTTGGTCTGAAGAGTCTCCTTTGCCAATAGAAATAGCCTTTACTCTCCTGTCTAATGAGGTTAGTTCCTCCTTGCTTAAGAATCAGTAATGGCCTCACCTAAGGTAGTTCCTTACAAGGGACTTTTGCTCTTCCTAAGGACTTTGCTCCATCACCGTTACTGCTTCTTTACCTATAACCAGACTCAAGTCTCAGCAGAACCCACAGGGTGAGATACAAAGTCTGACCTGGAAAGATTCACTATTTACATAGAAAGAAATGCAAGATTTTTCCAATTTATGTAGACAAAAACCAGGAAATATGTACAGAAATGAATCCAAGGGTGTTGAGTCAGATCGGAAGAAATGTAATATCAGATCGGATCAAATTTATTGATATGAGTACATTACAAAGAGATTCTGAATTCTGTGTGTTAGCTCACATAGTTGAAAATGGCTCTACCAGTTGGTTCAGTTGGTTGACTGATGCCTAGTCCCAAAGGGGGCCTACACCACATGAAATTGAGATGCCATAACTTCTTTGATGTAGAGGAAGCTATCCAAAGACCTAGGCAGATTGGAATGCTGGACTGGATTTATCATATACGACCTGCTCAACCATCTCCAACTACATCATCTGGGAGGACCCAGAAGACACTGCCTTCACCAAGGCTTTGAGAAATACATTGGCTGAGAGGACTACCAGCATCCCTGAAGATATCAGTAGCAGTTATTCTCTGCAGACCAGGAATGACGATAGGCAATGTTTCTATCCAGAAATGGGGTTCCTGAATTCAATGGGGATGACAGTACCCAGAGTGTCAAGGGCTAAGTGGCAGTACTTATACCAGAGACAAGGTAGCCGTGATTACCATAATGGGCAGCAGAGTAAAAGCTGTAATCAGAACAGTCTAACTTGCAGAGATTTTTGATGTTTGGCCACTGTGTCTCTAAAAGAGAAAAAGTTTGAAACCTACTAAGTCCTACTTAATCTATACAAGCAGCAAAGCTATAAAACAGAAAGATGCAGCCCCTTAATCAATTCCCAAACTTGACCCAGAAAACAAACCTAGAGCCCCTTGAGAAAAAGGAAGTCAGGTCTCCTTGAGGAAGGACCTTGCTACACAACAAAATTTTAGACTGTAAATCTTCCTCTCAGTCTTCCCCCAAAACACCCGTAGCCAATTACGAGGGTGACTGTACACTAGGAAGGGAAATAATCATAATTTTGTAGAATTGTTGGATATGGCTCTGATCTAACACTCATTCCTAGAGACCCAAAATGTGACTGAGTTCTACCATTTAGAGTAGGGGCCTATGGAAATTGCATGATTAATGGAGTTTGGGCATAGTTCCAACTCCTAGTCATCTCAGAATTCATGCCCTGGTTATTCTCCCAGTTCTGAAATGCAGAAATAGGACAGATGTACTCAGCAGATTCCTTCACCAGTTCCCTAATTTCTGGACTAAATGCCATAATGGTAGGAAAGATCGAGTACAAACTCCTACAACTACATCTACCTGTGACAATAGTAAACCAAAAGCAACACTTCATTCCTGCAGAGATTACAGAAGATTCCTTCACCTGTGGTCTCACCAAGAGGCGTTCCTTATGAGGGTCACCATCAAGGACCTGAAGGATGAAGGTGATCATTCCTACCACAACCTATTCAACTTGCCCATTTGGCCTTATAGAAAACAGATGGATTTTGGAGAGTGTAGGTACTATATCACATGTGGTTTCATTGCTAGAGCAAATCAACATATTCCCTGACATTTGGTACACAGCTACTAATCAAATTCTGTCAAATTCTGTTTTTTCTCTTATGTGTTAGCAAAGACTACCTGAAGCAGTTTGCCTCCAGCTGGCACCCTACTATCCTACCTCAGGGCCCTGTCAACTTTTCAGCACACTGTCACAGTCTGGTCCACAGGGACTTAGATTGCCCCTTCACTCCATAGAATGTCATGATGCCCATTACATGCGGATTGAACAGTAAGTAACAACTAGCCTATACTCCTTTGTAAGGTTCATGAATGCCAGAGGGTAAGGAAAGACTTACAAAAATTCAGAGGCTTGCTAACTTTGTAAATTTCCTATCCCTTCCAAAGTGACAGCTGGATCCTCCTACCTAGTAGGCTTTTTTGGATTTGGGGGGCAGCACTCACCTCAATTGGGTATGTTATTCTGTCCCATTTATCAGGTAACGTGAAAAACTGCCAGGTTTAAGTAATAATAAGAGAAGGCTTGGCAATAGGTCCAGGCTGCAGTGAAAGCTACTCTGCCACTTGGCCTCTATTAGCCAACAGATTCAATGGTGTTTTAATTGTCTATGGCAGATAGTGATGCTGTTCAGCATTTGATAGAACACAGAACAGACCGTTAGGATTTGGAACAAAGCTATGCAACATGAGCATTCCACATGAACTTGGTGTTGTCTGCCCTCCTGAAGTCATAGAGCTGGGTGTACACAGAGCATTTCCACCTTAAGCAGAAGTGGTATATATGCACTCAGTCCTGGCAGGTCCTCAGGGCACAGTTAGGTAACATCAGCAAGTGTCTCAGATTCCCATAGCTCCTATTCCTGCTACATTGATCCTCTCTTCAGACTTCACCTGTGGCCTCACCAAGAGGATTTCCTTATGAACAGTTAACTAAAGAAGAAAAAAAATTCAGGCCCGATTTGCAGATGGTTCTACACACTATGTTGATGCTGCACAAGAGTGAAGAGTTGTAGCACAACAGCCCCACTCAGGAGCCCTGAAGGAAAGAGCAAAGGGAAAACCTCCCAGTGGGCAAAACTTGGAACAGTATATCTGGTTGTTCATTTTGAAGGAGTCATGCCAGAGGTAGAGAACTACACTCATTCATGGACAGTGGCTAATGGTTTGGTTGTCTGGTCATGTACACGCTCATCAAATAGCAATCTAAGAGAGAAGGAGCTTAATAATCAGGTAGGCAAGATGATCTACATGAATATTGACGGAGGTAATCAGCCTCATTCTCCAGTCACTCCTGTCTTTCCCTAACGGGCTCATGAATAACATGGCCATGCAGAAGGGATGGAGGTTGTACCTGAGCTCCGCAACATAGACTTCCACTCACCCAAACCCATCTGGCTATGGTTACTGAGTACACGACCTGGCAACACAGAGAATAAAACTCAACTTATTGAATATGGCATCATCTCCCAGAGATACCAGCCAGCTACCTGGTAGCAGGTTGATTACATGACTATGTCCATTGTTGGAGACTTTCTTCTTATTGGAATATACCCGTATGCTAGATAACTTTATCAAATTAAACTATCAAACGTAATATGTTTAGTACCCTGTACCTCCTTCCTTTTCATACAATATACTATATGTATCAGAGAAAAATCATCAGAAAGTTAATAATCACTTCCATTGTAATTACACTTTTGGAATAATAACAATGGGAACTCAAAAATAAAACACTTAGAATTTTTTTTAAAGTACTCAGAAGCATAATGGAACAGACGTATCAAGATACTTAGTAAGTACTCATAAAGGGGATTTATGAAAATCTTAATGAAAATATCCTCTTTTCTCCCAGGTTTTGTTAGGAAGTATAAGGTCAAAGAACTGTCTTAAGCTCTTTGAATATAAGTTAGCTTTTAAAAATTTCACAGCAACTCCATGAGATTATTACCATTATAGCCCTCATTTTAAGGATGAAGACACTAATACACAGAAAAGTCATGTAACTTGCCCAAGGTCACACAGATAATAATGAATAAAGCTGGGATTTAAATCCAAGAAGTCAACTCTTAGCCACTATGCTATGCTGTGAAACGATAACAATGTTAAAAAAAAAAAAAAAAAAAAAAAAAAAAAAACAGTCGGCAGTAGAAGAAAAACATAACACCTAGTTTGTTTTTATTTACACATCACTTATATATTTCCAAAGACATATTACTAAATTTAAAAAGCAATTACAATATATTTAGAATTTATTGGGAAATGAATCAGGATTATGTCTATATTTCTTATGAGGATATTCACATAAATGTAGGGCTCTATAGCTTGATTACAAAAGTCCGGGTCTGCCAAGAAATGCATGAAATATGGAATCGAAATAAGCACAGGGAATTCTAATACTCTTTTTTCCCCCCCCAAAAATGAGATTCAGTAAAAAAAAAAAAATCTTAACAGTACTAAATTTGCTCAGTGTTTCCCAGTACAGATGGTACCAATATCTGGTAAAAATACAGCAAAGCTCCAAAGTAATGAGATTAGTTGGCACATGTGGTATCTAAAATCAGAGTGGACCACATTTTATTCACAACCTCACATGAAACAAACTTGAGAAAGTGAAATTTCTAGAATGCTATTAGAAGCAACTATTTAGTAAAGTAAAAGGAAAGATTTCTTCATGCCAAGTCTTTCAGTGCTCAGATGGATTTCCTGATGCTGCAGGAATATAAATGCTAGCTGTTTTTCAGAAAAGAGTTTTACAGGCTGAAGTGCTGAGGGCTCCCTAAAACTCTGCCTGGCTGCACTCACCAAAATTGGGACTGCAGAGAAAAGGAGCAAAAAAGTGGGACACTTGCACCGAACTCGAGTCAGCTAAACAGGGTCAGTTTCTTTCTTTATCTCTTCATGCCATCTCCAATTCTTCAAAACAGTTTTCTTCCCTTTACTTTTCTTTTCAGAAGAAGTTTTCTTTCTTTTTGCCACATAATCTTATTCTCTGCCCTGAAAAATTTTAAAACCAACCTCCATTTCCAATTTCAGGTAAGACGCCACCCTTGGATCCACATGCATGCTGAAGTACACTGGCTTTGCCAGCCCATTAGGATCATTATTTCTCACCTACAACTCCCATCTCTGTCCCCCAGGAGAATCCTGCTACCCTTGCCTCACTGCTTTATGCCCCAAAGTGGCCCAATATTCAGACATGTCTAAATGTCTGTTATCTCTACCATGGCTCCGATTGCAAATCTCACAAAAGGGATAAGAGCGCCAGTCTATATCCCATAGCTTTAGAAAGAAACTCATCATATAAAATTCTGCCTCGATGTTAAAATTCATCGGGCTGCCAAAATGTGTACATATAATCAAAAAAATCCTTTCATGGCTCTATAAATATATTCTTGTCTTTATATACAGTTTGATTTGAATCATTTTCTGTATACTTTTCCTTTCAAAGGCACAGTAACCTGTTACTACACAAAACCTATCAATTTCCACAAATGCTAAGAAAATGTCATCTAAGCATGGCCATCTCAAGCCTCTCCTAACTTGCTCTTACTACAAGAATATCAAAAGCACTTCAGAGAAAAAATATCTGGGTAATGGTCTTGGCCCTTCCATTTATTAACTGAAATATTCAGGCAAGTCAGTGAACTTTTCTGACTCTCAAACGTCCTCATCTCAAAAATGCAGACATGAAACCACACCACAGACAGGATGATTGTGAGAACTAAATAACTCAGGTGAAAGGGAATTATAAATTACAAAGCGCTATCAAAATATGAGATAATAGTTAAATGGATTGTGGTACACACATACTAGAAACACCATGCAGCTATCACAAACAAAACATTAATCTATACTAGAGAATGCTCATCATACATTGAGTGAAAAAAATGAACTTGCAGACTGACACACAACATGGTTCCTTTGTTGTGTACAAATGTAGGTGTGTGTGTGTACACATGTACGTGTATGTATATAAGTACAGTTGATCCTTAAACACATGGATTTGAACTGCACAGGTCTACTTATATGCAGATCTTTTCCAATAAATATATTGGAAAACTTTTGGAGACTTACGACAATTTGAAAAAACTCACATATGAACCACATAGCCTAGAAATATCAAAAAAATTAAGAATAAGTTAGGTATGTCATGAATGCATAAAATACATGTAGATACTTGTCTATTTTATTATTTACTACCATAAAATATATACAAATCTATTATAAAAAGTCAAAATTTATCAAAATTTATGCACATAAATACCTACAGGCCATACATGGCAACATTAGCATTTGAGAGGCAAATAAACAAATGTAAAGCAGCAGTATTAAATCATAACTGTCCAAAATTAATTGCAGTACATACTGTACTATTATAATAATGTTGTACCCACCTCCTGTTGCTATTGTGGAGGGCTCAAGTGTTGCGAGTATCTGCTTAAAACTCCATGTGACACTAATCATCTTCCCATGAACAGTTTGTCTTGCCAGTAAATTGTGTATCACAATAAAAAGTAATCTCTCATGGTTCTTGCACATTTTTCATCATGTTTAGTACAATATTATAATCCCTGAATAACACCAAGGGACCCAAACAAAGTGCCACCAGTGATGCTAGAAGTGCTCCCAACAAACAGAAAAAAGTCATGACTTTGCAAGCAAAAGTTTAATTGTTCGATGTGTACCATAGATTAAGGTCTGCAGTTGCAGTTACCCACCATTTCCAGATAAACGAACCCAGCTTAAGGACCATCGCAAAAAAAAGAAATGGAAATTTGTGAAGCCATCGTTGTGACTACACCAGCAGGCATATTCATTCTGTAAACAGACAACATAAACTTATGGTATCAATAAATATATTACAGTACTGTAAATATATTTTTTCTTCCCTATGATTTTCCTAATATTTTTTCTCTAGCTTACTTTATCATAAGAATATAGTATATAGTACACACGACACATAAAATATGTGTTAATCGACTGTTTATATAAGGCTTCCAGTCAAGAGTAAGCTATTAGTAGTTAGGTTTTTAGGGGGTCAAAAGTTGTACTTGGAGGCCACCACCAAGCCCCCGGGACTGAGGCAGTAGTGGAACTGCAGAGTTCCCAGCACCTTCTGCACCTGCAGGACCCCTGAGCCACCAGCCAGGCAAGTCCCCCCCCCACCCCCCACCGAGAGGCCGCAGCCACAGCCAAAGCCCCAGGACCAAGGCAGTGGAGCCACGGAGTTCCCAGCGCCCTCTGTGTGCGCAGGTTCCCCAGGCCATCGGCCAGGAGAGTTCCCGCCCCCGCCTCCCCAGAGAGGTCACAACCGCTGCCAAGCCCCCAGGACCAAGGCAGCAGGGTGTTGCAGAGTTCACGGTGCCCTCCGAGCATGCAGAACACCCAGGCCACCAGCTAGGTGAGTCCCCACCCCCAAGAGAGGCCACAGCTGCCACCGACCCCCCGGGACCCAAGGCAGCAACAGGCAGCTGAGTGTCAACAAAACTCCCTGATATTGCTCCAGACACTGGGTGGAATGACTAGACTGCAATAACCTTACCTACAATGACTAAACACCAAAGGAGAGAGAAAAGAAATATGAAAAACCAAGGAAGTATGAAATATGAAAAACCAAAGGAATACAACTCTCAAGTTCTAGACCCTATAGAAACAGGAAGTCCTTGAAATGACTAACAAGGAATTTCAAGCAACAATCCTTAGGAAACTAAATAAGATAGAAGACTCAGTCAGACAACACAATGAAATGAAAAAACTATAGAGGACCTGAAAGAGGAAATGTACAAAGAAATCAATGCTCTGAAAAAGAATGTAGCAGAGCTTCTAGAGCTGAAGGATTCATTCAATGAAATAAAAAACACAACAGAGAATTTAACCAACAGGCTAGATCTAGCAGAAGAGAGAATATCTGACCTTGAAGATGGCTTGTTCGAAATAACACAGGCAGACAAAAAAAAAAAAAAAAGAAAGAAAAAAGAATTAAAGAACTTGAAGAAAATCTAAGAGAGAGAACAGATAACCTCAAGAGCTCCAATATCTGAATTATGGGTATTCCAGAGGGGATAGAAAAAGGAAATGGCATTGAAAACATATTTAATGAAATAATAGCAGAAACCTTCCCAGGTATAAGGAGAGATACAGATCTTCACATACAGGAATCTCAAAGATCTCCCAACATATTCAACCCAAAAGGGCTCTCTTCAAGACATGTTATAGTCAAACTGGCAAAACTCAAAGACAAAGAATCTTAAAAGCTGCAAGAGAGAAGCATCAAGTCACCTATAAGGGAACCCCTATCAGACTAACATCAGACTTTTCACTAGAAACCCTAAAAGCCAGATCAGAGAATGAGATGATTTATTCAAAATACTAAAAGACAAAAATTGCCAGCCAAGAATACTTTTCCCAGCAAGGCTATCCTTCTGAAATGAAAGACAAATAGTATATTTCCCAGACAAGCAAAAACTGCAGGAGTTCACTACCTCATGACCAGCCTTACCAGAAATTCTCAAGGGAGTACTGGGTCTGGTACCTGAAAAACAACCATCACTACCATGAATACTCAAGACACAACAAAACCCACCAGTAAAATAAAATGTTAGCAATAAAGAGAGAAAAATAAAAAGCTTATCCACTATTCCAAGAAACCAACAAACACAGAAGACAATCAGTAAATCAGAAAGAAAGGAAAAAAGATATTTAAAACATCCAAACAAAAATCAGTACAATGCCAGGAGTAAATCAATATCTTTCAATAATAATTCTTAATGTAAAAGGTTTCAATTCCACAGTCAAAAGACATAGACTGACTGACTGGATTAAAAAGATGGACCCAACAATATGCTGCCTTCAAGAGACCCACCTCACCTATAAAGACACGCAAAGACTAAGAGTGAAAGGATGGAAAAAGATACACCATGCAAACAGAAATGAAAAAAGATCTGGGTAGCTATTCTTGTATCAGATAAAATAGACTTTAAACCAAAAACCATAACAAAAAGATAAAGAAGGCCACTATATAATGATAAAAGGATCTATCCAACAAGAAGACATAACAATCATAAATATTCATGCACCCAACTTTGGAGCAGCCAGATTTATAAATCAAACACCATTAGACCTAAAGAAATAGATAGACACTAATACCATAATAGCTGGGAATCTGAATACCCCACTCTGCACATTGGACACAGATCATCTAGGCAAAAAATCAAGAGAAACAGAAGACCTAAATAACATTTTAGACTAATTGGACTTAGCAGATATATACAGAGCATTTCATCCAACAATGTCGGAATATTCATTCTTCTCTTCAGTACATGGAACATTCTCCAGGATAGACCACATGTTAGGTCACAAATCAAGTCTCAACAAATTCAAAAAAATTGGAATTATTCCATGTATTTTTTCTGCCCACAACTGATTAAAACTAGAAATCAATAACAAAACTCTGGAAACTATACAAATACATGGAAATTAAACAACATTCTACTTAATGACTTATGGGTCCAACAAGAAATTAAACAGGAAATCAAAAAATTTATTGAAACTAATGAAAATAATGACACATCATACCAAAACCTGTAGCATACTGCAAAAGTACTTAGCCAGTACTAAGGGGGAAATTTATTGCATTAAATACTTACCTCAGAAAAATGAAAAGATGGCAAGTAAAGAACCTAACACTTTACCTTAAAGAATCAGAAACACAAGAACAGTCCAAACTCAAAGTTAGTACATGGAAAGAAATAATTAAAATCAGAGCAGAACTAAATGAAATAGAAACCCAAAAAATGATACAAAAGATCAATGAAACAAAAAGTTGTTTTTTTGAAAGGATAAATAAAATTGACAAACCATTACAAAGGCTAACTAAAAAAAGAAGAAAGAAGACACAAATAACAAAAATTAGAAATAAAAATGGTGATATTACAACTGATACTTCAGAAATACAAGGAATCTTTAACTATTATAAACAACTATATGCCAACAAATTTGAAAATCTGGAGGAAATGAATAAATTTTTGGATGCATACAAACTACCAAGACTGAGCCAAGAAGACACAGAAAATCTGAACGGACCAATAACAATCAAAGAGATTGAAGCTGTTATTAGCAGTCTCCCAACAAAGAAAAGTCCAGGACTGGATGGCTTCACTGCAGAATTCTACCAAACCTTCAAAGAAGAATTAATACCAATTCTCTACAAACTATTCCAAAAATATGAAACAGATGTCACTCTCCCAAACTCATCCTATGAGGCAAACATCACCCTGATACCAAAACCAGACAAAGATATAACAAAAGAAGAAAACTAGAGGCCAATATCATTGATGAATATAGATGCAAATATCCTCAATAAAATACTAGCTAATAGAATATAGCAACACATACATAAAATTATACACCATGATCAAGTGGGATTCATCCCAGGGATGCAAGGTTGGTTCAACATATGCAAATCAATAAATGTGATACACCACATCAATAAAATCAAAGACAAAAACCATATGATCATCTCTATAGATGCTGAAAAAGCATTTGACAAAACTCAACATTTGTTCATGATAAAGACTCTCTATAAATTGGGTATAGAAGGAAAGTATCTCAACACAATTGAAGCCATATATGAAAAATCCACTGCCAATATCATCCTGAATGGAGAAAAACTGAAAGCCTTTCCCTTCAGAACAGGAACAAGACAAGGATGCCCACTCTCACCACTCCTATTCAACATAGTGCTGGAAATACTAGCCAGAACAATCAGGGAAGAGAAGAAAATAAAGGGCATCCAGATTGGATAAGATGAGGTCAAACTGTCCCTGTTTGCAGATGACATGATCCCATATATAGAACAGCCTAAAGACTCTACAAAAAAAACTCTTAGAGTTAATAAATGATTTTAGCAAAGTTGCAGGATACAAAATCAACGCACAAAAATCAGTAGCATTTCTATATTCTAACAATGAACTGGCAGAAAAAGAAATCAAGAAACTAGACCATTTACAATAGTCACCAAAAAAATAAAATACCTAGAAATAAATTTAACTAAAGATGTGACAAATCTCCATGATGAGACCTACAAACCACTGATGAGAGAAATTAAAAAGGACACAAAAAAATGGAAAGATATCCCATGTTCCCAGATTAAACATAATCCCCATCAAAATTCTAATGACATTTTCTTAGAATTGGAAAAAACATTCCTAACATTCATACAGAAGAATGAAAGACCATGGATAGCAAAAGTAATCCTGAGCAAAAAAAATAAATAAATAAAGCTGGAGGCATAATACTACCTGACTTTAAACTATACTACAAAGCGATGGGTACCAAAACAGCATGATACTGGCATAAAAACAGACACACAGACCAAAGGAACAGAATAGGGAATCCAGAAATTAACCCACGCATCTACAGCTATCTGATCTTTGACAAAGGCTCCAAGACCACACACTGGGGAAGAGACTGCCTCTTCAGTAAATAGTGCTTGGGAAATTGGACATTTAGATGTAGGAGAATGAAACTAGACCTATACCTCTCACCATATACCAAAATCAACTCAAAATTTAAAAATTATATATATGTCCTGAAACAATAAAACTCCTTAAAGAAAATATAGGGGAAACACTCCAGGAAGTAGGACTGGGTACCGACTTTATGAATATTACCCCAAAAGCACAGACAACCAACGGAAAAATAAACAAATGGGATTATATCAAACTAAAAAGATTCTGCACAGCAAAAGAAACAATTAACAGAGCAAAAAGACATCCAACTGAGTGGGAGAAAATATTTGCAAAATATACATCAAACAAAGGATTAATAACCAGAATATAAAAGGAACTCAGACAACTTAACAGTTAAGTAACCCAATTAAAAAATGGGCAAAGGAGTTGAACAGGCATTTCTCAGAAGAGGTATACAAATGGCCAACAGACACATAAGAAAATGCTCAACATCACTCAGCATTCGGGAAATGGAAATCAAAACCACTTTGAGATGCCATCTCACTCAGGTTAGGATGGCTAATATCCAAAAGACAGAATGACAAATGCTGACAAGGATGCAGAGAAAAAAGAACCCTCCTACACTGTTGGTGGGATTGTAAAATGGTGCAGCCTTTATGGAAAAGAGTATGGAGGTTCCTCAGACAACTACAGATAGATCTACCATATGACCCAGCTATTCGACTGCTGGGTATATAAACCCAGAGGAATGGAAATCATCACATGGTAGAGATACCTACACTCCCATGTTTACTGCAGCGTAATTTACAATAGCCAAGAGTTGGAACCAGTCTAAATGCCCATCATCAGAGGAGTGGATAAGGAAAATGTGGTATATTTACACAATGGAATACTATATACTCTGCTATAAAAGAAAATGAAATACTACCATTCACAGCAACATGGACGGACTTAGAGAAAATTATTCAGTGAAATAAGCCAGGTACAGAAAGAGAAATACCACATGTTCTCACTTATTTGGGGGAGTTCATAAAAATAAATAAGTAATAAACAAATGAACAAGGAGCAGGGGGTGGAGACACAACAATCAAAACTCCCTGATTTTGTTAAGACAATTGAACAGAAATGATGTTGATGGGGGGAGGGAGGAGAGAGAGGGAAGAAAAAGAGGAATTTATAAATGGACATGAAAATCGACTATATTGTCTATTGATAAATTAAAAATAAAAAATTAATAAAAAAAGAAAAGAAAAGAAAATAGTCTAATCCAAAGAAGCAGACAGTCAATGGTGGAAAAAAAAAATTGTACATGGATTTTTGACTACACCGGGGGAGGAGGAGGCTCAGCATCCCTAACCCCCGCATTGTTCAAAGGTCAACTGTATAAACAGACAGACAGATAAAATAGACACCAAACTGACAAAAAAGCATGTTTTCGGGTATTAAATTAAAGGAGCGAAATTTATTTTCCTATTCACTTCTGGTGTTGTAGAATTTTTTCACATTAAACCAATACCGATCTTTATTATTTTATCACATGTTTCTTCTCCTGTTTCTTGCATAAAAGTACTTGAGGATGCAGGTCGCAACCTGTCTTATTTGTTAGCCTGTCAGGCCTAACACAAAGCCCTGCACCTTAGTGATGCTTAAAATGCAATAAGCATTCATCCTACCATTTACTGAATTGTTATTCTTTGGTTTATCTGTAAATAAAGTAAAAGGAAGCTTTAAACAAACTAATCAAAACAGATATACAGCAATCAAGTGGGATGGGATGGGTTAGGGATGGGGGATCGAGAGGGCTTATAATAATAACAGCACATCATTACTGCACCAAAATTTCACTTCTTTTTAAGTTGTATCTAACTTAAAACCTATGCATAATAGAGCTAAAGGGAAAAAAATGCTGTGTGCACTTTAAATACAAACCATATCGATGTTCTATTTATAACACTGTTCCATTCCTAATATATTTCTAACTCCAAACAGAATATTCACCACAAAAAAAAGAAGAATTTTCTTACTAATGGTAAAGGAACATTTAGTTCTTCCATGGACATTTTAAAAATTGATTAAGCATGAGGATTTATTTGCATTCATGTTGCTTTTCCCCACAAAAACTAAGAAGAAATTAAACTAAATGTCAGCAAGGGCTCTGTTTCGGAGGAGAATATCTTAAATGACTTCTGATGACAATTAAAACTGAAACTCAAGTGGCAAGAAAGGTCAGCATTTAATAGGAGAGTACATTAATTATAACTGAAAACTAGGAAAATGTATTTTTTTAAAGTGGCTGATAGATGATTAACCTTCTAGAACCTTTCCAGAAATGCAAAAAACAAGAGAAATGATGAGCCCCATGGGTGGCAGGTTTCGTTCACACTCCCTTTGTCTATTTCTATTTCTTATTCTTTGGCTCATATTCATTAGGTTATTTTTCTGTTAAGAATGTTTACCTGCCTTTAAACTATTATTGAGCAAAATGCAGGCCAATTTCATTTCATCAGCCTTTTTAAATAGTTCGCAGACACATTGCTTACCTGCCATTGACATTTCTCATAATGATGTTTGAATGAAAATTCAAGATTTGGTAGGAAATACTAAGTCTTATTAGATAAGGAACCTGAAATGTTAAAACAAATCATACACCTGCCTAGATCTATAACTGCTGTGTTAAAACTTAAGCGTCTACTTTTATTGCCTAAAAACTATTGGCATAGAGCAAGGGTGAAAACAAGTTTAGATTTGTTTTTTACACCTAAGGGAGTACATGGGCATTCAGATCAAAATCCACATGTTAATTAAAAGCAATATAACTTAGTCTAATTTTGAAAAACATACATAAGGAAAAAAACACAAAAGCTTGGTTCTTTTCTCTCATCCACAGGCAATCTTCTCCTTGCTCACTCCTTCATTTACTACCTGTATGCAGATACCTAACAAATGAGTTTCCATGGCCCAAACCTAACTTCTGAGTTCCAGCCTTTCGTACCCAAATGCTTATTTAACATCTCCACATGGATATCTCAAGGGCGTCTCAAACTCTGAATATCCAAATTAAACTTAGGGAGATAGTCCCTCATTCCTCCAAGCTATCTGTGATGGTTAATTTTAGGTGTCAACTTGACTGGGTTAAGGGATGCCCAGATAGCTGGTAAAGCATTATTTCTGGATATGTCTGTGAGGGTGTTTTTGGAAGAAATTGGCATCTGAATCTGTGGACTAAGAAAGATCTGCCCTCACCAATATGGGCAGGCATCATCCAATCCATTGAGGGCCTGGATAGAACACAAAGGCAGAGGAAAGGTGACTTCACTTTCTCTTCTGAAGCTGGGACATCCATCCTTTTCTGCGCTTGAACATCAGAACTCCAGGTTCTCAGGTCTTTGGCTTTGGATGGAGAGTTAAAACATTGACTCCCCTGGTTCTCAGCCCTGTGGACTTGGACTGAATTACACCACTGGGTTCTCTGGTTCTCCAGCTTGTAGAAACATATCTGGGCACTTCTCAGCCTCCACAACTGGTTGAGCCAATTCCCATAATAAATCCCCTCTTATATATCTATATTTAGATAGACAGACAGATAAGTATCATATCGGTTTTGTTTCTCTAGAGAACCCTGACTAATACACTACCCTTCCATCAGCATTCCCATGCTCAGTGACTGGATCACCATCCATCTGGTTATACAAGCCAGAAACCTAAGAGTCACCATGACATCTTTCTCCCTCAGGTGTAATTCATTCCATCCCTAAGACCTGTCAGTCTTAACTCCTAAATATTATTCAAGCCACTTTCTCCAAACCTTCTGCCATCATGCTGGTCTAAACTACCAACAACTTTCACAAGGCACAAATTTTTGCCTGAGTTATTCATAACTATATTCCCAACACCTATTACTGTGCCTGTGCCACAGAGTTAGTGTTCTACAAACATTTACTAAATGAATAAATAGATTCCTGCCAACTATCCACCCATCTTCATTCACCTTTTTATCTTGTGAATTCTTATTCTTCTGTTACTATGGGAACTTCCCTGGCCCCCAAGCAGAGCCAACCTCCCTGCTATTCTAATGTCTCATTTCAACATGCACTTCTCTGTGATACTATTGGGTCGGCAGTCACTTTAGAGTTATCCATGCCATCCCTGATTCATGACCATGCCCACACCTACCCTTGCTGGAAAGCAAACTCCAGGAAGACAGACATGACTTTTTTTTTTCTGTCCTCTAAGTAATGACCCAGCATTGTATCCTTAAATCCAAGTAAGAGCCTGGAATATAGTATACACTCAACAAAAAGCTACTGAGTAACCAACAAAAAATTCCTGTCATCACATTCATAATCTAACATCTCCTTCTTTTATTCTCTATTATGAAATCTTTAAAAGAGTTTGTTCTACAGCACTGTCTAGAAATGTTAATTTTCTGATTAGCTACTGGTTTTCAATAGTTCTTTATTGAAACATTTGTTATATCTTATCTATCTAGGAAGCAAACCAGAGATCAGCATGATAATAACCAGGAAATAAATGAAATCAAGTACCTAGTGGGATTTGGCCCTCAGGACAGTTTTCTGTCTTCTAAGTAATGAGCCAGAAAGTAAACAGGGGAATAAAATTATATTAAACTAGAAACCAGTCTAGAAATTATGTAAATGGAAGCATCAGGTTCATAGAAACTAAAGGGATATGAATCTAAGGTGAAAACCTAACCAGTAACAAAAACAAAACAGTATAATAAAAATCAGAGCATTATAAAACTCTTACAGACTATAAATGGGAGAGTAAGAAAAGAGAACAGGTTTAAAAGAAGTCATGCAAGTGCTTTGGACCCTCTTTACACACCTCCCGATACTCACTCAGCCCCACCTGCCACCTGAGACTCCATAAATCGCCTGGACAATAGCTCTTTGTACAAATCTGATCTCACAGTACCATCAAAAGTTCCGATTCCTCCAACCACTTCTCAATCACATTACTCGCCACCCTGTGGGGTGTAGGATCTGCTTCCCACTGCCTGCCCTGAGTGGCTCCTTGACCCAATTAAGGAGTGAGTCAAACAACACCCCATGGGGTGAACTTTGACCTTTGAGACACAGGAGCCAGAAAGGATGTCTCTTCCATCCCCTGAATGCCCACAGGCCCATGGAGAGTTCTTTACAGACTGTCTGGAAGACAACTCACTTGAAGCTGTGGCCAGATCAGTGATGCACTTCCTGCAATTGCTTTTCCTTCCTCGCTGTCTCCCTTCCCTTCTTCCCTCATTCTTGCTGCTATGGGATTGCGCTCCCCAAGACAACCTTCTATTATTTTAGCTTTGCCTGAAGGTGTAGTTTCTAGGAAACCCCAGTTAAGAAACACAAAAGCACTGAAAAAGAGACACTAATTAAAGAACTGCCAGTACTATGCTTCTTCTGTGCTAATTGCAGTTAATGACCTCAGCACCCACTGACTCCAACCCCAAACCTGTGTGTCAAACACCACTCCTTATCTCTCTACCAATACACCAAACCGGTCATTCTGTCCTGCCAATTTTACCTCCTAAGTAGCTCTTAACTCTTCCCTCTCCTCCCTGTCTCTATGACGTAGGAACCTCCTAAATCATCTCTCTTGCCCTCCTCTTAAATCCACCCAACATACAAACTGTAGCCAGATGAATTTAAAGAACAAGCAAACAAACACAATCGTAGTCATGTAACAAACACAATCGTAGTCATGTAAACACTTGATGGATTCCCATCAAATACAGCAAAGGTGTTGTGTTTTTTGGTTTTTTCTACCTTGAACATACCTGAGGGATCCAACATACTCATAACTGATAAAAATTCAAGGGTGTAGAAGGATGGTCACCCAAAAACATGCATCAGCATTTGTGCAGGAGGCATGCGTAGTTGGGAGAAGTGTCCCTCCACTCTTCTCTTTCAGATTATAATATGCTCACCTGTTTTTTTGTTTGTTTGTTTGTTTTGTTTTGTTTTGTTTTGTTTTGTTTTCTTACTAGCACCTGTTCTCCCATCGTCTGGTAAGGACAGGGTCCCTGGGCCAGGGAGGTAGTCATGTGACTGCCAAGTACCCCATCTCCACACAGTGACTGGGCTGGGGATGGGCCCATGACACCTGTTGGTTCCTCTACCTAGACAGCCTTCCACATTTCTGTCAGGTCACTCTTTCTCACTCTTACACTTCCTTTAAGCAGATTCTCTCCAGGAATCCTTCTCAAGGCTGCAGCTTGGATGAAGTACCCTCTCTCTCTGTACTCCAAAGTGCACTCTGTGCACACCTCCTGGTTAGCACCGTGTTACAGAGACATTCTCTCCCAAGGGGCAAAGCACCTGTTAGGAAGGTTTTATTAGTTCTTTAACTAAGATGAGGTATTGAGGGAAGACTGACTTTTTAAAAAGCCTGGCAATCTGGGATTCCTTTGGATTAAATACACTCTGTTAAATATAACTTACACACCTATTCCAATACTCATCTCAGTGCAAATCCTTTTAATGAAGTAACAGAACTGTCTCACATGTCAACCTACATGACCAATATTTAGGGGCCCAGTTAACTTGGTAAGATATGATTGAGCCACTTTAAGTGTCAATTATGAAAACTGTAAAAACATAGGGAAATGCTTATAATGTAATATTAGGTCATAAAAAATGGGATAGAATATTGCATGTATAGTTTTACACACACACACGCGCGTGCGCGCATACACAGGCTCAAGGGAAATAATCATCCTAATGTTGAAAGTAGTGTTAATGGTGGTTGGAATGTGAGGGTTTTTTTCTTTTCCCCCCTCATTTTTAACGTGTAAAAATAATTAACCTGAATCCCAAAGAATATTGTCAATGTATTTGAAAGAAAGCATACAACTATGCCTCTCTGAGATTCTAATATAGCAAAACCTTAGTCTGTAAGAATTACTCTCTACAGCTGAGTACCCAGCTAACACTGAGGTTAGTGCATGAACTTAACCACCTCTTTGATGAACGTATTTCAACAAGTACTATTCACTTTCCTAGCCTCTGTAAATTATGCAGCACCATTGTTCAAGATGCAGATGAGATTTGCACAACACACGGCTGAAGGACTCGGCTTCTTGGCTGGTCTGCTACTGTACATTTTGGGAGCCCCCAAAAGACTGTGGGAAGTCAGGTTCTGAATGGTTTGCTTTCCTCAGTGGACACATGGGTTTCTACGGTGGTTACTGAACGCTATGTGAAGTCCACACTGGAGCACACATTTCAAGGAGGTTCCCAATGTCTGTGCTTTTATTGGCTGAAGTAGAGAAGGGCTGGTGCTGTTCTGCCCCAACCTCCACCAACCCAGCCCAGCCTATTCCAACATTTGTTTCTGATTGCTCCTCTAGCTGTAATGTCTTTAGCTCCCGCCCTCACCAGTGTGTCTACTTCCTGCAGTGCAGGCTGCCAATGCTCTCTGAAGGACTTGAGGGCACTGGCTATCTGTTCCTCTTTCCTTCTTCTTTTCCTGTGTTGTGGTCTATCTCCTAACATTTCACCCATGCCCTTTGGTTTGAATGAAAAGATAGGCCTTTAATACAAAGTCAGTTACTTTGTTCCTTGTCCTTGTTCCTTGTTTCTTAGAAAACTATATACAAAAGTTAGCAAACCTGCATTATTATCCAGGAAGTTGCTACACAAAGGTTGGTCTATGGACCAGCAATACCAGCAGTGCCTGGGAGCTTGTTAGAAATGCAGACTATCAATGAGGGTTCCGGTCAAGATGGCGGAATAGATGGTTCCCAGTGTCACTCTCTCCCACAAATCAACCAATTTACAACTATAAAAATGTAACATCCACCAAGCTGGGGCTGCTAGAGGTCAGAGGAAGAAGAGGAGAGCTCTACAGAGTTCATGAAGGCAGGAGAAACCATGATGAGAGAAAGAAAAAATTGTTCTGAGTGTTTCAGGCTGTGGCTGCTTTAAGGCTGGAACTACTGAGCACATGGAGCAGGAGCCGGCAGAAGCCGCAGCTGTGCCCTTCAGATGGAGTTGCTTGGAGGTGGCAAGGGAGAAGAGGGCCTTGGTGGCCCCCAGGACAACAAGGCCACTAACAGGGTTCCCATGGACCCATGCAGGAGCAAGGAGCTAGAACAACTGAAAAAAAACTGAGCCACTCAGATGCCGGTGAGTCATCGCAAGGGACCACAGTGCAGGGCCTGTCCCATGGGAAGTGTTTGGAGCATGGGTGGTGGGGGAAACAGGCCCACTGGGAGAACACTGGGACACAGCAAGGACAGCCGACCCACCCCCAATCAGCACAGGACCACTCAGAGACTGGTTGAGAATGCAGAATTGCATGGGGTGCAGTCTGATGAAAAAACTCAGGCCCAGATCAGAATTTCTACACAACCTAGACCCACCCGTTCTCTGGAGAGCTGGAAGTACCTATAAGATCAACCATTAAACCCTGAGCTGCACAAAAAGCCTTCCCTAGGGAAACAGCAGCAAAGCAGCAATTTACCTCAACTACACAGCTCAAGTACTGATTCCCACAGGAAGTTCCCCCGTTTTAGAAGTAAGCAAAGGACAAAAAATTAGTTCCAGCGCAGGCACACCACTGGTGCCTTGGGGGCCTGCCTGGGAACTGGAGGCTGGACCCCACTCCCACATCCAGGCACACTGCCAGTGCTTCAGGGCCCACCCAGGGACCTAAGGCATGGAGAAGGGGACCGGACCCTCCTCCCACAACCAGGCACACTGTGCCAGCACCTCAGGGCCTGCCAAGGGACCTGAGGTATAGAGCCAGGAACCAAACACCCCCCCACCCCTGCACAACCAGGAAAACCGCAAGCACTTTGTGGCCCCGGCCGGGGGCACAGAGCATGGAGCCAGGTACTGAACTTCCCCTCCTACAACCAGGCACACCGCACCAGCACCTTGGGGCCTGCCTGTGACCCAAGGCATAGAGAATGGGACTGGACCCCCCTCCTACAACCAGGTGCACCGTTCCAGCGCCTTGGGGCCCACTTGGGGATCCAAGGCATGGAGAAAGGGACTGGACATCCCACACACAACTAGGCACACCATGCCAGTGCCTCAGGGCCTGCCCAGGGACCCAGTGCATGGGGCCGTGGTCAAGATATACCCCACAACCAGGCACACTGCCAGCGCCAAAGAGCATGCCAAAAACATCATCTCCATGTGGGTGGCCCACCGCAGCCACTGCAATAACTATGGCTGCCGCAAAAGTGGCTAGACACCACAACTACCATGCAGATGGTCCACCAGCCACTGGAGTGCATTGACACAAGGAGAGTCACCAGCAGAGATAAAGAAAAGAAGAGGATGTCTCTCTCCACCAAGCCCATTTCATAGTGACAGAAGAAGCATCTGCTCTATGATAATATTGGGGGAACTGATCACACCTCTCAGCATTGGACAGATCATCTAGGCAACAAATCAACAGAGTAACTATTATTCTTTCAGAAGGAGAGAAGAAATCTAGGGTAATTAGAGAAGGGAGTGAGGAGGATGAGGGGAATGGGGAGAGATTGGACAAGGTGCATAAAGAATAATTATGTTTTGTAACAATATATATGTTAGTAATATTGATTTGATCAACATATCTCAATGTTGAACTCCCAAAATATGTATAATCAATTTTGATTCAATAAAATAAATAAATAAATAAAAATAAAAAAGAAATGCAGACTATCAGACAGGCATCAGATCAACCGAATCAGAATCTGCATTTTAACAAGATCCTGAGGTGATTCCCATGCACATTAAACAGCACTGATTTAGGGGTCTATGGCTGAGTTGTTCTCAGTTGCCAAACCTCTAATGATGTTTGAACATCTTTTCCATTTTCATCTTCAGTGAAATGTCTCTCCATGTCTTTTGCCCATTTCCTAATTGGATTGTTTGATTTTTTTTACTGTTGAGTTTTGAGAGTTCTTTATGTAAATATATACTATCTTTGTTTGGATATGTTGTTTACAAAATTTTCTCCAAGTTTACAGCTTGCCCAGTCATCCTCTTAACCAGGGTCTTTTGCAAGCAAAAGTTTTTAATTTTGATGCAGTCCTACTTATCAATTTTTCTTTTTATGGATGGTACTTTTGATGTCACATTTAAAATAATCTTTGCCTAGTCTTAGGTCCTGAAGGTTTTCTTCCATTTTTTTTCTAAAAGGTTTATAGTTTTACACTTTCAAGTCCATGATCCATTTGAATTAATTTTACATAAGGTGTGAGGTTTAGATCAAAGTTCATTTTCTTTGACTATGTATGTCCAATTGCTCCAGCACTGTTTGTTGAAAAGGCTATCTTTCCTCCATTGAATTGTTTTTGTACCTTTGTCAAAAATCAGTTGACCATATTTTATGGATATATTTCTGGGTTTTCTATTCTGTGCTATTCAACTTTGTGTTTATTCTTCCATGAATACCACAATCTTGGTTACTATAGCTATACAGTATTGGGTCAAGTGATTCCTCCCACTTCTTTTTCAAGATTGTTTTAGCTATTTTACGGCCTGTACTTTCCCATTTAGATTTTAGAATAAAAACGTGTGTGTGTCTGCAAAAACACGAGTAGGAAGGCATTGATAAAAAGAGTTTCTGTTATGCAACCACCCTTTTCTCCATCCTTTGGTGAGGGGAAGCAGGCTTTTTTGGAGAATTTTGTTTTGTTTGTTTTGTTTTGGTTTGGTTTGGTTTAGTCTTATGCCCAGACTGAAGTCTTCTGCAGCACCCTGTGTAGAACATAAGGAGATACAGGGAGCTCATTGCTGTGTTATTCTGCAAGTCCCAAGGTCCCCGGGCAGCCTGCTTTATTTCCACTTTTCAGAGACATCCTGTGCTTAATTGTTGTATAATGTCCAACGGGAAGGACGTGGGAAGAACAATACTATCTCCTCTTGAGGGAAGCAGAAGTTCTGATGTGTATTTTTAATGTTATTTCTGGTACAAGGAGAAGAGGAAAGAAGAGGATAACCGTGGAAATGTAGAAATGACATTCCAGACGCCTTCCACTGTTTATAAAATGGCATCTCGTGGTCATATAATGACTACAGAGGGACAAGTGGAAGCAAAAACAAAACAGAAACTGCATTGGTAGTGATATTTGGTAAAACTATTTTGTATGTCTCATAGGATAAAATATACATATATTTATATTTCAGCTTTATCTAATGAAAGGGTCTAGAAGCCAAAATATTCCAGATACAGTGAACACCATTCACCATCAAAAGGAACCAAAGCACCTTAGAAAAACGGCTGACTCCAGGTCTGGGATGAAACAGTCTGAGATGAAGCTGGAGTACCTTATTGTACCAGAGAGCAAAGAAGTGCTCGAAGACAAATGGGGACTTGACAACCTTACTTTTCTCTCTAGAAGCTTTTAGGACCTTTTCTTTACATTTATTTAGTGTTCTTAAATTTCACAAGAATTAGTCTGAGTTTAAAGTTGATTTCATCCATTTTGCTAGGCCCCGAACACTAGAACAAATTGAACTCTTCTACCTGAAGATTCAGATTATTTCCCAGAGCACAAGAGCTTCTACTATTTATTTGATATTTTCATTCTTCCTTTACTCTACCATATCTTCTGGAATTCCAAGTATCTGAAATGAGACCTACTTGACGGAGCCTGTCTCTTTGCCCTTTTCTCAAGTTTTCTGCCTCTCTTTTGAACTGTTCTAGAATTTCCTCATAGTCATCTTTCAAATTTTCCATCAAATTGTTTTAATTTCAGCAAACAAATGTCTAACTTTCAGGAGTTCCTTCTTCTTGGATTGTTCCTATTTTACTGCATTGTGTTATTTTCCAGATACCACCTTTTGGAATTCCCCTAAAGTTTTCTTTTCTTTTCCTTGATTAAACTCTGTTTCTTCCAGGGACATTTGTTCTGTTTATTTTGTTGTTTCTCTTTTGTGACTCTGTTTGTTTCTTATCATATAGCTAGTGCATATTGCTCATAAAGGACAGTATGGCTGTTTCCTCTAAGGCTGTTGTGGGTTTCCTCTGCCACTGGACACATAGCTCTGCTTTTCTGCCAGTCTCTCCTACCCTAGGCAGCTGGCAGGGAGCTCCATGTGGGGAGGGTGATGCTGGACTTGTTATTTTAGGATGAACAGATCAGCAGACCTTCAAATATGAAGAGGAGGGCCTTGTTTGGGGCATATGCACTCCCCAATTCTCCCAGGCAATTCCTTTGATTTCTTGAGAAAAGTAGTCTCTAGGTCCTAACTCAGGGGTAAAAAGCTATTATTCTACAGGCTAGGGTTACACGCAGAGGGAAAACAGTGCAGGTGTAGGGTGCAGTTCAACTATTCATTTTATCTCCTCCATTCATTGCACTTAGACATCATTGTGACTCTCTCAACTTAAAATACCTATTATGGTCAATGGAAGTCTGTGGAAAACAAGGTGTGGTGAACGTTTAAAAAATCCTGTTATGAAATATTCCTAAAATTCAGGCTAAGGAATTATTGAACCAGTGTGTTTTTATTCTTTCCCTTTAAAAAAAACTCTCTGCGAAATTTGAGATGGAGAGAAAATCACTCTGCCATAAAAAGTATTTTATTTCCCGTTTTAGAGATATGTACACATTCTTGAGTCTCCCCTGCACATTTGTTTTACCTTTGAGATGTCTTCTATTCTTTTATCTTTTATCTCTGAACAATAGCTACTGTTATCTATTCTCTATCTGTGAACAGTAGCTATGTTTTATTAACATAAAGATGAGCCATGAGGATGGCAACACATGAACATCTGCATGAGGCTACCAGATATTAAATCTGGATTAAAACAAAGCCTTATATCAAGATTGGCACTACTTGAAATGTAGGATATAAAAGAAAATTATTATAAAAATTCAACAAAAAAGGGGACAACTCTAATATTACTTATGCCACTTTGAAGCAAAAGAGAAAAACATTTTACGCAAATGACATTCCATGGTACTCAGTAAATAATCCATAGACTTGTTCAACCTCCAATATTACATCTAAAACATATATATCTATAATACATATATTCTCAGTAACTTTTCAACCACAGGTAACAATGTACAGTATTGTTGAATGCTATTTGAGTGCTACATGGAAATATTTCCACCCAAGTCCCATGTCTTTTCCTATTGGTCTCTTTCCTGTCAGTGAAGAACACAACAGAAACCATTCTTGTGAGAATATTTCTCTGCAAGTTCTTGTAACAGTGAGCTAAAAGGAAAAAAATCACCATTCTGATATTCCTCTGAATTTGTGCCAGTTTCAGAGTAGCCCATTTTTATCTCACTAAACTTAGTCATACCTACTTCTCTCACCTGAGGTCTATCATTTAACACACAGCAATGCTGCTTCTAGTGCCCTCTCTAATCCCATTACCTTTATTAATAAAATAACTAATTAATGCTGGCTGTGAGTATTTATTTTTATTTATCAAATACTTATCTAGTGCTTATATATTAGCCAGACACCATTCTAAGTACTTTATAACTATTAATACAATTAACAACTCCAACAACTCTAAAGGTGGGCATCATAACTATCTTCATTTACAGATGCAGAAGCTGAGCTACATGGAAACTAGCTAACTTGCTCAAGTTTGCACAGCTAGTAAATAAAAGAGCTAGGATTATAACTCAGGTAACCTGGCTCTAGTCTGTGAATGATCAGCACATTACGGAAAAAAAATAAGTCATATTCCAGAATAAGAGAAAAAATTTAAGATGTGCACTTACAGCTACCATTTTGTAAACACCCACCACATACCAGACCTTAACATATATTATTGATAAAAATATATTATTGATAAAATATATATTATTGATAAAAATTATCTGACAAACAACCGTAAAGCCAGAAGTTATTTTCCCGTTTTTAAGAGAATTAAACCGTGGCTCAGAGCATGACATGCCTCCAATCACACAGCTGGGAGAGCTGAAATTGGAACCCAGAGTAGCCTGGCTTCAAGGTTCCTGTTCTTTCCAGATTGCTTTGCTGCCTCTCTCAACACCCTAGGAAAGAAATAGGGACTTTTATTCCATTTAATGCAGTAATTTGCAATATTAAAAATGCTGTCCCTAGATCTAGCCCACTCCACTGGTCTAACACCTTGAGAGTTTTATTTTTAGACCAGCCTTCCCCAAAGGCTTCCATTTTTCTTTAGAACACCATCCTCTGAGGGCCCAAGGTAGAATGAGAGCAAACTTTGTGTTTTAAGCAGAGTTGATGAAATAGCCAAAGAAAAGTAGGGCAGTGACTAAAACAAGGGCATTTTATGAGTACAATTATACCTCCACAATTAAAAGAGCCAAAGTATGCCTAATGTCCTAAGAAAAATCCCATTATCCCTCATCCTCAGACACTATTTTAATAGTACTGACTAAAAATTAAACAGTCTAAATGATTTCTTAAAATCAAAACACACAGAGTTGGACAAACTATGTAAATAAAAAATGTTTTAGATTTTCTAAATTTTTGTGTGCATGCTTTAGAGCTCTGAAGTCAGACTAAAACTGTCTTACTCTTAAAATCCTTCAAAATGCAACAGTAATAAGGTTGCCACTCAGCATTTATATGATGCTTCTAGGAATGAGATTAATTTAACTTCATGTGAGGAATATAAGACATATGAGGGTACTCCAAAAAGTTGATGGAAAGATTCATATTGTCTTTCAATTCTATTTTTCCACAAACTTTTTGAAGTACCCTCGAATAATTCCCTTTTTACATTTGTGGAGATTTATGAAATGGGTATTCATCTCCAACAAAAGTGGTATATCACAAAGGAGAATTTGACCTTAAATTAGTGATTTGATAGAGAAGATAATGACTCACAAAAATGTGATGCCTCTGATTCCACTTATATAAGGTATCTAAAATAGTAAAACTCAGAAACAGAGAATGGGATGGTGGTTGCCAGGGGATGGGAGACAGGAGATATGGGGAACTGTTCTTCAATGGGTATGAAGTTTGTTATGCAAGATGAATAAGTTCTACAAACCTGCTGCACAAGATAGTACCTATAGTTAAAAATATGGTATTATGTACTTTAATACATTAAGAGGACAGATCTGATGTCAAGTGTTCTTACAAACACAAAGGCACACACACACCCAAAACAAGGAAATTTTTGGAGGTTATGGGTATGTTTAGTGTCTTGGTTGTGTTGATGGTATCACAGGTGTATGCATATGTCCAAACTCACCAAGATGTATACATTAAATGTGTATACTTTTTGTGTATCAGTTATACCTCAGTAAAGCTAAAAAAATTGGGATGCCTCATGACCTCAGACTTGAAGTCATGCTCCTATATGAAATAATATAAATCAATAAAAATAAATCATACTAATTAATCATTTTTTACCATACTTTGCTTTGTGTTATTACAGACTGTTTCATGCATCAGATACCAAGAAAGAATACAAAAGAAAATGAGACACAACACTTGCTTTCAAAAGTCTTGAATAATATTATAAGTATCAATGGAGAAGCCAATTATTTTTGAAGTCTATTAACATAATAAGCCTTTATCTTCGGCTGCATGAATTCTTATTTGTTAATACAGGTAATGTTATACATTAAAAATTCTTAAAAATCAATAAAAAAGAGTGCATATTAACAGATAAATAATAAATAGAAGATGCAAAAAGACCATTGTTTGAAACAGTATTTATTCTCACTAAAATAAAAATGAAAATTAAAATAACAATGCAATGTTATATTTTTTGCCTAGCAAATTTTCAAAGGCTTAAAAAAGACGAAAATAATTCTAACAAAATGACACTCCACCAATGCAAATGCAAACTTAGAGTAATTCAGGAAGCTGTATCAACAACCTTAAAAACATTCCACAAGACTTCCTCTTCTGGCAAAGAAAAACAAGCTTTTGGCAAACCAAGAACAACCAAATAAGCTGGATAATATTTTTAAACCTCTTTGAAGACATCTAAGAGCTACCAAAACTGGGAGGACTTTAGAGGCCAAGATCTGAGAGAAGGGAAGTATGGTAAGGTGAGGTAGCTCTGCAATTGGTGATACTTTTCCTCTGCAGGCATGAGCTAATTCTCAAATACCAGCTCAAAAGTTTTCTCAAGGCAGTTAAGAAGCTGAGAGCCTGAAAAACAGCAGCTGAGAAGCTTAAAAGCAGCTGAGAAGCTTGAAAGTTGAGTAAAAGAGGCAGCTGGCAGTGTAAGAAGCTGAGCAGAGCAGTCTCAAGGGGCTGAAGCTGGTGTTCAGGTCTTATGGGAGGTTGGAGGGATGACTTCTGAAGGACATCTCTCTGGGAATAGGCATGGACCAAAATTGAAGAGCCCTCATACAACCAAATACCAGCCTCTTATTAGTTCATATTTAAATTTCTTGATCTTAAGTTTCCAAATCGAATTTATTTTTAAGGCACAAACAGAATGTCAAAAGTACTTACTATAAAGAAAAGATTGATAAGTTGACCAAAGGGCATCACTACGAGAATGAAAAGGCAAGCCAAAAGACAGAAGACATTTGCAATCACATAATTCAATGGACTAATACCTTGATACCTTGAAAAAAAAGAAAAAAATATATATATATGTATATATTTTTAGATGCCAACGAATTTTTAAGGAAAAGACAACCCAGTTCAAAGATGAGCAAAGGAACTGAACAAAAACTTCAAGAAGATATCCAAATAGCCAAAGGGGGAAAAAAATCCCCTTTATATATATATAAAGGTGTTCTCCCTCACCACTCATCAGGGAAATACAAATAAATTCAAAATAAAACACAAATCAAAGAAACGGCTAAAGTTTAAAAAAAAAAAAAAACCAGAAAATAACAAGTGTTGATCAGGATGTGGGGCAAATGGAACTCTCATGCATTGCTGTTAGGGGTGGAAATTGGTAATTGTGGAGAAAAGTTTACTGTTTATGGTCAATTTGTAATCAACAAAGAAGATATACAAATGGCTAATAAGCACATGAAAAGATGTTCAACATCACTGTCTTTAAGGAGATGCATATTAAAACTACAGTGAGATACTACACCCACTAGAATGGCCATAATACCTTAGACAGACAATATCAGGTGTTGGTGAAGATATAGAGAAATTGAATTGGTAGTACAGTTGGTGGGAATGTAAGATGGTGGTACCATATTGGAAAAGTTTGGCAGTTTCTCAAAAGGTTAAACATAAAACTCCCATACAACCAAGAAATTCCACTCTTAGGTATTGACCCAAAAGAAATAAAAATGTATGTCCACACAAAGACTTGCACATGAATGGTCATAGCAGCATTATTCATAATAAGCCCAAAGACAGAAACAACCTAAACATCCATCAACTGCTGAACAGACAGACAAAATAGAGCATATCTGTAGAATGTAGTGTATCTATACTGTTCAGCAATAAAAAGAAATAAAGTACTAATACATGTTATGCAATGAATGAACCTCAAAACTTTTATGCTAAGGCTAGCTGGTTAGCACAGTTGGTTAGAGCACAGTGTTATAATACCAAGGTCAAGGGTTTGGATCCCTATACCAAACAGCAGCTTCCGCCACAAAACACAAATTTTTGAAGTTATAAATAAAAAAAAAAAATGCTAAGCAAAAGAAATCAGTCACAAGAAACCACATATTATTATATAATTCCATTTATATCATATGTTCAAAAAAGGCAATTGTATAGACAGAAAGTAGATTAATGGTTGCCTGGGACTAGGGATGGGAAAGGGGATTAGCTATAAATGAGCATAAGGAGGAGAAGAAAATGTTCTAAAACTGATTATGGTGATGGTTGTACTACTTGGTAAAATTACTAAACACTATACTTGAAGGGCATCCAGACCAGAAAAGACGGAGTCAAATTGTCCCTGCTTGCAGATGACATAATCCTTCATAAGAAAACCTAAAGACTCTACCAAAAAACCTTAGAGCTGATAAACAAATTCAGTAAAGTGCAGGATACAAAATCAATATACAAAAATCAATAGCATTGTTATACTCCAACACCAAACTAGCATAAAAAGACATAAAGAAAGCTAGCCCATTTACAGTAGTTACTAAAAAACCAAAATATCTAGGAATCAATTTAACCAAGGAGGTGAAAGATCTCTATAATGGGAACTACAAATCATTACTGCAAAAAATTAAACGGGACACAAAAAGATGGAAAGACATTCCATGCTCATGGATTGGAAGAATTAATGTTGTGAAACATTCATATTACCCAAAGCAATCTATAGATTCAATGCAATCCCCATGAAAATACAATTGACATTCTTCACAGAAATAGAAAAAAAACTATCCTAACATTCATATGGAACAGCAAAAGACTCCAAATAACCAAAGCAATCCTGAGCAAAAAAATAAATAAATAAAGCAAGAGGTATTACACTACCTGATTTCAAATTATACTACAAAGCTATAGTAACCAAAACAGCATGGTACTGGCATAAAAACAGACACATGGACCAGTGGAACAGAAAAGAGAATCCAGAAATCAATCCACATACTTACAGCCAACTGATCTTCAACAAAGGTACCAAGAACATACATTGGGGAAAGGGCAGCTTCTTCAATAAATGGTGCTGGGAAAACTGGATATCCATGTGTAGAAGAATGAAACTAGATACATTTTGCAATATACCAAAATCAACTCAAAATGAATTAAAGATTTAAATATAAGACTTGAAACTATAAAACTCCTAGAAGAAAAAATAGGGAAAACACTTCAGGATGTAGGACTGGGCAAAGACTTTATGTATAGGACCTCAAAAGCATGAGCAACAAAAGAAAAAATAAACAAATGGGACTACACGAGACTAAAAACCTTCTGTACAGCAAAAGAAACAATCAAAAGAGTGAAAAGACAAACCATAGAATGGGAGAAAATATTTGTAAATTATATATCCGACAAAGGATTAATATCCAGAATATATAAGGAACTCAAACAATTCAATGGAAAAAAAACAAGTAACCTGATTTAAACATGAGCAAAGGAGATGAATATATATTTCTCAAAGGAAGCCATACAGATGGTCAACAGATACATGAAAAAAATGCACAATATCACTAAGGATCAGGGAAAAGCAAATCAAACCACACTGATATATCATCTCACCCCTGTTAGACTGGCTATTTTCAAAAAGAGAGAAAATAACAAATGCTGGTAAGAATGCAGAGAAACGGGAATCCTTCTACACTGTTGGTGGGACTGTAAATCAGTGCAGCCATTATGGAAAATAGTATGGAGGTTTCTCAAACAACTGCAGATAGAACTGCCATATGACCCAGAAATCCCACTGTTGGGTAGATACCCAAAGGAATAGAAATCATCATGTTGAAGGGATACCTTCACTCTCATGTTTATCGCAGCTCTATTTACAATAGCCAAGAGTTGGAACCAACCTAAATGTATATCAATGGACAACTGGAGAAGGAAAATGTGGTATATATACAGAATGGAATTCTACTACTACTCACCCATAAAAAAGAATGAACTTGTGCCATTACCAGCAACATGAATGAACTTGGAGGACATTATGTTAAGTTAAATAAGCCAGGTACAAAAAGGGAAATAATGCATGTCCTCACTCATAACTGGCAGCTAAAAAATAAATAAAAAAGAAAGAAAGAGAGAGAAAGAGTGAAAGTAAGAAAAGAGAAGAGATGAGAAGAGAAGAGAAGAAAAGAAAAGAAAAAACAATCACAATAATACATTCAACTTTCAAAAGGAGAAAACAGAACTGTGGTTATTACAGGGGAAGGGGAAGAGGGAGGAGTGTTAGCGAGAAATTGGTTAAAGGTCACAAAGAATGATTACCTTTTGTAAAGATGAGTATACTTATTAACCTGATGATCATTGTGTATTGTACACAGGTATTGATATTCAACTGTGTATTTCATGAATATGTATAATGAGTTATGTTTCAACAAACAAATAATTAAATAAATAAATAAAAATATTTAGAAACTAGTGACAGGAGGAACTACTAAAATGTACCATATTCGTTTGGCAGATGTTTCTGTTATTATGCAAGAAATGTACTATCATCAGTAAACGGCATATAGACTTATGAGAACAGAATTTTATTTCCCCCAAAAGTATAAAATTTAAATATGCTACTTTATCTAATCACTACTGTTAAAAGTGCCCCATGTTTCCTGCAGTTATTTACCTAGTAATCTAAAAACAGTCCCTATCTCTTCATTTTCATCTCTAGATCACATTTCTGGTTCCCACAAATACCCCCTCAGAATCAATGTAATTTTAAAGAAAAGAAAAAACACCTGCTTATTTTTGTTGCTTTCATGCTATTTCGCAAGCATTTTTTTCTTTTTTTTAAATCCAGTTTTAGAGTTGTTCTGAATTTCTGGGTACCAGCTTGCCACTCCACTTTTTTAACCCGTTCCCTTAGCAACGCTGTAACCCATCCCCTCTCTTATGCCTATCTACAGGAGTATTAGATATTTAATTTTTCCTTAATAGTCACAAAGTAGGCACAATTTTCCAAGGCCTTAAAATTAGTTTAATCAAAACTAAATGTTCCTACCATCATACTGGTATGTCTTCTAAAAACACTTGTACTCTCTGCTCCATCACATCTCACTGCAAAAGATTTTGGCATGTTCTTTGGAGGGAATAAAAAGTCAGTCAGAGGGCTGAGCCCATGGCGCACTTGGTAGAGTGCTGCGCTGGGAGCGCGGGGCGACGCTCCCGCCGCGGGTTCGGATCCTATATAGGACTGACCGGTGCACTCACTGGCTGAGTGCCGGTCACGAAAAAACGACAAAAAAAAAAAAAAAAAAAAAAGTCAGTCAGAGCCACAGTAATCTATCCACTGAGCACTTCCACGTTCTTCCTCCAGTGCCCGCTTTGTCCACTCTAGCAGTGGTCAGAGTACTTGGTAGCCATTTATGAACTGTGTGTCATTGGGCAGGTGACCTAAATTCTAGGTTTTTCAGGTTCCTCATCCAAAAAATGGAGATGATCATAGTGCACCGTGGCTCATGAAGCTGTTGTAAGAATTAAATGAGACAGCAAAGATAAAATACTGACACATAGTCAGTGCTCAATAAATATGAGCTAGCAGTTTTACTTAGACCAGAAAAGAAAACCATATCCTCCATCACACCAACACTTCAGTAACATTTATGATTCTACTCCTTCACCCTTGCAAATGACTACTGTTCCATACCTCCTCCCAAACTGAATTTAAGAAGTCTGTTTCTCACTTCAAGATTCTGCAGTGATTTTGACATGATACCTTTGTGTTCCTTCTCTAACCCCCTTTAATTCAGAAAAAATGACTTTCAATAATCTCTTTTCAGAACAAAAAGGATGCAGCTTCTCTTGTCCTTTTATTGCTTTAAACATGGTAGAGGTCTATATATTCCTTACTAGACTTTCTAGAAATAGTCTACTACAACCATGCCCAGTTTATTACTAAATTTCCAGGTACAACTGTAGTATAGATTTACGTGGTTTTCATAACAACACAGTTGCTGACTGTGATAATACCTGAGAGCTCCAGCCAAGTTAGTTCAATATGTATGTCTCAGACATCAACCATGCACCAGGCACTGTGCTGATTGTTTGAGATTCATATATGACACATGTCTACTAAAATCAAGTGGGGAACACACATGCATATGCTATGGTCTCCTCTTTCTTCATACGCATTTGGACAATGTCACTGTCTGAGATGGTTGAAGCTTAATCTAACGGCATAACCCAGACACATCTAGTAGACTCCCTAACCTACCACCCTATCTCACCCCAGCAACTGGACACATCTTCTGCTATGGTATAATAGAAATTTCACAGAATGTAGAATCAGAAGACCTACACAACATCACCACAGACCTCAAATAACCTAAGGACACATCCTTAGTCCTTTGGTCCTATGGTATGTAAATTTATTACCACAGCAAATTCCAATAATGAACACAAGGGAAAATATGGAATTGTTAAATTTTTTAAAATGAGCTGGAAGCTAGAAAATAATGCAAGAGAAACAGCACAGAATTAAAGATCATTCTGCTCTGCTTTTAGTACATCATTTCAAAAGAAGATTGCTGAAGAGCAGTGTTGACTCATCCTCAGAAATAACAGCAAATCTGTTTTGACCTTGATTCATTGCCATGATCAAAATAATTCTGGTTAACTTGGGAAGATTCTGAAAATTCTAAAGGTTATACTTAAAATAATTGGAGTTCCAAATCTATAAAATAAGACTTTAGTTTTAGTATTCAAAGTAGCCATCAGATAATAAAGGAAATGTCAACAGAGTCAGTATGTGCCAACTGAAATTACCTTCACTTGCATATCCTGCCTTGATATTCAGTCTTCCACCATGCTATCCATGTATATTATATAAATCTTTGGCACTTCTTCAAATTCATTTCCATTCTTCCTTTAACAAATAGTTATTAAGCACCTGCTCTAAGCCAGCTTCTGACTAAGCACTATATACAATAAGGAACAAAACAGATGTCTCTCCTGATCTTATGTAAATGACAAATCTAGTGGGAAGATTCACACTAAACATACAATAATCACTGAGTTATACCATGTTGTATGTGCTGTGAAGAGAAACCCAGCGTGCTCCAAGAGTGGAAAATAGAGAAAACATAATTCATCATTTATATGTGTCTATATTTTCTTGTGACAGTCTCTAAATCTCATGCTCTATGACAGTATGATATTATCCACCAAGATGAACCCATAAGTACTAGGCTGAAGACTGTGGTTTCAAAGTAATGGCTCATTTTTTATTCTGTTCTATTTTTTGGCAGGGAAGGTGTGGGAAAAAGTAAGTCATGGGGAGTAAGAGAAGAAAGAAAATAAAGAGCAAAAGCAGTTGTCTTTTACCGCAAAATAGACAAAATTTTACAATGTGGTCCTGAAAAAAGTCTTCTAAAACTAAATTATTGACAACAATTTTAAATTCAAGAATATTTAATGTTTCTTTTTTCTCATTGTATTTATTTTAACTTAAAATTGTAACTGTACATACTTACAGAGTACAATCTGATATTTTGATATATATATATACGTTTATAATAATCAGGTCAGGTAGTTAATACATCAATCACCTCATGAACTTATCGTTTCTTTGTGCAAAACATTTTCCCTCCTCTAGCTATTATGTAATACATACATAAAACTTAACTGTTAACCATAGTCACCCTACTGTGCAATAGAACATTAGAACTTTTTCCTCACTTCTAATTATAATTTTGTACCACTGGCCAGCTTTTAGTTAATACTTCTTGAAACCTCACTAGCTGAAGGACTGCTACATCATGTCACAAAGCAGACTCCATCTATAAAAATGATTATCTCCTCTAAAGCAACTGAATTTCTACTTTCTAAATTTTAATGTTCAATCAAGTTTCTGGGAAGAATTGCTCCAAGTAAAAAGGGCTAAAAAATTATTGTCATTCTAAATGCAAAGTACTGCATAATCACCTCCCAACATAAACCCTGCTCAACCCCTCCCAAAAAATACCTTAACAAAGAAATTTTTTAAATGAAATCTGCAATGTTCATTTTGAACCTTTAGAAATGGAAAAAAAAAAAGTCAAGGCGGTAAAATGGCTGTATTCTAAACACCAAAGAACAATCTCTCATCATGCATCACAAAATCACAAGGGAGAAAGGGTCCATGGGGAAGGGAAGCTGTGGTGTTTGTTTATTACTGGCTTTCCCACTGATAGTATAGCATGTGATGGCACCATTCAGTGAGATACCTTTCACTAGTCCTCTTGTCCTCTGCTCAAAGACTGAAGCATTAGTCAAAGCTTTGCAAGTTCATGAAGTGCTGATGCAACTGACATAGGACTGATAAGACCAAGGATCCACAGGGAATTCCCTGGCCCAAAGTCAACTGTGTATGTACTACTCAGAACTGCAATTTCTGGATTTCCTCTTAAAAAGAAGGGGAAAGGGGGGGCTGGCCCATTAGCTTAGTTGGTTAAAGTGTGGTGCTGATAACAACCAAGGTCCAGGATTTGATCCCTGTACCGGCCAGCCACCCCCAAAAATTGCGGGGGATTGCAGGGCAAGGAAAGCAGTAAATACTGCAGCATAAACATCATTGCTTAATACTTATGTGAAGTTTTTCCCATTTTATTATACTTCACTCATGCCCACTTCTCATTTGATTTTTTCTAGCAGATATGGCCTGTGAGAGAGTGGCTGAAACCAGAAAGTGGTGTATGTCTGCATGGGCATATGTACTCAATATATATTCAATAATGGCAAGAATGATTGCAACAACATGGCCCAAATGTAGAGTGTGACTAATGGCTGATGAAACAAATGTAAAAATTTTTCTAATGAGCAGAATACTTACTATGCTGGAATTAAGTAGGAAAAAAACCCCAGAATTTATCATAGGTTCTGGGAGGGAAAACATTCAGTGAAATTATCAAGTCTCCAGTTTATATTTGATAAAAAAGAAAATTCCCCTTCCTTCAAGGGCCAAAGTGACTGGATACTTTATGTAGTATGCCTTTGCATATGAGTGTCCCCCATCTATCCACTAAAAAAGTAACTCCAGGGTGATCTCTTTCTGGAACTTTATTCTAACCTAGAATCTAGATATGAACAAAGACCTTACCAGAATGAGATTCTATTGCTGTATACTTCAGAGATCATTTCTATTCTGGTGCCTCTTTATGCAAGATGAGGAAAATCAGGTCAAAAAGATAGATTTTAAAACTGAAAAGGCAAAAAATATATATTTCTTACAAAGAGCACATGAAATAGTAAATGCTCAATTTTATGAAACGGAGAGTCAACACCTGATGAATGGAAAAATTATCCAAAGGTAATCAAGCAAATTACTTTAATTTTTTTTTGGATTCAGCTTCATTTTACAATGTTACCTGCTTTACTGCTAATCCACAATAACTGAGTACTGAGAGATACAAATACTGAGGTTCTTAAACTGTAACTGTTCATTACAACCAAGGCTACACCAACATAGCTATATCATGTAGGGTTAGAAGAAAAACAATTGAGGATGTTATAATAATAAAAGAAAAAAACTAATTGAGATGTAATATAGAATAATTACTCCTTTCCAAGAGCGAACTACCCAGAAGAACCCCACAGTTTGCCATCTTTAACATGTTTTGAGAGTATAAACAAGGGTAATGCAACCATGGGTGGCTTTTTAACCGTCCCTACTATTACTATTTTAAAGGCAAAGCCCAGAAGTATGAAGCAATAGAAAGCTAAATGTGACTGGCAATGTCTTTCAAGCTTGAAGATGAAATCAAATAATTTAAAACAAGGTGACAGCACTAACTTCCTAAGTAACTAAATACAAATTTAAACACTAAATGACTGTAAACAAAATGAAGTTTGGGACTTAGGAACAGAAAGTGCTGATACCAACATCCTATATAGCAATTTCAAGTTTATCAATGGAAAAAAAAATGACAAATTATAAAATAGGTGTTAAAATAAGAAAAGTAAGCATTTTGCTATTATATCTTGATACATTAATGTCTGTCTTTTCTTTTCAAAAGCAAACATCCAGGGGGAAGAAGATATAACAACCACAATTACTTGAAGTTGATACGACAAGCAAACAGAAAGGACATTGTTGGGGGGGGAGGGGGGTTTTGGTGATGGGGAGCAATAATCAGCCACAATGTATATCGACAAAATAAAATTTATAAATAAATAAATAAATAAATAAATAAATAAATAAATAAACAAAAAATAAAATAAAATACTTAAGATCAAATAAAATCAGGAGATGCTATCAATAAATAAGCAACAAAAACAAATCCTATCAATTTCATCTACCCCTAATAAAAGTATGCCTTAGCCTTGTATTTCAATAAATAGCTCATTCGAGAAAAAAAAAAAAAAAAAAAAGCAAACATCCTACACTGGTTTGTTAAGGTTTGTTATTAATCTGAATAACAAAAGTGTCCTATTTTATACATGTTTATAATCTCAGGAACAAAATAATTTCTTTAGTCAAATTTATATATGTCATTTGAGTTGGATTAAAGAATTATGATATTTCTTGGAAGACCCTAACCAGGGACTTCAAAAAGCCATTATTGCTATGTTAAAAGGTGAACAGGAAATAAACTCCACCATGCCAAAAAGGACAGAAATAAAAACTGCAGGTCTTAATCCTGGTGCTAGATAGGTGAGGGAAAATAATCTCCCCAGAGAATTGAGACTACAGCTAGCCCTGAAATTTAAAAAAAAAAAAATCTTCAAACACAAATCTGATTTAAAATGTGCCCAGGTCAGTCCAGCACCCAAGCTACTAGCAGAAGCAAATACATTTCCCTACTGGAGGAACTCACCTTCAACCCAGGCTTGAAAGAATTACCACAAAGTTCCAAGGAAAATGAACAGTTCAGAGTCAAAAAATCACAAAACTTCAAAATAATCAAAGCAACATGAGTGATTAAGAGCAAGGAGAAAAAAGACAGAAACAAACCCACAAAAAGATTCAATACAGAAATTATTAGATAAAAAATATAAAATAAGATAATAAATGGTTGAATTTATGAGCAGGACACAAGCAGATTTGAGAAAGAACCGAATAAAGTGCTAGAAATACAAAATATAATAACTGATATTAAGAACTAAATCAACGAAGTGGCATATAAGACATAGCTGAAGTGAATTCACAAATTGCAAGTTAGAACAGAAGAAATTTTCCTGAATGCAATCAAAAGAAAATAGAAGAAATAAAAGAGATGAGACAAGAAAGTCAAATATAGAGGTCTAATAAACATGCAATCAGAGTTCCAGAAAAAGATTATAAAATTAATATGAGGAAATATTTTTTAAAAGATTATAAATACAAGTTTCCAGAATTCCTAAAAAATGCTTGTCTTCAAAGGTAACCCATCTAATGCCAAAAAATTTTTTTTTAAAAAAAAATTCATACCCAGAAATATCACACTGAAAATTCAGAACAGAGAGAATATCTTTAAAGGATCTTAGAAAAAAACAGTTTAGAAAAGATAGATGACCTGACAAAGGAAAAGAAATGGGCTTGAATGCTTCATTCTCAATAGTAATAATAAAATTAAGAAGACAATACAATGATATTTTTTGATGCGCTGAAAGAAATTAACTGTCAAGATAGAATTTAATACACAGGAAATCTCTCTTTCAAGAAAGAAGGTGAAGTAAAGGGATTGTCACAAAGAAACAAAAATATTTCTCCTCTCGCACTCATGCACACACATACACACAAACACACCCACACACTCAATAAAGAAAAAGTAAAGAATATATGTTAGGCAGAAGAAAAGTGATTCCAGATAGAGAGTCTGATATACAAGAAGGAATGGTGAGAAAATATATTGACAAACACATGATTAAATATAGCAAACACTGTATACAATAATAAAGGTAATATCTAACTTATAAGGTAAAATACAGGCTAGAACTAAAATACTCAACAGCATTGTCACGCAAGTTGAAAGTGGATATCGTAAGAGTTAAAAAAAAAAAAAAATCTTAGGAATTTGTATTTTTTTAAAAAGTAGGGTGTATTAGCTAGGGCTGTGATTTTTAAAAATACCATAGACTGGGTGGCTTAAACAACAAAAATTTATTTTCTAACAGTTCTGGAGGCTGGAAGTCCAAGATCAAGGTGCTGTCAGGATTAGTTACTGGTGAGTCCTCTCTTTCTTGCTTGCAGACATATGTGTTCTCCAACATATGTGTCCTTACATGGCCTCTCCTCTGTACATGCAGAGAGGGAGAGAGATATCTCTGTGTCTCCACAGAGATCTTATCAGATAAGGGCCTCACCCTTAAGATCTCATTTAACCTTAATTATCTCCTTATTTAACCTTAATTTATCTCCAAATACAGTCACACTGGGGCTCAGGACTTCAGCATAAAAATTTGGGGGACACAATTCAATTCCATAACAGAGGGCAAAGATACTGATTAAATTTAGACTAAATAAAGGTGATAATACATAGTAAAATTGTCTGGGTAACCACTAAAAGAATAGATATAGGGTTTATAGCCAGTCCCCTAACCCCCAAATAAAAAAAGAATAGTAAAAAAATGCAGTGATCATATCTAAAAGAAAGAAAAGAGAGAAGACACAGAAGAAGCAGAATAGAAAATACATAATAATATGATAATAAATAAATCCAAATATATAGGTGTCCATTCTAAATACAAAAAAACTAAGCTTTCCAGTTAAAGGCAAAGATCTAGTTTTACAATGTTTAGAAGAGACACATCTAAAAACATAAAGACATAGATCCAATTTGAGGGCCAAAAAGTAGAGAAAGGTATACCAAGCTGATCAGAATCTATAGAGAACCCTATGTTGTTTTATTAATAAAGGAAAAAAGACTTTAAGTGTAACAACATTATTAGAAATACAAAAGACCATTATATATGAAAAAGGTTTAATTTATCCCAAAGATATTAAAAAATGTAAACCTGTGTGCATCTAATAACAAATCTCAAAATACATAAAGCAAAAAGCAAATTATCCAGATGAAAATGATAAATTCATCATTATAATCTCTCAGCAATTAAATGAGCAAGCAGACAAAAACATCAATAAGAATAAAGAAGATTTAAACGGCACAATTAAAATCTTCATCTCATCTATACACATGGAACACCGCACTCAAACTAGAGAATACACATTATTTTCAAACTATACATGGAACATTTACTAAAAGAGAACACTTGTGGTAGCCCATAAAACTAACCTCAACAAGCATCAAAGAATAGTATGATACAGACCACATGCTCTGACCATAGCATATTAAGGTTAGACATCAGCAACAACAATAAAATACGTTTGGAAATTAGGAAACACAATTCTCAAGAACTCATGGATCAAAGAAATCATAGAAAAGCCTTAGAACTGTATGGTAACATAAATTCTGATAAGCTGCTAAAGTGCTGATTCCAGAGGAATTTATAGTCCTTGAACAAAGCAAGACTCACAGTTAAGGAGCTAAGCATCCAACCTAAGAAATTAGAACAAAGGCAGAATAAATCTAAAAACATGTAAAAAAGAAAATAAAAGTAAAAATGAATGAGTTAGAAACAAACACAAAAATAGAGATGATCAGCAAAGCCAAAGGTTCATTCTTTGAAAAGATTAAGAAAAATGATACATCTCAAAATTAAAGAAACACAGAGAAAGAAAACACAAATTAGCAGCATCAGAAAGAAAAAATGGGACATGCCACAGATGCGGCAGTGATTAAACAGATATCACAGAAAACTCTATGCTTATACTTTTAAAAACCTAGTTACAATGGCAAATGCCTCTTAACAACAATGGGTAAGTTGTGAAATTCATACAATAAAACACTAAACAATGAAAACGAACTACAGCTACAAATTACATTGATGAATCTCAAAAATATAATAGTGAGCAAATGAAACAAGCATAGAAGTATATATTACATATAATAATTTCCTTTATGAAAAGTCTAAAAATAACCAAAACTAAAGAACATACTACTTTAGGGATAAGGCTAGAGCTATCTCTAGGTGAGGAATGAGTAGACAGAGGGATTCTTTTGTATGTTACATATTTTAACTTTGGTAGTAGGTCCACGGATGTTCAATTTTTTAAAACTTATAAATGTTTTGTGTACTTTCATATGTATTTTGAACTCCACAATAAATATTCTTGAAAGAAATATTACACAGTCTAATCAGTTTCAAAAAGTCAACTGTTTGAACTTTCCTAAAAACAGTGAACATCCACAAGAAAAAAAAAAAGGAAAAAAATGTACCTATTAAATCTGTCCATGCCTGTTACATTCCACGCCCAAGTACAAAGGTTACTATTCTCTGAGATATTAAAGAAAGAGGGAAATGATACTCATCTAAACAAAATCTCATTTTGAAGTGCTAAAACTGAGATAAGTACCAGGTACTAAGGAAGCAGAGAACCTAAGTCTGACTTAAAGAAAGTAGGAAAGGAGACTGATCCACAGTGGAGAAGACAATGACTGAAAAAGAATAACTGGCCCAGAAAATATGTTTGGATATGTGTGTGTTTACATTCTCTTACCATTCAGAGCCAGTACCAAATTCTAAAAATAAAAAATGCACATGAAAAATACAAATACGGGTCATGTGTCATGACCCTAAAGATAACTTTAGTTCTAGAAATGAAGGGGAGAATTTCTCTCTGCATTTAAACATCAGTCCTTAAGTTTTCACATAAGAGGGGTCTTCAAAAAGTCCACAGATAGAGAATTAGTATTATCTTTTAATTCCACTTTTCTACGAACTTTTTGAAGTACCCTCATATGTCCTTTTCCTGAATTGTGCCCATTTTATAACTCTAGTTTTGTTCCTCGAAGTGACCACACATCGTGTGGCTAAGATGAAGTTTTGTATGATTGAGAGAAAAGAAGAAATATATAGATAAATATACAGATAAAATATAGATACAGATATACATACACCTTACACACACACACAAACACGCACACACAGAGCTCAAAGCTAAATTCTGTGCATTCAAACCTTGCAAATTTATTTTAAATGTTAACAGTCCAGGAATTGGCATCAAAGGGCAGAAACAATATTTTTAAATTTTAGAGATGACTACACAGGAAATGATACTTATTCACTCTATCATACAGTGATTGTGTATGCATCGATATATGTGGGCAGGAGGTCAGACAGTAATACAGTGAAAGAGACTGAAATTGAAAAGGGGAGAACGTCCTCAGAGTACACTATCAATTGCTCTACCTGTTTAGTTGGAAATAACATTTATAGCTGCAACTGAGCAGTAATAAATGGATTGGGGTTAAGGCTAACTCTTCATAAATATCTAGGGTTATTTCATTTGGATAGAGCACTAGTCAGTCAAGTCTGAGTTCAAGTCCTATTTGACTTGAGTCTTTCATACTATGCTGACCAAAAAAACTTTAGAACATAAATGAGGAAGACTATGATTAGGTCTACAGATTTTATATTGGAATATTGGGAATAATAAGGTACCCTGAGGACAATGAAAAATATTAATGTCCTTTATCCCCCCCCCCAAAATTCTACTTTCAGGGCTTTACACAAAGGGAATAACCATAGATGTATATAAAAATTTAACTATATAGGATATTTGCTGCTGCACAGTAGCAAAAAAAAAAAAGAAAAAGAAACAAAACAACTCATCTGTTATTATGGCATACCACCAATAAATTATGATATATACATAGAAAAATACTACCCAGTATGTTAAATGGTGTGGTCATCCCATGACATGGAACATAGTCCATCTTTGTGTGAAATTTACAAAGTAATATTATACATAGTAAAGTGCCATTTTTATATTATAGTATTTTCTATATGCATATATAAAAATATACTCAAAAATGTTAACAATAGTTTTCTCTAGGCATAATTTTTCTTTCCTTTTCTTTTCTTTTTGCTTGTCTGGATTTTCTACATTTTCTATAATGAATGCATGTCACTTCCAAAATAAGAAAAAAGTATAGTATGAGAATAAAGAAAACTCGAAACCCCGCAATAGCAACTACACATGAAATATAGAAACAAAAATAAGTTCCAAACATCATTATACCTTTAAGTGAAAGCAAACTTGCCCAAATTTATCCAATTTATAGAAAATGGGCAAAGCTTAAATTCAAAACTGATAATACATCATTAAAGAACTGGATAATACCAAAGGAGGAAAAATGTTTGAAGAAGTACTGAGTGGGAACGAGCTGAGAGAATTCAAGAACCTTTGGAAGGCATCACGGTTTATGCAGCGTTAATGAAAATGGTGCAGAAAGACTGCTTCACATAAAACCAGGAGGAAATGGAAAAAATTAAGCTAAAACGATAAGAAGAACAGATTTTTTTTACAAGTACACACTTAGGCAAACATCTTTCCCTCTGGAAGGCAATAGATGCTGAGCCTAGAACAGCCCCTTTTCACCCCAACTCCCTTTTTATCTACATCCTCTCAGGACCAACTTAGAGCAAAAAACCTGCAGCAGACACTCAGCCAGACACCATACCAAACAGCTGGCATAGATGTTAATTGATTTTTAGGTGATTTTCAGTTGAAATCCTTGATCAAATCCAAACTTCAGGCATCTTTAAACGCCTACAAATGTTCTTTCTCTAAAATTATCTATGCATTTGTTTTTGTTTAAAATATGTTGGAAGAGGTAAAGATGCCTCCCTTTGGAAGGTAACAGCTAGAAAGTAGAATCATGTCCCTTCTGCTCCAAATTCCCCAAGACAGATCCTTAGAAGTTTCCAAAGAATTTTCCTAAAATATTTTTCAAATGCCTTAATGGTACAGACTGAGATAAATCAATTGAGAAAAAGAAGTTAACCAAAAAAGTTTGGTCAAAAACCCCAAAAGATATGTAAAACTTATGACTATAATGACATAGAAAAGTTTCAACTGAAAATTATTTAAGAATCAATTAACATGTATGCCAGGTGATTGGTACAGTATCTGTCTGGGGATGTTTTTCATCTAAATTGGGCCTGGGAGGATATAATTCCTTTATCCTTTTTACTCAAAGGAAATACTGATAATAATACTAGTGCTATTATTAATTTCAATAGATGACCACTAGATTACCCTCCTAACTGCAAATGTGCATTCTTTTGAAAATCCGAGAGCTATGTTAAAATCCAACCTTTCTAAATCTTTGTTACATTTATAATGAACATGAATGAGCTTTCTAGTATATTAAGCTAGAGTTGTATGCTTGAGTTTTTTTAATCTTCCGTCATATAAACAGAAATGGGCACAAATTACTTTTACCAATCCTGTTTCTATTTACTAGCATAGAGGCTAAAAGGCTTTTTATCCTGTGTCAAATTCAATGACCGAAACAGCTTGCTGTCAGCTTCAGAAACCATTTTTTACAAGCATGGCACACTGCCTCAAGCCGACTAAACACTAAAGCATGTTGGGCTGCCCACACTGCAAATTGTTGGAATGTTCTCCATGTTTTGTGGTTGCAGAAGTACCTACTTTGTGGATCATCCAGTTCAAACTAAGGGCACTTCTGATCTTAAACAGAAAATTCCCATGACTGAAACTATAATTGACCAAGATCCCATCCACCCTGAAAGTCTGTGATCTCAGGCTCATAGTCAAATATCTCAAATGTTATTTTTTCAAAGCTGAAAAGACACAACGTAAATTCTGTGAAACTCATTAATGTGTTTTCAAGTAAACACTAAGAACTCACCCTAAATACACACATCATAGTTGTAAAAAAAAAAAAAAAAAGAAAAAAGAAAAAAATTGCTACATGCAACAAAGTAAATGGCGTTTTTAGCAAATATAAATATGTTTATGATAAATACTTAGCAAATTAAGGCAAAAATTAGTCTAGTGTTATTTTATTTCAGTTCTAATTTTAATACATATGCTGAAATGTAGCAGCTTCAGCTGTAAAATATTATAAGAAATATTCCAAAGATAAATGAGACTGTTTTGCTTGTAGTGACTGGAGCACTGTATTATAGGTATTATTTTCCCAAGTATTAATGGGTCCCTCTCTCAAATGAAATGCTTACGACATTATTTCACAAATTGGAGTATTAGAACTTCCCCAAGATTTGCTGCCTCTCATGCTTTTGAGGTCTACTCTCTAGAATGCCCTAAAGGTCATTTTTGAAGTGTTAAAAGAAGAAAATACTTTACCAACAAGGTAAATTTTACTCAGAGATTCACCTACCAAAGATAAATTACTGAAGCTTAAGAAACACCTGGTCCGATCATCCATTGGTGGGGTAATTCGCTCCATTTTAATGGATAAATATGTGGTTAGGATCATTGGCATATGGCTCCTTGATCCAAGCCTCTTAAGAGTTCAAGAACATGTTGGAAAACAATATTTTTCAACTTGACTGATACGGACTAAAATGCTAAAGAGATGACAAACCCTAACAAGAACTATTTTCAGCTTCCGATCTTGTAGACATGCTGTTCTTAGTGCACATGTATTATCAAGTCCCTGGATGATTTTCCCTCTTACATCTAAAATATATGTGTGATATGGATATAAACATATATAAGTCCATATGTATGTATATGTGTGTGTATACACATACACGAGGGTACTTCAAAAAGTTTGTGGTAAAAAACAGAATTAAAAAATATGAATCTTTCCTCAAACTTTTTGAAATACTGTCACATCTATACACACATATATATGCATATATATAGTTTTAAAATATATATGTATTAAACGTAAATAAGCATAAATATATGCTATATAAATATATATATATATAGTTTCAAAAAGAATCATTCACAAAACAATCACCCCAAATCAAATAAACCATATGCAAAATCTCAAGGTACTCGCATTAATCAGTACAATTCTAGGAACTCACATCTACCTTAGAATCTCAAATTCTTAACTTTCTTGCCCAGAGTGCAGCAAACTTAAGGTAAAATGGTAACTGCAGTTAAGGTTTTAAGTATGTGACTTTTTAAATAAATTTTTCTACAAGAACGTTGTTTGCTGCAAATTTTCAGAAAATGCTTGAGAAGTTGAGTTCTTTTTTAAAAGTTTCAGTTCTGATATATTTGACAGTAAAGTGATAAATTGTACTTGGAGATGAAAATCTACATCCCAAACAAAATTTTACAATATTAATGGTTATTCTGGAATGATTTTCTTTCAAGACTTCTCCATTGCAAATAACATTTTCTCTACACTATCCCCTATTTTGGTAGTGTATTTTTCACACTTAAAATTATATGTTAAGCATATCCCTGAGAATTTACTTGAAATACTTCATGACACTCTTTTCTTTAAATAGCTCCCGCATTTTATTTTTTATTGTTCAAAATTATCTGGATGATATAACCAATTATGTCACTAAAAATTTTGGCTATGCAATACTTCACAAAATACATGGCCTTTTCCTCAGCACCTTTGATTGGTAGCTGACATCAGATGTGCACAACGTGAGTGGAGAAGACAGGAATAGACAGAGGGTGTGAAAAATAGGGCTTCCTTCACCCACAGGAACAGGGAAAAAGAAAACTTACCTATTTGTTTAATAAATGTACTTATATATTAGGTTTCATCAATAATTACACATATTACATCTTATCCACGGATAAAATTGTTTTTAGCAATGTCAAATTGTGCAAGAAACATCAGGTTTTACATATGAATCTTAGAAATACTACTCCTAGAATTAGTCGGAGCCTTCCTAATCTAAGACATAATGAAAAAAAAAACAAATTCACCAATAAACAAAGAGAAAATCCTATTTTTAAGAATATGGTTAAAACCTCATCCTACCTCACTGAAAAAACTGCATCCTGCTGCGGGGATACCTGTCTTTCATAAATGTTGAGAATGAGTCTAAATATTTCATCAAAGACTAAACGATCACTTTGAAAATTTGGGCCAGCCCTGGGGTTAAATTTTCATAAAGATAGGTGGTTAGATTTTGTTTTTCGTTTGTTTTTTTTTTAAAGCACCCTGACCCTCCGAGATATTTTTTCTTAAAAAAAAAAAAAAAAGAATGTTTGCAAAAAGGGGCGGGGGAAGGAGAACTAAAATCAGGGCGACGCTAAAACCCGACCAAGGCTGAAAGACAACAGCGCCGCGAGCTTAACCACATGGAAGAGGGGACCTCTCGGAACTGGGGGAGCTCGCAAAGAGCCTTCCACTTGGACAAACGAGCAACCGAGGTGAGTCTCAGCCTTCCAGAGTGGCGAGACCACAGTGCAAAAGTTGAGAGGATTCCATCCCTTCCTCTCACTCCCAGCACTTAGCTTCTGGACGAGAGGAACCCGGCAGGGAACGATCCGGCGTGGGGTGCCCATCGCAGCCGGCCGGTTTCCTAGAAGGCCTGGCTGCTTTAGCGGGCAGGGGGTGGGGGCAGGCGGCGTCGGGAGGCGAGGCGGCTCCCGGAGAAACCGTGTGGCGCCGGCTGCTGAAACCACTCCATTCCAGCTGCAGAAATCTTCCCGAAAACCCGAGCTTCTCCGGCACAACTTCGGTCTCTCCAGCCTCATCTCCCGCAGGCACTCCGCCAAGCCGCACACCCTTCCCCGGGGCGGCTACCTGTGCAGGGGCCGAGGTCCCCCGGTCTCACCTCATACAAAGGGCAGCGGGCGCCTGCAGAAGAGCCCCGGGAGCATGGCCCCATCCAGTCCCTCCCGGAACTTTCTTGACATAGCACTTCTCTCCTCCGCTGCAGAGAACAACGCTTGCGGGCAGAGGGGGACGACGAGGAGGTGGCGGCGGCGGCGGCGACGGGAGCTGGAGCAGAAAGTGAGGAGCATCGCGGCCGGGAGCCGCCGCCTCGCGATCTGCAGAGGGCTTCCCGCCCCCAGGGTAACCAAAGCTCCCTCTTAAAGGCGCCGGCCCCGTTTTAGGCCGGGAGGTAAGGGGGAGGAGAGGAGGGAAGAAGGGGCAAATAGACACGGAGTGATCCCGGGAGGCCACCGCCCGGGCTGTCCTGGGGCCGGTTGCTGGCCCTTTTCTGGCTGCTCTCTCCAGTCCCCGCACCTCGGCCAAGGTTGGGTCGTCCCTCCGCCTGGGCAAAGGTACCGAGGGTATGACAAGTGCTCGGATCCGGCACGTGGGCAGCCCTGGCCTTTGGTCTGAGCCCCGTGACGGTCCAAGAAACCTCGTCCCTGCCCCTAACCGCTCACAACCCTTTTAGGGTCTTGGCTTCCTGACCTCATCGTGGCGCTGCCCTTCCCCGCGCCCCTAAAGACCGTGCACACCTCTGGCGACTACTCCCCAATGGAACTGCATTTCCCAAGGCTGCTTGCGTTTCCTCCCTGATTATTCTTCCTCCGTCTCCAACTAAGTGATGAGGTTCTCACCCAGGAACGAAGGAGGCCGAAATAACTAAAGATCAGCTGGGGCCCCTAGACCGACCCCTGACGGTGTCACTGGTGTGTGGCTTGGGAGACTTGCCAATTGCCAAGTAGCCTCCAACTGGATTTCTAGAACCCTTGACTCTCATCAACAAAAATTGTCTGTAACGATGGCCAAACTGAACCCAGGAAGGTGCTCCAGAAAAGATACTGCCTTAAGGTCTAAGCGATACTGGGAAATGCTGCTTTCAAGGGACAAGTGATACCTTTTTCCAGCTATCAGCAACATTTGTGATAACTGCTGAGACCACAGCCTCCAGTGGGGATGCCAGGAGGCTCCCAGTATCACCAGCTACCATCACCCTAGGAGGAGACCACAGGAATAGTCGGTGTGAGAAGCAGAGAGTCTGCTACTGTCCACCGGCTTGTTTTTCTACCTCATAGCTCCAACCCTCGTTTCTTAGTCCTATGAGGCCTTAGTGTTGTGCTATTTCTACGGTGCATCTGTGTCCCCTGGCTGAGGTGAAGGTGGGGTGAAGGTGGGCAAGCAATTTGGGGTTAAGACCCAGCCTGGGCTCCAAAGCACTGGTTCTAGCACAGGGCTCAGAGGGAGTCGCATTTTCTAATTCACACAAAGGTACTTTTATGGGCCATCACTGGCCTGAGACTAAACCTGAGCATCTCAACTCTTCCCCTCCAGCCACCTGCAGCTGTGAAACACGCACCTGTGTTGAACCTGTGGAGGCAGAGGGCAAGGAGATAATAAGCAAAAAGTTGGAGCAATTTCTGTTACCAAATAGAAAGGAAGTAAGCCCCGGGCTCTATGAAAGCAGGAGACTTGGTCCTCTCCGGACCAAACTTTAACATGAGAAAGGAGGTTAGCAGTGAGCAAGAGTGAAGATATCCTGCTTTTATGATAAACTGCTGTACAATCAGGATAGTTGGATGTGACAGGCACCCAACTCAAACTGACTTAAAGAAAACTTCAGCAGAGAGGGCTGGAATTTATTGGTTCATATGTTTATAAATCCCAAGAATAGAAGCAAAAAAAAAAAAGTTTTTAAAAATCATTTTTTCCCCTCCAGATACTCAGAATGCCAGGACTCAGTTTCTCACCATATCTTGGCTGTGCTTTCATTGCACTGGTTCTATTTTCTCCAGGCAAGACCTATAGCTCCAGGTTTACATCCAACCTTCTTAACAAGTGCTCCTATCAGAAAGAGAGCAGGCCAAGGAATGAGTCTCACTGGACTTACTTGGATACTGTGCTCGTCCCTGAACTAAGCACTGTAACCAGGGGGTGGAAAGTACAATGCCAGGCTGGGATCATTACCTGTGTCTGAAAAAAGTCAAGGGAAATAGCTTTAGTGCCCCATCCTCCATACACACCAAACCACAAGGAGTAAGTAGAAAGGAAGAGTTTTCTCCAAAAGAAAATTAAAGTGTTATTAACAAGGAAGGGGAACGAACACTGAACAGATAAAGACCATAGATACCTACTGCAACCCCCCATTCTCCAACACACACACACCCACCCCACCACCACCAAAGGGACTGACTACCTCTCTGGCTCCTTTACTAGTAGCCTCAGAGTCAGAGCAATGAGAATGCTGATGGTCATGAAGTTGCAGGTAATTAAAACAGACTGCCAAGTCCTTTGGCCTCAGTAGATACTGGAAAGTTCCTCGCTGATGTTTAACAAATCATTTGCAGACAAACAATTTCTAAAATGTAATTGTATTCAGTGATTTTTTTTTCCTTAATTATGATAACTCTCCTTCCAAATACCCTAACCCCACATTCATTGTTGGGCCTTGTGTTATTACATAATCAATTTAACTTGATAGGAGTCCGTAGAAATTGCTTGGTTTTTTTTTTTTTAATATATACATAATTTATTTATTTATTCAACTGGGGGAAAGATGTAGCCCATGAATAATCACATTTCAGTATCCAAGTGCCACAGGGCCCAACTTCTTTATCTTTTCAGATATAACATGGAGGGGTTTATATTTTACCTACCAAAAATGCCAAACTCTAGAAGACAGATCTAAAAGTTCTCATCATAAAGAAATGATAAAGTTTTGTGATGATGAATATGCTAATTACCCTGATTTGACCCTCACACATTGTATACATGTATTGAAATATAATTCTGTACCCTATAAATATGTACAATCGATATTGATTAAGAATAAATTCCTTTAAAATAAGTAAAATCACACACACATTTTTTAAAAATGCCAGTTTCAGCATTTTTTCTTCCTACACAACAGCTTTTCTTGTAGTTGTTAATAAAAAGTTTCATATTTTTTCCCTTTATGTATGCATTTTACAAAAGTCCTTATATATAATAGAAAAATAGACTTATAAACCTGGAAGAGATTTTAGAATAACCTAAAACATACCTTCATTTCAGGGATGAAGAAATGAAAGCTCAGAGGTTGACTCATGTAGGGTCACAGCTGTTTTTAGCATCTGCGGTATGCATAGTTCATACTAGACATTTCGAAAAGTACTGAAGGAAGAGCATAGAACGTGGTCACTGTCCTCAAAGAGATTCAATTTGGTCAAGGAGATATAACTGTCTAAGATATGTCAATTACAGAGTATCCCAATATATCATATAATTTAGTGTAAAAAAAGTGTGTTGATGAGCTCTGTATGTTAAAAATTGGCATCAGAATAAGAGGCACTATGGGCTAGAGTAGTCTTGGAAGCAACTTGATGGCCTTTCAAAAATGAGAAAAAAGGAAGGGGCATTTCAGATGAGAAAACAAACAAAATGAGGAGAAGTCTTTGATGGGGAAAATATTTTGCCATTTGTTGAAAGAGAAAGGAAACTGGTACTGTTATGGTCTAGAAAGTGTTTCAAACTGCAAGTCCTGAAATCATTTTACTGGGTTTTGACCAGTATCATTTTAATTAAATAAAATAAGATATCGGAGTGCATCATACTTAATGAGATTAAGTATTGCTAAACTTGTGTTTCATTATCATGTGTGTTCTGAGTCATAATGTAAATAAAATGTCTGTCTTGGGGTCATGTTCAAAAGCCTCTAGTTCTTAAGTCAAATAGACTGTGTGAAACTCTGCTTTGTGGCAAGACAGTGAGCAAATAACATCTCTCCAAGCATCAATTTCCTTATGTGCTAGAGATTTTCAGTACAATCCTCTGTGCACAGTAGGACCTGTAAATGATACCTCTTATTTGCTGACTAAGCTGGGGATTTTCAACCCTGATTGCACATTAGAATCACCTGAGAGCTGTTTAAAACTACCAATGCCTGGGGCCCACCCGCAGAAACCCAGATTCAGTATAAGGGTTGAATCTGGACATAAGCGAGATTAAAAGCTCCCAATGGGGTGGACCCGTAGCAGAACACGTCTAGCACCTAAGGAGTGTAGTGATACAACATACACTGTCTCTTTCTTCAGTGGGCACATTGACCTTCGTGATTTAGGTTTCTGTTTCTTCAACAAGCCATAGAGAACATGCTAGGTAGTCAGAAGAATTCTAACTACATTCTGCTCTGCATTGTCCCTGAAAAATCTTCAACTGTTGTGCAGATTGCTCACGGTTTATCTCAGTCAGTAGCACAGCATGAATCCTGACTCATAATCTCTTATGTGTCTCTCCACATACACAATTTATGGTCAGTTACCAGCATACGATAGTGTCTGGAGGTGTTAAAAGGCAGTAAAATACCACTAAAAACTCCCTAAGGAAGAGGAGAAAGGCTAAAAGCAAATGGCATTGGAAATCTATAAGCTGAATAATTAGCAATGACTCATTAAATTTCAGCTATTATCATCCTGACTCTTAATAGTGAAGCTCCTAGATATAGTAATTAGTGATGTACATTTTGTAATTTTGAATTCAGTAACCCTCTTAAATGTTCATAATTTATACATTTTTTCCCTATCCAGTCCATTTTTTTGTGTATGAAGCAGGAGAAACTTCTTCAAATACAACTTATCTGGAGTTTCAGAATCCAGAACCACTGATATTTTGCCTGCTTATTTTATCCACATAAATTCAGATTTTATTTTTTACTTTGGTTGGTAAAAAAAAATAAAGGTAGCATAATTTTGAATCTCCCCAAAGAGACATAACAACTAAAATAAAAGGGGAAAAAACACTAAAAACCACAAGTCTGATATCCAGACATTATGCGCTTCATGATATGACAAAATCAGTAGTACCCAGCACCACTTTTTGCGTAAGAAACTGAATCCAAATCTAATTAAGCCTCTACGCCTAACAAGAAATATAAGGAACAGAGGTTCAAGTTAAAACCACCCCAAGGATGCAATCAAACAAATTCAAATAGTTGTTCTCAAAATTGCTACATCAAATCATTTTAATTCCTAATTATACATAATTATTTGACTGATAATATTCACCTTCTAAAGATTTTCTTCTGCTGTTAGGTGTATTAATTATTCAGATAATGGAAAAAATAATAAATCATTGTACCATTAGAAAGACAAGTGTTTGCATAAGCTCAATGTGGTAGCCATTGAGGTTAGCACCCCTCAGCTGTCCTGCTGCAGGGATTCCACATCACTGCCAGCTGCCTGCTGCCCTAGAGATCCACCACTATGTTCACCAAGACCATACTTCCCTCAACCTACACCCAGACAATGACAGAGAATAGCTAGGGCACTAGTGCTGTCCCATTGCTGCAGATCTGTAACCCCTCTAACACAGCTTCTGTTTGAGGACTCCCCATTGGCCTAGCCAAAACATTCTCAGAACTGTGCTGCAGTCTAAGACTCTTCGTACCTGATCCTCCCTCCTTCCCTCTATCCTTCCACAGGTGTAAGACCTCCATCGTGGTCTGAAGGCTCTCCCTACTTCCTCCTTCCTCCCCTTTACCTGTCACAGACATTTCCAGCAATAAATCTCTGGCATGCCTCATCCCATCTTGGTGCCTGCTTCTTGGTGGGCGCAGACAAACCAACCCACGTAGCATGAATTTGACAGCTAGGAGATAATAATATCATTAAGGTTTGATTAGAAACTGCAGGGAGGTTGTAGCATAGTCAGGCAAGGGAAGCCACTGGGAGTTAGTGTGTACTTCTTTTTCTGAGTTCAGAAAGACTTTGAAGGACCATCACGTACATTACCTGTGGAACAGTGAGAAGCCATCTGCAACTTTTAGAAAGGCATCACATAGTTACAGGGAGGCAGAGACCAGGAGAAAGGACTACCTGGAAGAGAGAACTAAAGACATTAGCCACATGGAGAGAGAAAGAAAAGAAGTTGTACTAGAAAAAAATGAAAATCAGTTCAGGATCCCTGTTCTGATAAGTCAAAGAGATAACAGCAGTGCCCACTAGAGGAAGAGAAAGAAAAGAGCTATCTCCAACTTACTCGAGAAGGGGTGGGGGGTGAGGGAAGAGATGACAAGCAATCAGAATTCTTCCTAAGTAGGAAAGTGTCATTGTTTGTGCCATGTGATATAAGCAAGTACTAAGACTTAGATGACAACCACGTTCCAAAACATTCCAGAAGAAAGAAGCTAAGTTGCATGGACAGAGGGAGAGATTTATTGCTCCTGAGAGTAACAAAGAAAGAGAGGCATGAAGAGCCAAAGAGAAGAGGAAGAAAGAGGGAGAGGGCCGAAGACTAGGTGAGGGGAAGGATCAATAAACTTCTCAGTGGTGGGGTCCTCAAAGGACACTGTAAGAATTGTGATAAGAGCGGTTCTACTTGTAGCTATTTGTGTTCCTATAACCTAATCCACTCCTTCATCTTCTCTTCAGAAATTCATTAAAGTCTCACCATGCTACAAATGCTTTTTGGAAGCTGTTTTCGTTTGCTGTTTGTTTTAAGAGGATTCAAAGAAGATGAGATCCTGTCTCGGTTTGCTTGGTACAGACTAGAGTAATTAAAGAAGCAGAAGCACAAGAGGTTGATGTGACACAAAAGCTTCAGTCCTTCAGGATTCTCAGAACTCTTGAAGGGACTTTGGACTTCCATGGCCATGAACTTAGGGGTGATAGTGTTGAGCTCATTTTACCTGGCTCATAAGAGACAAGAAGCCCCCTACTGATGTCTGGCTTACACTTACTATCATACAAGAGAACTATAGAATTCTTTTAATTAATCTCCTACAACACCTTCACTTTTTATAGTTAAGAACTTGAAGCATATGAAGAGTTTTAGTTCCTTTAGAAGCAGATCCTGACCAGGATTTGAATGCAAATAATTAATATAGGTGTTGGGAAAATGAAATGAGAAGTGAAGGAAACCGTTAAAGGATATATTTTCAAGCAAGTTTCCACTATATAAAACTGGAATTTAATGCCATTGAGGAACTCTGGAGCCAGTGAATTTCTCTGTTTATTGATCCTTCCTCTCACCTGGTCTTAGGCCCTCTCCCTCTTTCCTCCTCTTCTCTTTGGCTCTTCATGCCTCTCTTTTTTTGTTACTCTCAGGAGCAATAAATGTCTCCCTCTGTCCATGCACAGCAAGCGTCTCAGAGTTATCCTGCCCAAAGATGGGGAGCTGGGGTATTTGCTCACCAACTCCCATCAATCACTAGTTGAATGTTACTCCTGAGGGTTGTTAATTCCTTGGAGCATCTGACCTAACTTGTGCTGGGGCAGAGCAGGTAGCTGGCCCTAGAGGTGGGAGAGAGTCCTCAGGCAGAGGTTCAGATTCTAACAATTAGAAGTGTGGCTAGCATGCATAGAAATATTACATGCCAAGGGGACAGGGCAGGGCAATGACAGCACCTGCTACACGAAGGAAAAGAGACTTACTGCGAGTCCCACAGGGGAGTCAGGGAGTCAAGAGTTGTGACAGCATAGCATATTGAGTTGGGCGGGGAAGGAAAGCGGGGGCAGGGAAGTGGATCTAGTTTAGAGAGCTTAGCAGAGTTAGCTTAAATCCCAGCTCTGTCCTCTAGATTCTGTATAACTTTGGAAAGTTACTTAGCCGTTCTGAGCTTCAATTGCCTCTTCTATAAAATGAGTATAAGTAACTTGCAGGGTTGGTGAAAATTGCATAACGAAATGTTTAAAAAGGCAATAGCAGATTACCTAGAAAAGACAGCACATGAAATGGTAAGTAATATTAATAATAATTATCATTTTATTAAATGGGCTGACCTTGGTAGGGGTGAAAACAGGAAACAAGAGGAAAAAGCTTTGTTTCCTTCAGCCATGCTGTATGGAGTCTCCCCTCATCACCCCTAGACAACACGTCAAGCAAAGCCCTTGGTCTCTGCTCACTTTCAGTTAACACTTTTCACTAATTCTAAGATAAATTGGTGAAAAGTCACGATATATCTTACATTCTAATAAATCTTAGACTAGATGTCATACTAAAAAGAGGATTCATTTCGGCAATAAAGACTCATTTTTTCATATATTTAAAAGTCTAATCCAAGGATGATATAATGTTGATAAATGCTGAGGCTAGTAGAGCGGTACATGGGATTTATTGTATTATTCTATTTTTGTGTATGTTTAGAACTTTCCATAATACAAAGGGGTTTAAAGTTTATTCCAGCACAATTAAAATTCACACGCAGTCGATTAGAATTCATACCCAACGCTTCCCAGAAACTGGACATCACAGAAGTTAGACACAGATTTTGGTAAGTTTATTTTTCAGAGGGAGATGAAACTAAAATGTGTGGTATTATTTTCTTCTTCTTTTTGTTAGTTTTTATAACAAATTAGTTTTGTTGTGATATGCATGAATAAAGCATAAATGAACGCAATTTAGTTACATTTGACTAGAACTTAGTAAACAAGCATTTAACATGGGAAGGGAAGACAAAGGGCAGGAAGTGCAGGGTTTCAGGTTTCCAGAGTCCACGTGAGGATATATTTCTGTGACGACTTCATACTAAGAGAGACTATTCGGGGTGAAGGATGAACTTAGGATCAAAATTAAAAGTTGTTCTTGGGCTTTTCTCTGAATACATTATACGTATCTTTCCTTTTTGGACTGGTACCCCACAAGCTGTGAAAAGTAACTTTAGAGCCAGATCTACTTTCTTTTCCTCCACACCAACCTCTTCATTATAAATAAGTGGAATCTTGGTAAGGCAAGGTTTAAGTTTTTGAATAAAATAGTAATTTTTTTTTTTTGTAAATTAAGCCCTAAACAGATTATTTATGTTAAATGTGTAGATCTCTGAAAACCAGGAAGGAGGGGCAATGTGAAATACAGATGAGAATGAGATCACAGTCGTTTAGCGTTTTAGAGTGACTGCGCCTTGACTCTCTTCTCACTGACAGCAATGCTGCTAGACCAGTTCTTCCTTCAGTTGTGTATTCGGGGCGAGAGCTGTTGGAAATCAGCAGTGAACAAACAGTCAAAACTCCTGCCTTCAGGAGCTCACATTCTGCCGGGGAGAGACAGATAATAACCAAAATAAATAAATAAAATACATGGTACGTTAGGAGGTGATAATTACTATGAAGAAAAAGGAAGTGGGGAAGAGAGATCAAGAGGTTGGAGGGGAAATTAACAACAACAACAACAAAAATCACCACAGAGTGGTCAGGGAAGTGCATTTCTGGGGAGAGATGTCCCAGACAGGATAACATTGAGGACAAAGGCTCTGGGCTGAAATCCTGGAAGAATCAAAGACCAGCAAAGAGACTTGTATGGCTGGAAAAAGGGGGAGAACAGATGAGGGCAATGTTTCCTAAAGTGTGTTCCAATGGAACATTAGTCACTTCCTCAGTCTGGGGAACGTTGTACTCTCTGTCCCCCTTGGAGAATCACAATGTCATTTGCATATTAAATGCTCTACGAAATCCTGTCAAAAGCAAGCTGTTTGATATGTTGACATCCCAGCAGTTCTCAAACTTTCTCAATTATAGATCTCTTCTGCATAGAGCACCCGTTTTTTGCAATATACAGTTTAAGAAAGATGCTTCTAGCGTATGAACTCTTAGAAGGAAAATGAGGTGTCCTATTTTTTGTGTCGGGGTAAATATATTCTCAGTAAGTATATGATGAATGGATCAACCCTCATTATCTAATGCACAAAATTATTGTGCCTTAAGGGAAAGAGCCAGACCGATCATTTCTTATAGGTCCTCTTCCTGTGTGCAGTGGGTGAGCTTTCTGCCTCCTGTGGAAAACCTGGACATCCTCCTCTGCTCACTTCTCTGTCCTCTTCCAGGTTAGTTAAGAGGTCTGGCAGCCTGGATAAGCTGAATTCAAGTGCTTAGCAGATCCATCTCTGGCTTAGCCAGTTCTGTTTTTACTGCAGTCTTGACCTGAGGAATCAATATATGCTACTAGATATTAATAAATGAACCTAGTAATTTCATAATTGGCGTAGTCCCTCTGTATATTCCACCCTATCAGCAAGAGACCTTAGAGGGGAGAGGGCTGAGTAGTCGAATTTGGGAGAACTTCAGATGAACAATAGTTACTCCTCATTCTTCTGCTTGAAATTTGGGTAATAGAGACTTAACTTATATGTACAAGATATCCTCATTTTAAATAATTCATAATAAAACTAGAAGTGTTTTCAAAAGGCCTATGGCATTTATATACCCTTTTCATGTATAAAAGGTACATGAAAAGGGTATATAAATGTACCTTTATATATATTTCATGTATAAAGACATTACAATAGCATTTGTCTCTGAATATTTAAGAAATTCACAAAATAACAGATACTAATGTAGGTCTTGAAGAATGGTCTGTTGTTAAAACAGCAGTTAACTCCAAGAATATTCTTAAAGCATCTAGTGCCAGCCCATGGCTCCTTCACTGACAACTGGTTATGTATTTACTAAGATTATGCTGCTGTCAACCATCCAGGGAATTCACATTCCCACGGAGAACATGGAACTGCACTCTTCAGCTGGTTTCATGTGTACATAGTTTCTATAAGAAAAGCATCAACTAGTACAGACTTCAGCAGAAAATATCATTGCTATTAACAAATTATAACTTGTTTGTTTGTTTGTTTAAGTGACAAAACTAAGTTTATAGAAAATAAAAGAAGTTGAGAAAGAAGAATGAATAATCAAAATGGTAGAAAGAAATTCTACCTTATTTAATTTTCACCTCCCGTAAAATGAATCTGCCTTTGAAATTTGTTTTTCCATCCCTCAAGAATACAGCAGACTCATAACCCTATGACAATTCTTTCTTAACCCTCTAATTTTTTATTCTAGTATCTTTTCCTCAATTGAGAATATACTCAAACTTATCAGGTAAATAGAAAATTTTCAGGAGTTTTAGTGTTTGTGAAATGGAAACTGAAAATACTTGATGGGAAAAAAAGTTTCCTAAATTTTCAATTACTACAATTTAACTACTATAAAACAGATTATATGATCATATTTTTAGTAAGTTTTTACCATTACTATACTACTCTCTATTTTCAGATTTATACTCTAAGTATCAATAATATATCTTTGTTTTTTGTCTTGACAAAACAAGATTCAGTTTCAGAACTTCAGACTTAGTAAAGTTTACACATAATTTTCATCAGATACTGTGTGTGTGTGCGTAAAAGAGGGAGACAGAGACAAAGAAAGGTTCAGGCAAATGCATAATTTTAACTTGAAATAAAACCCATGCAAAAATTAACTATTTATTAGTATTTGTACTCTGGTAAGATTAACAATTCTAAGTATACCTACATATGTGAGAGTACTTCAAAAAGTTTGTGGAAAAATAGAATTGAAAGACAATACGAATCTTTCTACAAACTTTTTGAAATACCTTCATATTTATATATTTATAAACAAAAACTTGTTCCTGCATGTACTGTGAGAACTCTAAATGCACAAAAATTATACTGCTTACACCGTTATGCAGTCTTCTGGAAGCTGGTGGGTATAATTTTTAGTACTTCAAGAAAGCATTTGTAGGTAAATCACAGCCTCTTTTTTCTTGTCAGCCACTGCTAGACTTCTGAATTTTAGAACACACAGTGCAAGAATCATTTAATACCAGGCTTTTCACTTAATGAAATAGAAAAGTGAGAGAATAATTTATTTGCAATGAGTAGGCCCACTCAGAAGGTAAACTTTTAGACGTCTAACCGTGAAATGAATTACAATGTAAAAATAAATTTCAAATGAACTAAGAATCTTAAAGTTAAAAAACACGTTAGAAGAAATTTTAGGAAAATGTTCATATAGCTTTGGTGAGAGGGGTCTCCTTAAGAAAGAAACCATGAAAACCTAAAAGGAAATGTTGACATTGTGTTTACATAAACATAAACATCCTTGGAGGGCATCACTCCCAACCCCTTTTGTGTGGGCTGCACGGAGTGACTTCTTTTCAAAGAGTACAGTAGGAAAAGGTGTGGAAAAAGAGTAACTTTATATCAGACAAATCTGACCAATACTACCTCAGCCAAGTGATCAAGGTTAGTACAACAGTGATAAATTATGTGAATACACATACCTTTGATAATGATGTGATGTCACCTTACCTCTGTGGTAAACACTAGACAAATTCCAATAGAGTTTGGAAATATCTGACCAATACTATTCAAAGCTGTCAAGGTCATCAAAAATTCCCTTAGCAAAGACGACCCAAAGGAGACATGATGACTAAATGTGATAAAGTCATCTATATGGGGCCTGGGACAGAAAAAGGATGTTAGATAGAAACTAAGGAGAGCTGAATAAAGTATGCACTTTATTTAATATAATTTATCCCTACTTGTTCGTGAGTGTGACAAGTGTATCAAACAAACGGAAGGTGTTAATAATAGGGGAAACTGGATGTGGGTATATGGAAACGCTGTTTTTTCATCTCAATTTTTCTGTAAATCTAAAAATGTTCTAAAAAAATAAGTCATATTAGAAATATCCTTTGTTCGGTAAACAAAAATCAAATGACAGGGAAAATAGTTGGAATCCAGAGAAAATATTTGAACACATATGAAAGGAAATGTATTGACATTAATAATGTTCAAGGTATCTATTGCTATTTAACAACCTACCTGCTGTGGATTGAATATCCCTCCCAAAGTCATTGAAGCTTAAATTTTGTCCCCCAAAGTTCCAGGTATTAGAAACTTGGCCCCCACTGTGACAGTGTTGAGAGAGTGGGACATCCTATTATGATGACTGAAAGGTGGGGCCTTGGAAAGGTGACTAGATTGTAGGACCATGCCATAGTGAATGGATTAATAATGGTGGTCAGGGGCAAGTTTCTGAGGGCTTTAAAAGGAGAGCATGTGAAAGTCTCTCTCTGCGCTGCCACTTTCTATCATATGAGACCCCTGCATTGCTGTAGAGCAACCACCAAAGAAGACCTTCACCAGATGTACTCCCTGGACTTTGGACTTCTAGCCTCTGAAACTTAAGCAATAAATTTCATTTTCTTACAAATCACCTAGTTCCAGTTATTTTGTTATAAGCAACAGAAGCAGACTAATACACCACCCCAAAATGTAGTATCTTAAAACAATAACATTTTTATTTTTTCTCACAGCTATGAAGATAGATTGTACTCGGCCAGGTGTTCTCACACATGCTTGGTTCACTCTGCTATCTGGCAGATGAACTAGAAAGACTCAATTAGCTGAGAGAGGAACATCTATGGCCCCTTGGGCATCTCTCTCTCCCTGTCTCTGTAATCCCTGTATTCAGTCTCTCTAGCCCAGCAACTTCAGGGGTGCTGGACTTCCTACATGGCAGGTTAGGACTTCAAAGCCATGTGTCCCAAAAGCAAGACAGCTAGAATCACCTTCCATGAGCTGGATCTCCTTTATGATCTGGCCTGAAATCATGCAGCTTCATGTCCCCTGCGCTCTAAGCTTCCTGCAGTTTCCAAGGCAAAGGAAGGGGAAATAGGTTAAGGGGAGTGACAAGGCTTTGGAAGAGAATGTGGGTCCAGAAATATTGCCATGGCCCTTTTTGAAAAATACAATCGGCCCCAATTAATATACACATGCCTTCTACAAATTGAAGAGAAGAAAAAATATGTACATACACTAGTAAAATAAACAACGAATATAATTATGCTGAATTTGATCTAAAAAAGGCAATGAACACACAAAAAGATATTCTACATCACAACATGAGGGAAAATCAACTTAAAACTATTTTTATGCTTCACACTGGGAAAAGTAAAGATTAACAAACTCAAGGCTGGACAAGGTGTAAGAAAATGGGTGATTTCGTGCAATTGTAATGAAAATGTAAACTGTCCCTTCCATTATACCGCATTGGTCACCTCTATCAACAAGGGAGGCTGGAAGTGTATTTTTTCAACTGGGCACATTGCCCAGTGTCTGTTCCTAAGAAAGATGAGAAGATCATTTTTTAGGCAACATGAACTTGCTACCATATCACTAAATATGTGTGTGTTTAAACATATTACTATAGTTGTAGGAAATTAAGTTTACTTATCTAAGATTGTATTGCACATATCAGCATTGTGAGCATTAACTCTTCAGCTGTGATTTCACTGACTTTATTCCATAACTTCACTAGTATGTTTGTGTGTTTGTATGTGTGAGATACATACATGTATGAAAAATATATATATAGAGAGAGAGAGAGACCCTTTGCATTGACTTTCTCCCACTGGTCTGTTTAAATTTCTGACATGATAGAATTACTTCTAAATAAAAATAGGAATTTGAATTTTTCTCTGTCAATAGATCCTTCATAGAAGTTTTCATAGGTTCATGAAGGGGGGTAGGGCATATATGAGGCTGTTGATCATTGTTTGTGGTAGCAGGGAGTTGAAGGCCACCTGGATGTCCCTCATTTAGTGAGTGGACAAGTTAAATGTAGTGGATCCATACAATGAATTACCATACAGGGGTGAGAAATATCTGAAAAAGTACTGTTAAGTGAAAAATGTAAGAAACAGTACAATATTACCCTATGTAAATTGAAAACACATATATACAAACAATACTACATCCTTCTCATAATTATATATCTATTAAACGATACATCCAAAACATTAAAGGTGAATGTCAAACAGCCAGGGGCTGGATCAGCTGGGGTCCCCAGGCATCTTTCTTTGTACCTCTGTAGTCTCTCTGCACGGTCTTTCCAGTGTGGTGCATCAGGATGGCTGGACTTCTTACATGGAGTGCTTTAAGAGGCTTCCTTTTGGTCTCTCCTGCCATATTAAACATCATTTGATGAGCCAGAGAACCAATGTGTACCTGCTACCATTTTCAGAGTGTACATGTTCTCATTATACTTCTTAAGACTGGGAAAGTAAACACAGAATGGATCCACGGTCCTCCTGCATGCTTTTGAAATGAGACGTGCTTGGGCCAAGATTTTATCATCTGGTCTTCATAAACACCTCTTCTTGTTGGTGGGTCACTTTGGCATTTGTGGTCTCCAGGAATTAAGAACCACTATGCAATAACCCCCAGCAGGTCTGAATATTTTCCTTTCTCCATTGTATAGTTACACTTTTAAATGGACAAGTTCCTTTGGGGAAGGTTTTGAGGAAGATTCACAGAACATACCTGTGGCCATGTTACAGGGTCATCAGGATCTAGCTTCTCCTTCATCAAAAGCTCAAAGGCTGGAAACTGTCCTAAATCTGGAAACTGTGAATGAGACCATGTATCTCCAGCACAGTGAGTGAAGTAAGATTTCTGCCCATCAACCTTACAATTTTTCTGCCTATATTTTTAAGCAGTGCCTTAGAGGCTGCCCATTTATTTTATTTCTAGGGAACCCATGATTAATTAACCATCACTATAGATCTTTGTGAGTCAAAAAACTGTAATTACTATTCTGTCCTTATAACTTATTGTGATATTTGTTTTCATCTTGTCCCTAATGCTTAAATGCAACCACCCGGATTCTACAACTCTGGGATTCCATTTTTGTCACCAATATAAGGGACACCAATTCCACTGCAGCATCTTCTACTATGGCTTAATAAGGACAGCCACCAGACAGATTATGAAGGATGATGATGCACTCTCCTCCATGCATATTTTAATGCTTTGGTGAAAAATGCCTCCAGGCCTTATGGAGGGGTATGGTTAGAGGGTAGCTGAGAATACTGCATGCACTAGAAGCATTCCACCAATGCCATCTCCCTTAGCTTTCAGATGCCTTCTCCATAGCTCTCATTCTCAAGGTGTGGTTCTAGGACCAGAAATGTCAGCATCACCTAGACACTTGTTAGATATTCAGATTCTTGGACCCCAATCCACCCTACTGAATCAGAAACTCTGGGGTGGATTCCAGAAATCTGTGTTTTAAAAAGTACTCCTGAGATTCAATTGCATACTCAAGTTTGAGAACCAGTACTGTAGAGTATGATAGGGAAGATCTGTCATTTCAGCTTCATTAACAGTAGATTTATGTTGAGTCTTGCCTTTGCCTAGTCAATATAGCAAGTTATCACTGTTTTAACAAATACTTGAACCAACATATTAAATTCAGAATTCCATGTGAGGAGACCCATGGCAATGAACTCAGTCCAATCAACCTTTTTGGTTCATCCTCATTGAATTAGACCATTAGAATTCTCTCCCATACTTGCACCTCACATTTCTGACAATATTTGGTGAGTTATTGTAACTCTTTCAGGGTTAACACTATGTCCTGATATTTTTGAATCTAGATCATGTTGGCATATGAGTCATATATGAACCTAGGGTCAATAAAAGATAGTGAGGGATCGGTCTGAGAAGAGTCAGTATCAGCTTGTGAGAGAGCTGCCCAAGGTATTGTCATTAAAAGACTGATTCAGCGGAAAGCTAATCTCCTGGAGGTCAAGAGAGGACTCCTCTGCCAAAAGAGATTAGCAAAGATTCGGAGTTTCAAATTTCTCAGCTTCACACGTATCTGCCCAGATATCCTCAACCACTCTTCTCCCACAAACCCCCTTACTTTAGCATGAGACATCTAGTAGAATGAAGCATTTTGTGACCTTGAAAATCTTCAGGCCTTCCAATCAGGCCCTGGGCTTGGGGCTCAGCCTACCTTACAACCTACAAGAGAGGAGGGACTCTTTGAAAGCTGCCATGGAGCCTTTTTCTCAGCTGAACATTCATCATTTTCATACTTCTTTTTCCTTTTTGTACACCATTTAAGTCAGAAGAAGCCAGCTCATGCCATAATTCTATTATCATTATTAAATATGTACAATAACATTATCTTCATAGTGAGTAATCATGATAATGTCCATAGCAGGAGAAAAACAAAAATAAAGGAAACAACAAATGTCCACGGAGACAGCATGAGAAGGGTGGTATGTTCACACAATGGCATACCACACAAATGTTAAAATGAACTGAGCAACACAATTGATTATTCTTGGAAACATAATATTGAGTGAAGAAAGCAAGTCCAAGAAGACATATTACAATATGATACTACAGATATTCTAAAGTTCAAAAACAAGGAAAATGAAACAATATATTTTGAAACATCAGATACAGATGAATTATAACTGTATTAAGAAGTATATAAGCCACATATACTCACATATCAAATAATGTATGAAAACAAGGAAAAAAGGCTTATAACAATGCTCTGTGGAGATCCATGATAGTTCCGAGTAGCTAAAGAGAATGAATCACCCAGTGTTCTGCATGTAAAGATAAAAAAAAAAAAAAAATCAGTGGTAATAAATAAATGATGATGAATTATGTGGGAGGTGGAAGAAAGGGAGATGGGTGGGTGTAATGAACTGAATTCTCTGTATCAAATTCGTAAGTAACATCTCAAATTGATAAATTAAGCAATAAACATGTCGGTATTTTATTTTGAGATAAAGACCAAAAGGGAAACAGCTCAAAGAGTTAACATAGTTGTATTTGTAGAATGGGATAGAAGAAACCTGGAGCAAAGACTTGTTACTTTTCATCCTAGTCTTTTTGCGTTTTTTGTTTATAATAATTTTGTTTATGATGGACTTTAATAAAATATTTTAATTATGTAAAAAATTATAAAATGCAAAACTATAAAAGAAATGCTTGGAATTAGAGTTTAGAAACTCTCGGACAACTGGGAGTTACTGGAGACAAGAAGACTCAGGAAATAGAAGGCTTGGATGTTAATCTAATCTTGACTTTGCCACCAACGAGCTGAGTTTACTTTGGGTAAGTTATTAAACTATCTAGTTAGAACACCTCATCTGGATTTTGAACAGGTCATCATAAAGTGCATTCCAGGTCTAAAATTCAATTTTTTAACTCTTATTCCAATTAAGCATTTAACTTTTGGTTATAATTATTGTTATCTCTTAGTGAACACTTTCTGGGGCTCATTATTCCTCTGCCACCAACTCTGTTAGACTTCCATGCTCAGTGGCACTGGGACATATGCTGAGAAAATGTTCCTCTTACATTGGGATCTCCCAAAAGTAATGAGGAAGGGCTCCCCCGTGTTCCCTGTTCTATCCCCCAACAAAAAAAGTTCATTCCAGAGAGAGAGAGAGAGATTGAGAGAGAGAGAGAGAATGAGAGAGAGAGAGAGAGAGAGAGAGAAGACAGGAAGGAGAAGGCTGGAGAGGCAGAATGCAGCACTAACTCTACTTTTCCATTTCTGTGACTCAACTTTAGAACTCTTTTATCTTCTTGGCAGAACAATTTATGTGCCTGTTCCAGACCTCTTCTGCTTCATGCCAAAATTGTACACTTTGAACTTCAAAGCTTAAAAAATAGCACATCCTACTTGATGGGTTTCTTTCTTTTTGGCTTCCAAGTACTGGAGGATCCACTTACTCTGAAATCATTTTCCTCACAAGAGCAATAGTACCAGCCTGAGGGGGTAGACTCCAACAGCCTGGATGAGTGAGCACACCCAGACCCTGAGCCGAAGAGACTGGGATAAAAGTCATCCTGCTATTAAATCTATTAATTGGCACCTTAACAGTACCATCAAGCTCCACTGTGGCCCATTTTTTAAACTTATGTTCATATGAATTTTCCTAAAAAATAAAAAACAAACAAACAAAAAAACCCGGGATATCAACTCTTACTTCTCCAAGAAAATTGAGGACTTGAGTTTTAAAACTGAGTAGTCAAAGACTCTTATATCTGTATTCCTGGTGAATAGTCTGCTGCTATGCACTGTCCTATTTATTGGTTATATTTATCACTCTATTATGTATCCTTAAATGCCCTGGATACCAATAAAACAAAAGTATATCTTTCAGAAACCCTCCTGGCAATTTAAACTCAGCATTCTTGGTTGTTTTGTTGTTTGGGTTATTGTTTTCATATCTCTAATCCCATTAGAAGTAGTGATTAAGTGTGCCTGTCTAGCTTCCATTTCTCTTTTTTATAACTGTGTCACTTAGAGTGGTTTTTCTGATATATTTTTCCCAGTGAAATTTAATTATATGGGCTCAAGGTTACAGTTTAGAAAAAGCTCGTATGAGTGACTTACTTCATCTGAACTACTACAGGAGTCATAAATCCCTACAACCTGTGCTAAAAACCTTGGGTTATGAGGGAGAAAAAAAAAATCAATGTCTTTTAGATTCATGGAGTTTGTAGTCGATTTTGTCAAGTCTACCCTTCTTGCAATTACAAGATGACAGGGATCTATTGTCTCTGAAAGTTAAGCTTTAATAATTTTGACTTCATTTAGCACAACAAGCATTTATTGGACACCTGTGTGAAGTACTGCAAGGGATATCAAAGTGATTAAGACAGGACGGCTGCTTTCCAAAGAGGAAAGCTTTCTTGTAAAGCAAATGGAAGCAAGTGCTGCAGAGTAATAAAACTAAATGTGGTGGTAGTGGAGAAGAGGAGAAGTTTCATTTCTCCTCAGGGATTTTTTTGTGTCTGTGCATCTGAGCACTTTCCTCACCTCAAGGACCTTAAAAGGCTTTTAAGAAGAAAGAAGATTTGACCTGGCCCTTGAAGAATTGACAAGAACATCAGAGGTACTGAGAAAATAGAACAGTTTAATCAGGCCCCCAAGCCTTAGGTCACATTGGGGGTGGTACGGCTCATTCTTTGTAAGCAAATTGTGTGTGTTGGTGTAGTTAGTGCACATGCACAGTACCGCAGCTTGGCTGGTATTTAGTGTCTCGGGCATCCACCATGTGCAGTCATACTCTCCAACCTACAGCTCCAAGGACCTTTTGACTGGTTACCTAGGTCATAGACCTGTGTGTGAGGGGTCTGGTGACCCAGCCTGGTGTGTGAGGGGTCTGGGTACACAGCCTGGCATGTTAACGGTTTGTGACCCAGTCTGGACAATGGGCTTGAGGAGTCTGTGAACTGCAAACCCAACCCTAGCTCGACAATTGGCTCAGTTGGCAGGATTACGGGCAAGTAAAAGAGCTCAACAGGAGGATATGGACATGGAACAAAAATATACTTCAACAAAGCCAAAGAGTTAATATTCTTTGTATAGAAACACCTATATACCACAATTCATAATGTATATGAAAAATGTAACAAAAGATTAATGTCTTCAATATATAGTAAGGCTATACAATGTATTGAGAAAATACTAAAACCCCCAGTAGAAAAGCAGGTAAAGACATAGTTACAGAAGAGGAAATGTATGTGACTACTAAACACGTGAAATATGTCCAAGCTCACCAGTAATCAAAGAAATGCAAATTCAAACAACTGCAATTTTTTAACCATTTCAAATCATAAAGAGTTTTAGAGAATACTGTTTAAGACTTTCAAGGCATAACAAAATGGGCATTCTTCCATAAACTGGTACAACCTCTCTAGAAAACAATTTGATAATATAAATTAGGAGCCACAGAAAAGTTCATCTTTTGTTCTCCTAAGTAACTCCAAATATAGGAATCTGTCATGAGGAAATAACTGAGGAACACCTAAGGTTTATGTGCAGTGATTTTCACCATAAAAATATCTCTTAAAAAGCAGATTGTTTAAATAAGTTATGATATACTCTTCTGAGCGAAAATGCAGTCATTTAAAGTGATATTTGTGAAGAATTTTTAAAGACATAGGAAAAGGCTAATGATCCACAATTGAGTGACTAAAACAGGATACAGAACAGTATTTACAGTATATTCCAGTACATATCTCAATATATTCACACGAAGACTTATAGAAGTGCACCAAAATGTTTACAATAGTTGTTTCTGGATGGAAATATGGTTGATTTTTCTTCTATATGTTTTTCTTCCCACATTTTCTTCATTTGAGCATGTTTATCATTAGGAAAATATAACTGTTTTCAAATACACTTTGTAACTTTCTGTCCTTCCCCTTCCATATCTGATGCAACAAATTTTATGAATAGAACCACACATCTCCGCCAGTGCTGGTCTCCACCTTGGAATTTGCTTTTCCTTCTATTGCACTAGGGCTGGGTCTGTAGCTCACAGACCCCTCAAGCCTGTTCCAGACTGGATCACAAACCTTTCACACTCCAGACTGGGTCCTCAGACCCCTCACACTCCAGACTGGGTCACCAGACCCCTCACATGCCAGGCTGGGTCACCAGACCCCTCACATGCAGGTATATGAGCTAGATAACTGGCAAACAGGTCCTTGGAAGCTGTAAGTTGGACGGAGAGCATGGCTGCAGTGGCAGACAACCGAGGCAGACACCAGCCAAGCTGTGGCACTGTGCATGTGTGCTAACTCCACCCCCACACACAATTTGCTTACAAAGAATGTGCCACACCACCCCCAACCTGACCTAAGGCATGGGGGCCAGATTAAATTACTCTGTTTTCCCAAAACCTTCACAAGGTTCATAGGACTTGCCCAAATCAAATCCAAATCTGCCCTCTTCTGCTTTTGCTTCACAGAAATTTCTCTCAAGGAAAGACCCCTGAATTATCATCACAAATTTAAGACTTTACCCCTCCACACCCTAGTCATTTTATCTGAGAATTAACACAAAGAAGAGAAAATGGGCTTTGACATCACTTTGTAACTAGGAAGAACCTCAACCAGAAACTTTTTTCTTTAAATTCCTGACTTCTTTTGTGCAAGACAAATAAGTTGCTTGCATAAATCTGAGTTCCATCTATCCAGGCTACTTAGAAGGAGAGATATCTAAAATTGGTGATGAAATGCACTGAGGTGTGACCGTATCAAATAAACCCTCATCTTATATATCAACACCTAATCCTTTTAAACCAGAATTAAAGAAATGATAGAATGGAAGTACTTCCATCTGTTTAGGGAAACATGGTATCTTGTAAATCCAGGATAATTTTATTCACCCTCAGTATTTCTGCTAGATTGCATAAGGAAAATAAAAAGCAGCTGTTGGGTTACAAAGGGGAGAAAACACACTGTTCCTGCAGAAGTGTACACCTGAATTATATCACCTTCGCAGAAAACAAGAGCAGATGAATTGGAGGTTTTGGACAAGGGCCAATATTGGGCAAAACTATGTAGCTGGTAAGAAACTCAGTCCACACCCTCAAGCATAAAAGAAAAACAATTTTTATCAGTTCAACCCAAGTTCTGTCTTAGATACAATCCTATTGGAAATAAATTTTATTTGGGTCATTATTAGCCCCCCTAGTAACACCCCAGAGCTGTGTCAGAAACCAGATGGCATTCATGGTGTCTGGAGAAAGAGGAAGACCATTAATATCCCTTTTGCCATGGATGCTGCAGGCATCCTCACTAATCAAGCCTGACATGGTCTCTTAAATGCCCTGCTTGCATTCCTTGAGTAGGACATGGGAATCTTCCAGGAGGCTAGCAACTCTCGTATCTAGGATCTCACCTCCATAGGCTCACCTTGCAGACATTGCAGACACCAGATTGCAGTTGCTGAGCCACTCCTGCTCCCTGCTCCCAGGGGAATCCCATTCCAGGATGGGGAAGTCCCTCCCTGTCATAGCTTCTTGATGCCACTCTGCTCCTTTCCACAAACCCTATACTACCTCTTGTTCTTTCACAATGAGCTGAGGAGACCCATTATATCCAGAGCTTAAGTCTTAAAACTAGGCTTCCCTTACCTTGAGGTTGGGAAGAGTTGATTCTTCAAACTTTCCTGGATTGTGAGAGAATTATTTCAATTTGTATTTCTGGGGCAGCAAAGAGAAGACAAAACAAACCACGAAGCATCTAAATGGAACAAGTCTGAACATTCACATCCTGCCCTATTCATTTCACTTTCTGCAGTCTTATATTCTTACGTGCCTCACAAAAACACCAGCTCCAAGTTAGCTTTATCTACACATTTTATTTCCTTCCTCAAAGCATTTTCAGTTGCCTGGGGTATACCCACCTTCATGCTCCTTCTCTGTTTACCTTGAAGGTTGAAGCACCGTCAAGAAGAGATATTCTTTTGTTTTACCCATATAAATCTTACACTATTTCTTTTAAAGTTATTCTAAAGTCCTGATTTTCCTCTCCTTTCATTCTCTACTGCTAGTTTCTTTTTCTTTTTTAATTAATTAATTTTAATTGATAAATAAAAACTGCATATATTTATGGTGTGCAACATGATGTTTTGATACGTGTCTTACTTCTGGTTTCTTTTGAGCATCTTACGGAATTAGGAAGTGCTGTTAGGACAAGATATCTGGCAGGGACAACATCTCCCTGACAGTATTTGTGTGCCACAGACTCTTCCTGAAATGCTCTGGTATTCTTGTGTTGTACTCATGGAATCAACACCTTGAGTCCAAGGTAACTATGGGGAAACAGAGGTAGGCACCTTCTCTCACCCTGAGAGGACTGTGCCTTCCCGCAGTGACCCTCTGGCCTCTCCTGACCCTTGGAACACTTCCCTCCCCTCTGGGTATGGAGGTCTGGCCTGAAAAATGCTATTGTTGAGCCATTCTCTGCTCCACTTTGAAAGGCAAACAAATATTAGCATTCAAATTGTTTCAATATTCTTCTTTCTACAAATGACATATCATGAATTACATGTTTAAGATTAGCTTTTCATATTATTTATAATACTAGTTAAGACCATTCTAGCTGCAAGTAACAGAAACCAACTCATGGGCAGGACAGAAGCCAAGATTAAGCAAACATTCACGAATCTCTGTCTTGTTTCTTTCTTGGCTTTGTCAGTGCGTCTACTGATGTCTTTCTTGACTCTTGGTATGGCCTAAATTTTTCACTCTTCCATTTATAGAGCAGACCTTATTCACATGATGAAGTTTATCTTGCTTTTGCTGTCATATTACTAATTGGTTATTTTTAAAGATTTTTGCTTAAATTCTGCATTATTCAGAAATATCCGATTTATTAAACCAAGAAAAACTCAAACTTAGAACCTTAAATAATTTGTTCCATTTCTGACCTAAGATCTTAAAAATAAAAGCTAAAAATAAAAGTTGTTAAAAATCCCAAGTAAACCCTCAAATGCGGCAGCAATAGGCTTGGATTTGTTTCTTCCACCCACACTGAATTCTAAGAAAACTATACAGGATTGCTCAGGCCAATTCCACAGGCGTTTAAATAGAGATGATTTATTTCATCATTATTAAGGAACATAAAGAAAAGAAATGATCCTAACTAGACAGTAGGAGTATAGTTTGACCAGCACCTCTGAGTAGATCAAGGACTCCAAAGGGCTGAATCAGAGGAAACCAACCTTCCATTAAAGGCAAGCCCCCTCCCTCTCGGATGTTGCCAAGCGGAGGAAGATGCCCAGAGCAAGAAGGTGCAGCCTGACGGGCACTGAGTAAAATCTTAGGCAGGATTATTCTTCTTCATGTTCAATTACTGTGTTCCCAGGCCTTTCTTTGTTTCTTTACACAATCACCTCAAAAGCTGAAATTTGCTTAGGGGTCTGGAATTTAAATCTACCCCTAAAATATCCTAATGAGCTCTTTTTGGACTGAGATCTAGCCAGGCTGCTGACGCATAAGTGTTGACACAAAGCATAATAATGAGGATGCATGTTAGCTCATGACCATTAATTGGAGGAAAACACAAGGTAAGATGATTTATGTTGAAAAGAGAAGACAAGAGGATAGAGGCTAGTAGTGCTATTGTATGTAGAGACCGAGGGCATGATCTGGAACCCAAGGTTAAAAATGCAGCCTGAAAGGGCTTCTACCCAAACTCTCGAAGGCAGCTTTAATGCCACATGATGCACCCCCTTTTCCACTGAAGTATCACATCCAAGCAGTTCCTTTGCATCCTACCTAAGGTTATGAAATAAGGAAGGCTTTGCTATATTTCACAAATAATTTGAAACTCAAATACCTTCTGAAACATTCTAAATTAATACAGATCAGATGTTTCTATCAAAACCCATTTCCTATTCATGCAGCCGACCTTTCCATAACAAGTACTACTTACAGACGTGCAAACAGCTCTCTCAGCGCCATGCTGCAGGTGGGAGGCCCCTTAGCTGGGGCTTAGGTTTGCGGGCCCTGGAACAGGACCATCCTCCCACATCCTCCACTTAAGCAGGGCAAGTTATCTGAACTTTCTATGGAATAGTCATATCATCTTAAAAGTGGGAACAATACCAGTGCCTAATTCACAGGAAGATCAAGTGAATTCAACAAAAATTCTCTAAACAAGTGCCTAGCATACTGTAAGCTCTTGATGATCTCAGATATTGCTATTACTTGTCTCATAAAACCAATGAGAGTTTGACATACATGAGGAAAACTTAAAGCTTAGATCATACAGAAAAAAATTTTAAAACCAAAAATAGCCTTTCACAAGTTACTCTGTAGCACGAACCTGGTCCGATTACTATTTGAACTACGTTCAGGGTCATTTTAAAGAAAGCAGTAACTCTCGTCCTGCTTCCAAGATCATTGTATTTTAGAGAAACAAACATCTTCTTGCCTTTCCATGGCCACAACTTCTTGCAACAAAGTCATGGAAGACGGGATAAAGATAAAGCATGTCCTTCACCGAGTCATCCTGGGTCACTGGACTCAGTAGCCCAGCTCTTCAGCTGGTGTCAAGCAGACTACATTTTCCTCTTTTTCTTAGCTAAGATAGACCTATCAACTTTCAATTTTATCCAGTACCAAATACTTTAGGCTTGCAAGAGTATAAATGGCATGTTTTAAAAACAAAAATTTAGTAAATATCAATCCCAAAATAGGGAACTTCAACCACCCTTGGTTATCTAAAAAACCAACAAATGCAAAATTTGAATTTTGCATTTTATTTGTGGAATTAATGAGGGAGTATTCTCATGGGTTATGAGGCCACATAACATGTAAATTCAGTAAGGCAAAACTTCAGAAAAGGAGTTTGAAGAGAATCCAAGAAATCTCAGTATGAAAAACATGAGATCATAAGAAAAAATGATATTTACAAAGATTTGCATCTTGGTCATGAAATGTAAAATGTAATTCTTAAGGTAATAAAAATGTTGCTTTTCCATATTACAGTACAACTTTTTAAAAATGTCTGTTATGCATAGACAAGAACTTAAAGAAAACAGGTAAAAATGAACATAGACTGATATGTTGGAGAGTAAGATTGTGAGAGTACAATTTTCTGCCTTTAGTTCGATTTTATCTGGAGGGGACAATAAATATTAAAAACATAAAATTGCAGGAAAATATTTTCTCTATTAGTTTGAATGTTGCTTAAGGCATATTATTACAAAGAATTGAATTTAAATATAATTAAACATTTTAATGGTGATCATTAAAGTCTTTCTAATTGAAAACAGAACTGAGAACTTGAAATAGTATCAAGAGTTCAAGAAGTACCCTCTTAATGGTTAAATTCAGCCCATAATTTCAGTGGTTCTTTAGGCTGCAAGTACCTTCGAGAGTCTATTCACTCAAAAGAAGTCGACTGTCAAAAGTAGAAGTGCATCTTAATTGCTTCAGAAATAGAAATAACTATAAAATAATCACCTTTGGTTCCCAACTATTAACATTGAAACATCTATTTTAAATGCTGTAAATTCCCACATCATTGGTTCAAAGCTGATCTCCTCAGTAAATAAACATTGAGAATAAATACAATACGTAAAGACTTAAGAAATACCAATCCACTGATAAGTGTGGGAAACTTTCATCCACACATCAGCAGAAAAAAGTAGCTCTACCTCACTCTCTCAAGTGGAAATAAATCTTTAGCCCAGGCCTTCTTTCTCAACCACATAGTGATGTTTTATGCCAGAGACTCAGGCAATCTTCATCGTGGAAAACAATTCGCCTGCCAAGGATGAATGGGAAAATTAGTAAAATATTATATTACAAAATAAACTAGAATGAATGTTACCCATCAAATATCATAAGCATCTTATTGCCATGACAATAGAAAGTGTCACACTGCAAAGATAATGAATGACCATGTTCTTTCTAATCTCTGAGCCTTTACTTGTGCTATATTCCCTCTGCATGATACACCCTCCTTGGTCTGGCTTTACTGCTGAGGAACTCTGTGAATTCAGAGTAAAGATGGAAATGTGAATGGATACAGACATCTCTCCCCATTCTGATCCAGCTCCAAACAATTAAGGAAATGGAAAAATAGGGACAAAGCACACATCAGCACTGGATATGAGCCATTGAATTACCAGAAACTTCAAGAGATATCTGCCGGATACGGTGCAGACAGTCCACATTGAAGAACAACACAGAGTCTGGATATGCAACTCATCACACTAAGAAAGCAGCATGATTTCTCAGAAAAGTAGGTGGAAAAAAATCTCACAATTCATTCCTTGGCTGGAAATGCAAAGCAGGTTGTGAGATAGATGGGAAGGATTGGGGGAACAGGTAAGTCCAGCTCACAGTGTTGGAAAAAGAGGTTGAATGAGGAGAATAAGAGGTACCTCAGGGTAGAGTAAAAGAGACGGCAGTGGAACGAGATTGCACAAAGCAACCAAAACACAACAAGAATTTGAGCCAACCTATGTTGAAGAGCCAGGAGCCACGCAGAGTGGGTCTGTACCAAACTGTAGCACTTGTTATTTTTTCCCCACAGGAAATATTATTTTCAATAGAAGTAATATTAAGGTTAAGAAAAAGCAGAAGTGAATAAAATAGAAAGCCCTTCCAACTCCTTGCCCAACATATGCACATACCCACCCAATAAACTTTCCAGAGATCATTTTCATCATCTGGTTTATATTACCCCAGACGTGTGTCTTGCATATGTAAATCTATGCTCACCTACTTAATAAATGGGTTCATACTATTCTGCAATCTGACGTTTTTACTCAAAATATATTTTGGATAGCTTTCCATGACAGCACATTTGGATCCTTTTCATGGCTGTAGAGCATTTCATTGTATGAAAGTACCGTGATTTAACTAATCTCTAATTTATGAATGTTTAAGTTGTTTCCAATGTTTCTTCAAATATAAATAATGCTGCTGTTGTGTGTGTGTGATTATTTCTAATAGATAAATTCCTAAAAGTAGAGTCATTTGCCCAAAGAGCATGCATATTTTCAATTGTAATTGATATTGACAAATTCATATTCCCACTCACAATATACACAACATAGGAGAGACCTTTTCCCACATCATTGGCAATACAGGAAAATCATCAACCTAAATGTCTAACCGCAGAATACTGCTTAAGGCAACTATATCATGAGGAAACAGATGCAGCTATTTAAAATTAAGGTGGAAACAGTCATATAAAAATATGTTAATGATATATGAGGGCACTTCAAAAAGTTTATGGAAAAATAGAATTGAAAGATGATAGATACTAATCTTTTCATGAACTTTTTGAAGTGTTCTCGTATTGTTAAGGGGAAAAAAAAGATACAAGAAAGAATTTATGATATGATACTGTTCTAAAACTTTTCTGAGCTTTAGTTTCTTCACTAATAAAATGAGGCTAATAATGCCCACCCTAATTTGTTAGGAGCAAAATAAGATGATTTTTATGAAAATAAGTAAACTATAAAGTTTCTGACAGGTTATAAGATTCCCTAATTGAAACTAATGCTGACATTTTCCCAAAAGCCCTAAGTCAGTGGTATAACACAGACCAGACTCACTGGGTTTTGAACAAACAAGGCCACCCAGAGGCTCAGTTAGTGGAACACAGTTATTGCTCTGTGTAAGCTGTCTGACAAAATTGGCAAACATGGGGATGCCACGCACTTACAGACACCATATGGAACAGCCTGCACAAATTTGCATAGGGTGCGTGTTTTCCCCCAAGAGCTCTCACAGCCTCGTCTTCTTCACACTTCCAACCTACCACTTCTAAGGGTGCTTTCCTTTAACATAGAACTTTCCTGGACCATCCAAGTCTCAAGTTGTTTCCCATTTCCTTACATTCTTCTATACACCTGAACACTCAATCACCCAATACCTTGCATGGTTATTGTAAGGCATGGTTCGTGTATGTCAGCTTTGATTCAGATTCAGTAAAAATCTCTGTCCTACTTGGGACCCATTTAACCTGTGTGATCTTAGGCTGGTTATGTAACCTCTCTGGGCCTTGATTTCTTCATCTGAAAAATGCATATAATTGAATTTATCTTAGAACATTATGAATATAAAGTAATTTACATCGTACCTGACACAAAATAAGATTGCAATAAATGCTAGCATTGTTATTATTGAAATCATTATTTCTACTGTTAGCATATATGTTCCTTAAAGGCAGTGGCTAGATCTTATCCTCACACAATTCAGTTCATGATACTTGTTTCTAAATAAACTTATCTAGATTTATACATCTTTTATAAATTAGGCCCAGTATTATTTTCCTCAGACAACTTTTTTTATAGGTTCATATTCAAATTCATAGTATTAAGATAATAAAACAGCAAAGATTACAAATGGGAAGGCAAATATTTGGGGGAGGATAAAACGTGTGAGGTAGGAAACTAAAGTAGGAGAGAACGTGTGGAAGAAAAAAAAATACACATGCTTCTCAAAAATAAATGTCCCAGACTTAAGACATCATTAACCAGCCCACAATGTGTAAGAAGGAGAAAAAAACATCTTCACCACAGAACATATGACATCAACTGATATATGCATAAAATTTTTATATATATTATATATATCACACATAATATAGTACATATTATATGTAATATGTGTAAAAATTATATATATAAAGTTTTTTTATATTATATATAATCAAATAATACATATGAAATTTCACAGAAACAAAAACCCAAGTTGAACACTTTGGATTTGTATCACATTACCAGCAGTTCCCAGATATGGTACTTCCCTCTTAATCAAGTGTCATTCAGAGTTTAGGTCTGAACAAAATGTCTGGGCTAAAATTTGGCTTAATGATGTCAGGGAGTCTCAAAGCAGTTTGCACTGAGTGAGGCAAAACAATGTCTCCAGTCTCCGGGGTGTTTATACTCAGAGGACTGGTACTAAACTGCACAGTAAATTTGCGGCAATGTTTCTCAATTTTAGAATGATTAAAACAACCTCGAAGCCATCCTCTGTTTCATATACCTCTATTTGCCTGTTTTTAGTCCAATCATATAAGAAATGAGGTGCCTATGTTTAAATAACATTTCTCCTTTGCAGCCAGTAACAAGCTGCATCTGGGAAGGTTGCTAATTGGCAATTTTAAAGACATGAAAGGCCAACAAGGTCTCCTAAGCAGTGATCAGCAGACCTGATGAATAAGGGGAAAGGGAACATTGGGGATTAATAGTAGAATGTGTATTATCATATTTTTTAAGGGCTGCATTTAAAAGGATAAACGACATGAAGATTCCATATTCTTACAAAAAGCACAAACTATATTTTAATGCTCTATGCTTAGTATGAAATAAGATGGAATGTATATTGTGTGAAGTTAATTTAACCCCACTAAATACTTTGATATAGAACTGCTCAAGTAGTTTAAATTCATTAAGCTTATCCAATTTATGAGTTTTCTTAGACTCAGTTAAATTGATATTTCAAATGTAGGGAGAACTAAATTTATGAGCAGCTTCTTTTATAGCAGGATTTCAGCACTGCATCAGGTACTGACTAAATACCACGTTACTAACCAATAATCAATTGTAAAAAAATAGAGTACACTCTGATTAAACACAGAAGCTTAATTCTCCCTATTAAGGACTGATACTCTTATCGGAGGGGGGAGCAGAGAAGGGGAAAGCAGAATCCTTTCACCCTGTGCAAAGGGTCAGCAGTGACGCTCAGGCTCATCATTCCTTATAACTCAGTGTGTCTAGGTTTGCCTCCTCAGTAGCACACCTGTCCCAAAATTCCACAACCTGTACATTATATAATGCCTAGAAAAGCCATAGGATAGGAAAGGTTATGCATGCATCTTCCAAAGCCATCCTGGCCTATTGCAAAGCTAGGGCTAGGGCTGACAGACCCCTCGAGCCCCTTGTTCAGACTGGGTCACAAATCCTCCACAGGCAGGTCTACGAGCTAGGTAATAGGAAAAGGTCCTGGGAGCCCTGGGTGAAAAATTAATAGGCTTTATTCAGAGCTAGGAGTAGCCGACCTAGTGACTTCCTGGAGCATCCCCAGAAGTGCCACATGTCAGAGCCGTTAATCCTTTATACGTAAGTCCATAACACAGAACACCTGGGTGCACGTGTGCAATCACATTAGACAATAACAAGGAACATCTGGGCGCATCTGCCTATTTTACATTAGATGCTTGGCAAGATTCTGAACATCTGAGAGGCCCTGACCATTTTTCTATATTTACCCAACACCTATCAAAGGATTTCAGTAGTGTCGGGCTGGGTCACAGACCCTTCAAATCCGTTGTGGGGCTGGGTCACAGACCCCTCATATGCAGGTCGCGAGCTTGCTAATTGGAAAAAGATCCTGGGAACCTTTGGCAGGGTTGACATGCTTTATTAGGATGCGAACTCATTCCCCAGCCTCCTCAGCACCAGCCTCCAGCAGCCCCCTGGTGGTGTCCCGGGGGCGCTGTGGATCAAAGCCATGTGTCCTTTATACTTGTCAGATAACCAGTGAACACCTAGGTGCGAGTCAAATAACCATGGAACACCTGAGCGCACATGCACAGTTAAAGCGTTTACAACAGACACCCTAAAGTCATGCTTGGCAAGATTCCGAACAGCTGAGGAAGCCTGACCATTTGTTGTCATTTTCCTTACATGTAGATTCCCCACTTCATGGAAAATTGTTGACTGTTATAAAGAAGGAGGCATCCTTTCCAACACCTGGCACCATCTTTTACCTGAGGGGGGAGTTTGGAGTCAGGATGCATTTTTATTTGCGTTAAACATTTTGAATTTTTTAAAAACATACCTTGTAAATCCATGTAAAAATTCCATGTGTGATCCACATAAAATTCGTTTTATTCTAAAAAAATTTTTGAAACTAATTTCGAAGGTACGTTATACACAAAACATTTATTCATGCTAAAATGTCTAAGGGAAACAGAGATCACTATTTTTATACTTATTTTCTATGAGTTTATTTCTCTATAAGTGAGATTCTATGAAATCACATTTAATTTTAACATTTTAAAACTCTGTCACATTAATTTGCAGGGCTAAAATTTTGTATATTCAAGATTTAGACAATAAACATCTTTACTTTGTAAATTAAGCATACTGCTTTCTGCTATCATTTCCTTCTTACCACCTAATGGTGAAATATAATTACCTGTTTCAAGATTAGCAAAGTTGAAGCTGAAATTGAACTATTTCAAATATAACTAAATTACTCACTAAATCTACCCATGAAATAATGTTTGGGGAGACCACATTTGATAAAATATTTCAATAGTCTCCGTCTTCAAAAAGCTTCAAGAGAATTTATGTCTATGCTACAGAGTTCAGCAATTTGCCTGGATAAACAGGCAAATGAATGTGAAGACCCCTAAGGATCCTTTTGAACTCTCAAGTCCATAAAACTTCAGGAGTAGAAGAAAAGCATGAATTTCTCACATCTGGTTGGAAAAACTTAGCACAGCCCATGTGTTACTTAGTACTCTGAATCTGACCTCCTCCTCACAGTGGGGAAGCTTCTTACAGAGCCACCAGCACTGTAAAGGCCTATTAATAAATGAACATTTGGGCCGACCCCGTGGCTCACTAGGGAGAGTGCGGCGCTGGGAGCACAACGGCGCTCCCGCCACAGGTTCGGATACTATATAGGGATGGCCGGTGTGCTCACTGGCTGAGCGCTGTGCAGGCGACACCAAGCCAAGGGTTGTAATCACCTTACCGGTTACACAAATGGACAAAAAATATGTATATAAATAAATAAACGAACATTTGATGAGTTATATACACATGGAAATGATGCTATATACACAAAGTATGATGTTAGGTGCTACAAGGCAAGAAAGACACAGTCACCATCTGAAGAAGCACAGACAGTGGGAAAGGACTAATAAGTGTGTATTTTCAGGTTTGCTACAAGAAGCAAAGAGCTATACAAAAGATATTAGAGACATAAAACAACCAACTTTTCCCTTTATACAAATATACGTATAAATAGTCCTTCAATCTACCATAGGAGAAAATTGAGTTGGAACTACAAAAATAAACATATAGCTACATAAATCACACACACATATACTTACATATATGTATACACACACACACACACACACACACACACACCAAGAGGCATGTGTACAAAACCCAAAAAGAAGGCCAGATGTTCCCAGTGGGCATCTGGAGTTGTTCAAATTAAAGTTGTTTTTTTCCTTTCTATTTCCATATTTTCTAAATATTCAAAATTGAGTAGCTACTACTTTCATAATTAGAAAAATAGTTATTAAAATATAAAATAACCTTAAATCTGAATTTTAAATTTTTTTCATATTTTTATAAACTTGTTTATCATCAAGGAATTAGAAAGCACAGTTCTAATCTAGAAATCCAATTAATATATAACTAGTAGAATAAATCTTGTATTTTAGACATCATATCTAATCTATCTTATTAACATGATGAAACAAGAACAGAAGGTAATGTAACAATCTGTATTCAAGTCTACAACCTTTCTGGGCTTCTAGACTATGACGATTAGTACTTTAAACGCACAAATGAACCAAAATTTAATGTAAAATCACAAGTCACATATACAACTATCTGTGTTTAGAACTTATGTCTTGATATTTTCAAAAACCAACAAATTTAAATGTATCACAGAAGACTAATTACTTCTATAACCCATTTCCCAAGGCCAGCGACAAAGAAAAATCAGTAAATAAAGCCCATTTTATTTACTTTCATTGTCTTATTCAACAAACCTTTAAAAATATTTGTTAATTGCCAGTGAGTATGCTGAACATTGGGTATCCAGAAGTAAATTAAGAAAAGACAGACAATCCAATTTTCAAAATGTACAGAACCCTTGAAGACGCACTTTGTAAAAGATATTCAAATGGCCAGTGAGCAAATGAATAGGTCTTCAATATCATTCCTCATCAGAGAAATACAAATTAAAACCACATTACATATCCACCCAAATGACTAAAATTAAGGACTGGCAACACCAAGTGTTGGTGAGGCTGTGGAGCAACTGTAATACTCATTAATGGTGGGAAAGTAAAACATCACAACCACTTTGGAAAACTATCTAATAAAGCAAAACATATATCTACCCTATGACCCAGCAATTTTGCTCCAGAAATATAACCAAGAGAAAGAATGCACGTGTCCCCAGAAAGACACATACAAGAATGTAATATCAGCTGTATTTGTAATATCAGCTTTATTTATAATAGGTGGAAACACTTAAATATTCATCAACAGGAAAATGATATATTCATACAATGAAATACTAAATAACAACAAAAAAGAACAGAACCTACTTAGGCACACAGTGACACAGATATCAAAAATATCATGTTGAACAAAAGAGTACACACTGAATGAGTCCATTTATGTGAAGTTCAAGAACAGAAAGATTAATCTGTGCAATAGAAGTTAGAATAGTGGCAATCTGGGATGGGGGCTGAGGTGTTTATGACTATTGACTGAGAAGGAGCAAGAGGAAACTTGCTGAAATGATTGGAATGCTCTACATCTTGATACAGGTAGTGGTTACACGGGTGTAAACATAAGTAGAAAGTAACTGAGCTGTGCACTTACAGTTTGTGCATTTTACTGAATGATAATTATGCCTCAGTTTAAAAAATAACACAATTAGATCCCTACCTTAAAGAAGTTGCAATAGGAGCAAACTAATAGTCATACCATGTGATAAATGCAACAATATACTCATACTTAGTAAACAGTGCCCATGGAGCTCACAGGAGGAATTATGTCTGGGGAAGGCTCAAACGCACCATAAGCAAGTGTGGAATTGGTGTTTAATTATGGCCTTACTCCAAGAAAGTTTCTGAAGGATGTCACCATTTTCCTTTTCACTGGTATTGTGATGTTGGATGTTGGGTCAGGAGGGCCCAATAGTGGGCCCTAACCCACCCAGTCCTCTTTATCAGGTTCTTGACTCCACCACAAGAAAGTTTTCAAGGGCAGAGTCACAACAGACAGTGAGAACAAGTTTTATATAACAGATAATAAATACAGGTTCCACAGAGAGACTGCGGCATAGCTCCAGAGACTGAGCAGGGCCCACACCAAGTTTGACACAAAAGTAAGTTCAGTACAGACATCAAGTCTAACACAAAAGAAAGAAAAACATACTTAAAGTCCAGTACAAAGTACAGGCTGGCTCAAGAGACTAAGCAATTGCTTGCTGAAGGTAAGTTTGATACAAAGTAAAGTATGCACACCACAGCCAGCATAGTACCGGTTGCCTCCAGGAAAGTGAGCAATAACTCGGCCTTTGACTGGGATTCAGCTTTTATAGTTTCTCTATCTAATGAATATTCAACTAAGGGGGGGTGGTTCCCAGTTATGTAACATTTAGTCTTGCACGTGCTTACTTGGTCTCCTCCCAGAGCATGTTCATTGGTCAGACCCTATCACACGCATGAGGCATATTCAAAAATGTTCTGTGCCCTCTATTGAGCATGCCCAGCTTCTGGATTTGCATGAGCCAGGCCCTTGGGGTCTCATTTTCCTATGTTGGTGCTAAAAATAGTTCTAACAGGCAATAGTAACTTTCCACTAGGGGAGAGCCTAGAGGAGGGGTCCTGAGACCTCAGGGAGTGGCTGGAAACCCAGAGGCATGTCCTGAAACCCAAGCCCAGGGAAACTGAGCACCTCCTATATCATATGGAAATCATTTTAAAAAATATAACTGAATATTCATTCCAAGCAACTCATCTTAGCCATAGTAGACATTATGGCTTTATATTTAGTCTTCATTTGCTATGTCAGTTTACTCTGACGTATGTTTACTGGATCCTTTGTGCTCCAGATACTGGGGTGATGGAGCAGACATAGAGAGAAATAAAACAACATTCTGGCCCTCAGGAATTTTATAATTTTTCGGAATGCCTCTTATGTCCTTCTCTTCTCCATTTCTACTGACGCCATTTAAGACCAGTTATCATTCCTGCAATACGTGGGCAAGTAGAAATGGATTCCCACCTGGTCTCCCTGCTTCCCAGCACTTTCTCCACAGTCTGAACTGTTCCATACACAACTGTTCTCATCAGGTTATCTTTGATATTCACAGTCCTTTAAGGGCTTCCCAGGGGCTAATAGATCAAGTGTAAACTCTTCAGCATGGTTTATCAAGCCCTGCACAATCTGGTTCCCCAATGTTACTTCGGAAAGAGTAATGTCTACTAGGAGGCAGTGATATTGTGAAGATACAAGAGAGAAAAACAATCCTTATCTTACATTTCCTTTGAAACTCTTTTCTTTTTTCTTTAATGGGCAATTTGAGTTGACTTGTTAAAAATGTATTATATCAGTTTTACATATGATACATGCTGGATTCTATGTGGAAATCTGGTATGGCCTAATGTTTTCATTCATTTATTTATTCATTCACTCATTCAAAAATCATTTACTGATCACTTTCTCTGTGCTCCATATTAGGGGAAATACAGAAATATAAAAGACCACTCTACCTTCAAAGAGAGAAACACCAAGATCTAAAACTCAGACACATAGAGTTTTTCCTTTTTTTTTTAACCTTCATAAAATCCTTCTCTGCTATAGGAGCAAGCATAACTAGCATCCACAATAGGGCTCCCTGGTATAGTCATACTTTAGGTATTCTCTTTGGAAAATTATGATGCTGGAAAGTGTCCTAAAACAGAACAGAATCCTCTTGCATTATAATTCTTTTTTTTTTAAAGGCAAAATCTTGAAAGGGTCAACCTGTAGGGCCTTTGAGGATACACTTCCTTTCTCTCATATCTCAGATAGTATGATCATGATGACTCAAGATACAAGAATCCAATCATTTTCAATTGCCTAACATCATTAGTTAAAGACAAGGCATTGCTGTTTTAAGCCAAAACAGCTATGTAATTGTCGGTATCTTTTAAAATAATCTGATTTCTCTTTAGCTAGGAACCATCATGTAAGGATCTTTAATGTCGTCTATTGGAGAAGCAAAAATAATATTTTCAGGGGCCGGCCCGTGGCTCACTCGGGAGAGTGTGGTGCTGATAACACCAAGGCCATGGGTTCGGATCCCTATATAGGGATGGCCGGTTAGCTCACTTGGGAGAGCATGGTGCTGACAACACCAAGTGAAGGGTTAAGATCCCCTTACCAGTCATCTTTTAAAAAAAAAAAATAATAATAATAATAATAATATTTTCAGGCTTGCTTTTATGTCAAAAAGGCTGATCATTTTCCATATTCACTATTGAAGTTTTGCATCTCTTTTTCTACTCTGCAGTCCTGTCCCAACTCCTTCTGGCAATATGAAGATGTTTTCAAGCACATATTTGATATGCAGAAGTCATCAGTTTTTCTGATGATTTATAATCTATAATTTTAGAAAGATTCTGTTCTTTATCACTCATCTTACTTTAATAAAAGATCTATGCTAATATTCTCTAAAGTTCTTTTGGAAACAAAATCCCCTGAAAGATTTCCAGTCTGCAAAAGTGAAAAACTCATTTAAATAATCAGTTCAGAACAACATTTCTGTTCATGTTAAGAATGCTGCTTTGATATTAAAAGTGGTTTGAAGAAATTCAGCCAGTGAATATAAAATTAAGCATAATTGTCTCTTCTCTAAGAGGGCACAGAAGCTGCAGGGAAACTGGCAACTCAGAAAACGTGTGGTACTGTGTCTTGCTCCAAAGAGTAAAGCTGAACGCTGAGAAGGTTTTGAACTACACAGCTTGTGCTTACTAACTGAATTTCCAAGCTTCCCTTTTCCCCTTTCTTGTGAAAGCCCACTTGCCTTTGCCATCATTGATCGTACTCAGGTTCCTTGGTCTTTCCCGAAATTTCACTGTAAGTCAAATATACAATTTCAAAGAAAGAAAGACTTTTTTTGATACCATCACCAGGGCTTTGAAAATGTGGAAAGCTCAGAAACTAAAGTTGTAAATCTTGACTCATTCTGGCCCAAATGTTGAATGTTTATTTGATTATTTAAGAAAAATACATTCTGTAATTTAAGGGAGTAAAAAGGAATCTGTGGGAAACTCCGGTAGGCAATACAAAAGCAAGTGTCCAGGCAGTAAAGACTGGATACAGAGAAGGGCTCTTCAAAACACCTAGGAGAGCTATGAACTTACTAGTGCTCTGCAAAGGTTTCTCTGCCCCAACTGCTTTGACTCACCAAGGAGGGTACCACTTTCTGAGTCTTAAAGGGAGACACAGTTAGAGAGGATGCCGACCCAGGCCTCTTTGATACAGGAAACATCTTCTTCATTTGCCCTCCTTCCAGGCCAAAACTCCCATCATCCTCAAGGGTGGGAGGGTGTTGGGATGTAGGGCACAGATAGATCCAGTGTGATCAGCTCCTAGGTTGGAAATTTAGGCCCTGCTCTTGGGGATCCAACCTCATCTTCATGGAAGATTTTCTTACCATGAAGTAGGAGGTCTGAACACCATCTGCCAATCATACTATCAAAAACAGAAGTTTTGCCTGTTTCTTTCACAGAGAAGCACATTAGAGTAACATCAGTCTTTTTTGATAGTTTCTCCACATTTTGAAAACCACAGCCATCTTTTCGCCTTACATCTTTTTCTTTATGCAACATTTGTAAAACTTAAATCGATAGCCAGCACAGATGTGAATTACTCTGTCTGTAATTCCATTTTCTTCATCAAGTCCAACAATGACTCATTATGGTTTGAAATGTTTATTTGGAACTGGTGAAAAATTACAGCTGGTTGGACAGCCAGAGGGTCTTTTTCATTACAATGAGAAATAAACATTGAATTCTGACAGTAACAAGCCATGCACTGCCTTGAAACAGGCATTACATGAATGTGATTTCAGGAAAATCTGAAGCCCTTATTCAGGCTAAAGTGAACCAGAAATGGAACAGCTCAGGACTGTGTGCAATTTTAGATTGAGTGTCCTCCTTATAGGGTAAAAATAGAAATATTTAGATAATATTATTGTGTTCTTCTAAGTTAAAGCAGGGAAGAAAGCCTCTGTGACTTCAGTTTCTTCTGGAATCCTCCTGAGAACAAGATGTTTATGAAATCCTAAGTATACAAAAATGATGAATGAGGATAAATGATTTGTTAAATTGTATACTACACTGAAAAAATAAACATGGAGTTGGGATTTTGCAAAAAAAAAAAAAAAAAAAAAGACTACTGGAAAAGAGGAGTTTGAATCCTAGAGGAGGAATTTAGCTTAATCTCTTTTCTCTATTCTCTCTGCCATAACAATGGATGTAAATCAAGACTGCTACAGATATTTGCATTATTTTAAAGCCTTTGTAGTTGTGTTTCCATCCCCAGTTTGCCTCACTTCAAAAATTATCATTTTCCTTTTTTAGAATGACAGGTAAAAGTATTAATATATGCACATATTACTCTTGAAAATCCAGGGAAAAACGCAATTCAAATCATCTTCAAATTCTTGGCAACTTTTCATATCTTCCTTTTCAAAAAGAGACCTCATCTTTTTCTTTCCCAACTGACAATGGGAAAGGAACTAATTTATCCTTTTCAAAGATAAAGGATAAATGAGCTTGCTAGTCCTCTTTCACCTTTTGACCAAAATTATTTCTAATACTGTCATGTCCAATTGCTTTGTCTAATTTTTTGATGTTTCAAATAGGCCAAAATGAAATCTAGGCCAACGCTTCCCCTCCCCTTCACCTCCCCAAATCCTAAGTTAATATAGTGGACAGTGTGGGAGGAAGCTATTTTTCATTTTTCATACCCCTCATTGTTTGGAGGGGCACTGTATGTCCTCCAATTTCTGACCAAAATGGTATTTACTTAAAATGAAATTCTACCGCAATCGGCTGAGAAAGAGAGAAGCCCAAGAAAGCCCCCAGACGATATCTGGCCACTCAAAGCCCTCTCAGTCAAACTGTAAGGAGGCACATTTGCCGTAATCTTAGGTCTTTGTATGAGACCAAACCCACAGAATTAATTCTGCTTAAAATAAAAGTCAATAAAAACAATAATTGAGCTAACTGTGAAGAATGGTAACGGTCAAATATGGTTAAATAGTTACTTGTGTTTGAATTATAATTGTTAAAACCAGATACATAAGTGATAGAACTGGAGAAACAGTTTTGAAAACTTTAAATGCTGTTAACAAAGAGTAGCACAGGGGTGATGTATCAGTATTGCTTTCAAGACGCAACTATAAATATAAGCAAAGAGGTTTAAGTGATGCCAGAGGCTAGTCAGATGGAAGAAAACAAGCACAGATGTCACATTCCTTTTCTTACTTTTCAAGGATTCTTGGGTGTATTTATTGCATATGGAACATATACCAGCATCACAGATATAGGTGACATGATAGCCAAGATCAATTAATGAGCATGAGTTTTGGCAAAAGATGCTAGAGCCTACAACTTCCCTCCCCTCAAAGCAAAACCTTTCACTACCCCTTCCATGCTCAGCCTCCTCTCGCTTACCATCACCATAGCAACCAATATGGCATAATAAATATAATTAGATGTTGTCAAGAGGAGAGAGAGCTTTTGGTGCCTGTCCTTGGGAGTCTCATTTAGGGAGCTGACCTTCCTTCTCTGAGCCCTTAAGATATCTGAGGTATGAAGGTCTAATTACTCAGCATTTGAAATTGTCCATCAGCATCCCATCACCAACGATACCACACAGACTCATGAGTGTGCACCTCAAAAGCCAATACTGATTCATCAAAGGTGAGGCAAATAGCAAGACTGTGTGGAATCTCAATATAGAATGATATGTGCCAGCAATACAAGATAGGCTAAGTCTTCCAAGCCTGTGAAAGTAATCAAAGGCATATTCCTTAGTAGGGGTGCAGAAGGATGTGGGATGAAAGGATGAAAGACAAACCATTACCCAGATTTGAGTACGATGACCGGCCATTTCCACATTCTCTCTCTTACCTCTAAGCCTTGACACATATCGTCTCCTCCTGCTATACTAAACTCTCTTCCATGGTGAATTCCTCTCTCTCCTTTTATGCCCAGCCCAATGACCACCTCCTCTGTAAGACTCACTGTGGTATATCATAACCCTTTGAAATTTATCCCTCTGGGAATCTTTGCTGTATGCATTGGTCATATTCATTTCTAGCTTCAAAGCCGAGTCTTGTCTGCTAGGATCTGGGAGTTACAAGTAGAATACAGGGGTAGTGATGATGAGGAGGAGCCCACCATCACTACAGTCAAGAGCAGGGCTTTGAAGAGAAATCTACAACTGGTGCAGTCCCTTCCCCCATTGCAACACTATCTTTTGTCGAGCAAATATTTAGCACTCTAATATTCAGTTTCCTCACCTATAAACTGAGGATAACAAAAGCTATCATATCGAGTAATTGTCAGGATAAAATGAAATGAGGAAAGTAAAGTACTTAGCACTATGCCAGGCAAATAATGAACACCACACATACGTGTACCATGGTTATAATATCATTATTATCAATCACCATCATCATTATAAACTCAATGGTTTATGTATTTATAGCACTCTACAAAGAAATTCAATATTTTACTTTTGGGTTTCCCACAGATTATAAGTTTCATAAAAATTTACCATCATTGGAGTTAGATTAAAATCTCCCAAATCAAGCTAGCAAAATGGAAACTACACTAATGACAAGTCTGAGCTACACAATATTTTTAAAGAAGTGCAGTTTTATCCTTTATAAATTCACAAGACAAACAAAGATGTATAAACATGCACATCTTTCTACTTCCTAAATAGAAGTTCAGCTGGGGAAAGAATAGGTAATCACGCATTTGTACTTGGCATAATCTCCTCAATTATATAACAATATACTAAATTCTTTAAAATAATTTTGAGTCTTTAAAAGCAATTTATACTCCAGAACAAGTTAAATGTGTTCCTAGAACTTTCTCAAACTAATCATTTTCTTAGGAAATACTTTTTTAAATGATCTGCTTCTGTCTAGTCCTTGGAAAATAATAAAATTCCAAGTGATGGAGTCTGACTATATTACAATATGCATCGAGTTAAATAATTAAGAATTAGTCTTTTCTCCCGTGTCTTATGCTATCTCTCATAGTAAGTTATCACAATAAAGTGTGACAGTTTGACATTACTTTTATTTATTTATTTAAAAGATGACCCGTAAGAGGATCTAACCCTTGACTTGCTGTTGTCAGCACCACACTCTCTGAAGGGAGCTCACTGGCCATCCCTATATGGGGATCCAAACCCATGGCCTTGGTGTTATCAGCACCACACCCTGCCAAGTGAGCCACGGGCTGACCCTAGTTTGACGTAACTTTTATTTTATTTTATTTTATTTTTTTTTAATTTTATTTTGTCGATATACATTGTAGCTGATTAATGCTCCCCATCACCAAAACCTCCCTCCCTTCTCCCTCCCCCCCCTCCCCCCCAACAATGTCCTTTCTGTTTGCTTGTTGTATCAACTTCAAGTAATTGTGGTTGTTATATCTTCTTCCCTCCCCCCCCCGATTTGTGTGTGTGTGTGTGTATGTGTGTGTGTGAATTTATATATTAATGTTTAGCTCCCTCCAATAAGTGAGAACATGTGGTATTTCTCTTTCTGTGCCTGACTTGTTTCACTTAATATAATTCTCTCAAGGTCCATCCATGTTGTTGCAAATGGCAGTATTTCATTCGTTTTTATAGCTGAGTAGTATTCCATTGTGTAGATGGACCACGTTTTCCGTATCCACTCATCTGATGATGGGCATTTGGGCTGGTTCCAACTCTTGGCTATTGTAAAGAGTGCTGCGATGAACATTGGGGAACAGGTATACCTTCGACTTGATGATTTCCATTCCTCTGGGTATATTCCCAACAGTGGGATGGCTGGGTCGTATGGTAGATCTATTTGCAATTGTTTAAGGAACCTCCATACCATTTTCCATAGAGGCTGCACCATTTTGCAGTCCCACCAACAATGTATGAGAGTTCCTTTTTCTCCGCAGCCTCGCCAGCATTTATCGTTCAGAGTCTTTTGGATTTTAGCCATCCTAACTGGGGTTAGATGGTATCTCAATGTGGTTTTGATTTGCATTTCCCGGATGCTGAGTGATGTTGAGCATTTTTTCATATGTCTGTTGGCCATTTGGATATCTTCCTTAGAGAAATGCCTACTTAGCTCTTTTGCCCATTTTTTAATTGGGTTGCTTGTTTTCTTCTTGTAAAGTTGTTTGAGTTCCTTATATATTCTGGATATTAATCCTTTGTCAGATGTATATTTTGCAAATATTTTCTCCCACTCTGTTGGTTGTCTTTTAACTCTTTTAATTGTTTCTTTTGCTGTGCAGAAGCTTTTTAGTTTGATATAATCCCATTTGTTTATTTTTCCTTTGGTTGCCCGTGCTTTTGGGGTCGTATTCATGAAGTCTGTGCCCAGTCCTATTTCCTGAAGTGTTTCCCCTATGTTTTCTTTAAGAAGTTTTATTGTCTCAGGGTGTATATTTAAATCCTTAATCCATTTTGAGTTGATTTTAGTATACGGTGAGAGGTATGGATCTAGTTTCATTCTCCTGCATATCGATATCCAGTTATCCCAACACCACTTGCTGAAGAGGCAGTCCCTTCCCCAGTGAATAGGCTTGGTGCCTTTGTCAAAGATCAGATGGCAGTAAGTGTGTGGGTTGATTTCTGGATTCTCTATTCTATTCCATTGGTCAGTGTGTCTGTTTTTATGCCAGTACCATACTGTTTTGGTTATTATAGCTTTGTAGTATAGCTTAAAGTCAGGTAGTGTTATGCCTCCAGCTTTATTTTTTTTGCTGAGCATTGCTTTGGCTATTCGTGGTCTTTTATTGTTCCATATAAATGTCTGAATAGTTTTTTCCATTTCTGAGAAAAATGTCTTTGGAATTTTGATGGGGATTGCATTGAATTTGTATATCACTTTGGGTAGTATGGACATTTTCACTATGTTGATTCTTCCAATCCAAGAGCATGGAATATCTTTCCATCTTCTTGTATCCTCTCTAATTTCTCTCAGCAGTGGTTTGTAGTTCTCATTATAGAGATTTTTCACCTCCTTGGTTAACTCAATTCCTAAGTATTTTATTTTTTTGGTGGCTATTGTAAATGGGCAGGCTTTCTTGATTTCTCCTTCTGCATGTTCACTATTGGAGAAAAGAAATGCTACTGATTTTTGTGTGTTGATTTTGTATCCTGCTACTGTGCTGAAATCATTTATCGATTCCAACAGTTTTTTTGTAGAGGTTTTAGGCTGTTCGATATATAGGATCATGTCATCTGCAAACAGGGACAGTTTGACTTCATCTTTTCCAATCTGGATGCCCTTTATTTCCTTCTCTTCTCTGATTGCTCTGGCTAGTACTTCCAACACTATGTTGAATAGGAGTGGTGAGAGTGGGCATCCTTGTCTAGTGCCTGTTCTTAAAGGAAAAGCTTTCAGCTTTTCCCCATTCAGGATGATATTGGCAGTGGGTTTGTCATATATGGCTTTAATTATGTTGAGATACTTTCCCTCTATACCTAACTTATAGAGGGTCTTTGTCATGAATGAGTGCTGAACTTTATCAAATGCTTTTTCAGCATCTATAGAGATGATCATATGGTCCTGGTGTTTGAGTTTATTAATATGGTGTATCACATTTATTGATTTGCGTATGTTGAACCAACCTTGCATCCCTGGGATGAATCCCACTTGATCGTGATGAATAATTTTTCGTATGTGTTGCTGTATTCTGTTTGCTAGTATTTTAGTGAGGATTTTTGCATCTATATTCATCAAGGATATCGGCCTGTAGTTTTCTTTTTTGGTTATATCTTTACCTGGTTTTGGTATCAGGATGATGTTTGCTTCATAGAATGAGTTTGGGAGATTTGCGTCCGTTTCAATCTTTTGGAATAGTTTGTAAAGAATCGGTGTCAATTCCTCTTTGAATGTTTGGGAAAATTCTGCTGTGAATCCATCTGGTCCTGGGCTTTTCTTTGTTGGGAGCCTTCTGATAACAGCTTCAATCTCCTTTATTGTTATTGGTCTGTTCAAATTTTCTACGTCTTCACGGTTCAGTTTTGGGAGCTTGTGTGTGTCCAGAAATTTATCCATTTCCTCCAGATTTTCAAATTTGTTGGCGTATAGTTGTTTATAGTAGTCTCGAATGATTCCTTGTATTTCAGATGAATCAGTTGTAATATCGCCTTTTTCATTTCTAATTTTTGTTATTTGAGTCTTCTCTCTTCTTTTTTTTGTTAGCCATGCTAATGGTTTGTCAATTTTATTTATCTTTTCAAAAAACCAACTTTTTGATTCGTTGATCTTTTGAATTGTTTTTTGGTTTTCAATTTCATTCAGTTCTGCTCTGATCTTAATGATTTCTTTCCGTCTGCTAACTTTAGGATTGGATTGTTCTTGTTTTTCTAGTTCTTTAAGGTGAAGTGTTAGGTTGTTCACTTGCCATCTTTCCATTCTTCTGAAGTGAGCATTTAATGCAATAAATTTTCCCCTCAATACTGCTTTTGCAGTATCCCACAGGTTTTGGTATGATGTATCATTGTTTTCATTAGTTTCAATAAACTTTTTGATTTCCTGCTTGATTTCTTCTTGGACCCATATGTCATTAAGTAGAATGCTGTTTAATTTCCATGTGTTTGCATAGTTTCCAGAGTTTTGTTTGTTATTAATTTCTAGTTTTAATCCATTGTGGTCTGAGAAGATACATGGGATAATTCCAATTTTTTTGAATTTATTGAGACTTGATTTGTGACCTAATATGTGATCTATCCTGGAGAATGATCCATGTGCTGATGAGAAGAATGAATATTCTGAGGTTGTTGGGTGGAATGTTCTGTAGATATCTGCCAATTCCAATTGGTCTAGAGTCTTGTTTAGATCTTGTGTTTCTCTACTGATTCTTTGCCTAGATGATCTGTCTAATATTGACAGTGGAGTGTTCAGGTCCCCTGCTATTATGGTATTAGTGTCTATTTCCTTCTTTAGGTCTAATAGAGTTTGTTTTATAAATCTGGCTGCTCCAACATTGGGTGCGTACATATTTATGATTGTTATGTCTTCTTGATGGATCAGTCCTTTTATCATTAAGTAGTGTCCCTCATTGTCTCTTTTTATGGTTTTTAGGTTAAAGTCTATTTTGTCAGATATAAGAATAGCCACTCCTGCTCGTTTTTCTTTTCTGTTTGCATGGTAAATCTTTTTCCATCCTTTCACTCTTAGTCTGTGTGAATCTTTATGGGTGAGGTGGGTCTCTTGTAGGCAGCATATAGTTGGGTCCTGCTTTTTGATCCAGTCAGCCAGTCTGTGTCTTTTAATTGGGGAATTTAAGCCTTTAACATTAAGAGTTGTTATTGAAAGGTGTTGATTTATTCCTAGCATTTTATTGGTTGTTTGGTTGTCTTAGGTGTCTTTTGTTCCTTGCTTTCAGAACTTGCTGAACTGAAGAAATTATTCAGCGAAATAAAAAACACAGCGGAGAGTTTAACCAGCAGGCTTGTCGAAGTTGAAGAGAGAACCTCTGAACTTGAAGATGGGCTGTTTGAAATAACACAAGCAGACAAAAAGAAAGAAAAAAGAATCAAGGACATGGAAGAAAATCTGAGAGAGATATCAGACAACCTCAAGCGCTCAAATATCCGAGTCATGGGTATTCCAGAAGGGGAGGAAAATGGAGATTCCATTGAAAACATATTCAACAAAATAGTGGCAGAAAACTTCCCAGGTATAGGAAAAATCACAAATCTTCAGATCCAGGAAGCTCAACGATCTCCAAACGTATTCAACCCAAAAAGGCCTTCTCCAAGACATGTCATAGTCAAATTGGCAAAACTCAGAGACAAAGAGAGAATCTTAAAAGCTGCAAGAGAGAAGCGTCAAATCACCTATAAGGGAGCCCCAATCAGGTTAACATCAGACTTCTCATCACAAACCCTAAAAGCTAGAAAGGAATGGGATGATATTTTCAAAATACTAAAAGACAAAGATTGCCAGCCAAGAATACTCTACCCTGCAAGGCTATCCTTCCGAAATGAGGGGCAAATAGTATATTTCTCAGACAAACAAAAACTGCGGGAGTTCACTACCACAAGACCACCCTTACAAGAAATCCTCAAGGGAGTACTGGGTTTGGTTCCCGAAAAATAACTACCACTGCCATAAAAACCTAAGAAAAATCTAAACCCGCTAGTACAATAAAAATGCCATTCATGAAGAGAAAACAAGCTAACAAAAACACTATCTACAACCTAAGGAACCAACAAACAAAGAAACCAAACAGTAAATCTGACGTAACTTTTAAATTAAAACATTCTGTTACAGAATTCTGCTTTCCTTTTAATTGATTAAACTCTCATAGGTAAAAACACTTTATACTCTTAAAATGTACTATAAATTCTGAAAAAAATTTAAAATTGTAATAAAAGTTTATAAGTCTGGGGGCACATCTGAAACAGAGAGGATTTAAGTTTACAAAACCATGAAGAAAACAATAGCAAGAAAAACAGAAATTCCATAGATCCAGAAATCAATTTTTTAATCATTGCAGTTACGGTAGGGTGATATCATTGTTACGATAATGTGGTTTTTGTTTTATTCGGAAGACCATGAAGATTACACACTTATTTCTCATTATTTTGACATAGTCTCACAGATCTATAAATAGTGGGAGAATTTGTTGGTGGGGGAACAAAACAGAATATTTAAGTAACTTTCCAGTAGGGGGAAGCAGATATTTGAACCCAGGTGTGCCTTGCTAATATGCTCTATAACCTCTAATGACTTATGTAAAATTATCATATATATTAATATGGGTTGCAAATATTTTCAAAGCACTAGAATATAATTAGAAGACTTAAGCCAAAAACTATACCTATTAATAATTTTATTTCTGATGACAAGAGAGAAAATCTAAAATCTCGCAGTGTCTCCAGATTATCTTCAGGAAATCAAGCGTTGTTAGAAGGTAGGTGGAAATTGCATGGTAGATCAGGGAACAGAACCCTGGATTCTAGACTCTGCTTTTAACTATTTGACTTTAGACACCATTCTTGAACTTGCAAAATAAAGGAATTGAACCTGATCCTGAGGAAGATACCATCCGGTTAGCACAATGCTTTAAATGGGCAGAAGTCCCAATTGTCATTAATAGTCTCAATTGCAGCATAAACCAACCTGAACTTTATGCAATGCAAAATATACCAAGATCAAATTATGTCCTTAAAAAGGAATCATATGCAGCTAAAATCTGATATAGTTTGGTGTTATGGGCTGAATTAGGTGTCCCAGCCCCCATTCATATGTTGAAATCCTAATCGCCAGTTCCTCAGAATGTGACTGTATTTGAAGATACAGCCTTTAAAGAGGTAATTAAGGTTAAGTGAGGTCATTAGGATGGGCCCTAATTCAATGTGACTGGTGTCCTTGTAAGAAGAGAAGATTAGGATACAGTCAGGCACAAGACACAGAAGAAAGACCATGCAAAGATAAAGGGAGAACAAAACCATCTAGAAGCCAAGGAGAGAGGCTTCAAGAGAAACCAACCCTGCTAACACCTTCGCCTTGGACTTCCAGCTTCCATAACTCTGAGAAAATAAACTTCTGTTGTTTAAGTGACCCAGTCTGTGATATTTTGTTATACAGCCTGAGCAAGCTAATATAGTTGGCTCTTCTACAGCAGCTGTATAGCCAAAGGATTCCACTGTACATAAATATCAATACTAGGTGAAAAAGGGTCAGTAGGTGTCTAATCAAATGTGAAGCTCTGGGACTTTGCCAGAGGTCACACCTTCTCCATAAACGTTAAAGAGAGCTCTCTCAGGATAGCAGGTTCTGCACAAAAGCCCCATAGTGAATGTCACAGTGGAGTCTCAGCCTCCATTGCACCAGTCACAGCAATGCTTACAAGGAGAAAATAAAAATGCAAACAATGTCTACCAGCATAGGAAAATCAAAACCACACAAGAGGTAATGCTTATAAAAGCCTCTCAAGAAACATGAGTATGTTCACAGAAAGTGGAAAACCTGCATGCAGAGTCACCAGATATGCCACCCACACAAAGGGACTGTACTCACTGGGAATCTGAATTTTTCTGTGATTTTCCCACTTAAATGGCAGCTTCATTCTCCTTGGGACAATAGCACTAATTAAAGCAAATAAATTCTGCTCAACATGGCTCTCATCTCTCTTTCCTTTGAATCCCCACTGCAATGTGCTTATACTTAGGATATTTATTAAATTTTGCCTTGCAGTGGGATGATCTGTATGCTTCTCTCATCCTAACTAGCAAGCAAGGACTATGTTTATTCCTTATAACTCTTACTTCTGTGCCTAGCTTACAGCCTTGCACCCAGTCAATACTCAATAATATTCATTAACTAGGATTGAACAAATTGCCATTCACAATAAACCTCTGAAGTGTCATTTTGCATTTTAGGTCATAGGTAAATACACATTTCAGTAGAAAACTTAGGAAAGCTAGAGTTCACATTGAGAAAGTCATGAGAGATGAGTTTGGAGAGATTAAACAGACTGGAGCTCCTTATAATTTAAGGAACTTGGATTTTATCCTAAGGACAATGGGATGAATTTAAAGCAAGGGAGCAGTTTTTCATATTTGTTTTTCTTAAAAAATTAGGGTGCCAGTTGTAAAATGAATTATAGAGAGTCATAACTGAGGCAGGAAGCTGAGTGCAGGGGTGAATTAAGAACAGTCAGAAGTGTCTCAGTTTTGCAGTCTTTGTAATCGTTAGATTATTGGATTCACTGTCAAAACAACCAAAGGAAGTACAACAGGGCAGGTATGAAGGGGAAGATGGTGAATTTGATTTTTTAGTTTTTTTTCTTTTTTATAGAGGTATTAAACACAGTATACTAAAGTATGTAAAGTGCTTTATTTTGAAATGTACAGCTTGATGTATTTTGTACATTTGCTTATACTAATGTAATATCCACCCAGACCAAGATAGACACTTCTAGAACTTCTCATGCCCCTTTCTAATCAATAATATTAATTACAAGGGGCAGAATAGTAATTTTACAGTGAAAATCTGGTAGATGACTCCTTAGTCAAGCTATTAAAGTTAACATCATCAAAATGAGACAAATTGACAGCGTGCATTTCCTAATATGACACACTGCAAAGGGCAAAGATGACCTCAAGTTCTTTAACACTTTTCCCATAGAGAGCTATGACCTTTGTTGCTATCCTTAAATCAAGGTAGGTTCTGTGACTGCTCTGATAAATAGAATAAAGAAGTGATGCTCCACCAATTTCTGGGCCCAGGCCTTCAGAAGCTGACAGTTCCACTTTCTTTGTCCTGCAACATTTGTTTTTGGAATTCTATCAATCACCATGCTATGCGAAGCCCATGCCACATCGGCAACCTTCCCAGAGATACTCTGATCCACAGCCTTAGCTGAACTACCAACAAACAGCATCAACTGCCTCCATATGAGTGGACTACCTTGAATGTCCAGCGCAGCTGAGACTTCAGATGACACTAGCCCCACATGAGAGATCCCAAAGGAAAACCACCCAGCTGAGTTCCAACAATCTGCAGATCCATGAGAGATAATAATGAATTGTCATTTTAAACTACTAGGTTTTGAGATGGTTTGCTATGGAGCAATAGATAAGTGAACAGCAGCTAACACTGTAAAACTGTAAATTCCATGAGACTTGAGCTTTGTTATCTTCTCTGCTCTCTCCTCAGCTTCTAGATAAGTGTGTGGCACATAGTAATATTTGTGAAGAATGAATAATTAGCAATATTATTGATTTGAGAAATTTGAAAAGCCACTTCTCTTTTAAAAAGCTATTAAGCAAAGTGTAAATGTTTGTCTTTTTGCTTAATGAAATTACTTGAGCAAGCAGAGAAAGTTTAGAAAAATCATGCTATTAATCTACACTGAGAAGTAGGTTGCACGTTTGACCTGTGGGTCTCTTAAAAAACAGAATGTGGCAACCTAACCATTTAAAGGCCTCATTAAGAATGTTGTCTTGAACTCTTAGAACCTCTTCAATCTGGTTTTAAAATCTTGTTTACCTTTTGCTATTCCTCCAGAAGCATCAAGGCCAGTGACAAAAGAAAAAAAATGCCACAAAAGAATAACCTGAGAGGAAGAAAGGTACCCTTTTGCTTTGATGTGGTATTTCTGTGAAATTTGTAAGGCAAAAATATAATCAACCAATCTCCTCTCGCTGTCTTTCTCTCTCTCTCTCCCTTCCATCTACAGGAGATGTTTTAAATGGCTTTTCTATTTCTAAGTTCCTGACCTGAATCAATAGCATTGTTCTGAACCAGCACCAGAAATAGAAAGGCTGGTATAGAAATGACTGAATAATGGATGGGTAATGGCCTAAGAAGCAATGAATAGAGTCAGAGTTGACTACTCTATGTAAGAGTTTCCATACACTAATAATAGTCTAAGTAATAAATAGGAGCCCATTTGTATTGTTTCTTATTTGTATAATTAAAAAGCAGCATTTGTTTATATGCAAGGGTACTTGAAAAAGTTCATGGAAAAATAATTAAAAGGTAATACAAATCTTTCCACAAATTTTTTGAAGTACCTCTGTGCTCACCAACCTATATAAAGATATGTCAAACCATAATGCCATATACTGAAAATAACTTAAGTTACTAAGTTATCTTTGAGATGTTACTGATGCTCTGTGCCTCAATTTTTCCCTGTTAAATATGGCTAATAGTACTCATACCTGTGGTAAATCTTAAGCAAGTTAATACATGCAAAGCCTCCAGATCAGTGCCTAGTAATGACTTTTGAAATGTTAGCAATGAGTATTTGTGTTTTTAAGTTGAGAACAATTCCAAGATGGCATGGCTAAGTGGCAATACTGAGATCTAAATCCAGGTATTCTGAAGCTTCTTGCACTTACTGTGACACCACGAACACCCAAGTGCCCTGCTATAGGTATAAAGCAGTACAGTAGGCTAATGAGTGAGATGGGAAGTACTTTACTGTGTGAAAACATATAACAGCAACCATATTTACAGCTGCCTAACCACAGTGTAGATTTGAATAGAGAAGATAACTCAGAAAAAGCAGTACTAGTGATTCAAGTATTGACCTTTACATAATAAGTCTTGACTGACTTACATATTTTAAGACACAATTTTATATTGATTAGATTTCTTTCATGTTTTCTTAAAAGAACTACTGCATTGAATCAAAAATAAAATAGGTATAGTTTATTCACATAATAAAACTGCATTTGAAAACAAGCTTAAAATTTTCCCAACTCAGTCCATTTTTCTGTTCTCAGCGTTACTACAAATGCCTCATTCCGTCATCAAGCTGAATTCTTCAGCACCTTCTGTACCATTTCCAGGGGAATCACTGGGGAGTAGTGATGCTCATCTTCCTTCAGAAGCACATTGATCACCCCAATACTCCCATAACTCGCACCTTCTGCTCTTTTGAGACATACTTCTTTCGGCATAACAGAAAAAATACATCACCGGGATTCTGAAAACCCATATTCTGGTCCTGTATCACAAACTACAGAATCTTAGGTCATGTAGGCACCTGTTCTCAACTGCAAAAACAAAAAAACAAACAAAAACCCCAAAAAACAAACCATCTCATTTTTTGCTTGGTCCTTTGTAGTCCTTTATTTATCTTCACAGTAACCCTCAGATTTAAGTAAGGCAGCATTACACTCATCTTACAGAAGAAATTCAGTCTTAAAGAGGTTAAACAATCTACCCACGATGCCACAGGTAGTAACTTACTAGGCAGAGCTAAACTATCTAGTTAAAGATCCTAGTACTGGTATATGTTGTGCTACTAAGTTTGTTAAATGGATGGAGCAGCGATTTCCCAGATCCCTTCCAATAGTCATAATTTATGCTTCTGCTTACTACTTTTTCACTACTCTCTTAACTAGCATTAAAATCAGAATATATATATATATATTTGATTGCTAAATTTCATTTTCCATGATTCTACTGATCTTTAAAATTGTGTTGTATTTCTATAATAAATTCAGAGAAAAATTATTTTTTCAAGTAGTTCCCACTGCTGCCTGTCTCTCTGAAAACTTTTGGACTTATCTATTTCTGCTTTTCAAAGCAGAGAAAGCTAATGTTTTATAAATACCAATAATTACTTTAACATGGTTCTTTGACTGTTCTTTAAATTTTTCTTGAATTTCTATATTAAATCCAGAGAAAAGTTATTTTTTCAAATAGTTCCCACTGCTGCCTGCCTCTCTGAAAACTTCTGGATTTATCTATTTGTTTTTCAAAGCAGAGATTGCTAACATTTTACAAATACCAACAATTACTTTTTTACAGACAGTTATTACATAATTAAAACCAATTCAAAACAAAAGAAATCCTCACTAATTCTTATTCCCTGGAGTAGTAATAAAAATGAATTCTCTACTAATTTTGTATCCAGGTTTCTGTCTGCCTTTATTTGGGAAACACTATTATTCTACTTCACTGTCCAGTCTCCCTTATCCTAACAAAAAAAAGTTCACAGTTTTAAGAATCAGGAAAGCTCTTATTTTCACTGACTCATAGGAAGAATGAACTAACCACCTAAATTGGAAGGTGAGACTTTGAAAGTTAAATGAGATTCAGGACATTTCCCAAAAGGCCATATGACCAATTTAAAAGCTATTATAATGTGCCTAAAATAACATTAACTCTTTTTTTTGTAATAGATTTATAGAAGTGTGATTAGTCATACTGGCATACACATATGAACTACTCCTAAACCAAATTAAAATGTAAAAGAAAACAGAATAAATTTGATGAGCAATCCTGAGAAGTCAGTGGCGCACAATAAACAGAATGCTCTCACAAGTAGGGAGCATTTAATACTTGGTAATTTATATAATTTAATATGCTAAAAATGAGGAAATAAACAGGAGATGGGGATAGGGAATACATATAGAAAAAGCAACTTCATGATTTTGGTTGTATTGCTTTCCCATTTTCAGAAGAAAACACTATGACTTCAAAAGTAACAAAATATTTGAGAAGAGAATTCACATCTTTCTGGTCTAACTGGTATTCTTCTGCTATTTTCTCAGCAGTCCATCTTTCTGGATAAAGTTTATGATTACTGAGAAGTGTTAAGGCCTCTACAATGGAAATTTTGCCTTTGGGAATGTTCTTAAGATTAATCACATCAAAGCAATGGTCTTTTGGCAATCTGAATTCCTTTGGCTCTTGAGGTATTTCAGCATCTTTTACCTAGTATCAAAAAGAGAAAAAAAGGCTTTTAGGATAAAAAACAATTTGACATCTCTTTCACGCTTCTTGAATCTACACTATTCCTCTTCAAATAAATACTGCACATGCTCCCACAAACAACAGTTTCTTATTATGATAAGCCACAGTTGGATGGCACTTCTGCCATATTGCCTTTTCAAAATCATACCTCTATCATTAAGAAATTTAGGTAGCTCTAGAAAATAATAATCAAATGTATACCATCCACTCACCACATTATTTCATATATACTAAAAGAACCAGCACCAAAAGAATTGATTAGAATAAAAACTGCACCTGCTTTAGAAGGGCAGGATTCTGATGCTGCCCTAACAGCTTACTTGATAACCTCCATTCTGTTTCCTATTTTGTATTTCATATTCAATGCCTCCAAACACCTTGAATGAATTAAAATATTGCTAGAGATCTTGCCTCTTCTGAAAAAATAACTAATGCTTCCAGTACCTCAATATAAGTAAAAAAAAACCTGTGCACAACCATCTTTGCATCTGTTCATCCAAGCTTAACCCCTGCACTGGTGGTCTGTATTCCAGTCTCTTTACCTAGCCATGCCACTCCTTCCCTTTTACTTTTCCCTTCAACTGCACCCTGCCTACTGCTGCTTTTTAGTCAAAATATAGAAATGCTTTAGTCACTACCTTTTTAAAACACCCACCAAACCCAAAACCAACCTTCATGACCAGTTTACTTCTCCTTAGTTAAGTTTTAAAGGAAAATGATATTTGCCATCTCAGATGACCTCCTAGTTGCTTAATTCAGAAGACAATTTTCAGACCTTATTTGAACTCACTACAGCAACTCACCACACTGTTGACCACTCCAACATACCTATAACTATCTTCCCACTTGGTTTCCATGCCACTCCTTTCCCAGTTTCCATCTATTCCTTCAGTAGTTCTTTTCTTGGTTTTCTTTGTGGACTCTCTCCCTCCTGCTTCCCCTTAAATGTTAGTGTGCCTCCAATTGTGGCCCAGGCCCTCTTCTTGCTGTACACATTCTTCCAAAGTGATCCTACACACTCTCCTAACTTCCATCACTGCCTCATGTTACTTCCAAATCTGTGATCTAAAATCTAGACCTTTTTCCTGACTTCTGGACCCAAATTCCCAAATGCCTAAACAGGCATCTCCATGTGGATGATCTACATGCATCTCAAATTCAATATGTCTAAAACTGAACCTATCGCCAGTTCTACCCCGTATTCTCAATTTCAATGACCAACACCATCCTCCTCCCATGCCCCAAACTGGGGATTATACCTGACACCTCCCTCTCCCTCCCTCATTATATCCAGTCGATGACCAAATTCTGTTGATACTGCGCCCTAATTCTCTTTCAAATCTACTCACTTCTCCCCCATCACTAAATCACCCCATCTCAAGCCAATGTCTCTTGTAGGAACAAATGCCTCCTAGCTAATCTCCTCCGACTCGATAAAATTCCCTTTTTCCCCTCCTAGCCTATTCTCAAATCTGACATCGCTTTTCAACATGAAATTCTTCAATGACTTCCCATTGTCCTCAAGATAAAACCAAAATTCCTCAGCCAGACAAATAAGGCTGTTCATGATCTGGTCCCTATCACCCTCTATCCCAAATCATTTCTCCCAAATGCACCCCTCTCACTTTCCCCTAACTGTACTAAACTCTGTTATCCAAAGGCATCACATACTCTCATACCTTCATATTACAACCTCTGCTTGAAACATTCTACGCAACTTCTTCTTCACTTTCTAAAACTCAAAGCTTCTCTTATCTTCCTATACCCAGGTAGATCCTCCTTCCACTCCAAACACACCTTTATTCGGATTTCCCTTCTAATTAATATTAAATGCTAAAATGAATATTATTTGACACTGAAAAAATATCTGATAAAATTCAACATTCTCTCTTAAATTAAAAACCAAAAAGAACAAACAAGAAAACTCTTAGGACATTAAAAAACAGAAGAAAATGTCCCAAATGTCAAAAAAGTATTTTTTAATTGGAAACCAGTATCATTTTATTATAATTAATGCTTAAACATCAGAAGCATCCTATGTAAGGAAGAAACAGGTGAGAATGCCTAGTTTCACTGCTATGTTAAGGTTATAGGCAACACAATATAAGAATAGAGTATGAATAATAGAAAGGAAAAGAAAATCATCATTCCATACAGATATGAGAGTATCTTTAGAAAACTTAAGAGAATCAACTGAAAAACTAATAGAAATAATAACGTAGCAATATGGGTAGTTACAATATAAAAATCACTCACTTTCTGATATATGAGCAATAAAAGCTAAAAAAAATTATGGTGAAAAAAGATCCTGCTCATAGTAACCACGACCCCATATGCCCCAAAGACTCAACAATTAAAATATGTTAATTCTCCTTATATCAATCTATAAATCCTAATTCAATTACACTAAAAATCCAAACAGGACTTATCAAAGAAACTGACAATATGATTCTCACATTCATCTGGAAAAAAACATGTGAGCAGAGATAAGAAACTTTTGAAAAGAATGAAAGGTCATTATAGATATCAAGATATATTATAACACTCTATTAATTAAAAAAGTATGATTCTAGTGTTAAAACAGAAAAATAAATAAATAGGACCTATGAGTCCATAAACAATCCTGTTTGTGTATGTAAATTATTTTAAGTAAGTGGAAAAGGTCTGGATTATTTAGTACATTATATTTAGACAACTGGCCATCCACTTACTGACCAAATATTTTAACATAACATATACAGTCATAAAACTACTAGAAGAAAATAACAGAAGACTTGGCGATGTTAGAGTCTTCCTACAACATGGACAAAAAGGCTGACATATTTGAAAGAATTTTGAACAGCAATAAATAAATAAGTTAAAAAGTCATACTACAAATAAAGAAATTACTTGCTATATGACAGTTACAATGTCACTGATATTTAGAGACATTACAAATCATTAAGAAAGCTATGAACTAACTGCCTAAAACAAAAAAAAGGAACAAAGAACACAGACTAGCAATTCAATTTTTTCATTATCACTCCCCGAAGGAGTCTTTTTAGAATTTTTCCTAATGCCCACCATTATGTATTATACGTATATCTGTATCACATACATAAAAAATGTTTAATTTTTTTCGCTATCCAAGAGCCAGTTTTCAAATGCATGGTTTAATATAACATGAGAGAAATAATACTCGGAAGTATTATTCAGCATCAGTTTAAAAATAACATAAAGAACATGGACATCAACCCCTGTACCTTTTCTACGTGAGTGTTTGGTGATAACTGATCACTGTCACATGCAACGATTTACAAATCTTGTTTTATTTCTCGTTTCTAGTGAAAATCATATTAATAAATGTATCTGTGCAAACAGTTATTGCTTATCTAGAAGCTGACAGAACCAAAGAATTTTAGAATGAAAAAAAATCTGGGAGTTGTCATTGACACTTGTCCTTTTAATCAAATTCTTTCCCCTACATAGAACCTTCTTCCCCCATAAACATATTTGGCCAACTCCAACTCATCACTCAGGACTGAAATTAAACGTCACTTTCTCAGAAATTATCCCTGATCCTCCAATTTCAAATAGGTCACTCTAATATACTCTCACAGTACCTACACTTCTCCTTTAGAAATTATGTATTTATGGTTGCTCATCTGTTTAATGTCTGTGTCCCTCACAGTATCATAAACCCTGTAAGAGCAAGGTCTAAGTCTATTTTATTCACTATACACAAAGCACTTGTGCCTAGCAATTATATATTATATGAATTTACATATAGGTTCCCATGCCCCATGTATTCTGTGAACCTCCTAATTTTACGTATCGTATTTGAATATATCCTCAAAAAAAAAAAAAAAAAAAAAAACCAAACCCTCATAAAATCCTCTAAAGGTGTTGCTGAGATTAGAATATACCTCAATCCACAGGAAGAGAAAATATTAAACTCTCCTTTTGTCACTGAAATGACAACTACTACAAGTACCTTACCAAGCACTATAAATTCTGAAACAATAGCAAATAATTCACACAGATGCATTCAATAGATGCGAGTCTTTTAGAACCTTTGTAAATATCCAGTAAGCCAAGGAATATGTGTCTTGCTTAGACCACTGTGCTTAAACTTTGCAAAGGCACTGTGTTCTGGTCACAATTACTGTATGCTGACATTCTTACACTTGCAGAGAACTCTTTTTCTTTTTTTACCATTTGCCATACTTTTTTTGATCATTTTCCTCGAGACCAAAAATAAATAAGTCAATTGCTTATTTCCTTAACTAAAACACACATTACCTGCAAGGTAGACACAGGATCTCTGGAATCAACATACACATCTTTCAATAATGTCAGCAGCTTGTCATCTTTTCTAGCAATTTCTCCCTTAATTTCTAGATGGTCTAAGGAAAGAAAAAAATGCCACAATATTAATTAAAGGAAAATTTCCTCTAAACTCCCAAACACCTCCCAGAAGAAAGCCACTTTTTAAAAAAATAATCATTCGGACAGTTCGGAAAACATTTTAAATGTGAATCAAAATATGAGGTTAAGCTCGGCGTCCATCGTCCTGTCAAGACACCTAGAGAAAACGTCGCTGCACATGATCCTTTTTGATTTTTGACTCCCTGTACCAAATCGCCAAGCACAGACAGCAAAAGCAGGCGAGGTTCGGCTAGGGCACAGGCCGCCACCTCCGCGACTACGAAGTAGGCGGAGCCGCCGACCTCACCGCCGGCGCGCAGGGGACAGTCTCAATGTCACCGGCCTGGCGGCGCCACCTTTCCGCGCTCGTCGGACTCGAGCCTCTGCGGCCGCGCAGGCTGACGCTGGTCACCGGGCCTCCAGACCGAGGGCCTCCAGACCACCCGGCCCGCCCAGGGAGCCCTCGCACCACTCACGGCTCATCTGCTCTCGCAGGCGGATCTCGGAGGAAGGGTGCCTGGGAGCAGGAGAGGGCTTCATCTTGCTGATTTCCCGTTGCGCGCGGTTCTCTAGGTTGAAATTCTTGATGGCACGAATCACCACAGCCCCCATCTCCTTACAACATGACCCCCTCCGGTGCACGCCGCACGTGGGAAAACACCGGCACGGGCGACCTCCAGGATCCACGGAGCATGCGCACGTCTGGGGTCGAGCCAACCGCTTACCGGGAAACGGGAGCTAAATGCGCACCGACTGCCCCCTAGCGGTCGGGAGGCCACACAACGCGTCTCTGCTCGGAGAGTATCGAAAGGAGCGTCTCCCTCCCGGCCTGACGACGAACTCCCGCCTGGGGCCTCCTCCCGCGGAGGGGGTGGGGCTTGAAGCCTCGGACACGCGGTGGTTCTCATCCCCGAAGACCGTAGTCACCCGTGGAGCTTTAATACAATTCCAAGCCGAGCCCCGCCCCGGACTTTATGATTAAATTCTTCTCGAGCAAGGCCCGGGATTGCTTACAGCTTCTCACATGCTTCCAATGTTGTATTCAAGAATTGAAAATCAAGGTCGTGAGGAAATTGACCTTGAAATCGTTCCACAAAATCAGTGTCGCCAGAGCAAGCCAATAAGAACGGAACTTTTTACAGCGGGGTCAAACAAGCTTCTAAAGTTGCCTTTTCCTGCTTTTGTGAAAGAAGAGTAATGAAAGAGTTTTCCTTCTCGATGAATATTTGTTCTCAGTCCTTATTTAAACGCCCCTTATTTCCTGTCCTTTGCCTGATACACGTTCGAGCCACCGTGTTCTTTTTCCATTATCTTTTCCATCCCGTTCTCACATCTCATTTGACCTAATATTTTCATTATGGTTTCCTTTCCTTTCCCTTTATTTTTACTACTAATTTATCTCTCCATACTATTAAGCGCTGAGTCACACCATCATTCCCTAGCGGATTTCTCGTCTTTTCTGCCTTCTTTCTTTGTAAGCCTGAGCGACCTCTGTGTAACTTAATGAAAGGGACAGCCAATAGGACGTTAGAAGAAACAAGTGTTACGTTCTCGCGCGCTCTCTTGATCCCCTGGTCTTACTCCTCTTCTCTCCTCTCCACTTCCGAATGGGTTACTGTGGTTCTTTAGATATACTGTGATTAATCTATAATAAAAGAACCCCACCAGGAGGAAGTAGTAGGATTTCCTAAGTTACAATATCTCTCACAGACTGTGGCTGCACAATCTATTTTTAGTGTCCTCAGCTCTGCATAGCGAAATGAGGTGGGTTGGTTGTTTTTAACCGGTTTAAAGAAAAGAATTGATGTAAACAATCGAATTAAAGTTGTGTGTGTGTGTTTTATATATATATACACACACACACATATACATATAAAATATAAAACAAGAATCAAAGTAAAGGACAGTTTTATTTTAAGAAAACTCATTTAAGTATTAAATACAATGCTTAATCATAGCTAAAGCACTACAAGGAACATAGCTTCCACCATTGACTATCTTGAAATGATTTTACTGGGATTAATATTTGGAATTTAGAGAAGCTAAAACCAGTGTTCTCTGATAGTTAATTGGGAAGTTTTCCTGAAGGTGGCAGACTGCTACAAGATTTCCATCTTGAAGGCTTTTAAGCAGCTTGTAATTCAGAGCTTTTTAGCCACGTTATTCATATTTCTATGGGTCCCAACAAATTTTCATCTGCTTCATTATGTCTAAGTGCTTCAACAGTTATGGCAGCAATTCCACTCACTGCTTGTGAAAATATTTTAAAAGGGAAAATCTCATTTTCATAGAAATTTCACAAAACTTCTGGCAGCATGAAAAAGAATGTTAGAAGTTAAGATAAGTGTGGAGAGCAGTGGGGATTACAATGTAAAAGAATTCCTTGAATTTCCACACTCAGGTAGAGCTTGGATGCAACATTTAAGGAACATCCAACATGCGTCAGATGATTTGCCTGGTCCTTGCCTGGTGTTGCTCAGGCCTTTGAAGAGCAAAACAGAAGGCAGACGTACTCCACCAGAAACACACGATTGATTGGCTGTCATCCTTTGGGAATCATTATGGAAATTAAACCTGAACCACAAATGCATAATTACAGCTCTTCTTGTCAAAACATATAAATTAATAGGAAGTCTGAACTTAAGAACTTTCCTTGGGCTTATATTAAGGGTTGAAGTCAGGTCTCCAAGGAAAGCCTTACTAGGAGGCTGCCCAGAATTAAGCTTCTATCTGAGTGAAGTGTTATGATTGGTGTTGATAGAGTTTGGATGTGTTGTCCCCGCCAAAACTCATGTGGAAATCTGATCCCCAGTGTGACAGTTTGAGTCACAGGGGCGGATCCATCATGAGTGGATTACTGTACTCCCTAGGTGGGGGGAGTAACAAGTGAGTTCTTGCTCTATTAGTTCCCATGAGAGCTGGTTGTTTAAAAGACCCTAGCATCTCCCCCCTTTCTCTCTCTTGCTTCCTCTCACCTTGTGATCTGCTTGTATCCACGGGCTACCTGCCACTTTCCGCCATGAGCAGAAGCAGCCTGAGGCCTGTGCCAGATACAGCTGTCCCAGAATTATAAGCAAATAAACCTCTGTTCTTTATAAATTACCCAGTCTTAGGTATTTCTGTTGTAGCAACACAAACGGACTAATACAGGTGTGTATGGCTAAATATCTTAAGACACTAATGAAGTATACCCAGGGTCTCGCCAACACACTGAAATGTAAATTCTATGAGGACAGGAATTTTTGCCTGTTTTGTTCATGCTGTATCCAACACATTGAACAGTGCTAGTATGCAGTAGGTACTAAACAAATGTCAAATAAATGTCAAATGAACCAAAAGACAAGTAGGAGCCCTGAGCTGGAATCCAGGCCCTGGACAGGTTCTCTCCACTTGAACACCAGTCATGCTGCCAGAAGTGAGTCCTTCAACAAGTTACTTAATTTGCTTGAACTCACTTTAAAATTAAAATTTAAAATCCATTTGAACCCACTTTAAGATTGGGATTATAGTAATTACCTAGTGGGTTTTGCTCAGATTTAAAATATAACTATTTAAACTATAAGTAGTGCTTAGCTCAGAAAATGATGTTTAAATACAAGGGTATTTCAAGAAGTTCATGGGGAAAAAATGGAATTAAAAGATAATACAAATCTTTTCATGAACTTTGTGAAGGCCCTATGTATTTATATTGCTTTGTAAACCTAAAAGAAGAAACTGTGGCAAAAATGTAAAACGAAGAGTTTTATATGGGCCAGATTTTAGGATTGCAACCTGGGAAATACAAATTGTGTTCTGGAGGACAAATGTGAAATCAGCAGAATTTAAACAGAAAAGCAGAATCTTAAAGGGACAATTTCAAAGTTGTTTCCCAAGAATTTACATTACTTCACTAAAATAACATGAGCTACTGACTGGCTATACATGGGGTTTGCGTCATAAATTCTAGGAATATAGCAACAGAGAAAGAGTGAGGGTCATCTTGAACAACTTTTAATAACATATGGGTAGTTTATACCACTGGGGTGGCAACTAGTCTGGAAACAGTTGCCAAAACATGCGATTTAGCAGTTATCCCAGACATGAGCAAGGGGGATGTGACTGAAGCCCCACACTACTGTCTCTCTGAGCCTGATAAGTTTAGCAGACTTCGCATGGCTCAGATTGTTCTGGGCCAATTTTCTTTCTCAGCTTTCCATTTTCTAGAGGTGCAAGGAGGAGTTTGAAAAAGAATCAAAGATATTCTGAAGCTCTGATAAATGAAAGGATAAAGTAACTAAATATCTGAACGTAAAGGAAGACCCAGTTTCTTCAAGCATTCAATTTTTTAAAAGGGGGATATTCTAAATTCAATTTTCATTCACTGGTCAGAGTGCTCTGTACACATGATGGTATTGTTGGGCTCTTTAAGATTGGAATATGGGTGGGAATCATTAGCTCTGGGGCACAAAATGCCACCTGCCTTTGCCCAGCATTGGCAGCAAAAATAGTCCCTAGCAAGTCGACGCCTTGCTTCCCTCTACCCTCCTTAGTCTTTCTCTCTCTGCCTAAACTTTTACCATTGCACAGTCCTGCCTTAAAACATAATTCAACAGCAATCTGTATTCTCCAAAGCATTGCAATCATTAAGCCCAGATGACAGATGACTCAAGGAGTCCGAACAGCCCAAGAAGTTTCACTGACCAAAACCCAACCACTAGTGCGCATCCTGGCAGTCGCTGTCCAAGTGGAGAGAACTTCTCCAGGGCCTGGACTCCAGCCCAGGAGCGAGGACATTTGTAAGAGTCCAACTGAAGTAGTTTACAAAATTTAGCTTGGCCAGTTTCATCATGAAGCAGTGCTGTAGGTTTGTAAAACCTACATTAATTGGGGAGGGGACCCCAAACCAAAACAAACTAGGCTTTGCGTATTTGTATTGAAGAATACTGGGTCTTATAGAATAGAGTTATGAACCAGCAATTATGCCCAGTTGCCTGGACTCTGTTTAATGTACTCAGGACTTTTCTCATTGTAGTAGTTTCCTATTGCTGCTAACAAATTACCACAAACGAGTGGCTGAAAACAAAACAATTTATTATCTTACAGATCTGGAAGTCAGAAATCCGAAATGGGTCTTACAAGGATAAAATGAGGTGTCGGCAGAGTTATCTTCCTTCTAGAAGCTCTAGAAGAGAATCCCTTTCCTTGCCTTTTTCAGCCTCTAGAGACTTCTCACACTTCTTGGCAGCCAGCAATTACATCATTTTGTCGTTACACCTCTTTCTCTGACTATGATTGTCCTGCCTCACTCTTTCCTTTTAACCACCCCTGTGATTATATTAGACCTACACGGATTATCCAGAATAATCTCCCCATCTCAAGATCCTTGATTTAATCACATCTGCAAAGTACTTTTTGTCATGTAAAGTAATATTCACCGGTTTGGGGATTAAGAAATACACATTTGGGGGGGGTGGGGAGGGCATTGCTCTGTCCATCACAGTCATTATCTTCAGAATATCCATGTCTACCAGTGTAGCTAAGATCAACTTAGTAAAATACAAAAGTAGAAGGATGAAGAGATTGCCTAGTATTCTCCATTCAGCCCCATGGAGTTTATATTCCAGTGAAACTACTTAATTACTGAAAGAACAAAACCATCTTACTTAGGGAGTAGTACTTTCTCTAAGAGTTTGCACAAGAGCCACAGCAGATCACTGGTAAATCTGCCACCACTTTGCCAGTTCTGTACACTGCACAGGAAGGCAATTCTGCCTAGATCCCCAGCCTCCCACTTCCTCCAGAGCACCTGTGTCTGAGAAGCCTCCATGAGCAAGAGTGTGAACCACCCTAGCATAGAGAGCAGCATGCCTAGTTTCCCTAGTTATGGCACCTTAGAGACACGAGAAGTCTATCCCCTTTCTCTCCCTACTCTTCTTACCCCATTATTTCCCTCTTAGCCTAGAATTTCACAATTACCCAGCTGTTCCCTTTGTTCTCGTGCTAAGGTTTTTCTCCTCTGTATCCACTTTTAGAATCTTACTCCTTAGTAAGGCAAGCCATTTATGGGAGAGTTTATCAGTTCTCTGGACTCTCAAACTAGAAGAAGACAGCTGTCTGAAAATGGGAAGAGAGGGAAGAGCAGAGACAAAGCCTATTGGAAAAAAATGGGAGCTAGGAGAGAAGGAAAGAAAGGGACAAGAGCATAGGGCCAGAGGCAGAAAGAGGCAGCCACACCCTTCACGTGGCTGAGGAGACTCGTCCCCCAGCTCCTCTCCCTGCCATTCTATTTGCACAAACTATTTAGAAATGAACATTGGAAGAAATACTTATCAAAACCCGTGGAATGCAGCTAAAGCACCACTGGAAGAAAATGTGTGGTGTTTGTGTATATGCATTATTTTTGTCATAACCTATATTTGTCATAACACTAGAAAGAATGAAGGTAAATAAATTTGAACTAAGCATTCAAGTAAAAAACACAAGAAAAAGAATATTAATAAATCCAGAAAACTTTTAAAGGACTGAAGAAAAAGAAGAAATTAACTACGTAGAAATCAAATAAAACCAGTTGGTTGAGAATATAAAATACGACAAACATGAGTAAAAAGAAAGGCACAAATAAAAGGCCTTGGGATTTAAAGGAATATGGTCATGAATATAAAGTTTTAAAAAACTGAGCAAAACAGTACATACAGCTTTACATACATCTATAATACTTATATAGTCTCCTCTCCTTGTATGACTTGCTTCTAGCCAAGAGAATGTGGCAAATATGAGCAGAAAATAATAGAACAGAATAGAATACAATAAAATAGATCACTCTCATGATCGCCTTACATTGTATAGGACACCACCTTAGAAGACAGGAGTGAGAGGTTCTTGTAGAAGTAAGCTGTCATGTTGTTAGAGGGCCTTGGAGAGAGCCTGTAATGAGACCACATGGCAAGAAACTTCAGGAGCCTTTAGGAGGTGAGGGGAGCCCACAGGTAACAATCAGTAAGAAACAGGTATCTCAGTCCTATAACCACAAGGAACTGAATTTTGCCAACAACCACATGAGCCTGGAAGAGTACCCCTGCACTCCAAAAATTAATGCACCCCAGTCAATACCATACAATCGATTCCAAATATATGTATATTTGGTTAAATTCAACAACCGTTACTAAACCATTACTAAACGGAAACCCATTACTAAAAATAAAGTTAGCTAGCTAGGATTAAAAGGATACTTCTTTTACTTTATTTTACTTTATAAAGGGTACATATCAGAAAATTATAGCAAATATCATATTGAATGGTCAAATGTAAGAAGCAAGCTCAAAAAAGCCCGCGTCCTCTACTATTTACTTTATTCAACATTTTAAAGGTCCTAGTTAATAAAAAACAAAAAAAGGAAGTAAGAATTATAAATGTTACATTATTTCTTCTTTTGCAAAGTATCTCTGTCTTTATAGGAAATTTGAGAGAATTATTGAAAAGACTATTAGATCTAATAAATGAATTCAGTAAGATAGGTAATAGCCAGCTGTCCTACACATACATCAGTTAGCAAACATAACGGTCGAAAAAATTCCATTAATAATGGCCACAAAAAAAACTATTATGCATCTAAAATTAAACTTCCCAAAATGTGCAAAACCCAAATAAGTAAACCACAAAGTTTATGAAAGGACAGAGAGGAACATATGTGGCTAGACATACCAGATTCTGTGGTATAAAAATGTCAATTTTTCCAAGCATTAATACATTAATTTGATACACTTCCAACTGAAATTGCAATAGCATTTTTTTGATACTTGACAACTGATACTAAAGTTCATTTGGAAGAGAAAATATGAAAACATAGCCAATAAATTTTTGAAAAATAGCTATGAGGAAGGACTTACCCTTTAAGATACTAGAATATAATGTAAAACTTTACAGTGTGGTATTGATACAGGAGTAGGTAAATAAATCAGTAAATATAATAGTGACAAAACAGATCTAATTATGTACAGGGGACATTTAAAATCACCCCATGACATAGGGCTCTAAATTTTCCCTAAATGGACATCTAAGTTTCCAACATCATTTATTTATCAGTCTGCTATTTCCCCTTGCACTCCATTCCCATTTGTAGCTTGATCCCGTCTCTTTTTTTCACTTTAGTTTTCCCTGCATCAGATAGCTTTCATAATGTGTCTGTCCCTCTCCATCCTGTGGACTTGCTCTATATGGAAGTTAGGAATGTCTCGTCATGGCAATTCTGGTTTGATTCCAATGCGGTAATTTTGTTCTGTCCCTTGCAATTTAATCAGTACAATAATTCTCCATCTTGCCCCAGCTACAGAAGGTACACCTGCCAATTTGGTAAGGAAAAAAAGTGAAAAGCTGTAAAGAACAAGCAAAAACTCAAGAACTAATTTTCACTTCAAAGATTATGAAAACAGGGAACATAAAACAGGGAATTCCACAAGGACTCCAGAAAAGCTGTGAAAAGCAAGTTTTAACCACAGCAGTTTACCTTAGCTAGTGAACCCAAATCAGTAACTTTAGAGTGAGGGGCTATGTTTGTTCTTTCCGTCTGTCTGTCTACCCTCAGGTCTGGTCCTTCTTCCCTGTTTGTGGCTGTCTCTGACTCCTTCTGTAACAGTCATGGCATAACATAATGATTACTAACAAGCTTGGCACCAGACAGATCTGCATCTGAATCTTCATTCTATTATTTCCTGACTGCATGATTTTGCAGTAAGTTCCTTAAATTTTCTGGTACTCAGTTTCCTCATCTGTATAATGGGAATATAACAATACTACTTATCTCATGGAGTGGCTATGAGACATAATCCATTTAAGGCATAGGGCTTGGCATGTAGTAAAACATTTAAAAGCTATCAGCTATTATTCTTTATATAACAAAATATTAATATAATATGAAGCATTCTCATAATAATACCTTAAGTCTGATTAGCCCTGATAGCTTAGAAATTAGTATTTTCAGATATGCCATTTCATTAATACATTATCACAGTACTCTCTAGTATTATATTACAGGTATTTCAGAGGGTTCATTTAGCTGCCTGATGTTGTTTTTAAGATGGTGAAGGGTAACCTAGGAAGTATGTGAAATGCCCTTGCTCATGGACTTTGGAGTAGCTTCTTACTGTCAGTCCATTCCTGTGTAGGCAAAATTCTGCCATTTTATCCTGGTAGTCCCCTCTTTTGTTAGCTTCTATCCCCTTTTGTCTCAAGGAATTGCACTCAGCCACCCCTAAGCTTTAGTGCACACCACCCCCTGTTGACTCTCACTTCTGTTGGCTGTGACACTGTCATAGGCAGAATTCTATGACCCACAGTGACCCTAAGCAGAGAAACTAGTTGAGCTTGCCTGGACTTATGACCTACAAACTACAGAAATAATATAACCTACAGAAATAATGGATGTCGTTTTAAACCTCCATGTTTGCAGTGATAGTTATGAAGCAGTAGGTAATGAATATAGCAGGTAGCATGAAAGAAGACTGGGAATGAAGTGGGTGGTGGGGTGGAGAGGGATGGGTAGGAAGAAAGAGACTGGGAGAATAGTATGTAGCTATTGTTGAAGTCATCATAGATCAGATGATAAAGGTCTTTAAATGATGGAACATAGAGTTTGGTCTTTATTTTCTATGTGTGAAGGCTTCTTGAATGGAAGTTAGAGAGCCATAGACCTGTCTTCGAAAGATGATCAACGTCTACATAAAGGATGGTTTGGAAGAGAAGGAAAACCAGGTAAGATGCTATTGTTACTGTCTGTGTGGGAGGAAAGCTTTTCTGTCCAATTTTCTCAAGGATATGTATTTAATAAGATATCTTTGGATGTGTACTGTTTGGATGTACCTTCCACTTGAGCAGGACAAATAGCACCAGCAACCTAGACAGTGGGATTTGGGATGCAGAGTCTGAAACATGGGATGTAGTCGTCTGTTTTAACATTCTCATACCACTCTTCGTGTAGATAATCTATTTTAGAGTTTTTGATAGAATAGAAGCTCAGAATGTGCAGGTGCAATCATGCTGACTTGTGGGTTCCTAATCTATGGCTACAGGCACAGTAGCTCTTACATTTCCAGAGAAGGCTAAAAAATACCAGTTATGTCTACAGATCTCAGCAGTATGATCTAGTAAAATAGTATATTAAATTTCTTTTTTTGTCAAAAAGATAATTCATGTACCTAGGTAGCTACATTTTGATAATGGGTTTTAATATATTTACCATAAGAAAGTATAATTATTATTGCAAGTAAGAGAGAATCTTTTTATTTAGTAGCATAGCTTTGTTAGAAAATTACTGGTAGCCTTTTTTAAAACTAACTTTTGATTAGAAAAATTTCAAACACATTTAAATGTACAGAGTTTAGTATAATGAATCTTCAGGTACTTATCACCCAGTATCCTTAATATCAATACATAGCCAGTCTAATTTCTTCTATATACCTTCCCATTTTTCCACCTCCCCCAGTTATTTTGAAACAAGTCTTTCTTTTAATAATATATATTATCATTCTAAGGACATCTTACCAAAGACAAGGACTTCTCTTTTAAAACATAACTGTACAGTAATGGTTTTTTAAAGAGCTGTGAATGAGAAAAAGTAGAAACTTATGGGGTTAACATTCAGCAAATTTTACTATTTGTTTTCAATGAACTTGAGCAGTAAAGTCATAATATGGCTATTAACCACTTTCTGCACAGAAAGCACCTGAAATTATGTCTCACTCTACTCTGAACATTGCCTGTAGGCTTTCCTTGCACTGGCTTTCTTCCCTTAAAAGGCCAGACACTTTGCTGTTCATCAGAGGAGTGATTCTGTGATCTCAAGATACCAAAACTTAACTACCCAGCTCATTTCTGTATCAATTCCTACTAAAAGGCTATTTTTATTTTTAAATGGTTAGTTGAGTCAGATGACAAGTGAAATGTGAGTCATGTGAACACAACATCTCATTCCTGCTCTCTTAAAAGCCCCTTACCTCCAGCCCCCAAATCAGGGCTCTAGTTAGTGCCCAAGATGTACAACTAATAGCTCTACTTTGTATGCAAGTGACTAATTAATTTTCCATCTTTCAACTCAGACCAATAAAACAGAAGATTCATAGACTCAAGAATAGTGGACTTCTGGGAGAAAAGTGTTCTAGGCCATGGGAACAGAAAGAGCAAAGGCAGAAGCATGCTTGACATGATAATCATGTGTACTGGTGTTGTCTTTTCCATAAAAGCTAAGCCATAAAACCCAAAAAAAGGATGACAGGCCAGCAAGCTACCAGTGGTATAGCTGTGTTTCAGAGGCCCAGCAAACATCCTCCTTGGTAGTGCACAAGGGAAAGAAGAGGAAATTTCAAGATAAATGAAGGGTTTCTTGTGTCATGGCAGTCCAGGGCACAAAAGTACAAGCTGATATTAACATCAAGGAATATTTCTGGAAAAGGAGAACACCAAAACTCTGCTACACACAGAGGTGTCCACAGATAACTGTATATGCTTAGTGATAAAAGTGGGCTCACCTAATGATTTGGTGGGATTGATTTGTGAGATGAAAAATGCCATGAATGTTATTATCAGGGTTCTGCCATCTGCACACCCTCTACATTTACAGTAGTGAATTTGAAGGCTTGAATTTATGCGTCATCTTACACTTCTGAATATTCCTGTCCACTAGGCCCTTACCAAAAAAGTAAGAACAAAAGAGAAAAGACCAAAGCTTCTTCCTCTCCTTATCCCACCTTAAACATGACATTAACCATTTGGGCCATGGAGTTGAGCACTTTGAATCGTAGGATGTTAGTTGGAGCTTAGAAATCATCTAGGACAACCAGCCCATTTTTCAATGAACAACTATCTACTGTCCACATCCCTCTCTTGTTAACTGCCCTATCCTCCCCACCCCACCCCACCCCACCCCCGCTGCCCCACCCCTCCCCACCCCCGCTGCCCCACCCCTGCCTTTCACCCATTTCTGGTGCTGCTTCTAATGTGCCTTGCTTGCTCCCAGCCAGCTCTCCCTGGATGAGTTCTGCTACCCAGGAAGACCACAGCCTTCTGCTTGTGCCTATTTGAATTCTAACTGTTTTGGGATACACTTTGTTCTTTTGCTGAAAACAAGAGAAACTAAATAAACACTTTGGCAAAAAAGAGGGTTTATTTGAAGGATACTGAGACCTGATAAAGGAAACTCTTCACCAGGGCAGCTCCAAGGATCTCAACAGCAGGAGGGCTAAAATGCCACCCTTCATGGCCTCAAGTCCAGCTGACCTCTGCAACTGGATGTTTTTTTCCTGCTCCAGACATCCCTACCAGAACCACATAGAGGCAAGGATGGTAAAGATAGAGATGCCGCATAGAGAAAAACACTTCTGTCAACTCCTAAAATTAACTGCTCTGCTCTGGAATTTCACATGTGTGTCACGAAGGCTTATTTTTGGACCTTTTTTTTTTTTTTTGCTTGCCTTAATGGCCTCGTTTTTAGATTCAACAACCTTGTGTAATTGGTCTTGATTTTGGTTCTGGACTATGCTTTGCAACCAAGCTTATCCCATAATTTTAGAAAGAGCAAATCTACTGCTACCCTGCTCACCCTGTTTTGGGTTACTCATTAGCTAAGGAATTTCCACCTCTTAGCTCCATAATAAACAAGATGGGCAGAAGCAGACTCAGGGAGGATGTGGTGACTTAGATCCTACAGATGTTTAGAGGCAGATTTAGGACTAGAATCCAGGGATACTAATTCCCCATCCACTGTTCTTTCCTACTGCATGTAATTATTTTTTGTTCAGCATCTGAGAGCTATCCAGAAGAGGAGAACAGATAGAGTTATTGCCAGGACCTCAGCACATTCAGAAGAGTTTAAAAGTATGTGCCTTACATGTGCAGGAATTGTGATTCAGACATGTTAAAAGTTGGAAACAGAATGTCAGCAGTGGTGTCCTGCTGGAATTGTATAATTATTAAGAAAATGGATGGTAGTTTTGAAATGGAAGGTTTAAAGAACTCTGTACTTTCACTATTCTACACATGTGACAGGTGGAAAAGGAGAAATGGCAGGAGGATGGGAGGTATGTGCCAGGAGTTCAGAGACAAGGTGCATGCAGTCACTTTTGGAGGTGAGCCGGGTTACCATTTACTGCAAGTCTATTATGAGATGTCACCTTCCCTAGACCCATGAGAACAGCCTCTCACTCTGGGGGTAAGAGCTCTCCTCAGCTGCCCCCTTTCACAAGAGACCTTTCCACTATCTCCAACACATCCTAGCCTCGTCTCCCTCAATTAGAACCATGGAGTGGCATCTGAGAAGCCCCATACCTAGGACCTCACTGTTCATAATAATCCTAGTCCTAGAGGGCGAGAAGGAAAGCTTTCTGATAGAAAATAGTGCAAAAAATAGACAAAATTTACCTCTTTCCATGGCTAAGTCAAAGAGGTTACTCAAAGGAGAATATCCAGAGATGTGTTTATATGATAGAGTGAAGACTGGCTCCCTTACTCATGAAAGAAAATACTAGCAGTATTTAGATAAACAACAATATCTGCAGCATTTTGTGTGAGCACTCTAACTTGTGCTGTGCATTGTTTTTACATTTGCCCTGACTTCCCAACTATACTGTAAGACCTGGGAGGAAATATCATTATCACTTGCCTCCATATATCTACAGCACTTTCTTCAATGAATTGCAACAGTACATGCTTGCTAAATGTTTGTTGCTAATAAGAAAATGCAAGTTTACAATATTTGTTTATTTTTAAAATCAACTGTAACTTAATGGAAGTTACTGATTTACTCCTCATTTTTTGCTGCATTTCCACATGTAATCCCTTAAGCCTTTTAGGTAAATCTTCAGAATTAATAGAAATATGATTTTAATCTGGATTACCAGGAGGCAATTAGGTTTGACACACAGTTCGTTGATAAAATCAGAGAACCATAAAAATGAAGAGACTCAAGCTGGATGGACTCCAGGTTGGACTCTCAAGTGGGTGCTGTCCAGGATAAATAATTGCTGATTTTGTTTGAAATGCCACTATTTACTAAAATTATAGTTATTTATACAGTATATATGGCTAACTCTATGTGAATATGTATTGTAAAATAAACATGGTTAACTGTAAGTAATATAAAACACAGCTATATGTTAAATATTTTTTTAAAATGTACAGCTAGAGCTTGACATTCTGCATTAGTTTCCTAGGGCCACTGTAATGACATATCACAAACTAGATGGCTTAAACAACAGAAATTTATTGTCTCACAATTCTGCAGGGGAGAAGTCTGAGACCAGAGTGTTGGCAAGATTGCTTGCTTCTGAGGGTTGTGGAGGAAAATCTGTTCCAATCCTGTCTTGGTCAGTTTGGACTGCTATAACAAGTACCACAGACTGGTGGTTAACAAACAACAGAAATTTATTTCTCATAGTTCTGGAAGCTGGATGTCTGAGATCAGGGTGCCAGAATGGCTGGGTTCTGATGAGGGCCCTCTTCCAAGTTTCAGATCGCCAACTTCCCGTATCCTTCCCAGAGAGCTTTCCAGGGTCCCTTTTATAAGGGAGCTAATCCCATTCATGAAGATTCCACCTCATGACTTAATCACCTCCCAAAGGACCCCAGCTTCTAATTCCAACAGATTGGGGGTTAGGATTTCAACATATAAATTTGGGGGAACTCAAACATTCAGACCATAACAATGCCTCTCTTCTAGCTTCTGGCAGTTGATGGCAATCTTTTGTGTTCCTTGGTTGGTAGAAGCATCCAATTTCTGCTTTCACTTTTGCATGGCACTCTCCCTGCATGCATGTCTATGTCCAAATTTCCCCTTTCAGAAGAAGATCAATCACATTGGATTAGGAGCCTATCCTACTCCAGCATGACCTCATCTGATCAGTTACGTCTACAACAACCCATATAAGGTCACATTCTGAGGTACTGGGGGTTAGGACTTCAATATAAGGATTTTGAGAGGATACAATTTGACCCATGACATATTCTTATAGTTAAAAAATTTTTATTTATGTCTAACTAAATTATTTCTTTGTTAAAATCAGCACCCATTTCCTTTCTTCTTTATTGTTAAAAGTAGGCCTGATTTTGCTCCTTACCTAAGGCAGACAAAGTGAGCCCCTTTTTTCACTCCATTTTTAGCTCCCACCCAAAGCAGGAAAGACAACTAATGTGATGTGGTAAACATTCACGAGGCCACGTTCCTTTGGGTGAGGTTAGGATGCTTTAAAGGCAGGACCCAGGCCTGGACCTTGCTCTCTCCCTTGCTCTTCTGGCTACCGTCCCATACACGGACCTGGCTAGGACCCTGGTCTTGCCTCCAGTAGGCCTGCCACACTGCTTGGTCAGTTCTAGCTCCTTAGCCAAGAGGCAACTGGGTGATTACCCTCCATAATGTACCCATTTCCATCCCGGTTTTGGGAGAGAGTCAGAGCTCCTTGCAGGCACCGGAGCTTGTGTGCCTAAGCCTCATACTCACCAGTCACACTGCCTTTAGGCCAAGAGAAGGAGATGGTCTTTATCGGACCTCTCCTGCCATAAATGACCTCTCGCTGAGGTGGGTGGGCTTCAGATCGGGCTTTCTTTCAGCTAAGATGAGATCTTACATTTAGGTTTTAGGAGTTAGATGTGCAGTTTCAGGAGAGAAGACATAGGTTGCTCCAGTTCTGTCTTAAGTCTCAGCCCTGTGCTTAAGCTCACTTTTATCAGAGAAGCTCTTGTGTTGAAGTTTCTTACTCACTGAAGCCATCGCTTCCTGCTCTCATCAGCCAGACTTCAAAATTCCTGACCTCCACTGCTGGCTTCTGGTAACTGCTTCTCTTCTTTCCATGTGTGATTCTTTGGGGGTACTTTCCATGATTCACTTACTTTAGATTGCTGCTTAATTCTCAGCCCTGAACACTCCTCTGTCTTTGACATTCTGGGCAGCTTTGGAAAGTCTCTAATTTAGGGAACCTCAGCTGTTGGGTAGCCCTCTTTCTCTTTAAACCAGGACAGAGGGATATGGAACTTCTACTTTGAACTCTCTGTTAGTTCCTTTGCCACCCGGAAGAAACAGGTGATGGAGAAGCCATGCCTGCACCCTGTAGAATGACACTGTCCAGCTTCTAGCACTCTCAACTCAACTAGTAGAAGGCAGGTGAAACCACCACCACTGCACTCACAAATGACCCAGGTATCCTGTAATACTATAGGATCATTGCATTAATTCTTAGTAGTTACCCCCAAACTTTGGGATTTCTCACACATAGAAGTGGGTCAGGGCTATGTCTTTCTGAAGTGTGGTGGCAGATCATATCTTTAGTCTTGAGTGATAAATTAATGAAGTATGACCTACCTGACATGCCTGCCCAGTTTAGGTATATCATAACTCCAATTAGCCTTGGCAACACCCCAGCATCTAATAAACTGAATTTTACTAAAGACAGAGGCTAATTAGACAAAATTATGATCTGTTTAGTCTTGGCATTTGTCTAGGAGACCCAGACTAATTGTAGTAGCCAGCCACTCTCTTTGAAACATAGCGTGAGTCCCAGTTTGCTGTTGGCAGCACGTACTTTTCAATTCATGCATACCCAGTGGTGTGCTGGCAAAAGTTTGATACCTGGCTCTCCCAGAAGAGAAGCCCGAATTTGTAGTGTTTGCTCATTTTCATGGTGAAAATAGTCCCACTTTGACTAATGTCAACGTGACATTGACAAATTCCTGAAAATCTACCAATAAGTTTTTGCACGTGGTACAAGCTGGGTTCAATATACCACAGTCTGCATGGGTTGGTAGGGAGACTATGTGAACTTTACTTTCATGAATAAGCATTCATCATAAGGATATGAGAGTTAACTGTTCATGACTGGAGAAGAATTCTGGAGAGAAAGAGGTGATTTTGAGAGTGATCTGGATCAGATTACCTCCAGGCATTCCCACAGCAACAAGGGCTGCGGGCAACAAGGGCTGCAGGCCAGACCTGACATTGTCCCTTCCACCATAGGTGAAGGGTATGGTAGGCAGATATCGATGCCTTAGTCCCTGAAATATGTGTATATGTTGCCTTACATAGCAAATGGGAATTAAGAATTCTAATCAGCTGACTTTGAAATAGAGAGATTATCTTGGATTATCCAGGGGGACCCAATGTAATCAGAAGCATCCTTAAAAGTAGAAGGGAGAGGCAGAAGAGAAGGAATCAGAGAGATGGCAACATGAGAAGGATTTTTTCCAATGTTCCTGGCTCTGAAGATAGAGGAAAGGCTCATGAGCAAAGGAATGTGGATGACTTCTAGAAGCTGGCAGAGAGGCAAAGAAACAGATTCTCTCCTAGGGCTTCCACAAGGATCTCAACCCTTCTCACATCTTGATATTAGCAGAGTGACACCCATGCTAAACTTCTAACCTACAGAACTGTAATATAATAAATTTGTACTGTTTCCAGCCTCTGTATTTGTGGTAATTTGTTATGGCAGCAATAGGAAACTAATTAAAGACAGTATCACTATTAACCACTACTAAGGACCCTGTGCGCTTGTTAAGTATGTGTGCACCTTATCTGGTGGGCTCCAAATCATCCTTAACTGTGATTCTGCCTTTGGCCTTTTGGTCTTAGTAGTTGCATTTGGTGTTGCTGGCACACGAAACCCAGCTTTCCCAAATAGGCTGTGTTTTGTCTACTTCCTTGAACCACTGCCCTGCTAAAAGCAGCTACCCAGCCAGGTCACTGCATCACTCCCCTCATGAGGGACAGGGGGATTTAGCTAGTCATAGTCTCAACACTGTTCCTCTCCTTTCCATTTCCACAGCCTTCACTGTGTGCCATGTTCCTAGCCCTTAAATCCTAAACAATTATGATGACCCTTCCTCCAACCAATTAAGAAAATCAACTCGCCTTAAGAGAAAGAATGTTACCTGTGCCTCATCATGTATATATGATGATCCCAAGTTTACCTATGGAAGGGGATCAGAATATGCCACCCCAAAATATGACACTTTGACATAAGGATTATTTTGAGTTGAAGGCAATGAGAAGCAGCAAACACACAAAGAACAGCAGCACCCCTGGATCTCCACTCCCCCATATGTCTAAAAGCAGCACATAAATTTCCCTTTGTGAAGTTATTCCCCCTTTCCTCTCCCACACCAGGAAGAGAACAGCCCTTATCATTAGAGACAGAAGGTCAGCACCAAGATAGGTTTACATAAATCTTACTAAGATAACCCTTATTTTCTATTAGTTTCCCCTATATTTTTACTTTTCTACAATTTACTGTCCCTTGAAGCCCAAATCTCTTTTCCTTTGTCTTGTCACTTCTCTACAAATTATTGCCCTTTGTTAAAATAGTATATAAGCCCCTGTGTCTAACCACTCCATTGGTTCTCCACTTCTTTTCTGTGAAGGCTTCTGTGCTCATAAAAAAAATTAAAATATTAACATCAATAAAATTTGTATGCCTTTTCTCCTATTAATCTGTCTTCTGTCAGTTTCATTCACAGGCCCCAGCAAGAAAACATAAGCAGGTAGAAGAAACTTTTTTTCCCTCCTCTATACTTATTTAAATAAAATTTATTTTTTATGGCCCAGGTCATATACCATTTCTTTTTTTTTCCTTCCTTTAAATTTCTATAGTGCTATTTTTTGGTGCTTATCATAAAGAAACTGTTTTTTCCATTTAAAAATAATGTATGGTGAAATATAACCAATCTACAGAAATAGGCACAAAACATAAATGTACAACCTAATGAATTGCTGTGAAATGAACAACCCTGAGCCTTTTCTAGAGTCAAAAACAACATAACCCAAACTGTAGGAGAACCCTGTGTGCACCTCACATAAGCACTTTTCATGTGCTGCTTTATACTGTCTTATTAAATTGTAAGGATTTTGAAGACTGGTATTTTTGCCATGATTCTTATGGTGGAGATGATAAAATCCAGATTAACCAAGCTTAAGCAGAAAACAACAAATTTATTGTACACAAAATCAAACGGTGGGAAGTATGGGGACAGCGCTGCACTGAGGATGCCCTAGGAGTCAAGCACTATCATTGCCTCTCCCTCACTTCCTTTCGTCTCCTTGCTTTCCTTCCTCTCTGCTTTGCTCCACATGACAGCCTCACTGTCACAGAATGGTTCACCCTGGGGCCTTGTACTTCGTAGTCTTCAGACCAAAAAAGACATTCTCTTTCCTCAGCTTGAGTTATAAAGAAAAACATCCTGGGGAAGGTCTTTTGTCTGGTTGACCTGAGTTTCATGTCTACTCCTGAGGTCAGAGGAGTGGGGTCTGTTAACATATGAGGACAGAGAGAGGTGCTGGTAACAGAAAACTGTAGCCATTACAAAGGTACTGTTTCTTGTTCAATGCTCCAAGTGATCATTATGTCCCCTATAGATGAGGCAATCTTACCTTTCATGTTGCAGGGATCCAGCTGGAACCTCACCTGGGTCTCCTCTGGTATTTCAGGTATGTCTGGGGCTGTCAGGAGGACTGCTGATTGTGGTCCTGTGTGCCAGGGATTAATCCCCACTATGTTCTTAAGAGACCTTGGGAAGAAAAACATCATCCTGAGGGAACCAGAGATGAGGAACATGTTTAGTTTTAAAACACCAGGAACTGTTGACTTTTGAGGACAGAACGTCTCTGTTACTTAGATTGTCCCCTGTGCGAGCTGAGATTTGGGTCTGTGTCTAGAGAAGGGTTTTTCATCTGCAGCACTATTGACAGTTGGGGTCACATAATTCATAGTTGCTGGGAGATGTTCTGCATTGTAGGATTCTTAGCAATATCCTCGCATCTACCCTTGGGATGCCAGTAGCACTTCCCCTCTCCAGTCATGCAAAACAATAATGACTCCAGACATTATGTCCCCTAGGAGACAAGATCACCTTTCATTGAGAACTATTGGCCTAGAAAAAAGGAGCTATAAAAAGGAAAAAGAAAAAAAAAAAAAAAGTAAAAAAAGGGAAAGAGCCGATACCCAAGTCACCCGTGGGTGCTCACTTATGGTATCTGAAGCAGAAGGATGAGTTTTTGTGCTACCAAGAATGCCTTGGGTGAGTCAGCAGAGTTCACTGCCTCAAAGCCCTTTGAGACAACTTGAAATAAAATTTAGGGAAGCTGGAGCTGCTGATTTCTGTGAAGCATGCAGGCTGAAGCTGAAGAGATATTTTTGTGTTATTTTTGACAATTATTATGACCTATTTTTACCATCAGGCTGATGTGGCCTGGGACACATAAGTTCAATCAGAGTGAATAGATGATCTTAATGAATGACGTTAATTTTTTTCTTAATGGCATGTTTAAATTCATACATTACTACTGTGGGCTTAAGATTTTAGAAGCATCAGGAACATTAATCTACATTATATGATTTTAAAATAGGGATGAACTTTATGTGAAAATTGATCTCACACAAGATAGCTCTAAGATTAGAAGCTAAAATTTTGATGTATTACCAAGTGTTCAATTTAAATTCCATGATAGGTGGCCTAAACGTAAGAGAGAATTTTCAAAACAGGATTCCTGAGATATCTTTACATTCAGTGGGTTACTCATCACTTTTTACTAGATTTTATATCATTAAAAAGAACTTTAATTAATTTGTTTTAAAATAACAATTCTGATTCAATCTGAAATGTGTTTTGAAGCAGCAATGGTACAGGAGAGGAAATAATAAAAGGAAATAATAAAATTCCTCAGTTAAGTCTCCCTTTAAAAGATGTAGAAAATGAATAGCTATTGTTTTGCTTGTGCAACATTCCTCGCACTTTTTTGAGATAAGAGAACTTCATTAATTCCTTTGGGGAACTACTCCTTCCTCATTCCAGAAGGTCCTGTCCTCTCCACCTCCCTTTCCCACAGTCTTGGCATAGTGATGAGAATCTTAGATGAAGTGGTTTGGTTTTCTGGTCCTCATAAAATATTGGGTATTCAGGTTTTTCCTCTCGGTCTTTCAATTCTCTGAGTCACCAGTATTCTTTCAATAAGGTATCTTCTTACTTAAGGTATCAAGAATCAGCTTCTGTTGCTTAAAACAGAAGCAACAAAACTGCAACAGCTCCAGGAGACTTTGATCAAATGTTGTGACTCGTTTGTCACCATGGTTAAAGGGAAAGGGAGAGGTCAGGAAAGAGTATGGAATCAGAACTGAAAGGCAGATATCTTGGGTCTATGCTGACCAAATGTTGGAAGTATGGAGCTATTTATATGTGTTTCATTTGGTTGTTTTTTAATCTTTTATCCATATTAGGCTTATATACAATATAGTTATGTAGTTTGCCAATGTGACCTGATTAATTTCAGGACTTTCAAATGTTTAAGCAATCTTTTTCTGACTATGATTCTTACCACTTTCCAATAATCCAATTAAAAGTCTTATAATATCCATTTTTATAGGTTGATTCTAAAAAGTGGTACTTTTTATTTACCAGTGCATTTTAATATTATATTATTCATGCTCATCATAAAAATTATGAACAGTACAGAAGGTATAAAATGAGAAATAAAAGATCCACATCACCCCTGTGCCAGAGGAAAAAAAAGGGTTTTTTTAAATCTGGGCTATTTCTAGATATAACTGATACACTTTTAGTTCTTGGCATTTCCTGGTACTTGGGCCTGTTGCCCATTGAACCAAGTAAGCATTTTATAAAACTCGCCTCAGTGGAGGGATGACATTAGAGATGACAGGTTGGGAAAACAAACAAGCAAACATACAAACCAGATTTGCTTCTTGATTTATGAGTTCCAAAAGCCTGGGCCTCAGAAGAAAGGGAGGGTCTGTGTGCTCAGAAACAGCAACAGCGTGTGGGAAGAACTTGATGAGGAAAAGCAAAGCTTGCCAGCAGGGAAGACTGAATAGGCTTCCTGGGTTGGGATCATGAGATGACAGCGACCACTTGATAAGGGAGTATGATCCTTTGGGGCAAGACAAGAGGCTGTCAAGAATCCTTGGACAGGAGCAGAGTCGGCCTCAGAGACACCTTCCCCACCACTGTAAGCATTGTTTGTCACCCCCAGCACACATCAGCACCAAAGCTTCATTCAGCTAAGATCAATACAACTAACCCCTCTGCTAGTGTGTTAGTGTTCCATTCTATTGGTGTCCCACCACCTTTCCACAACCAGCAGGAGAGGATCCCATCTGTGCCCCCAAAGGGGCCCACCCTGACCCTTTTGATGGCCCAGGACATGTGAAAGCCCCTGGGTGAGAGAGTGGCACAGTGTTGATGGCAGCGGTGATGTGACAGGGAAGGCCCAGCATCTCTGTGTGTGGGATGAATGGAGCCAGCTTGAGATTCACCCCTTTCCTCCTGAGCCACTAAAATGGAAAAACACACCACTAAACACACATGTCCTTCCTTCCCTTCTTCTGCTTTTACACAAACTATATAATACCTATTATATACTTGCTGATCTTCACCTTGCTTTCTTTCACTTAGTGATACAACTTTGACATCAGTGTGTAAAGACTTACTGTAATTTTTAAATGGCAACTGAGCATCCTCATAACTTGACTGGTCCCCAAAGGATGGACATGCAGTTTTCTCGGTCTCTCTCTCTCTCTCTGCTTCTCCCACCCTTTGTTTGCCTCTTGGATATTACTAAGCTATCACGAGTATCCTCTCACATAAGTCTTTGCACTTTTGTTTGAGGTAATCCTAAGATAAATTCTTAGAAGTGGAATTGCTGCACCAAAAGGTATGTGCATTTTTTAAAAAAATAAGAAATGTAGATATTCAAAAGTTGTCTTCCAAAATGTTTGTATCCACTTGCATCTCACCATTCTTATTTATCCCTATTCTCTCCAAGTTTATAATCTTTTTACATCTTTGCCAATCTGATACATGAAAAAATATAATTTGTTTTAAAATTTGCCTTACCATCATGATGCCTAAGAATCCTCTTTATATATTTTTTTGTACTTATTCAGTAGTGTAATAAAATATTCTGTCTTACGGGTAGGGACTATTTTCTATTCAGTATAGTACATTTTTTACTAAGTTGCCATTATGTGTCTAGTGGATTAGAGTAAATTAGACTGAAAACAACAGCACTGAAGCACTGATACAGAGAAAATGTAAACAACAAACATTTTAACAGTAAAAATTTTCCCATGGCACTACTAGTGTTGAGTGATGCTGGCTCCTGATGAACAGGATGTATTAGCTACAAAATGTACCCACCAGTAATTGAATAAATTGAGGCGTTAGCTAGAGTTATTTTGTGTTTTCCACTTGAAATCTGGAGAATACCAGCCAAAAATCAGTTTTGGTTCTGGCAGAATTAATATTGAACTGTTCTCTCTGAAAGTACAGTAATTAAAAATATGGCTCGGTGATTCCTTAATGTCACTATTGGTTTGTGATTGAAAACTATGACACTGGCATTAACAATGTCACTTACCCCTCACTTACTATGGAAGGAGGCAGCTATGACTGGTGTTTGCTTTGGAATTGAATAAGGAGCTATGACATAGCTCTCTTTTATGATGATGTAGTTTTAAGATTGAAATCGGATTTGTCTAAAAACAATTCCAACTCTCTGATTCTCACAGTGCTGTTAAAATACAGATTTTATAAAAGCTTATAACCCTAGATTTATGCATGTTTTTAAATATGAGAGTACCAAAAAGTTCATGGAAAGTTCGTACTATCTTTAATTCGATTTTTCCATGAACTTTTTGATGTACCTTTGTATTGGTCCAAGACCAAGGTGATGATAGATGGGGAAAGAAATGCTGCAAAAACTTATTGTGTTCCAAGATGTTTTCCAAAGTATGTTAAGAGGTAAGCTGGTAGAAAAGGAAGGTGTTCCATACTCAACCAAACCCTAGAATACTTGTTTAAGAAAGGGAAAGATGTGTCTTTAGAGTGAGATCTCAGAGTCTTTAATACACCAATGTGACAGAGATCCAGTTTTCAGTGTTTCTCTGATTCATTTGACCCAGCACCCTATTTTCTGTAGTGAATGTACGCTATTTTCCAGCCACCCAATGTCCACTTTTTTTTCTCACATCTAAATGGGGCTGCGAACAGGGGTCCCACCCTACCCCAGCCAAAGGACAGGCCAATGTTCCAAGTTAGGACAACTGGAAGCTGGAATCTGAATTGGGAGAATAAAGAGCAATAGATTGGGGTTCACCCATTCTAGCAAGAGGAAACACCTGATTATAACATTCCTGCCCTGACGTTGACCTGTTGTCACTAGTCAATGCACATACCTTTTGGTCCAGCAATTCCACTTCTAAGAATTTATCTTAGGGTTACCTCAAACAAAAGTGCAAACTAAAAGCCCTGTTGACAACTAAAAGCCCTGCACTGATTACACCACTTAATGCATTCTAAGAAATTAAAGAAAAAAAAAATTGTTGAACAAACTATTAGTATTCCAAAGAACAGCTTTTTGGGAATCATTGTTTTAATCTATTTTTTAAATAAGGAGAAAAACCACATATAATGGTACCCAAGGGAAATAATGCACAAAATCTATTTGTTCCTCTAGTAAGAAAATAAATTGAAAAATATGATTGTGTTGAGTTTTAGTGATATTGAACAAATTACTGCATCTCGTGTTTTAGAGAAATAAAAGGCTTTAAAAAAACACTACAAGTCAATTCTTAAGGAGTCATTTAGGAAAAAATTGCCCTCTCTGAACTAGACTTTAGTAGGCATTTAACATACATTTTCTTATTTAATCCTCAACATCTATGTGTCAGTAGGCAATGTTTATTGAGCCCCTACTATGTGACAGACATTGTGCGAGGGCCAAGAGATACAATGATGGACAAGACACACACAGCATGGGCAGTAAGAGACCTTTCCATAGTCACAGATGTTGAGTTGGTGGCACAAAGATTTTTGGGCTGTAAATGCAGTTATATTCTTTGCCTTATTTAATTATACTTAATAAATAGTTTCTATTTATTCTAAACAAACAGTTACTCCAATCAATATAGATGGGTTTAAAATATAAAGCATAGTCACTTTAGTGACAAACACCTTGTGAATCTTGAAGTGTTTTATTTATTGACACCAATCATTGTCAATATTCTGAGTTCAAATGAGCTTTCACATTTGATTTTCTGGTATAAAACAAGACCCAATGAAAAATATCAAGTTGTTTATGAAAAACTCTAGAGAATGACACTACACCTAATGTTGGCAGTCAGTCATTTGTCATTCTTTCCCCTGCACCTATTTTGGTGTCCAGGACTGCTAAATAAGTTGGTATCCAGCATCCTAAAGTTGAAATATCAAGACCATGGTAGTGAAGCATTGGAAGCCAGACAGGTCCCAAGGGAGCAAAGAACAGACACAGAAATCCTGTGGGTCTAAACAAGGATACCCACTCTGGCCACTACTATTCAACATAGTATTGGAAGTACTAGCCAGAGCAATCAGGGAAGAGAAAGAAATAAAGGGCATCCAGATTGGAAAAGATGAAGTCAAACTGTCCCTGTCAGCAGATGACATGATCCTATATACAGAACAGCCTAAAGACTACAAAAAATACTCTTAGAGGTGATAAATGATTTCAGCAAAATTGTAAGATATAAAATCAACATGCAAAAATCAGTAGTATTTTTATACTCCAACAATGAACTAACAGATAAAGAAATCAAGAAAGCTAGCCCATTTACAATAGTCAACAAAAAAAATAAAATATTTGGGAATAGAGTTAACCAAGGATTTGAAAGATTGCTATGATGAGAACTACAAATCCCTGTTGAGAGAAATTAAAGAGGGAACAAGAAGATGGAAAGATATTCCATGCCCTTAGATTGGAAGAATTAACATTTGAAAATGTCCATATTACCCAAAGTGATCTACAGATTGAATGCAATCCCCATTAATATACCAATGACATTCTTCACAGAAATAGAAAAAATAATCCTAACATTCATATAAAACAACAAAAGACCCTGAATAGCCAAAGCAATATTGAGCAAAAAATAAATAAATAAAGCCAGAGGCATAACACTACCTGACTTCAAACTATACAACAAAGCTATAGTAACCAAAACAGGATGGCGATGGCCTAAAAACAGACACATGGACCAATGGAACAGAATAGAGAACCCAGAAACCTACAGCCATCCGGTCTTTGACAAAGGTATCAAGAACACACACTGGGAAAACACTGCCTCTTTGATAAATGGTGCTGGGAAAATTGGACATACACATATAGAAGAATGAAACTAGACCTATACCTCTCACCATACACCAAACTCAACTCAAAATGGATTAAAGAATTAAATATACATCCTGAAACTAGAAAACTCCTAGATAAAACATAGAGGAAACACTTCAGGAAGTAGGATGGGGTGCAGACTTTATGAATATGACCCCAAAAGCACAGGTAACTAAAGGAAAAATAAACAAATGAGATTATGTCAAACTAAAAAGCTTTTGCACAGCCAAAGAAACAATTAACAGAGTGTAAAGACAATAAACAGAGTGGGAGAAAAATATCTGCAAAATATGCATCTGACAAAGGATTAATACCCAGAATACACAAGCAACTCAAACAACTTAGCAAAAAAAACAAGTAACCTTATTTAAAAAAATGGGCAAAGGAGCTGAATAGGCATTGCTCAAAGGAAGATATAAGAATGGCCAACAGACACATGAAAAAATGCTGAACATCACTCAGCATCCTGGAAATGCAAATCAAAACCACCTTCAGATATCATCTCACTCCAGTTACAATGGCTAATATCAAAAAGACTGAGAGAATAAGATATGCTAGCAATGATGCAGAGAAAGGGGAAACCTCCTACACTGTTGGTGTGACTGTAAAATGGTGCAGCCATTATGGAAAATGATATGGAGGTTCCTCAAACAAATACAGACAGAACTGTCATATGACTGGCAATCCCACTGCTGAGTGTATACCCAAAAGAATGGAAATCATCATGTCGTCGGGATACCTGTACTCCCATGTTTATTGCAGTTCTACTTACAATAGCCAAGAGTTGGAACCAACCTAATGGATGAGTAGATAAGGAAAATGTGGTATAATTACACAACGGAATACTACTCTGCTATAAAAAAGAATGAAATTCTTCCATTCACAGCAACATGGATGAACTTAGAGAAAATTATCTTAAGTGAAATAATCCAGGCACAGAAAGATAAATACTGCATGTTCTCACTTATAAATAGGAGCTAATAAAAGCAAATAAGAAAAAAAAAAAAAAAAAGACACAACCACCCCAATAATTCTTTGAACTTGTTAAGAGAAGTGAACAGAACTGAGATTGTTGTGGGTGGTGGGGGAGGGAGGAATTGGTAAAGGGCCATGAAAATCAATCACATTGTATAATGATAAATTAAAAAAACCCAAAAAACTGCTAAACTACCGATCTGAGACTAATGATAATGTTAAGGACACCTCAAGATAGATCAGGGCACTGTTCCTACCTCAAGTGTGCAGAAAACATAAACCTGCAGGAGATGGGACATAACACTCTGTGAGATACCATCTTTGTAGCAGTTTAAACCTTGAACTTCTACAAAATACAGCTTACTCCAATTAGAGTTACATTCTACTACTCCTGCTGGCTTAACTCCACATAGAATCAAGGCTTTCAATTCAAAGGTGAAATATTTACCTATTTAAATCACCCACTTTGCTCAAGTGTTTCTCAGCACGTTTTAAACATTTACAGAGGAATGACACGAATGACCTCCAAGAAGCCCTGGAATTTGATGGTGGTGTTTTGGAGCTGTTGTCTGTTTACGGTTTTAACAGGAAATTAAATGTAACTAAACACACTTCCTCATTCTTCAGGTTGGGGATACTCGCCCACCTCTGGGGAATTGGTCCCCCTGTCATTTCTTAGAGTTACCGTGAACCCGTTGTCGACAGTACCATAAAGTGTATTATCCTAAGGAGGGTCACTGTAGGGTCGCTAGGAATAGAGGCAACTTGAACTTGACAAGTCAGCCGGGCAGGGAGAGGGAAGCAGAGGGCTGGCATTGCCCCGCACACCAAGCTGGGGTCACGGTGTCTGTTCCCGCAGGTTGAGAGTCTGGGAGGAGGAAGCTGGGTTGCAGGGTTCCAGTAGTCGCAGCGAGGGCCGCAGCTGGGGCTGCAGGCTGTGCATGTGACCGAGCGTCCGGCAGCGAAGGTGCTAGAGAGAGAAAGGGGGCGGTGCGCAGGCGGGGGACTTCCGAGGAGAGCGGGCGCGGGGCGGGGGTGGGGAGGGGAGTGGAGCGTGCGCGCGGGTCGCCGGCGGCGGAGTGGCGGGGCGTGGGGGGGGAGGGGACAGGGCTTGCGCGCTGGCGCTCCAGCGGATGGGGGGGGGGGCGCTTGCGCGCGGGCTCCCTGGAGTCGGGAGGGGGCGGAGCGGCTTCGGCGTCTGAACCCCTCCTCGGGGGCTACCAAGGTGCGTGTCCAGGATGACGCGGTCGCCGGGGGCCGAGTGAGCCGGACGTCCCCCCTGCTGTGCTGGCTGGTGCTTTTCATTTACTTGGGAACACAGTTTCCCCGCCTGAGAGTCCGGGAGCGCGCAGACACGCGCGCACACACACGCACACACACGCACACACATGCACACACGCTAGCGCGCTCGTCCTTCACTACCGCATTCCCAAACCGGCAGAGCCAAGCTACTGCGGTTTCTCAACCTCAGCATCGTGGGGCGAAGCAGAGCCATTGTGCATCAGGGAGAGCCCGGTGCCTGCGCTGCCGCCTCGGGTCCCGAAGCCAGCAGACCGCTCACCCCATCGGGTAAGCCAGTCTCCCCCTTGTAATCTGTTCGGGGTTGGTGCCTGCGGACCCCAGGGAGAGGGAGGGAGGGTGCTAGTGCGCCAGTGGGGGCGAGACCCGGAGTTGAAATTTCAGCGGCGTGCAGCCCGGTAGCCTCTACCAGCGTCGTCTAGCGGGAGCAGTTACTACTCCGGTTACCTATGCTACCAACCCTGGAGTTGCACCCTCCTTGTCCCCCATGTCCCCCTTGTCCCCCTGCCCCATAGGCACTGTGCTCCTTGGTTGCCAAGGAGATTTGCTTAAACATCAGCCTTGGGACATCTGTTGAAGGAACTGGTTTCTTAAGTGATGCTGTTATTTATTTTGATTTTAAGATAAAACATACATTGAGGACCTTGTGGTAATTTGGCATTCGTTAATCTGCATTCAGGCGACGGTTTCATTCAACTTCAAGAAAAGCCGTAATTGCACTATATGGTATGCTTTAAAAACGGTTCGTCAGATGAATTTTTCAACGGATTGTGTCTTGAATCGTAAATTACTCCCATTTTAGTGATCTTATAAAGAAAGCTGATTCTAATTTCAATTCCTTCTTCCTCTTTATTTCCAGTTCTAATTTACAGTTCACTTATTATCTTAACATTAAAAGCAGAAGATGATTTGATTGTGGTTCCCCACACAAGGATGGGCTTCTGTTGTAAATTGACCATAACAGGAATACAAATTTGTGAATTCCTAACATAGTAAGATAGCATTTATGCCATACATCTTTGCTAACATTTCTATATACACTGCATCATTAAAGTGCAGTTTTCTGAACCTCTTCCCCTTTCTTAGAAAATTGTTTTCTTTCAGATCTCATTGATTTTTTTGATATATATCTATATCTATATGTAGATAGAGATAGATGTAAAATGTGTGCCAAGGCTTAGTACTCCAGAGTCTAAGCTTTTAGAGCGCATATTAAAGTGTAGTTTTTTGTTTTTTGGGTTTTTTTTCCTGATGGTCTGGTCCTTTACTAGAACGCTAATGAGGCCCACGGAGGAGGTCAGTGCTCCTATTTAACAGGAGCTCCTAATACCTGGGCTGTCAGTTTTGTTTTGAGGCCTCAGGTGCCTGGGGGGGTGAACTTACAGTACAGCACTTAAAGGCATCAGCAATCCAATAATTACATTTTGCACTAATTTCATACCTTTGTCACAAACAGAAATGACCTAGAAAAGATCCACTGGTATTCAATCCTTTTTTTTTTTTCTTGGATATTTTTTATCTTTTCTACCTTTGGTTAAGTGAGGCAAGAGCATATATAAAATTTATATTATTTAGGTATTAAACCATGTCATACAGAGTGTAATACTATGAGGAACAAGGAAGCCAAATTATAACAGGTAAAAGGGATTTATGCAACTCACAGAGCTCTGGGAGATGAATAAGGATGACAAACATTTTATATTATAGTTTACAAAACACTTTTTGCACACTTTTTTAATTCTCATAACAAGCTTGTGAGGATTTAAATTGCCTTCGATTTAAAGGTAAGAGACCAAAGACTCAAACCTTGCTGAAGGTCCCAGAGCTAGTACAATGGTGGGGAAGACTTTTCTGGATCCAGGCTCTTTGCCTTTAAAAAAATGCTGCGTCTGCTTGTGTGCAGGGGTCTGACAGGTAAGATAATAGAGTGGAGCAGGCCTGGTGGGAGACACATGGATGGGAAAGAGGAAATGTGGACTGTGGCTCCTGGAACTTGCAAACCACTATAAAGACAGCAACTCCTACTCTACTGTAGCTGATTGTTGTTGCCCAGGCTCTAAATCATGCCAGTTTTTCAAGGAAAACAGAAGCTTCGAAGTTTTTTATGTGAAGTGTCCTTAATTATAAAAACTGTGAAGACCTCATTAAAAATGTATCTGGGTCATATGTGGCCTGTGGCCTGCTAGTCTGTAATTCATAACCACTGACGTCTTAACCAATTCTAAGGTATTATTTTCTGATAAAATACTGATGTGAACAAATACATCCATCATTAGAAGAATGATCAGGAGTTTTCTGATTTTGATATTAATGTCCCAAAATATATAATAAAAATGCTCTATATCAATTCTTTAATATACAGATCAGAGTTTGTTTTTGAGGTTTCCTAGGTCTCTCTCTTACACCTCAGAAGAAATAAAAGCATGGAGTGCTTCAAAATAGGTAATTTTGAATCTGGTGGAATGCAAGCACTTATAGCTTAAGACTTATGTTCCTGGCTTAATTTTTTTCTTGGCATAGGGCTAAGAAATATTGAAAAAAATCAGTTGCGTACTTGTCATTACAGGAAGAGGTAGAATAAAAAGTTGGTCAGTAAAAGTAGCATCTTGAGCCGTTCAATGAAAACTTTGTATCTGATTGAGGTATTAGGTAATTCATTAAAACCTACCACCAAAAACTGCAAGATGTCAAAGGAACAAAAACATAAATGGGAATTTAAAGGGACTTTAAATCCCAGCACCCTAGCATAGAAAATGCTGTAAATAACGGCATCTTGTAATGAAGCAATTACCTTCGAGAAGCTGCCACTTTCTAGTGTTTCTTCTAAAGCTATAGAGGTGTCAGTGGACTTCACTGAAGTGGGTGGTCAGAAAGGAGTGTTATTGAATTTACATTTTTTTTTTGTGGATCCAGAGGAGGTGTAGTTTAAGGGGAAAAAAGCTGAAAGATTTGAACAGTGGCTTCTGATGGTTCTTTTATTCTAAAATCACCCTCTGGAAGGATGCTTTAATAGTAAATAAAGGAATTTTATTTTGTTTTTATTTCATGGAAATAGGTTATACCCTTAGTAAAGAGTTATGCAGGTGTTAGTTAATATTGTTACAACAAAATCTTGCTGAGTGCTGTGGAGATACCATCTTTGCCTTCAAGGATTCTGAGCAAATATAGTGCTCCTAGCAGTGTCCACTTTTTGAGCCCCTTCTATGTGCAATCTACTTTCCATATTGTCTTCACACCAGCCCTATAAAGTGGGTGTCTTATTTTGATTTTACAGATGAAGAATCCAGGACTATGGGCAAGTAAACTGGACCAATGAATGAAAACTTGAAACATCAGCCGCTCTTCCCACTTTACACTCCTTCTTGTCTGGTTGTTATCTAAGGGAGGTTACAGACATGTACACGATTGTGATTTTGAGGCAGTTATGTTTTAAGTGTTACATTCTATAGAAACACAAACACAGGGGAAAAATAAATATTCTGATTGTGGAGATCAGGTATGTCCTTGTGTAGGAGGGGGATTCGTGCTGGACTTGATGGCTGGGTCTGATTACATTAAATGAAGATCGATCATTTTAGCTATTTAAAGATGGAAGGCTCTGCCAGACAGTTGGAAATGTGGGCTGAGAAGATAATGCTGGTGGTATATGATAGTGATGAGATAATCATAGTTGAAGGGATGACAGAAGCTGTGAGAAGAAACATGGTCTCCATGATGGAGTGTAGCAAGAAGGTGGAACTGGGGGTTGGTGGCAGGGGACAGAGAAGACAAGTTGGTGAAAGAGAAACTAGGAGAGTAGTTGTGACAGGAGAATCCGAAAAATGTAATACTAATCCTAAAAGACTTTGACCGTAAGGGCAAGGGACAAACCATTGTTATGTTCTCTATATAGAGTCTGGAATACAGTAAATACCCCGGAACTATTATGATGTGTGTGTATTTTTAACATCCAATGGCAGACACATAAATTCCTCTCAGGATATCACTTTTATATGGAAAGAGTGTATATTGATATTGTATGTGAATTCAATTGGCTTGTCCAAATATATGGATTTTCAAAAACAAAAACAATTCTGGTAAATTAGATAATAAAAGATTATTCATTACAGCTAATAAAGTCATAGACTTAGAGGCTAGAGGTCTTGCAGATAGAGATTTTAATGTCAGGTGCACTTTTTGATGAAGTCTCGTATCTGTGAGACAAGTGAGGAGAAATGTGAGCTGTATGGTAGCCATTTGAAAAACTATACTAAAATCCAGAGGGAAGCCTTTGGTGACAGGTAAATGTGCTGTGCTCTGCTCTTGATTCTGGTTGGGTCAACATTTTTGTTACCTGAATGGAGATATAAAAGAAATGTGACAAGCAAGTGGGAGTTAGATGTGGATTCAAGCACTAGATCTGCAGTGACTGGGTGGGAGAGCTACGTGGTAGAATGGCAGGCACAAAGTAACAGAGTAAGATGAAAATATCATAGCTAATCTAGCTCTGGGGACATTTGGCATGACAGGAATTCACTTTAAAATTGGAGGGGTTTTAATTCCCATCAAATAACAATATAAGCCAATAAGATGATTTGCTCTTCACAGACATGTTTGGCAAGTAATGGAAAATATTATGAACGAATGTGTAAGGAGCCCATCTTTCTCATTAAACAGGGCTTTTTGGTGGCAGTGGACATAGATTTGGAGTCTGTCTTGGTGTCAAGCAATGCCTTACGCCCCTTCTCTCTTTACACAACTGGTTCTCATTATTTCAGAATTTATTCCGATTTGCAAAGTGGAATCTCAGAGTTTATCCCAGAACATCTTACTGTCCATATTACTGAGAATTAGTACATGGAATTCATTTTGTTCACCTTTTTCCTAATCCTGTCACAGACCCTTCTTGCCAGGATCTTTACCTAAGAGGTGCTGAGCCGGAGGAAGTGCCCAACTTTCTTTTGTTCTTGCCCTGTTTCGTATGCACATTGCAATGCATTAATGCATTTAATTTAACTTGATTTAGACATATGGCACCATAAATTTTGGTGAGATTTTTAAAAGAACTATGTATTAAAAAAAACAGTTTTGCAAACTTGACTTGGAGTCAGATTAATTTCACATATGGCAAAAAGCATTGAAAGCTGTATATTTGTCTAAAATAGCTTTTTCCCTTGCAAGGTTGAAATCACCGAACTGATAAGATGATTTTTAAATGAAGAAAGAAAGTCTTTGGCAGTTTTTATGGACTCTTGACAACAGTCTCATACATGCTTATTTGAGGCATAATATATTCTACTTTTTATGCCAGATGAACCAGTTCCAGTGACTTAGAATCAGGGCTACCCCCCTTCCCCAGCCTGCCAGTACAACCGGTTTGGCATACAGGATATTGATAGAATGAATATTCCCACCCTGGCTGATTGCTTCAGTGGGAACACATTTGATGCTAATAGCACAGACAATAAGAGAAGTGGAGGAGGTATTTTGCAATTCTTTATGACACAAGTTCGGGTACTTCATTTAAAATCATTACTTAGAAGCCTTATTATTTATGATTTTTAGTTCTACAATTGAAAGTGCAAGGTAGCATAGCACAACCAGATGAACATGAGCCTTGGAGCCTGGATTTGACTACTAAATCTGATATTCCGTGGCTCTGTGATTGTCCAGTTACATATCCTCCCTAGGTCTCATTTTCCCCATCTGTAAAATGGGAATTCTATTACCTATACTATAGGGCTATTCTAACATTAAATGACCTATGCATAGAAACAACTAGCACAATGCCTGGTGCATAATAAAAACTCAGTTTATTTATTAATTCCTTCCCTTAGCCTCTCCTTTCCCCTCTACCTTTGCCTTCCTCAGAATGACAGCAGAATACATTTAAATTTCATGCACCATATAAGATGTGTTAGGCTGGTGTGCCAAACCTTAGAGAGCATCTAGCCCCTTTGTGTTATGGAGCTTTGAGTGAAACAACACACTGATGGGGTGGACTCTCCCAGGGAGAGGGATGCATGTCTTGGGGTTAATTGTGTCTTTCCTCGCTGGCAAGCCACTTCTCTCTCTTTTCCGCAGCTCCTGGAGCTCCAGGCTGGCCACCGGGAAATGGAGGGAGGGTCACTTTCCTCCTTTCTAGGCAGCACTCTGGGCTTTATTATGGGATCTCTTCAGAGGTCCCCATCTGTAAAAAGCACAGATGGGGACCTCTGAAGGTGTGTCCCTGGAATTAATAGCAGCATCAAGTACTAGTGGGGACAGACTTTCTAACCTCCCTGTAAGGTCAATTTCTAGCTGCCTACATTTTTCTAGACAACTAGGAGTTTCCCTTCATGCCGGATTATGTAAATTTTATGAAAAGGTCAAAAGCTCACCAGGCTCAATGAAAAAAAAATTCCTTAAATTCTCTTTCAGGTCAGATAGCATTAAAACCTTCCCAGAAAGAATATTTTCTAGATAAAGCTGTTTTTCCCTTTTTTCCCTGTACTACTACCTGCCCCCTTCCCTGCTTCTGCCCAGCAACTTCTTACCCTGGAAAGTAGCAGAGTAATTTGTCTGCACGTAAATATCATTTGGTCTCTGACAACCTAGGTGTGCAGATGAAGTTAGTGCATCTTGATTTTTTCAAGGTCACTCCTCCTTCCCTCAGCTCATGTGCTTAGTTAAGGGTAACCCAGACAGCAGTGGAAACTGGTAGTAGCCCACTGCACTGGTGACTTCTGTAGCAGTGATAACAGAGAACATTTGCTGGAAGTTAGCCTGAGACATAAATTTTAGGAACCCATAGACCAAGCTAAGTTCCATTTTCATTATACGAGGGATTACAAAGCACCTCCTTAAAGAAAAGACAACTTCTTGTGCTAAATGTGCTCTGCTTGTACCTAATGTGTATGTATGCATCTATTTATTTCAGTGTTTTTTTAAAAATGTTACAATTTCCTAATTCAGATGTGTTTTTAGAACTTGGGAAGTAAAGTTAGTTTAGAAGCATAAATAAGAAAGGCATAGGGAATTGCTAATGATAAATTTGTGATTATTTGTCAAAGATAGAAAATCCTTTACCCATTTCTTTATGACTCCAGAAAAGAGTACAGTAAGAAAAAATATTATGTAGTATATATTATCTGTAGTGAGATGTGGATTCCAGGATGAAAACTATGGTAGCCAAGATGACATCAGTGCCAGGTCTTGTGTCTGCATCTCATTCACAGACCAGCAAAGTCACAAAATCATATTACTAAAAAAGAAAAAGCCTACTCTGAATGTGGAGATACTGGGTTTATTCTCAACCACTCCCAAAGTGACAGCGACGGTTATTATTTTGGAAATTCAGGTTCATAATTGAAGTTGATATCTGAGTGGAAGAGATTTATTTTGATAGAATCTCTCTTTGACTTGTTTCCTCATCTACTCTGGCGTTCTCTGAAAGGAGACCTTTTTTTTTTTAATGCTATACTTGTGATAGGCAATAGTATAGATATAATCAAATAATCCTTTGGCTGCAGAAAGATTCAATAGTCTTTCCCAGCCTGGTATCTTTGAGCTGATATGGCTGATTGTTTTGTTTTGTTTTTTGAGAATTCAGAGCTTAAAGAAATATGGTATCTTTTTAAGAAATATGTAATATTTTATTCTATGAAAACACGAATTACCTACAATCTGATTTAATTTGGGCATAGTTTATCTTCCTTAGCTTTAGGTCAGAGCTATTTATCATTTCTTGGAGGTATTTAATATCACCTACAGATGGGGCTTCCTAATTGATCAAATGTCAGTTGAGTAACTCATGCACAGCCCTTAGGCCTTTCTACACAGCATTTAACTTGACGTTTTACTGAAATTCTGATTTCTGAATCTTAGTGTCATCTGTAAGGCTTTATGATAAATTGCCCTTCCCTGACCTTGTAATCTTTCACGAAGTTGTCAATTTTTTATTCCTGTGTTTCATGTCGTTGTATTAATGTTGCTCATTAGAAGTCTACAGCTAATTTGTTGTCATTACATTTTATTAATTGCTTTAACATAGAATATTAATATATTCGATATATATAACTGCCAAGGAGGTTGCAGATGTGGGTGGAATTCTTTGGGTAAGGGTTTTGTGAGCAGGGAATTGGAATAGGTAGAGTTAGTTACATGGTTTAACTATGTAGTAGCATCAGCCCTACATATCACCTTTAAAAATAAGGACATACTATTTACCCCTGGACTAATGGGGCATGAAAGTTCTAGGCCCCTCTAAATATATGCCTTGATTACTGTATTTTTCTTTTGGATACTGTATTCTTGGAATTTTCTGTTTCCTTTGTTTTTTGGAAAACCGTATCCTGTGATTGCTTCAGATTTTCTCTTTGACAAACGATCACAAATTTGTCATTAGCAGTTCCCTATTAGCGATTCTGTTGCCATCGATTCTTTGCTCATGTTCAAACTTGCAGCGCTTCAGTTAGCAGCTATCGGTATACTGCCCTTTTTCTGATGAAGGGACAGAGGCAAGGATGAAGGATCATCTTTTGCATATCAACATTAAGTGAGCCCTTTATGACTGCAACATGTCCCTCCGTGGCCATCTTCAAGGCTTCCTAAGGGCAGTGCCAGAGTTAATAATGGCTTTTCCTAAGGCAGCTCCCATCCATGGTTGCTTGAGTCACAGAGCAGTACTGAAAATCCCTCAGGGGTCATGTTTCTGTGGAGTAAAATGAGTCAAGGGCAGGTGGAGCTTCCATTCTGCATGGAGGCTTGGCATGACCTTGGCTTCAGAACTCTATGCCTGTCTACTTCTCTATAAACTGGGATAACATTAACAATCATACTTTTCTCACACTGTTGTTCATGAGAGTAAAATTAGATATATTTAAAAAGTGCTCTGTTTATATCGAATACTCTGTTATTGCTTTGATTAGCCATTCTAGGACCTTGCTTTAGAGAATCATATATTTACCACTGTTCTACAAACAAGGTTTGCAACTAGGCTTATTCTCAGAGTGACCTGGAATTGTTTTAAATATATATGTTTCTGGATCCTCTGTACTTAACTGTGTTAGAATTATATAAGCCAACTGGAGAATGTTATTTCTACTGTGGATGAAATCTTATGAATCATTGATTAACAGGTCAGTAGTGAACAGCTGTAGAATAATATAGATATGGCAGGATTTGGGAAGCAGAAAGGCTACAATTTCAAATTGTAGTTTGCTCTTTATTTTTGGGAAAGTTCAAAATGTGCTTTTTGACTGTTAGGAATTTTGAGGAGATATGCAATTGTTAACCACCAGTACACAGATAAGAAGAAAAAGAAACCTTGCCAGTAGACAGCTTGTGGAAAGTATAAATGAATTTCAGACATCTACAGAAATGATCAAGGTTGTGCGTGGTGAGATGTTGCTTAACTGTAACTTTAAGAGAAGTCATTTTGTGGTGTGTGAATATGAAAGATTGGGCAGGTTTATCCTTCCTCGGTAATTTAGTCATTATTATGACTGTTGTGTTGGCTTTCCCGATATTGAGTTAGTTACAAACCAGTTTAACTCCTATTGCAGGTAAGTTTTTAATACTTACTAATGTTTTTGAGTCAAGTAAAATGTTTTTTGACCTGAAGAATGACCATTTCAGAACTGGAATTGCTTTATTCAGTTACTTTCCCCACCTAGAAAATCAGGTAAGATGTTACATGTGGAACTTTGCCAAATTAGAGTTAGGTTGGACTCTTCTGAGTTTTATGTCAAGGATGCAGAGAGAGAGAGACAGAGAGAGAGAGAGAGAGACAGAGAGACAGAGAGAGAGAATACTAACTGTTAAAGTGCATTAATCATCAGTTGGTTTTGAGGCTGCAACCTCATTAGGTGGTTAGCATTTGGCCATTCTACCAAAATCATCTTTTTGGCCATCTGTGCCAAATTATAGGAAGTAATAGCCTTGGTCACAGCTGCTGAGTCTAATGTGTATTTCTAATTCATATGTTAATGCTCATGACTACACAGAAAAGTCCGGTGGCCAAATGTGCAGCAGAAAAAGAGACAACCAAACACATACATATAAATTTAGAAGTGACAGAAGGAATAATCTGCATTTCACATCACAAAATGACAGTAGGTAATATTTAAATCTCTAGACAAGAATATGACCATTTCTACTGTCATCTATTCACAGTAGCTTTCTCCTAAGGAGAAATAAATCTCAAGAGAGACCTTGAATTTTGGTTTAGCTTGGACCAGCAGCAGGACCTTTCCAGGCAAGTTAAGTCTAATGTCATTAAAAATATGATTAAGAAGTTATAAGACAATACTATATCCAACAATCCTATAATAAGGGATAAATAAGGCTAAGAATCAAGTTTTTTGTTTTGTTTTGTTTTTTTGGTGGCTGGCTAGTACAGGATCAAACCCTGGACCTTGGTGTTATCATCAGCACTCACTGTAATCAACTGAGCAAACCAGCCAGCCAGAATCAAGATTTTAAATAGGCATTTCTACGTTTTGCATGGCCATTCATTTCTCTAAAATACCCAAACCAATAAATTTATTGGAAGGAAACCTACCCTGTAGTGAAGGTGGCCTTTAAAAGAAAAAGTCACCAAAATTATGTGAAGTGATTTTGGCACATAAAATATAACTTAGTGGCAACTTTCCATAAACATGCTTTAAAATTTTTATTCCTCCACCTGCCTCCTTCAGACCACCGAGCCCCGTCGGTAGTTGCTCGGTTCCCAGACCTTGGAATAATCTTTGTCTTTCTCTCACAGTTCACATCCAAGCAGTTGAGAAATTCTGTTGGCTCTGCGCTTAGAGTACACTCAGAACCTGACTGTTTCTCACCTCTTCCCATGACCATTCTTGCCTCAGTCAGCATCACCCCTTGCTTAAATTACTGCCAGATTCCCGGCTGGCCTCCTTTGCCTCCCATAGACTTCTTAATACAGCAGCCAGAGTGAGTCTTTTAAAATCTGGGTTAGGTTATGTTATTTCTTTGCCCCAAACTGCAAGAACTTTCATCCCAAGAACCAGTACCCTCTACACCATCTGTCCCCATCTTATCTCCTGTCTCCACCTTCTTCTACTCTTCCTTCATCTACTCCTGCCTTGGTCCCGCTGCCTTAGAAGCTGGGCATCACGGTTTGTAACTGCCTCCGCCTGGAATGCTCCTCCTCCTGGCTGCCCTGGGCTCTCTGCCTCCCGCCTTCTGTCTTTGCTCAAACGTCACCGTCTCACTGAAGCCCACTGTGCTCGTCCTGCAACCTACCCGCCACCCCCACCCCTTCACTCTCAATTCACCTTGCTGTGTATGACTTTTTCCCACAGCTCTTATCACTTTTTAAAAACAGCTTTACTGAGGGAAGAGTTATATACCATTAAAGTTCACCCATTGTAAGTGTAAGTTCAATCATTTTCAGTAAATATATAGAGTTGTGCAGCCATCACCACAATCCAGGGTTAGAACATTTCTGTCTCCCTCAGAAGTTCCCTTGTGCCCATCTGCAGTTTCTCCCCACTCTCCCCCATCCTGCCCAACTTCTAATCAGCTCCAGCACCTATAAATTTACTTTTTCTAGACATTTGAATATTGGTCTTATTGACTTTGTGCTTACTTAGCTCAGTGCTCAGTGAATGTGGGTTGAATGGATGTAGGAGCTGCGTATTTATGTAAAATTCAAATATTATCATGTTTACTGTGTTTCTTACTTTATTTGCAGATAAGTAGAGTGTCAGGAGGTGTGGTGATGGGGCAGAAATAGGAAAGAGATGTAGAGGTGCAGACGCTTCCCTTGCGCCTGTCTGTCAGGTGGCGTCCTTGGGTCCTCTGGGTGAGTCTCTCCACTGCCCTGGCCTCCTCAGGGAGGGGAGCTGACTCCTCACACCGTATCTATGTCTGAATGATCCTACGGTTTCTTCACTCAGCTCCTCATGAGAACATGGTCCGTGTTGACTCCTGCCTCACTATCCAGTCATCAGGGCCTCTCAGCGTCTCAGTCCCATCCCTTCCCCAACCCTTCTCTGTGCAGAGCCTCCTCTGCCCTTCCGTTCTCGTGGCTGCCCTTCCACTCAGGTCCTAAGCACATCAGCTGTTTCACTGCTCTTACTGTGGCCCTTTCTTTTTCCTTTCATCCCTTCCTATGGACTGCTGTCAGTAATACATTTAGAAACGTGTCTTTCATCATCTCACTCTCCTTTCTAGAAAATTCTAGTGACTGTCTAAGGTCCATGGCTTAATTAGTCTCAAAACACATTTCCCCACCTGACTTCTAATTCGTCACTGCATGAATTCATCTTCCTTTCTCAGGCTCTGTAAACAAACATGCTTTCAGGGAATACTGATTTCTAGACAACTTGTGGTGTTGTGTAAGTCTGATTCTCAAAGCTCTGTGTCAAGTACAGTTGGCCTAAATGTCTACAGGTTCTGCATCTGTGGGTTCAACCAACCTTGGATCAAAAATATTCTAAAATAAATAGAATAAATAATAACAATACAACGATGAAAATAATACAGGTAAAAAGTAATACAGTATAACAATTATTTACATAGCATTTACATTGTGTTAGGTATTATGAGTAATCTAGAAATGATTTAAAGTATACAGAAGGAAGTGTGTAGGTTATATGCAAATACTATTTCATTTTCTATAAGGGACTTGAGCATCCACAGAGTTTGGTATTCAAGGGGGTCCTGGAACCAGTCTGTCATGGATATACCGAAGGAGGACTAATGAGTAATTTGTTTAAAATCTAGGAGTTGACTATTTAAAGGAATCCAGTAATTTATCTGAATATGTTTTCCCAAGTTGAGTATTCCAAAACATCATAGTTCCAAATTTGCTTTATATTTACCAAGGATTTCTCTGGCCACCAGTGAAGTGAAGGAAAGTTATAGGTTAATTCCATAGTGGAAACAAAACCAAACATGTCTGGCTAATGCCAGTATCAGGACCAGACCTCAGCTCCAGTCTGTCCATTATTGTTTCCTGCCAAGGCTCTCAGTGTTGGTACTGGAGCAGGACTGGGCCTCACGGTGGAAGCCTTCTATTCTTCGGTATGGATACCACATCCAGCCTTCTCTGTGCGTCTGTTACTGCTTCTAGCTGCTCTTCCCCTCCTTGATGGCCTCCTTGATATTAAGGCTGCCTTTGGTCTACACTCTTCACCAGCCACTTATTCCTGACAGCCAGTGGGCTTTGGCTGCTTGTAGCTTCCTTTCCTCTGGCAGCAGCAGTGGTGGTGGCAGCGGCGGCAGGATGTGTTAGTGGAATGCCTTTGGAGACAGACAGCCCTAAGGTTGGATCCTGGTTGTTTCATAAACTAGTTGTTTGGTCTTGGAAAAGTTACTTATTTCTTTGAACTGTCCTCCTTGGTACTCTGGGACCAGTTAAACCTACTCTGCAATATAATCATGTGGATCAAGTATGATAATGTACATAAGTTTCATTGTCCGGTGTCTGGCACAAAGTTGGTACCCAGTAAGGTTTTGCTATCTATTGTTACGGTTATTTCCAAGTGAGGCAGGAGGGCCCAGGAAGCTAATCATTGCTCTTCATTCACTTGGGGAGAGCAGGCCCTTCTTCCTCTTATTGATGCTCTGTGGGTGTGGGGGTAATGAGAATATAGGCAGCCTTTCTTGACCACCATGTACATTTTCCAGGACTCAGTCTCTAATGCTAATGAACAGCTAAGACTCATGGGCCATATCTGGTCAGCTTGTGAGACCACGCCCCCCCCACATGCTCTTATTTCAGGATGAAAGTTAGAAAAGTATTCTGTGTTGTTGTTTCTTAAATATGCTGCCACTGGTGTGTTTCTGCTTATAAAAGCATTGCCAATTTTCTCATTAATATTCTATTCTGTCAAGAATGCTCATTTGGCACATAGCTACTGGGCATCTGTTAAGTGTCAGGCACTGTGCCAGGTGCTGATGATTCAATGGTGAGGAAAACAATCAGGTCCTTGTCATCTCAGAGCTGGCACTGTAGGGGAGGAGATGGGTACTCACCAAATGATCTCACAAGTAAGAGTAAAATTACAGTGGAAATAAATGCTGAAAAGGAGAGGTTCATGGCATTATGAAAAGTGTAAATGGTGGGGGGTTAAGGAAGCCTTCCCTGAGGAGGTGGGGTTTGGGGTATGAAAGACATGAGAAGTTAATGAGGTGAAGGAGAGAGGGTAGAGAGTGCAGGTCTTTATCCTAAGAACGATGGGAAGCCACTGAGGAAGGTTTGTAATCAGAGAGGGAGAGGACCTGGAAGGGTAATGGTGGCTTCTGGCTGGAGGACAGCACAATCAGTAAAATAAGGCGCCAGAGTCCATTGCTGTAGTCCAAATTAGAGATGCTGGGAGTAACTTAGCCTAGGGAAGTGGGGATAGAGAAGAGAAGGTGATTATTTAGGGACTATTTAGGAGGTAAATTTTTCAGGCTTTGCTGATGGATTGAATATTGAGGGTGATGGAGAGAGAAACCTGATGACTCCTACATCTGTATTGTTGGAGATGCCATTCTGTAAACTACATAGGTGGAGGTGCCATTTCGTGCACCTGCATGGGTACAGGTGCCATTCTGTTAACTACATGGGTAGAGGTACCATTAGATACAACTGCATAGTTGGAGGTGCCATTTCATAAACTACATGGGTGGAGGTGCCATTCCATAAAACTGCGTGGGTGGAGGTACCATTCCATACAGCTGCGTGGGTGGTGGTACCATTTGCATGGGTGGTAGATTAATCCATACAACTGCATGGTCATGGCAATATTAAATTTGAGCTGTCTTTAAGATGTTCAAATGAAGACATCAAATAGGAGGTTACTGTGTATTTGGAGCTCATAGACTCTGGGCCTGCAATACAGTTTTTGATTGGGATTGAAATTGCCTAAAGACAGAGTAGACAATTAAATTGAATCTCGAGGAACTACAGCACTTAATGATTAGGTAGAGTGGGATGAGCAAAAAGGAGCAAGAAAAGGTGGAGCCGGAGAGGAAGGTGAAAAACCAGGAGAGAATGGAATCAGAAGCCAAGGCCGTTGCGTGATTCAAAGAGACAGCATTTAGTGGTATGGGATGCCACCAATAAGTTAAGAACTGAAGATGACAATTGCATTTAATGACAGTCTACATAAGGCCTCACGGGTGACTCGGAGAGCAGAGGCAGCCTGCAGCCCAGTCCTCCTCACCATGCCACTGCATAAATCCTGGCACCATGCTATAACCCTGCTTGAGCAACTATGAGAAGGCAGAGCTTCCCAACTGGTAGAACAGAAATTAAGGTGAGTTACAGAAAACAGGACAATGAGCTGTTTTAAAATTCATACCTAGTCTCTAAATACAATATACTCACTCATTTAGCAGACTTTATTGGATACCCTATTGTGGGAGCTAGGTGAGAGGTGTTCCACGTCCTGACTACACTCACAGAACAGCAGAGAGGAAAGATGTTATGGACAATAATATGTCCATAACTGTCATCTAGGCATAATGAAAGCATCACTACCACAGGCACAAACTGTTGAAATTTAGAGAAGAAATGCTTAAATAGGTATTGCGGAATGCACTATCAAAAATCAAAACATGAAATGTACAATCAAAAATTGAGCATACTTCGGGGTAAGAAGCCTCTTGGAAATGTGAGATAATTAACACCTTAAGATTTACTTTAGAGTGCCACTGATAGCTCATTAGTCTTCCTTAGGTGTCATTTCTTCCTTTGTACTTTTGAAAACAAATTTTCAAGTCTTTTTCGAGGGTGTGCTTACAAGGTTGAAATTTCAAAAAAATAAATTTCTTTGAAAATGCCTTTAAAGGTATGGCTTTTATGATTCACATGTTCCAAAAACAAACTAAATTTAACTGAAGGATCTGAAAAGTTAGCACTGCTTTGGGTAGAAATAAAGATAGTGAGAAAGGTGTATTTTGTTCTTTCAACCTGGGTTGACACTAGTTTTTAAAATATTAACTTTGAGAAATATTCTTACCAAACAATTAGTCTTCTCTTTATTTAGGAAGTGGTGAAATGTGAATTTCAATATTTGATTTAAGAAATATCAGGATTCTCGTATTTTTTTGAAATACTATTGATATTTTGAATACTGTTGGTATTCCCATTAAGAATTAGCCATACTTAATCTGACTTAATTCTTTAAATAAGTTTCCTGAGTGATTTAGATTCATTTTAGTCAAATGAAATGATTGCTCTGAGAAGCACTGATTTTATTAAGCAGAAGAGGTTTGAAATGAGCTGATCATTGTAAAACAATTCAGGTGGAGACTGGATGTTATAGCCAACTTTGTGTAACCCATGAAAGTCCCTTTTACAACACCTCCCAGAAAAGTGAGCCTGAGAAAGACCTTCTCAGGCTTTCCTCTGGAGCCTATGCTGGGTTTCCTGTTGCACAGGGGTCATCTGGGCAGGTGTCATATAGCTGATCCTTTTTTCTAATTTGCCCTATACTAATCTGCCTCACCGAAACAATGAGAAGGCCCCAAGAACAATTTGCAACACTTTCTTCTACTGAATTCTTAATTTTTCTGAGTTGTTGTGTAGGTGGGATGGGGATTGGGGGTGGTTGTCACATACCTAATGAGAATTTAAGAAGTGGTCAAAGTCCTCATTCCTGTGCAAGATGCATGTATGTATATGGGTTCCAAAAAAGAGTGGCATATGTATGTATAATAACATATGTAAAGTCTGTTCATGGGTCCCAGGTTAGAACTTTCTGCTCTAAACTGTTCTGGGCACCATGATCTGAAGGAGCTTCCTGAACCAGTTGTAGGAGGTGGTGACTCCACAGTCACTGTAAGCTCAAGCTCTGCTGTCTTTTGCAGCCCGAGGTCAGCTGGCCCCACTGATCCTGGTCAAACCTGATCTGGCACTATCCCTGCACTGCTGTTGTCCTCCTCACTGTCCTTTCGAGCTCTCCTGCTGCCTCGCACAGGCCTGATCCCCCAGCACGCTGCTTCACCTCCCTCTCAGTCCAAAGTCTGTGCATCAGAGTTTCACTTGACATCCCTTTCTTCTATGAAACCATTCCTGATCAGCCCTACCATACAATCTTTTCCCTTATTTTAAGCTCCTCATCTACTCTGCCACCTAGCTATGTAGAGTTGCCTTTTGTTGTTCTCTTGTTTTCTGGTCATCTCATGTGTGTTTCCTTAGTTTGAAAGTATATTAGTGTTAGAAGCTATGTCGTAAAGCGTTAGAGCTGGAAAGACATTAATGGATGCATTCTTTTTATAATTACCCAAAAGAAGGTTGTTGAAGGTATGATATATTTAGCCAGCTTCTTCAGATCTAGATTCAAAAGCCATGCTCATGTTCAGAAAATAACTTATTTTGTACAAAACTCTCGGGACATTAATTCTTTCTCAAACTGTGGTCTCATTTTTCAGCATGAGGCTCTGACTTTAGGAGCTCACTGAAAGGTAGTATACCACCAGCCGTAATTTGACCCCCGGCTGTATTCTTTCTCTGTCAGTTCCTGTCCTCTAGGCTGTTGCTCATGTTTATATCAAAGATGGAAGCAGCTGGAATTGGATGCCTGTGATTATTAAGACAGTAATTACTGATCATGCCGACACCAGCAATATTAACTAGTGCTTAAATAATTGAAAATGTTACCTATGAGGCATGGATGGATTCAAGGTGCCAGAGTAAAAGGCACTATCTAGAATATCCTGGGCAATCATAAAATTATTTTGTTCTTGTTTTATTCAGGTGTTCTGGCTAAAATTCTGTATAGGGATGATGAACTTCCTCAAGTTTGAATAGTTTTCTTTTTTAACTTCTTTATAAAATAAAACTATGTAATAGGATCTTGAGGAATGCTGGTTGGGGGGAACGAATTAGTTTTCTTAGATTTCTCAAGTTATTAAGAGAACTTAATAACTTAACATTCTACTCCTGTGGCCCCATCTGCCACAGTAGTAGAATGGGTTTGATGATGCTACATACTTACGTTGTACCTCATAGTTTAGGAAGTGTTTGCAAACTTATGATTTCATTCAGTCTTGAGGAGAGAATTGTGGGGGAGGTAGTTTTACCCCTACCTTAGTGGAGAAATAAATGTTAGCTCTGAAAGACTAAATGATTTGCCAACTTACATGGGTAATAAATTCTGAGGTTGGGTTAGAACAAAAGATTTGTCCATGATTTCACAACACTATCCAAACCTGTAAAGTGGCAGAAAACTCTATAATGTACCCATGTTGTATTAGGGAAAATATAAGAAATACTATCTTCCTTGGTGGAATCTTCTGGATCCACTCTTCAAAAGAGTAGACAGTTGCAGAAAGGAACTTGTTTTCACTGGAAGAATGAAGAATGGAGAATTAAGAATGAATCCCTTAAATTTATAACTCAAAGTATATAACACTACTTTGAGAACACTTTGTTATAGATAATCAAAGTGTATGACTTCTGCCCTACATCAGATCATTCCAGTATTTCTGTGTTGAATTTGTAGATCTCCCATCATAAACTATTCTATTTTTATTTTAATTGGGGAGGCATTTTCTTGAGAGATTGGATGCAGCTTCCCTGACTTCATTTTTATTTGTTTATTTATTTATTTATTTTTTAATGTCTCCCCTTCATCCCAGCACATTTCTGTACCAGTTCTTCATGCTAGGTGTGGACGGTGCATAGCAGGGCTAATTCTGACACTCTCATTGCTCACCATGAGGCCACATGTTATTAGTCCGTTTTGTGTTGCTATAACAGAAATACCTGAGACTGGGTAATTTATAAAAAACAGAGGTTTATTTGGCTTATGATTCTGGGACAGCTGCATCTGGCGTGGGCTTCAGGCTGCTTCTACTCATGGCCAAAAGAGGCAGGCAGCCGGTGGGTACAAACAGATCACATGGTAAGAGGAAGCAAGAGAGAGAGAGAGGAGGTGCCAGGGTCTTTTTAAATAACCAGCCCTCATGGGAGCTAATAGAGCAAGATCTCACTCAGGACCCTCACCTCCCAGAGAGAGCATTAATCCGTTCATGAGGGATCCACCCCCCATGACTCAAACAGCTTCCAGCACTGCCACATTGGGGATCAGATTTCCACGAGTTTTGATGGGGACAGCATATTCAAACTCTATCATTTTGCCCCTGGCCCCCCAAAACTCATGTCACTCTCACATACAAAATACAATCATTCCATCCCAACAGTCCCAAAGATCTTAACTTGTTCCAGCACCAACTTAAAAGTCTAAAGTACAAAGTCCACAGTCTCATCTGACACCAAAAGAAAAACTCCTTCTAGCTGTGAACCTGTAAAAACAAAACCAAATTTATCTACTGGCAAGATACAGTGGTGGAACAGACATTGGGTACACATTCCCATTCCAAAAGGGAGGAATATACCAGAAGAAGGGAGAAACAGGTCCCAAACAAGTCTGAAACCCAGCAGGGCAGACATTACTTCTTAAAGCTCCAAAATAATCTTCTTTGACTCCAAGTCCTGCATCCTGGGCACAATGGTGCATCTGGGCCCCCAAATCCTCGGGCAGCCTCACTCCCACAGCCCTGCCAGGTGCAGCACAGTGGGCTGTGCTGGTGCCTGTCGCTTTTCCAGGCTGATGTTCCACTCTGGTAGCTCCACAGGTCTGGGGTCTATGTGGCAGTCCCGCTCTCTGGCTCCACTAGACACAGCGCTGATGGGATGTCTCTGCTGCATCTCCAACCCCACGTTTCCACTCAGTGTTGCTCTAGCGAAGTTTCTCTGTGGTGACACTGCCCCTGCAACTGATCTCTTCCTTGGTCCTCAGACTTTTCCATACATCCTCTGAAATCTGGGTGGAGGCTGCCATGCCTCCACTGCTCTCATGTCCTGCTGGCCTGCAGACCTAACACTATGTGGATGCTGCCAAGGCTTCCAGCTTGTGCTTTCCAGAACTGCTGCACATACCATACTTGAGGTCACCTGAGGCAGGGCTACTCCAGTCAGAGCAGTTGGAATGCAGGGAGCAGATTCCCAAGGCAGCTGTGCCCCAGGTCTTTCCTCTGAGACAACTCAGTCCTTCTAGGCCTCAGGGCCTATGATGGGTAGGGCACCCTTCCAGACTTCTCAAATGCTTTTAGGGATTTTTTTCCCACTGTCCTGGTTATTAGCATCTGGCTGCCTCACTGCCAAGCTAATGTCTTTAGTAACCAGTTTATCCACTTCACCCTTGTGTTTTTCTCCTCTCCGCTTCTCTACCACATGGCCAGGCTGTAAATTTTCCAAATCTTTATGCTCCACTTCCCTTTTAAATTCTGGCTTTACATCATGCCTTTGCTGCCATAACTCAGAATAGGCTGTTAAAAGTAACCATGCAGCTTCCTTAAAGCTTTACTGCTTAGAAATTTCTTCCACCAAATATTCTGGTTCACAACTCTTAAGTCTCACCTTCCACAAATTCCAAGGGCATGGAAATAATGCCAAGTTCCTTGCTATGGTGTAGCAAGGGTGATCTTTTGTCCAATTCCCAATAAGTTCCTCATTTCTATCCAAGACCTCATCATCTGCATGGTCTTTATTGTCCACATTTTCTATCAGCATTTTAGTCACAACCATTTAACCAATCTCTAAAATGTTCCAAACTTTCCCTCATCTTTTGTTTTCTTCCAAGTCCTCCAAACTCCTCCAACCTTTGCCTATTACCCAGTTCCAAAACTGCTTCCACATTTTCAAGTATTTGTTATACGCAACACCCCACTTCTTGGTACCAATTTTCTGTGTTAGTCCATTTTTTGTGTTGCTATATCAGAAATACCTGAGACCGGGGAATTTATAAAGAACAGAGGTTTATTTGGCTTACAATTCTGGGATAGCAGCATCTGGCACGGGCCTCAGGCTGCTTCTACTCATGGCGGAAAGCGGCAGGCAGCCAGCAGGTACAAACAGATCATATGGTGAGAGGAAGCAAGAAAGAGAGAGAGAGAGGAGGTGCCAGGGTCTTTTTAAACAACCAGCTCTCATTGGAACTAATAGAGTGAGATCTCAATCAGGACCCTCACACCCCAGAGAGAGCATTAATCCATTCATGAGGGATCTGCCCCCATGACTCAAACAGCTTCCAGCATGCCACACTGGGGATCAGATTTCCACATGAGTTTTGGTGGGGACAACACATCCAAACTCTATCACCACATAATTCTTAAGTATGCTTCTCTTTCAAAGAGCTGGAAGCCTACATCCAGCTCCCTTAGAGCAGAAATCCCAGTAGGTACCCTTGGGGCATGTCTGGAGAGCTTGTGAGGCAGGCCCTTCTGGAGGTCACAGACCTTGTGGAGAGAGTAAAGCCTGGCAAGCTTAGTTCTAGCCCAGTGGGCCACTGTCAGAGCAAAAGCTTAATTTCAAGTACAGCACAGAGTCTGTCACCAGACTTTCCCCTGGCCCAAGTCCAAGTCCTAGAAAGAGGGGGATGCTTTAAAAAGAGCAAGAAGGATTAAAAAGCTTTGTTTTTACCAGAACCCTTATGGGATCCTGAGTACATGGTGGCTTTGGTGACGTGGGCGGCGCTGGCATGTAGAATTTTGGTTGCTGTAGGAAAGGGCATTCTTGGACAGTGTCTCCTTCAGAGAACTGACGTGTGGCTTCTTAGGACTGTTACAGGTGTTACTTCCATTGTCAGTGGTTTTGGCATGAGCCTGGGCCCCTATGGATTGCACTTCAGTAGATTCAAGCAGCGGACATAGTTGTGCAGAGTGGACAAGAGAGAATATGAGGACTGAAAGGACGATTATGTGTTTGAGCATCTGTGAGACTGACTCTGGAACTGAGCTGAGCACCCCCATGTAGATGAAGTTGCTGCAGTTACAAGAGGGGGTGCAAAGCCTGACAACATTTAAAACCGTTTCTGGGATCTTAGTTTTTATTTAAGTGGCCTGGGAAATAAAAGTTTACACAAATGATAAGGTGATTTAGTTTTTTTAATGAAAAAATATTCACTTTACCAAAGAAGTATCCACAGAATTAGTAAGCTTTTAGACATTTAAAATGTCAGTTCATTTCGGGAAAAAAATATTTTTGTTAAATTTCGTTTTAAGTGATATTATGTTGTTCTAACCAATCTAATCATTCAAAATTATACAAAATATCTATTTTTGGGTCCTGGTAAAAGTTATTATTATTTTTTTTTATGTGATTCTTTCACCCACATCCCATTTACCCTGCTCAGTTTTTTCAAGGCACTTATCACCTCCTGGTGCACCATACAATTTACTTATTTACCATGTTTATTGTTTATCTGTCTTCTTGTGTAGAAAATAAGCTCCACGGGGTAGGCGTTTTGTCTGCTCTGTTCACTGATGCATCTCAAGAGCTTAGAAGAGTGCCCTAATGTGGTGGCCACTCAGAATCACTTGTTGATTCTTAAGAATCTGTCACTTTACTGCCTATGAACTTGGAATTATTATACCTGTTTTGTGAGGAATAGATGGCGAGGAATCAGGCCTGGAGAATTCTTTTGTAATACTGTAGTTCCCCTTATCTGTGGTTTCACTTTCTACTGTTTCAGTTACCTGTGGTCAACCATGGTCCAAAAATATTAAATGGAAAATTCTAGAAATAAACATTCATAAGTTTTAAATTGCACAGCATTCTGAGCAGCATGATGAAATTTTGTGCTGTTTTGCCTGCCTGGGACATGAGTCATCCTTTTGTCCAGCATCTCCACACTGCAGATGCCACACCCGCCTGTTGGTCACTTAGTAGCTGTCTCAGTTATCAGTTGGCTATTGCGGTGTGGCGGTGCTTGTGTTCAAGTAACCCTTATTGTTCTTAATAATGGCCGCAAAGTGCAGGAGTAGTGATGCTGGCAATTTGAATATGCCAAAGAGAAGCCCTGAAATGTTTCCTTTAAGTGAAAATCTGGAAGTTCTGGACTTAATAAGGAAGGGAAAAAATCATATGCTGAGGTTGCTAAGGTCTTCAGTAAGAACAAATCTTCTCTTCATGAAATTGTGAACAGTATGTTGTTATAATTGTTCTATTATATTATTAGTTATTGTTTTTAATCTCTTACTGTGCCTAATGTATGAATTAAACTTTATCATAGGTAGGTACGTATAGGGAAAAACAACCTGTGTAGCGTTTGTTACTATCTGTGGTTGCAGGCATCTGCGGGATCTTGGAATGTATCTCTTGCAGATAAGGGGGGATCACTATATCGATTATTGGGCAGATACAAAGTATGAGAGAGGGCAAGGAGGTGGCAGGCTACTTCTGAATTTGTAATTTTCAGCTTATATTTTTGCCCTTTTTAGGACTTTAGCCTAGAACCAAATACCAACCCTGCTCCCACAAGATCCTGAAGTAGGTCCTAATAAGTTAGCAACTCTTATGTCTTTCTCTCTTTTCCTTTCCTGTTTTTCTGTATGCATATATTATTTCATACCCTGGTTATGTAAGAAAAAAAAAAAGAGGAAGGGTTAACGTAAATGAGAAGTGGCTGGGCTGTTTGTGCTGCTATAACAAAATACCCGAAACTGGGTAATTTATAAAGAGCAAAAATTTATTATCTCACAATTCTGGAGGTGGGAAGTCCAAGATCAAGGTGCCGGCAGGTTTGCTTGTCTGATGGCAAGTGGCTGCTCTCCACTTTTGGGATGGAGCCTGTAGTGCCACGGCTAATGTCTGGAATGCTGTCAACATCACCAACTGTAGCACTCTTAATCCTGTTTGTGACGCCAATTGTAAAGGTACTCAACCACGACTACGCCAGTTGTGGTGTCTTTTACCTGCTGGTAATCCTGCACCGACTGGGCCGATTGTCAAGCTAAGGCTGGGTCTGGAGCCCACAGACCCCTCGAGCCTGTTCACAGACTGGGTCACCAATCCTTCACATGCCAGGCTGGGTCCCCAGACCCCTCACATGCCAGGCTGGGTCACCAGACCCCTTTACGCAGGTCTATGAGCTAGGTAAGTGGCAAACAGGTCCTTGGAGTGATAGGTTAGAAAGCATGGCCACACAGGGCGGATGCCCAAGGCCGACACCCACCTGCCTGCTTCACTGAAACTCCTCTCTCTCTCTCTTCCCCCTCCCCCATTCCCCTCTCTCCCCCTCCCCCCAACACAAGAATAGCAACAAAACTAAAAAGATACATTGACACACATGCATACTAACTCCACACACACAATTTGCTTATAATGGATGTGCTAAACAACACCCAACTTGTGTTGGGTGGACTGGATTGAGGCGAGGGCCCTGACCAAACTATTCTATTTTCCCAACAGAGCCTTGTCTCTGTGTCCTCCGGAGGGAGGAATACTATGTCCTCCCACAATGAAAGGGCAAGCAAACTGAAAGCTGAGTGAAGCCTTTTATATGAGGGCCTTGTGATACTGTGAGAATGTGTATTTGCTATTCATCTCTATCTCCTGACATACAACTCCTGTTATCCTTAGAATCTCCAAAATGGTAAGAATCTTTTCATATGCTAATGACAGCTGGCAGCCCCTAAGGTAGCTTCAGAATGGGGCTGGTCAAAGGAAAGACCCAGGTGTGACTTTCATTCCCACTCTCTAACTTTCTGAGAGGGGAGAGTAGTTGAAGGTTAAGTTGATCACCAGTGGCCAATGATTTAATCAAGCATGCCTGTGTAATGAAGCCTCCATAATCACCCAAGAGCACAGGGTTTGGAGAGCTTCCCAGTAGCTGAGCACGTGGAGGTTCCTGGAGGGTGGCATGCCCAGGGAGGCATGGAAGCTATATGCACCTTCTCTCATACCTTGCCCTATGCTTCTCTTCATCTGTATCCTTTGTAATATCCTTTACAATAAACAGGTAAGGGCCAGCCCTGTGGCTCACTCGGGAGAGTGCAGCGCTGGTAGCGCCGAGGCCGCAGGTTTGGATCCTATATAGGGATGGCTGGTGCACTCACTGGCTGAGCATGGTTTGGACGACACTGTGCTAAGAGTTGCGATCCCCTTACTGGTCAAAAAAACAAACAAACAACAACAACAAAAAAAAAACAGGTAAATGTAAGCATATGTTTCCCTGAGTTCTGTGAATCGCTTAAGCAAACTAATAAAACCCAAGGAGGGGGTTGTGAGAACCCTGATTTATAGCTAGTTGGTCAGAAGTTCCAGAAGCTTGGACTTGTGACTAGCACCTGAAGTGGGGGCGGGAGGCAGAACTGGGCCCTCTACCTGTGGGACCCAATGCTATCTCCAGGTAGATAATGTCAGAATTGAATTGGAGGACATTCAGCTGGTATCCCCTGGAGAACTGCTGGCTTTGCTTGCCAGCAGGGAGAAGTACCCACACATTTGGTCACAGAAGTCGGTCTTCTGTGTTGCTTGTTGTTGAGTAAGAGTGTAGAGGAAAGACAGTGTGTATTTTTCCACTCACTGCTACAGGCCTTAATCCCATTTATGGTGGAGAAGCCCTCATGGCCTAATCAACTCTTAAATAAAGGCCCCACCTCTTAATACCATCACATTGGCTGTTAAGTTTCAACACCCGAATTTTAGATGAGACTCATTCAAACCATAGCTGCTGGTACGCACAAAAGGAAATGGCTATAAAATGAGTTGTGAACAGCGGTGGAGAAATGCCTACTCTTGGCTTCTGTATACTTACTAAGAGTGGGAAGACATTTAATTCTAAACTTTCTTGGCATTCATTTTAGAATGAGAAGCTTGATTAGTTACTTGATTTAAATCATTTATAAATAAAACAAAACCAATTTTTCAGGAGCACCAATACAATTCATTTCTTTATATTAGGACCAGAAAAAAATCCCTCCCAAGGATTCTCATGAAAGGGACGCTGTATAATGAATACAATGGGCAATATATTTCAGGCATCTTTACAGGGTTTCACATCACTTCTCCGAGGCCTTTATTAACCTCAGTATACAGAGTGATGGTAATTTGGGAGTACCTACGGGAAGGTAAGATAGGGTCAAGGTATATAGCTTTTTTTGTACTCTGGCATAATAATGGTGGCAGATAACATGTTTATTTTTTTTGACTGGTAAGGGGATTGCAACCCTTGGCATGGTGTGGTCTACACCACGCACCAGCCATCCCTATAGAGGATCCGAACCCGCGGCCTCGGCACTACCAGTGCTGCACTCTCCCAAGTGAGCCATGGGGCCGGCCTCAATAACGTGTTTATTTTAAGTTCTTAGCACTGTTGTTAATTTTGCTTATATATGACTGATCCCTTATAAACATGCTGTGAGGTAGTAATGTTATTAACTCCACTTCACAGAATGAAGAAACTGAAGCACAGAGGGGTTAAGAACTTTCCCAAGGTCATATTGCTCATGGTTTGGGATTTGAAACCTGACAGTTTGACTACAAAGTTTGTACTCTTATCCTTGTGCTACATGCCTTTCTAGAATCCAAAGCTAGATTTTAGAGAATCCAGAGGAGAAATGGTTATGTTGAAATATTTTTCAGAAAAATGTCTGTTGTAGGTAATTATTGAGAAATTATACAGAAATTATTGAGCAATTACGAAAGAGATTTTGCTTTCTGGGCAATCCCTGGAGACCTGCTGTTCTGTGTTGCTAATGCTGGAGGCAGCATGGTCTGTGACAAGGCGTGTGAGCACACGTCAGACTTGCTTGGGTTCCAATCCTGGCTCTGCTGGTTACTAGCTCAGTGGCCTTGGAAAAGTTACTTCACCTGTACCTTCAACTTGAAGTTGGGTTCATAGCGTCTGCTTGGTAGATCCCCATAGGTGGTGTTCCTAGAAATTTCTCCAGGGAGACCAAAGATTTTTGGTTTCATTTTTAATGGCATGTAGATAAAAAAAATATGCAGCCAAGACATCAGATAATTCCTGAGACTTACAGAAAATTTTTGTGATGTAGGTGTGTCTTTATGTGAGCAAGTCTATTTTTCTGTAATATGCAATTATTGAAACCATAGAATATACTTTGAGTGTGTTTCTTCATTAAATAAACAGGATGGTTTTGTTTTCACTAATAGTATTTAGTAGTTTTATGTATAGGATATCACAAATGGCCATGATGTCTTGGTTGGAGAATACAAAGTTATGTGATCATAGATTTTGTGCATTGGGAAAATTAGGATTGGTGAAGGAAGGATTCTGCTTCAGTCATTGTGAAATATCAAGCATGATGGGTTTGACAGCCTTTTTTTCCCTCGACCTCCCCCACGCTATTCTCTTTGAGATTCATCCTCCCACTTGTCGAGCTCACCCAAGCCTATTGACTGAGCCAAGAAAACAGACTCCACTCTCCTCCTCCTCTTCTTCTGACTCATGCCAAAAAGTCATGTAGCAATTCAAAACATTTCTCAAATCACAAAACATAATGTGGAAAACTTTCTTGCCTCTGACTTTGGAATATTCTTTTGTATTTTGACGTTTGCATAATTAAGTGACATTTTAGATTAACCTCATTTCTACAGAGGCTTTCCCTGGCCACTCAAAGTAAATGCCCATTGATTCAATCACATCACAGTGTTTTGTTCACTGTCACCCATGGCTATCAGGTGTTTTCTTTTTTGTCTGTTGTTTCTTCTCCTTAGCATGTAAGCTCTGTGAGAATAGGGACATGGTCTGCCTTGCTTTAAACTGTGTCTCTTAAAGAGAGAGGCATGTAGTAGGAGCTCATAATGCTTGGATGGATAAGTACTCCTAAAATCCCTATGCATTTCCTTTATTTGAACTGGGTCTCCACAGCTCCCGCTCTGATACTCTGGCTAGTTGGTCTTTTTCTGCCATTTTCTTTCTGCCACCTTCACATCTGTCCATACCTGTCATTGTTACCCATTCACCCAGGTCCAAAGTCTCTGGGTCCATTTGCTATTGCTACCATCTTTTCTTATAATGTTAACTGGGTTAGTTTGGTAATTTCATTTTTATTTATTTTTTAATTACTAAATTAAAAAAATTATAAATTATATTCCACTTGACTGAATCCTAGCAGGGCTGTGAAAATTATTAATGGCACCCATCTAATTTCATAAAATAATGTCTTAAAAGTTCCTGGTGATATTAATGATTTTGCATTGTTTATAAATATTCAAAGTGTAATTGGTATTGTGATTCAGAAAGCACAAGTTTCCTGTCTTTCTTTCCCCCTAAACTTGAATATTTCTCAAAGATACTTAGTGGTATTAGTTAGAACTAAGAAAAAGAAACTCAGTATATAAATGGTTTGTTACTTGTTATTGGAATTAAATATATTGAGTATAAAATTTGTTGCTGAAATCAATATTCTGTGTTTCCTTTGATAATTGTTAAATTATGACTTAAGTATTTTGAGTGCTCTTTATGTTTTCAGAGTGCCTCATCTTGCTGCTTGGTTATTCTGTAAAAAGCAGGACAATGTCATATTGTGTTAAAATGAATGACTTATCTTTCATTGTATCCTCCGTGGTGGAGAGCAGAGAGAAGCAGCAAGCTTTCTCTAGTCTCTTCTTATAAGGGCACTAATCTCATCATGAGGGCTCCACTGTCATTATCCGATTATCTCCCAAAGGCTCCACCTTCGAATACCATCACACTGGGTATTAGGATTTTAACATACAAATTTTGGGCAGACACAGACATTCAGTCCATAGCATCAACCCCATGCTGGTACCATCAGTTCCTGAGTCTTCTGGATATATATATATTCCTTGATGCAAATTAGGTTATTTTCTTCGAATCCTCCATTGCCAGATTGGAGTTCACCTTTTTCACCTTTACTAAGTCGGTTATTACGCATCCATCTGCTCTCTAGCTTCAATAAGTTTTATGGTTTTTGTTTCTTCTCTTGTTCTCTTTGATCTTGTGGGTTTATTATTGTTGTTTTCAAATCTCTTTTCTATGGTTTCAGTGGGATAATTTCCTCAAGAGAAAGATAAAAAAAAAATTTTTTTTTTAAATTTAACATTCCTGAAATCAGGGTGTGTGTTGCAATCAATGTAAATGTTTGAATGGGTGAGTGTTCAATCCACCATGTTTAACCGGAAGCCTTTTGATAAGTTCCGTTTTTACACCCCTTTTGCTGATTAGAAAATTGAAATTTAGAGAAATTTAATAACTTCTTGAAGTTCACACAAATAGTCTTGGACCAGGATGTGAACCTACCCAGTCTACTTCCAGAGCTCACTCTTTGTGCCGGTATACTATACTACATCTCCAGTTAGTACAGGTTTCTCGTTTTATAAATGAATAACTTGGAGGCCTCCATTTCTTTGAGTGTGTTGTACTTCTCATCTGGAAAGCTTTCTCCTTTATCTCCATCCTTCAGTGCTTCTCCATTTACCTTCACCTAGCATTCTGACCAACACCAGTCTCTCCTTTGGTAGAGTAATGTGGTACAGCCAAAGGTTAAGAGAGCTGGGTTTAAGTCTCAGCTTCACCAGTTACCAGCTTTTTTACCTTGAGCATTTCAGCTTGCTGAGCCTCTGCCTTTTCTTCTGAAAAAAGGGCCCATTTAATTCTTACAATGCTAGATTGTTGTAAGAATTCAGTGTAATAGCAGAGGTACATACATGCTCCTAGCCTTCATTTGTAGGCACTTAAACTACAGTGTTTCCCCAGTTCTAATGATTTTTTGCAGATAAAAAAGACATATCAGCTTTTCAAGGGAAGAAATAACAGCATATTAATGTATATATTGATTTAAGGTACAACTCCAATTTTAGAAATTTTAAAATAAAAAAAATTTGTACATCTGTCAATAGAAGAAAATGTGGAATGTCTCATACTGTTAGAATAACTGTAAATGTGGATGTTCTGCTTTATTTTGTAGATTATAAGCCCTTTGAAGGCAGATACTATTTTTTAATCTTTTTGTGTCTCATTACATCTTGTTCAGTGATTACTGGAAATGTGTTAAGCATTTAGCAAATATTTGATGAATGAACAGTCTATGTTAAAATTCAATAGTAAGACCATTTCTCCATTTGAAAGTGGAGTTTGGATTTCATCTAGATCATAGATTTGAGGACTCTAAACCATGTATTTTCTGTTTGTTAGAAAGCAATCATTAATCAGAGGAGAGTGGTCGTTTATATACTATATTATTTATCAAGATCGACATTGTGCTATCTATAAAGATGCAGATGGATAATTTAGTTTTAAATGGTGTGAGAACTATAAGAAATTCTTTAATAAAAACATTTTCGGGCCGAGCCCGTGGCGCACTTGGTAGAGTGCTGCGCTGGCAGCGCGGCGACGCTCCCGCCGCGGGTTCGGATCCTATATAGGACTGACCGGTGTACTCCACTGGCTGAGTGCCGGTCACGAAAAAACGACAAAAAAAAAAAACAAAACATTTTCATGGCAATATATTTTAAAAGCACCTCAGGATATAATTGCAGGTTAGGTTATTTTGACAAGACTGTGTAACTGATCCGTGCATTTTATGTTTCTATTCATAGAGGAGTGATGGAGCTAAAAATTAAATTAAAGTAAGCTGAAAAGAGGTGTGCTAACGTGACTGGAAGAATGACTTAAACCTTATATTTTAATTTGGTTCTCTAGGTGTCCAGCTATATTCATTAGGGTGACTAGATACTTTATCCTTGTTCTTATGTATGGAAATTATTGATATTTAGTGCAGCATTTTATTCTTATAGGGAATGAATTTCATAATGTAAACTAAAACATTGTGGTTCAATACATGCAAATAATCTGTCATTAAGCTCTCATGCTCTTCACTCTAAAGTGGAAATACTTTATACTTTTACTTTTTCTGCTTTGGGGGATTTGGTGAGAATAATGTTAGTTTTTGAGAATTCAGAACACTGAGCGAGATAGGTGTGGATCCTGCCCATATAGACAGGATGACCAGATAACTTATCATACAAACTAAGAAACCAAAGAGAATAAGTGGAATACAATTAATAATTGCACTGGGACAATAGGCAGAACTGTGACCATCTCAGAATGAATGGTCACCCACGTAAATAACTTACTGTTTGGGGGCAGAGTGCTGAGTGGAAATGAGTCTGGGGCAATTGATCCCCCCACCCCAACAAGTAATTATATGGAGTGCTTATTATGCTTTGAGTGAGTACAGATGTATATGTGTTATTGGAGCATGTAAGAGAGTAATTAACTCTGACGTGGGAGAATCAGGGAAGGCTTTCCAGGAGAGGTGAATCTGAGACATACAGCATGAATAATAGCTAACCATGCAAAAAGGAGGGTTAGGAAGTTCTGAGCAGTGAAGACAGCAGTTACCACTGCCCTGAAGGGAGAGAACAGTTCAGCATGGATAGACAGGTCTGCATGACTGTGATCAGAAGACAAGGGATCAAGTGACAAAATACAAGGCTGGAGGTGTTGGCAGGGGTACCACTTTAAGGATCTGACTTGATCACATCAGTTTTAAGCAGGGCAGTGAGATGATCAGGTGAGAGAAGGGCTTTTGTCTATATTCATCTGACCACTGTGTAGCCAGGTATTTTGGCTGGAACTGGGTCTCCATATCCCCCAGCACATGGATATGGGCAGTGTTTCCCCTTCCCTGTGTGGGTGGATCCAGCAGCAGAACTGCACTGGAAAGGGTTCGGACATGTGCAGTCATATGTGACAGACTGGTGGAGTTACCCATGGAAGACAGATTGGTAGAAGGCCTGCTGAGGAAAAAAAAATCACCCTAAGTTATGCAGAAGGCGAGCAGGTGCACACAGCTTGGCCTTAGTGACTGGGAGTTGGCAGGTGCTTCAAGCACATGGCTGGCTGTGCTTCTGCACTTTGGACCCTCATCACTGTCTGCTTGGGTCCCCACAGTCTTTATTCCACCTGTAACAAGAGTGTTCTGGTACAACAAACTATATCTGGGAGTCCGAGCACCTTCCCCGAGGAAATTTCCTCCAAGAGTGGTGGATTTTAGCATCTGGAGACAAATGAGCACTGATTAGAAAAGTACAAGCTGGGAGCCAGATGCTCCAAGGGGGCAGCATTGGAGAGGCTGCTATCTCAGGCCCCAGGAAGCCTCTGAGGTTGTAAGTTTCTCAGCACCACCTGGGGCCCAGCTTTGTCTGAACAGAGCACAGGCTGTCCCAGACAAGGAGTTAGTATGATCAGAGGGCCTGGCACCACGTCTGAGCCACAGCAAATTGGAAGGGCAGATTAGCAGTGACTGGGGAAGGCCAGTTTCAATTGCAGAGCACAGCGATGGGGGGGGGGGGCAGCCTAGGCAGAGGACACACTCATGTGTGGACTGTGTCCTGCCCTTGGGGCTGCCATAACAAAGTACCACAGTCTTAAACAATACACATTTATTTTCTCATAATTCTATGGTTAGAAGTCCAAAATTAAGGTGTTGGCAGCGTTGGTTTCTTCTGAGGCTTTTCTCCTTGTCCTATAGATGGCTGCCTTCTCCTTATGTCCTCACATGGTCTGTCCTCTGTACTTGTGTGTGTCCTAAACTCTCTTTATGAGGACACCAGTGATATTGGATTAGGGCCCACCCATATGAACTTTTTACCTTAATTACCTCATTAAAGGCCCTATCTCCAAACACAATCACATTCTGAAGTGTTGGGGGTTATGACTTCAACATGTGAATTTTAAGGGCACATAATTCAGCCCATTACAGGGGCCTCTTTGGAAGACACCAGCAGGTGGTGGTTGTAGGTCCTGATACTCTGCTGTTGGCTTCTGGATCAGGCAGGCATATGGGGCATTTGAGTTCCTTTCAGAACAAAACTGAATGTGTTATTGTCCGATTTTTTACTTTCAGTGATGGAGGTATTACCTTGCATAGTCTTTGAGCATCTCAGCTTACTAGAAACTTCCTTTGCACTGAGTCAAAGTTGATGTTGCCTTAGCTCTCCTGACCTGTTCATGTTTTTTGTCCATTATTTTCTATGGAGCTATTCATCTTTTTCTTATCGATGTGAAAATACTTTATATATTGAGACTGTTAGTAAATCATCTTCTATCTCATGCTCCTTTGAAAACTATTCATAGTCATACAAATTTCTAGGTTTTTTTTTTTTTTAATCTCCTGTGACTGTTAAGCTACATTTTCCCCATTTTGATTATTAGTTTTTTAAATGAGATACAGAAACATTTCTTGTTCGAGCTTTGTTAACTTCATCTTGTCAGAGTCTACTTGAGGTTGACTGTGTTATCCATGTTCAGTTTCTCGCCCAGCTTTTAATTGATTTCTATACAGGTGATGGGAAGGAGAATCAAACTAATATTTGTTGTGCACCCTCTGTACCAAGCACTGTTCTAGGTGCTTTCAAATATGTAAAATGTTAAATAGAATACTATAGAAGATCCTGACTGCATGATTCAATGTTTTCCATGATGTAGTAAAAGTTTGATCTCTTCCTAGTATAAATAGCTATCTGTCTAGTATTATTGTGCTGGGCCAACATACACTGCTTGTCTGTGTGTACTGGCAACCTTTGGTGAGGTTCATCTTCAAAAAGATATTTAACCTTTTGCCTTTTGTTTTTTTTCCTTCTTTCATAGGGTTATAAGAAGAACTCAGTATATCAGTATATACATATTTTTTTCTTATAATGTTAAGAACTCACTGACTATATTTCTTGTATAATTTTTATATAATCTGTATATTTTTATCTTAAAATGTCTTTAAAAATAGTAGTTTTATGGCTTTCTGTAAAATTTAATTAGAGCAGAATAATTAAGAATACAAGATTTGGAATCAGACAGACCAGGTTTTGATCCCTAACACTACCAATTCCTAGTCATGTGACTTGGTGAATTACTTACCCCTAGGTTCCCTTTTCAGTAAAGTGAGAATAATAATCTCCCATATCAGGTTATTGTGAAATTTATACTGGATCATTCATGTAAAGCACTTCTTAGTATAATAGCAGTCAGAAGAAAGTATTTGGTTCATGATAGCAGGTGAAACGGTTATTATTTCAAATGTTTTTGAATTAGCACAATAGCAGTTGTTTACTAGAAAGGCTTTAAAGTTATGGTCTCAGGGAGTATGTTCTGAATAATCAAGTCTTTTACTTTACATATTGAAGGGGTTGTAGGGTTTTGTAAGAAGGGGCAATTTTGTTCTTTTGTCCTAAAAGTCTGTTCAGGTGGCAAACTGTGCTTTCAGTCACACGTTGGGCTTTTCCTGTGAGAGTTCAGCCATCTCAGATCTTTTTAGTTGGAGGAAGAATTCAGGTGTTTTCACTCTCTGGAATGGAAAGCATCCTTGTTCATCTTCAGGAATATATATTCCATAAGGATAGTGTGCCAGTGGAGTACCCTTGGATATTTGATGTTCAGACTAAAGGAACATCTAATATAATTTATTAGGCATCACATGATGAGGTATGGATGTGAAAAATATACTACTTTATGCAATAATCATAAACCCTACAATTAAAGATAAATTACCACCATAAATTATACATAAATAAAATAATGACTGGGACGATCGCCTGTGTCCCAATTTGTTTTATGCAAGATTTCCTTCTTTTTTTTTTTAGAAGCAATATTTCCTTTTAATACGTATTAGCTTGATATAGACTTGGGGTCAACAAGCACTTGTGTATATTGTAGAATTATCCAATATAACTAGTTTTTCTTGGTTAAGACCTATATCTATAATTCATAATTTTTTATCCCTAGATTTTTCCCAGAATACCACCTTTATATCTCTTGCATTTTACTTCTGCCTGCTTAATGTCTGGTGATATTTTCCTTTAATTACTATAAATTGCTGAGATCAGAAATAATATGTAAAAAACCATCAGGTACTATTAGAAGGACTGTAACATTATTAACATTAGTAAACATTAGTAAACAAATATATGATAATAGCAAGAAAAAAACAGTTTTTTATATATTGGTAGGATTGGTACGCAGCCATATAATTAAGGTAGCTTAATTTTTAGTATCTTATTTTTGTTGATCACATTAATCTGGATTAACCTGTCTGCTTTTTCTTTTTTTTGCAAGTAATCAAGACCTATAGGACACTTACTTTCCCCATTTATAATATTATGATTTAATAAGATATTTACTTTTTCCTCTGAAAATACTGTATTTTTAAGGCTAACTTCAAAAAATCTAAGTGAGACTCTGGCAAACCTGACACATTTTAATGAAGATAAAAGCTATAAAAGTTAAACCCCATCAATCCTATGTACCAGCCAGATTATATTTCCACTTATAATATATTTTAATATATTATATTATAATCCCCAGGGGGGATTCCACTTCCTAAGGACAAGGGCACTGAATGATTTTGATTGTGTGAGAGAATTGCTATAGTTTTGAGAAGTGTTTGTGGTGTTGCCTAGTGGTAAATGCACACCTTCCTCTGGAGGGCTTGGACTGGGGGATCTGAGTTATTACCAGCTATACAGTGGTTTTGAACACAGTCTTGGAAGGATTGCTGCTAAACACATTTCTGGTATTAGAACATTAGCACTCGACATTAGAACTCCATTAGCAAAAAGTGAAACAAAAGAGAAAATTTACCTGCACACCTGTCCTCTAAGCAAATCACTATGTGATTCCTATTTGTATGTATAATAAAAAGGGACACACATTGATGTTTATTGACACCCTGTGATGTATCAGTCCTTGAGCTAGTTACGTTACATACATTATACAGCCTTGTGACAAGGTGGTATTATCTGTATTTTTAGAAATAAAGAAATGGAGGCTCATGAAAGCAAGTAACTAGCCCAGCATAGACCAGCTAGTATGACAGCAAATTAATATGTGTACGTGGCTCCATTTTTTAAAATATTTGTTTTATTTCTGTTTGCAAGCTAGATTTATTTGTTTGTATTTTTAACCATGAAGACTGAAATGTGTGTTACTAGTCTTTTGTGGGCCACTACATGCTTTGGGAAGTACTACAGCCCAACTTTACTCTGTTAAATGAAAAGCACTATATCTGCTGCAGGGGAGGGGAAAACTCATTTTTTCTCTATCCATCTTAGGTTCTCCAGCTGGGACCCTGTAAATTAGACTGGCAAAGACAGATTAACAAGAAAAAAGAAAGCAGAAGTTTATTAACATATGCATCACACATACTCATGGTAGCCCCCAGTGATGCTAACCTAAAGGTGTAATTAGAACTTGGGCTTGTATACCGTGTTAGGCTCAACAAAGGAAAAGGGGTTTGGGGCTTCTGGATGGAGGAGGCAAGTTATGGGAAGGTGACCAGGAAAAGTATGATGAAGAAGAGTTGCTTAGCAAGATTCGTTAGCAGATTTAAGTTGATGTTTTCTCCATTGATAGAGGACTCAGTTGAGTTCTCCTCTTCCTGGTACAAGAGAGAAGAGACCTTTCACAAATGGAAATTTCCTTTATAAATGTAAATTTTTTTTACAAAAGGAAAACTCAAGCCCTGTTTTTAGAGTTTTTCCTGCATCATCTGTTTCTCAATGGCTTTAAGCTTAAAATAATCCATGTGCTTATGAGGCAGAGGCATATTTTAGGGTGGCATATTCTAGTACCCTTCTCTGCCTTGTTCTTTTATTGTTGTTATGCTGCAAAGGAAAATTCTCTCCTTCCTTTCAAAGTTCATTTAGCTGAGCTAAGAAGCTGATGGAAAGATACTTAAAATTTTAACATATATATTCTCAACTATTTTTATGTTTGTTTCTTGTCTTTAACTGGTATTTAGTGAAATTAATAAATTCTCTGTTCACTAAAATAATGTTTTTATTTATTCAGTGGTTGACCATAAAGCTCTTGAGGGCATGCCCAAGGACAGGATCTGCTTGAAAAGAGAGCCCAGAGGAGCCTGACTAGAGTTTGGTCAAGGAAAGAATCTCTGTCATGCCAATGGGCTCAGAGAGTTATAGATGGTCATAGTTAAAAGAGACCTTGAGGGTGATCACTCTCAGTTCACAAAAAAAGAGCCACCTCATGGACTTCTAATTCCACATAACACTCCCCTTAGGGTTAGGGTTAAATGTGGTTGTGTCTCCGATGGTGTGTGAGCAGCACTAAGAGCTGGATGCCTGGAGAGCAACTTTGGCCTTTCTTCATATCTCTGATCCTACTGCTCCACCAAGCTGGTCCAGCTCCAAATCCATTTCTAGATTCTGAGGAGGGGAAAGGCAGGGGACTGGACTGAATCTCCCTGGGTTCAAGGCAAGAATTAAGAGCGTTGGGTTGGGCAGAGCCCGTGGCGCACTCGGGAGAGTGCGGCGCTGGGAGCGCAGCGACGCTCCCGCCACGGGTTCGGATCCTATATAGGAATGGCCGGTGCACTCACTGGCTGAGTGCCGGTCACGAAAAAGACAAAAAAAAAAAAAAAAAAAAAAAAAAAAAAAAGAGCGTTGGGTTAAGAAGGAATCCATATTCCGGGTACAGGAAAATGTGCAAGAAGGTGGGAGGAAGGAAAAATGTCTGTCTGCTGGAGCTTACAAGTAGCCATGCTGTGCACTGTACTTACTGTAAGGGAAAGTTTTAATAAAAACACATGAATTTGCCTACAAATTTTAATTTAAGTTACATATACATAATTTTAATTATACATATAGTAAATAACATGTAGTGAATAGTAAATAATAATAAGCCTTTTTCAGTGGTGATTCGTCCTTAACTTATTTTAACCCACTTTTTTTTTTTTTTTTTTTTTTTAAATTTTATTTTGTCGATATACATTGTAGCTGATTAATGCTCCCCATCACCAAAACCTCCCTCCCTTCTCCCTCCCCCCCTCCCCCCCAACAATGTCCTTTCTGTTTGTTTGTTGTATCAACTTCAAATAATTGTGGTTGTTATATCTTCTTACCCCCCCCCCGTTTGTGTGTGTATGTGTGTATGTGTGTGTGTGAATTTATATATTAATTTTTAGCTCCCTCCAATAAGTGAGAACATGTGGTATTTCTCTTTCTGTGCCTGACTTGTTTCACTTAATATAATTCTCTCGAGGTCCATCCATGTTGTTGCAAATGGCAGTATTTCATTCGTTTTTATAGCTGAGTAGTATTCCATGGTGTAGATGTACCACATTTTCCGTATCCACTCATCTGATGATGGGCATTTGGGCTGGTTCCAACTCTTGGCTATTGTAAAGAGTGCTGCGATGAACATTGGGGAACAGGTATACCTTCGACTTGATGATTTCCATTTCTCTGGGTATATTCCCAACGATGGGATGGCTGGGTCGTATGGTAGATCTATTTGCAATTGTTTAAGGAACCTCCATACCATTTTCCATAGAGGCTGCACCATTTTGCAGTCCCACCAACAATGTATGAGAGTTCCTTTTTCTCCGCAGCCTCGCCAGCATTTATCGTTCATAGTCTTTTGGATTTTAGCCATCCTAACTGGGGTTAGATGGTATCTCAATGTGGTTTTGATTTGCATTTCCCGGATGCTGAGTGATGTTGAGCATTTTTTCATATGTCTGTTGGCCATTTGGATATCTTCCTTAGAGAAATGCCTACTTAGCTCTTTTGCCCATTTTTTAATTGGGTTGCTTGTTTTCTTCTTGTAAAGTTGTTTGAGTTCCTTATATATTCTGGATATTAATCCTTTGTCAGATGTATATTTTGCAAATATTTTCTCCCACTCTGTTGGTTGTCTTTTAACTCTTTTAATTGTTTCTTTTGCTGTGCAGAAGCTTTTTAGTTTGATATAATCCCATTTGTTTATTTTTCCTTTGGTTGCCCGTGCTTTTGGGGTCGTATTCATGAAGTCTGTGCCCAGTCCTATTTCCTGAAGTGTTTCCCCTATGTTTTCTTTAAGAAGTTTTATTGTCTCAGGGTGTATATTTAAATCCTTAATCCATTTTGAGTTGATTTTAGTATATGGTGAGAGGTATGGATCTAGTTTCATTCTCCTGCATAACGATATCCAGTTATCCCAGCACCACTTGCTGAAGAGGCAGTCCCTTCCCCAGTGAATAGGCTTGGTGCCTTTGTCAAAGATCAGATGGCAGTAAGTGTGAGGGTTGATTTCTGGATTCTCTATTCTATTCCATTGGTCAGTGTGTCTGTTTTTATGCCAGTACCATACTGTTTTGGTTATTATAGCTTTGTAGTATAGCTTAACGTCAGGTAGTGTTATGCCTCCAGCTTTATTTTTTTTGCTGAGCATTGCTTTGGCTATTCGTGGTCTTTTATTGTTCCATATAAATGTCTGAATAGTTTTTTCCATTTCTGAGAAAAATGTCTTTGGAATTTTGATGGGGATTGCATTGAATTTGTATATCACTTTGGGTAGTATGGACATTTTCACTATGTTGATTCTTCCAATCCAAGAGCATGGGATATCTTTCCATCTTCTTGTATCCTCTCTAATTTCTCTCAGCAGTGGTTTGTAGTTCTCATTATAGAGATTTTTCACCTCCTTGGTTAACTCAATTCCTAAGTATTTTATTTTTTTGGTGGCTATTGTAAATGGGCAGGCTTTCTTGATTTCTCCTTCTGCATGTTCACTATTGGAGAAAAGAAATGCTACTGATTTTTGTGTGTTGATTTTGTATCCTGCTACTGTGCTGAAATCATTTATCAATTCCAACAGTTTTTTTGTAGAGGTTTTAGGCTGTTCGATATATAGGATCATGTCATCTGCAAACAGGGACAGTTTGACTTCATCTTTTCCAATCTGGATGCCCTTTATTTCCTTCTCTTCTCTGATTGCTCTGGCTAGTACTTCCAACACTATGTTGAATAGGAGTGGTGAGAGTGGGCATCCTTGTCTAGTGCCTGTTCTTAAAGGAAAAGCTTTCAGCTTTTCCCCATTCAGGATGATATTGGCAGTGGGTTTGGCATATATGGCTTTAATTATGTTGAGATACTTTCCCTCTATTCCTAACTTATAGAGGGTCTTTGTCATGAATGAGTGCTGAACTTTATCAAATGCTTTTTCAGCATCTATAGAGATGATCATATGGTCCTTGTGTTTGAGTTTATTAATATGGTGTATCACATTTATTGATTTGCGTATGTTGAACCAACCTTGCATCCCTGGGATGAATCCCACTTGATCGTGATGAATAATTTTTCGTATGTGTTGCTGTATTCTGTTTGCTAGTATTTTAGTGAGGATTTTTGCATCTATATTCATCAAGGATATCGGCCTGTAGTTTTCTTTTTTGGTTATATCTTTACCTGGTTTTGGTATCAGGATGATGTTTGCTTCATAGAATGAGTTTGGGAGATTTGCGTCCGTTTCAATCTTTTGGAATAGTTTGTAAAGAATCGGTGTCAATTCCTCTTTGAATGTTTGGTAAAATTCTGCTGTGAATCCATCTGGTCCTGGGCTTTTCTTTGTTGGGAGCCTTCTGATAACAGCTTCAATCTCCTTTATTGTTATTGGTCTGTTCAAATTTTCTACGTCTTCACGGTTCAGTTTTGGGAGCTTGTGTGTGTCCAGAAATTTATCCATTTCCTCCAGATTTTCAAATTTGTTGGCGTATAGTTGTTTATAGTAGTCTCGAATGATTCCTTGTATTTCAGATGAATCAGTTGTAATATCGCCTTTTTCATTTCTAATTTTTGTTATTTGAGTCTTCTCTCTTCTTTTTTTTGTTAGCCATGCTAATGGTTTGTCAATTTTATTTATCTTTTCAAAAAACCAACTTTTTGATTCGTTGATCTTTTGAATTGTTTTTTGGTTTTCAATTTCATTCAGTTCTGCTCTGATCTTAATGATTTCTTTCCGTCTGCTAACTTTAGGATTGGATTGTTCTTGTTTTTCTAGTTCTTTAAGGTGAAGTGTTAGGTTGTTCACTTGCCATCTTTCCATTCTTCTGAAGTGAGCATTTAATGCAATAAATTTTCCCCTCAATACTGCTTTTGCAGTATCCCACAGGTTTTGGTATGATGTATCATTGTTTTCATTAGTTTCAATAAACTTTTTGATTTCCTGCTTGATTTCTTCTTGGACCCATATGTCATTAAGTAGAATGCTGTTTAATTTCCATGTGTTTGTATAGTTTCCAGAGTTTTGTTTGTTATTAATTTCTAGTTTTAATCCATTGTGGTCTGAGAAGATACATGGGATAATTCCAATTTTTTTGAATTTATTGAGACTTGATTTGTGACCTAATATGTGATCTATCCTGGAGAATGATCCATGTGCTGATGAGAAGAATGAATATTCTGAGGTTGTTGGGTGGAATGTTCTGTAGATATCTGCCAATTCCAATTGGTCTAGAGTCTTGTTTAGATCTTGTGTTTCTCTACTGATTCTTTGCCTAGATGATCTGTCTAATATTGACAGTGGAGTGTTCAGGTCCCCTGCTATTATGGTATTAGTGTCTATTTCCTTCTTTAGGTCTAATAGAGTTTGTTTTATAAATCTGGCTGCTCCAACATTGGGTGCGTACATATTTATGATTGTTATGTCTTCTTGATGGATCAGTCCTTTTATCATTAAGTAGTGTCCCTCATTGTCTCTTTTTATGGTTTTTAGTTTAAAGTCTATTTTGTCAGATATAAGAATAGCCACTCCAGCTCGTTTTTCTTTTCTGTTTGCATGGTAAATCTTTTTCCATCCTTTCACTCTTAGTCTGTGTGAATCTTTATGGGTGAGGTGGGTCTCTTGTAGGCAGCATATAGTTGTTAACCCACTTTTAAAATGGCATCCTTCACTAAACTTTGTAGAATGTACAGATAGAAGATTATAATTAAATAATTTCAGAGAAGTGAGGTGGTCTCCACACAGTAAGTGTCTGTTGAAGGGGATTTAATTTATCTTATGATTTTTAGTGATCATGTTTGAAATGTCTGAAAAATATCAAATTAGCTGTGTCCTTTAATTTTGGATTATTTTAATTTTTAGGATCTTGTTCTCCATTTGCCTGATTGTTAGGAATGTTTTGAAAATATTTGACTTTCTAAAACATTAAGGTTTTTCACCTCCCTATAATAGTAAAAATTCTTTGCAATTTTAAAGTGCAAGTGTCCACGTCTGTTAGTGTTTGTGTTAGGCTATAAGAGCCTAGAGTTAATAACTCAGATTCTGAAAGGAAACCATAGCAATGATAGGTTGCTAAGCAAGTCTCTTAGCCAATTAAACAATGCACCTTGAATTATTCTGACTGCTAGTGCTGCCTGGTCATAACAGAGCAATTAAAAATGCCACTTACTTTTAGGTTTGTCAAAACTTAAATTAGGAATAAATGAAAGTATAGACATCATATGTTTGGTAATTAAAAAAACAAAACAAGAAATAAAAATATATTGTATGAAAAATATTCTAAACAACTTAATATCTGATAACAATGGAATACTTAACAAATTATGATACACTACATGAAGTATTATACAATCGTACCAATTGAGGGTTTGTATACAATATAACAACTACTATATTTTAGTCAGATTGCAAATCATAGCTTAACATATGTCTTTCATAGGCATTTTTACTCTGTATCAAAATAAAATTGAGACAGAAGGAAGCCTGTTTAGCTTATCCAGATTGTAATTAATTTTGCCACTTGAGTGTATTAGAAAATGGGAGCCAGATCCCCTAATGAGCGTTGTAAAGGATACTCATGGACAAGGTCCCAGACTCTTTAAATAATTTATTTTTCTGTTTAGAGTTAACATCAATGATTAAAAACACAGGCGGGGTTGGGGGTGGGGACTAAGTGGGTAAATATACTGTATAGCCAAGGAGCAATTTCAAGCCTGACAATTGCATCCTATTAGATATTTCAATTATGCTAATCCTGAAGCTTCCATAAGAATCCATTTTTCACTTTCTACTAATTCTCATCCTCTCCATATGTTATTTTTTCCCATCTAGTTTTCAGAAATTGGCTCCTGGAATAGAAAATCATATTTCTGTAGACAGTTAGCCAAGAGATACTTGATTTTGACTTAATTTAACTAATCATGTTTGGAAGGAAAGTAAAATCTCTGTAAAGGACAAGTCAACTAATATTTATAGTTTAGACCATTGTAGCTTTATAAAATCTTAATTTTTCCCTTGGTCCATCTGTTGTTTTCATTTTTACTTAAACCTTTTATTAGCTATTATTGATTCTCAAACATATCTTACTTCCCTGTCTCTGAAGCTCCAATAATGTGAAAAAAACTTAAAAACTTAAAAACTTTCAAGACCATTCCTTGTTAAAAGAGCACTGTTTCATAAGGTTATATATCAACAATAAAACTTTCCAAGGGATTCTAGGTGTATATAATATGTGTATATTTATATACACACACACACATCTATACACACATATGTATATCTCCTTGGGATTCTAAAGCTCTTAGCATCATGAAGACCCAGAATGTGCTTTTCTGCACTTAGCTCAGTATACTCTTTTTTCTTGTCTTTTTATTCAGCTGGAATGCTTGCTGATTCCTCTGCAAACTTCTAAGACTGAGACCCTGAGGAAACTACTTGGAGAATGCCATCTGAACGCTGCCTCAGGTACACCTTGTAGGATACGTCCTTGCTTTGTGTAGTGAGCCCTGAAATAGTCACACTGCACATTCCAAGAATGAGCACTGAACAAGGGCTCAACGCATATTTGAAGGAATATACAAACCAGCCAGAGCTTTTCTGAATTTAGTACGGTGGCACAAGGACTAACTACTGTGACCTAGTTATTGGTCAGACCTAGATATGTTTCCTGATTCTTTGAATGATACTACTTTTTATCTTTTTCTTATTTAGGATGCTAACCTCCCTTGACCAAAAGGTGTACTACTATAAATGTATATGATTTTTAAAAAAGAATCAGAAAACTATACATATATATATGCATATTGTCCCCTGTAAAGCAATCACTTTGGGGAGTGCAATGCTTATTGTCAAAATGCTCATACCATTTTCTTTTAATAATTAATTTATTTAGCATATATTTATTGGGCAAGCATTCTGCTTGGTGCAGAGAATCCAGCTACGCATAAAACAGATAAGGTTTTTGTCCTCCTAAAATGTGTGTTCTATAGAGGAAACAGACAGTAACAATGCAAATATGATTATGAAAAGTGCTCTGAAGGAAAAGTAGAGGATATACAGTAAGGAAATGCCTTCCTGCAGAAGTGCTCTATAACCTGAGATCTGAAGGATGGGGTGACCCAGGAAAATGCCCTGAGGCAGGAGGGAGTTTGGCACATTCCAAAAACGGAGAGGCAGCCAATTAGAAAGAGCATGGCATTCATTTGAGTATTCTCACTGGAGACGAATCTCCATCATCCTCTGAGGAAACAGTCAGATGACCTTCAGAGCAAAGAATAAGAGAGGTGATAAGCCTGGGGAATACATTTTTTTATGTTAAGCATTGGGCATGTCTATCAAATAATGAGACTAGCTTTCTTCGATGACTCCGAAGCTATTAGAGATGACTAGTTCCAAAAACGTGTTCAGAGATGGTGGCATTACTATAGCAGGTGTAATGTCTCTGCACTCTCATGTGAGTCTGTTGCTCTTGATCAGAGATTCTCAGTGGAGGGTGATTCTGCCACCAGAGTACATTGTGCAATGTCTAGCAACATTCTGGCTGTTATTGGGAGTAGGGGTACAATTGGCATCTACTGGGTAAAGTCCAGGAATCCTATAAACATTTTACAATAGATAGGACAGCCTCCCACAGCAAAAAACCATCTAGCCCAGAATGTCAACAGTACTGAGGCTTAGAAACCCTGCTCTAGATCTAGCATCCAGCCAGTGATGCAGCACATAGAGACACAGGTCTGCCACACCCCAGCTAAGGGAGTTATTTCTGGCTACTGGGATCAGTATGCATTCTCAAAATGATTTTTTACTTTAAGTCTGCCATCCTTGTTTTTAATTAATCAGCTCCCATCCCACTGTCACCTGTCCTCCACAGTGCTCTCATCTCTATAATGGTCTCTCCTTCTTTGCTTTGATCTAGAGTCTTTCCTTCTCCACCTCCCGGATGCTTCCTCTGTGCCACGTGAAACAGTCATGGCATGACCATGTGCTCTCCTGCATCATCTCCCTCATCCTGAAAAGCTCTGCCCACCTTTGCCTTCGCTGAGACTGTCCTCCCCTGAGGGCCACTTCTCCTGAAGTCCTCTCAAGGAGTGGCTTTATTATTTCCTCACATCTCGTGTTTCAGGCAGGGGTAGAAAGATAGTTGTCACCCTGGGACATAGTTTTGCTTCTAGGTCATTACTTCTCAAACTGGTTGTTCGAGAAAGCCAGCAAAGACATGCTCTTCTGAATGTGGCTCTTCGTCTCTCTCCTCTTTCTAACTGTGGCCAGGGTCATTTCCTGTCATTCACTGAGCACTTTGGCACCTGGCTTGCAGTCTTCCTCCCACAAAAACCCTTTACAACCTCCCATGGCCCTCAGTGGCAGCATGGAGGATCTGTCCAGCTTTGAGGCCCTTGGACCCTCAACCTGCTTTTCTTCAAAGACCTTCTTCTCCCTGCACTCAGCCACCCACTCCAGTGGTCCACTTTGGACCCTGTCATCCCCAGTAACTGCTCAATTTCTGAAATCACTACATCTTTATTCTATAGAATAAATCAATACTTTATTCTAACCATGGCCTCCTCTCCTTCTAGCTTGTCAATTTACCTACCCTCACTCTGGCTGTACTTTGACCCCATTACAATGTCCCATCTACTGGCCTTGCTACTTTCTACCAACCTATCAACCCTTTCTTTCCCTCACTTCCCTTCTTAACCAGTTTATATTGTCACTCTTGCTGAATCCTTAATTTCTCTTGTTTTCTGTATTTTTGATGTATTTGCCTGAGAACACCCCAATTTAGATGAACTCGACTATCCATATTTCCATGCCTATATTTTCTAGTAGAGATCCAACAAGCCAAAAACTGCTCAGTTTATTATGTATTTCTGGTCCACTTATTCCCTGCTACTCAAGGGGCAGTTTGTTCCCCACAGTTAAGCACAGCCCTGCTTCTGTGCTTTGAACCGCATTCTTCTCAGCAAGTTTTGACTGTTGGCTGTCTCTCAACTGTGTTCTTGGGACACAGTTGTGCTTCTGTTACCCCCTGTATGCAGATGAGTCACAGATTTACACCTCTAGCCAAAATTTCTTTCTTAGCTCCAGATCCATGAATCAAACTACATACTTTTGCAATTGGGTGTCTTAAAGACAACACAAACTTAACATATCCCAAACCAAATTCATCATCTTCCTCTTTTGGAATTCTGATCCTCTTCCACTGGTGCCCGCTTCTGGAAATATCATGTTGTATAAGCCAGAAATGTAGGCATCCTCCTGGTGACCTCCTTCCCACCCACCTCCATATCTAATCCATCACCAAGGCCTGTAGATTTCCCCTTTAAATAGCTTCAAACCCACTCACCTCTCTGAAACTCTATCCCTGTGCTCCAGTCCAAGTCCTAAATCCATCACTCACCTGAACTACATTCACAGTCTAGGTCTGCTCTAGTCTGGCTCCCAGTCTCCCTGACTGCTGTTGGTGCTGCAGCCTGAGTGACCTTTTCTGTGACTTCCTATTGCCCTTAAGATAACCTGGCCCAGAAGTCCTGCAGGAGTGGGTTCCAGCCTCAGTTGCTCAGGCCTCACCTGCACCATGCTGTCCCTTGTCCTCAGGGTTCCAGTCATTAATGTTCTATAGGTACTGTGCAAGGGCCGTGCTCCCTCCTGCCAGAGGGTCATAGCCTTTGCTGTTCTCCTGCTTGGAAAACCCTCTTTCCTCTTTTTACCAGGGTAATTTGTTCTCATCCTTTTGCCTGCAGCTCGAGTATTACTTCTTCAGGGAGGCTAGATTATTTGGTTAATGTGTAACTGCCCCGCTAAACTGAATGTTTCATGAGGGCTGCTACCACCTATGGTTTGTTCCCCATTTTCTCCCCCGTTCCTAGCACAGTACCTGACCCGGGCTGAGTAAATATTTACGTTGTGAACAAATGAGGGAAGGGTGAAAAAAACTATTGATTTATAATTAAGGTCCTTTATGCACAGTCTTTATTATTTCTTAATTATTCTTTAAGGATATTGTATCTCTGCTTGTTAGTATTACCATTGCTATTAATTGTTAGCATTCATTTTAAAGCATTTATAAGTTATAAAGTGTTCTATAAAAAAATCAAAGTAAGTTCCATTATAGGATCTTTTTCTAACAGCCTGTCCACTTAAATAAATAGAATTCTTTTAGTATTAATGTATTTAGGTTGTATAAAAATATTTGCACTGTGTAATTGAAGTCATTAGGTCACTTACTTGACAGTTCATCAACAGACTAAATTGAGATAATTATGCATAATTCTATTGCTATCAGATTTTTTTGTCTAGTCTTTTTCTTTCTGCGTCATCTATTAAAGAAGTGAGGATCTTTATATTACTTGACTGTTTTTGATATGTAAGTATGTAACAGTTTATTTGTAGCCTTACTTGAAAACTACTTGTCTGTTGTTTTCACATACCTAAGTAGTAGGTAAACACTGATGTAGAAATAGACTTGACTTTTTAAAAAAACATAGCTTTTTAAAAATTTACATCTAAAAAACTGACTGGACTCAGTCAAAATTTGTTCTAAGAAAATGAGACCTTGTGGGATTTCTGTGATTAAAAATGTTAACTCTACAAACTCAAAGTAGTGATTTGTACTAAAGCAGTGATGCACTGTGAGTGGGACATATAATGTTATGAACATCATGCTCTGCGTTTGATTTATTAGTTTTTGTGATCCATTCCAGAATGAAAGTTAAAGTTTGGATGTCATGGATAGTCCTGTTCCCTGAGACCTCATTTATTTCTGTCCTCGGCTGCTGGATTCTGAAGTACTGCTTATCAAATGGTTACTCCCTGGCACTTCTAAAAAGCAATCTGCTGCCCAGGGATCCTGGGGCTTCCCACTGTCACTTCAGGGCCTCAGTAGGAACAGCAGTCCTCATTGGTAGCCTGACTCGGTTCACCTGAAGTCCTTATAGAGTTCAGGTGGAAAGAAATAGAAGGACATATCCTTCTGGGAACTTGTAGACTGCCCAATAGAACTGTAATGGGAAGCTTATATATAATTTAAAATTCAAAATAACTATATTTTTAAAAAAGGTAAAAAGAAGCAGGTAAAATTAATTTTAACGATATATTTTATTTAACTGAATATACCTAAAATACTATAATGGAATCACTTAACTAATGTCAAAAGATTCATAAGATATTTTGCATTTTTTAATGTTGTCTTTGACATCTAGTGTGCATTTTACACTCACAGCACGTCTCAATTTGTACTAGCCACACTTCATGCATTCAATAGCCACACGTGGCTAGTGGCTACTGTGTTGGGCAGGGCAGTTTAGGGGATCCTTCAGGAAAAGGTTATTGGGGTTGCACTGGGGAAACCAGGACACCCTCTGCACTCATCTGTGAATTTTGAGGTGGCAGGACTGCTTCCATGTCAATTTTTAGAAAGACTCTCAAGTATGTATTCCCTTGAGAAATATAGCTCCTGCTTTATGTCTTTTTCCAGTACTTTAGAAAGTTTTAGGATATGCTTTATCTTTCTTTTTCTTTTTTTTTTCTCAAATAATGGAGGGACATTGCTGTAAGTTGGGAGGTTTAGTTTGCTAATTCGATATATGTCATAGATGCCGAGGAAGCTGTTTGCAAGCATGTGGCTGCTCCCCATCTTAATTTAGATATAGAGCATTATAGCCTTTGATTCATCCCCTCCCTGGTTTATGATTATTTACTTGGTAAAATGGGCCTGTTGCCTTCCTGCTGTGTACTGTGGCCACGTGTGCCTTAACATTTAGAGTGTTGAGGTCTTCAGCAGATTTATATCTGGGAGTTGAGTGGGAAGTTACTTTCAGAGTACAGTAATGATTTGTTGATTAATAGGCCTTTATTTCTTGCCAAATGTTGGCGTATTTGTTTCTGCTTTCAAGGATTCCTAACATATTGGTTCCAAAATATTTGGGATCTTGTGCCAAGTGTTGTCTTAAATATTTAGCATGTTGTTTTCTTTAAGCTTGAATATTGCAAGCCCAGCTGACTGATCCTGTGAAATTGTGCAGCATCACTATTGTTTCAAAGCTAAGCCCTTTATTCTTTGCCAAATTTCAGTTTACAGCTGCTCTTTACCTAGCAAGATTTATTCACTCTCAATAGATATCTGAAATGCAAATACTGATTCAGTCTTAATAATAAGGACATGAATTGTGGCACTATATTTGGAAAATGAGTAAGGAAACATTTTAAGGCAGTTATTTTAATATATTCTGTTCCACTACAAACTAGATTTCAAAATACATTTATTTAACATTTAAAGTGATATAAAATGGGAGAAAAGAAGTTAAAAAAGTTTCAAATACATTTTCTAAGGTTATAATAATTAAAATCTATTTTCTATCCCAATGCTTTTAGTCATAGTATGAAGATGTGTTTGAAACATGATTTCAAGCATTTCCTATAGCTATCTCATGTTATTATGTTCATGTATGTTATTTTAAAAGGCTGACTTTGAGATTAATTATATGTAATATAAATATGAGTATAAAATTAGTGAGAAGATTTGTGTTTTTTTTTTTTTTTTACCCCTCAAGCATGGATTTTTGAGATCTTCTTTATAGAGTATCGTTTTTTTGTTTTGTTTTGTTTTTAAGCAGGAGGAACAGTGACATTATTGTGTTCTTGGTGATATGTTCTCAAAATGCTTGATCTTAGACCTTCAGTTTTCTTATCTGTAAAATAGGGATAATAATAGTACCTGCCTTATAGGGTTGTTATGAAGATTGAGTGAATTAATAATTGTAAATCACTAAGAATAGTTTATGGAACATAGTAAGCACTATAAGTTTGTTTAATATATAAAAATGTTCATTCATTTAAGAAATATTTTTCAAATTCTATTCTAACATTTTACTTAACTGATATATAGAAACATAATATCTGAAAAAAGAAGAAATGTAATATCTGTGTTACTATTCAATTTCCTCATTTCTTTAGTTGAGTGATGCTAATTAATCTCCATTCTAAGCTTTGCATAGAAATTTATAAAAAATTGTTTATGCCTCTGAATGCAGTTTCCAATTACTGATTTCAAAATTCTGCCTATAGCTGGAGCCACTAAATGAATATTCAGTGACAGTAACCATTTCAAAACTCACTGCTGCATTTCTACTGAAAATAATCCTCTCACCATCCCACAAGAACTTCCTATATCATCACCTTCTGTCAAGTTTTTTTCCTTTCCGTATGTCCAATAAAGCTTACTTACTGCACTCTGGCATTTCATTGATAGCATTTGGTTAATTTTAAGGTGGTGATTTGTGCTTAACTGTAATTTACTGGACAACTGGCACCACAGGCTGGGCAGAGCCCTGTCGAATAAACCAACTATGAAGACTAGGCTGGTAGAGACCCTCTGGCTCTCCTAAGCAGCTCTTTCACACTCGAGGGAGGGATTGGATGCAGGAATTATCAGTACGGGAGAGACCATGCTCAGTCACTCCTACTGTACCTTTACTGATCTTTGAGAGGAATCTGCTGGCTAGAAACAGGACTTGATCTCCCTCGTTCTTGTTCTGGGAGTGACTTATTACTGATATGTGTCACTATCTTAGTCCAATACCAGTTCTGAGATCTTAGAGCACTGTGAAAATTTTCACTGACCTAAACTGGAATTTTCCATAGCTATCAATTCAGTTTGCATTTTGTGTTTATGGCATTCTACATTATTTTAGGAGGATCTGGAGTTTCACCTAGGAGTGTTGAAAAGACATAAGGGTAAATGTTTTAGGATGGGGTAGAGTGTAAATGGGTAAGTTTCACAATGGATAAGTTTAGCAATCTCACAAAATAGAAAGAAAAATAAAATTGTGTAATCATTCATAAATTTAGTACAACAATCACACATAGACATTGAAGGCTGATAATATAGATTTTACTTTTAGCTTAATTTTTTTTTTTTAAATTTACAGTGGCATTTCTTTCCATGTTATTATGGTGCATAATTTTCCAAGCTTAATAATAAGCTGCCATGGTTTAATTGCCTTTTACACAAAATGGTCGCCTGCAGCTCTTTTTTTCTCTAACCAACATTTGCTCAGTTTTCTCATATGTATTAATGGAGTATTGTGTCCTGTGGGGAGACATGGTAAGGTACAAAGCTGAAGAAGGAATCGGAGAGTTGGGGAGGGGGGGTCACAGAGTTAGAAGACTCACACACACATACACACATCCAGAGAAAGTTCTGGACTGAGAGATGTACACGCACGGAGGGGAGAGAGGTGCAGAATCAGAGGCTTGCAGGTCCACAGACAGGGGCCAATACGCAGATGCAGATGGACTCTTACAAACACAAATTCAGAGAAGCGCGAGTAGGAGAGAGGGGGAGCCCCTGTGGGGACAAGGAGGAAAGAGAATCGGAGAAAAGGAGAGCAAGAGAATGGTGGAAAGGGAGAAGGTGGGAGAGCGTGCAGTGCCCTGGAATCCGCGTTCCCTCCGCGGATTGAAGGAGCGAGAGAGCTCCGAGGCAGGAGGACTGGGGAAAGGAGGGACGTTGACTTGGTTACTCTCCTTTGTAGTATTCAAGAAATGCTGACAGGCCAGAGGCTCTGCCACTCCGAATCTCACAATGATAGCGTCCTGGCAGCCCTGAACCAGCAGAGAAGTGACGGGATCCTCTGCGATGTCACCCTGATTGCTGAGGAACAGAAATTCCATGCTCACAAGGCAGTCCTAGCAGCATGCAGCGACTATTTCCGGGTAAGTTGAGGTAGTTTGTTTGTTTGTTTGTTTCTTTTAAGATATCAATAAATAGAGGATGCCGATGTTTCTTGAACTGACACTCAACCACGAGCCAATTGGATGACAATCCCCAGAATTCTGAGTGTTGGGGGCCTGTGTTCTTTCTTGGGCAGAATGAGAACTGGGACTCTGTTGGGGTCTTCCCTGGGCTGGACATCTGGATGTCCCTCCAGTGGAGAGCAAACTTCCCATTTGCATCTGAGCCAAGGGACATTTGGCACTTCACCACCATAAGAAAATGTGGCATTGCAGTACTCCATACAGGGGTATATGCTGGGAAGGTGTGTTTCTGGATCCAGGATCAGAAGAATAATCTGTAAAACAATTTGTTAAAGTACTAAAACTCCCTATATATGTGTAGTGTTTCTGATTTTTTAGTTCTGTACATGTTCTTAATGCTTTCTAATTATTTGCTCCGGGGTCAGAGATGCTATTGGCCTAATGGACCTTTATGATTGACACATGTGGCTGAAGAAGATACATTGTCTTGCTTAGTAGAACTTTGGAGTATGATTTCCATCAGCTAATGATATGTGGTGATATGACTGTTTTTGAAGACGAAAGTGTACAATATGGTTGTCGCTAATTAAAAGCCATTTATTTAGCACTTCCTGTGATTCAGGTAGTTGGATAATGGACTTTATATGCAGATCTCATTTAATTCTCACAACAACCCATTGTACAAACACATACACATACTATTAAATCACCATTTTGCATATAAAGAAATAGAGGCTCAAAGTTTAAGTAATTTTCTGTAACTGAGAGGTTAAATAAGCCACACGGTTTCTAGATGGCAGATCTGGAATTGAAATCCATAAATAGCTCTTGACCAGCATGCTATTCAACCTATTATATGGGTATAAAAAGAAAACCTGGACAATTATAAACCAGAGTTTTTTTGAAATATTAATTAGTGAATATAGTTATTTGAATTCTTATTTAATTTTATTGTCAATGTTATTTCAGTTTACTAGTGACTAGGTAATACTTTTGAAATATAAAAACATGAATCTCTATATAAATGGGAATATAAGTTTAACTGTGAATTTTTAAAAAATTTTCCTCACCCAAGTCTCCAAATGATACAGAAACCAACTTAAGCCCACAGGCAATTTGTTGGTTGGTTTGGATATTTCCAATAATAATTTTGTTTTTGATATTTAAGAGACAATATCAGTTGCACTCTATTGCCAATTATCAGACACAGAAAATTTTCAAAGATGCCAAATCATAAACGCAAGCCTTCTTTAGAAAGTGTTCTAAATGTGATGAAACCAAGTAATGTAAAGGATAAAGAAGTAATTATTCAAAATGTCTGTTTCTAGAACTAAAAAGTAGGGATTAAATTATAAACTGCAGAAATGTAGCAGAATGTCTGTAATGTGACCTTTTAGTTCCCTTAATATAATGATATGTTTTACACACCCTCAGGATAACATAACCTTTCTACAAGGTATTAATCTTGTAGAAAGGTTATGTTATTCAGAGGGGCTTTTGGAAAAACAAAATACTTTGAATTGCATACCCATTGTATAATCTTAGTTTTGTCTTCTTGTAGACCATAATATAGCCGTCTTGGTGCTTAGTGTTTTTCCACTTAGGCCTCTGCCATTGGGCTTTGAATTTAATTTGGGGAAATGGCTTGATTTCGTGTATATGTGTATGAGAGAGAGAGAGAGAGAGAGAGAGAGAGAGAGAGAGAATGCACACATGTGCAAGAGACCATTTCACTTGGTGGCGTTTAACAGAGTTTGCTGCTACTCCCAGTTTTTCATCTTTTTCATTTTAATAACCCTCGTACCCTGGTAGGTTATGCACAGAGAATGCCTCCTTTGTAATACCTGTTTGAGGATATTTCAAAAAGTTCATGGAAATTTTGAATTAAAATATAATACAAATCTTTCCATGAACTTTTTAAAGACCCCTTGAATTATGAAGCTTCTGAAGAAAACCATTATTTGCATCTTGCAGATGAGGAAACTAAAGTGTTATACATTTAAATAACCTGCCCAGGGACTGCCAAATATTAAGCAAATGAGCTGATTTTCACACATCTGTCTTCCTGAGTACCAAGTTGTGCTTTTTCCACTTAAACCCTGCTGGGTTCATACACAATTCCTTCAATTTTGCAACCTGTTTGTAAGATGAAAATTAAATGACTTATGCACTGATTGTTCAGATGGAGAAACTAAAACAAAGTTGGAACAATTGGCAGTTAATTCTTTTCTAAGCACTGTGCTAAAGTGCTGGAGTTACAGTATTTAACCAGACATAGACTGAGCCCTGTGGAGCTTGTAATATAAGTATTATACTGGATGTAATTTTTGCCTTGTAACCAGTATCTTTTGTTACCTTTTGCTGTATAACATACCACCCCAAAACTCAGAGAGCTGAAAAGTTTTTCTGGTCTGCCAGCTCAGATGATCTGTGCTGGATTTGTTTTTGCATTCATAGTTAAAAGGAGGATTAGTGGGGTAGCTGGATGATCTAAGTTGGCCTTGCTTACAGATCTGGTAATTGGTTAGGCTGTTGGCTGGGGTAATAAGGGAAACTAGGCTATGTATTTCTCACAAACAGGCTAGCCTATGCTTTTCACATGGCAACTAAACTCTAAGAACAGCAAGAGGGCATGGCATGCCTCAATACACAGGTGTTTTACATGCTTCTGTTTGTGTTGTGTTTACTAATGGCCCATTGGCCAAGCAAGTCACATAGCCAGGCCCAGAGTTAGTGTAAGAGGGTATACAAAAGCATGAGATGCAGGAAGGGGGAGAATTTGCTGCCATTTTTGCAACCTACCACTGTCAAGAACTATCAAGGATCTGGGATTTTACCCTACTTGCAAGCTAACTACTTAGCCTAGTACAGTTTCATAGATGCTGGTAGAAGACCTGAGACTTCTAAGTCAGAAACGAAGGACAGTTTATTACTCAGCAGCAGCAGTGTCTGAGTCTCAGCACACTTGTACCTCTCTCCTGAGCCGCAGTTTTCACAAGATGACACAAAAAGGGCCAGGTTGTATTACTGCACACAGTGTGGGTTATGTAATAGGAGAAGATCATTAAGAGCTTAGGGAACCAGAATCTTTTATAATGAGTAGTCAACATGTCTGCCTTTTGCTCTGGAGGGAGACATTATTATACTGAATAGAAAGTCTGCCTATCCTTTGTGCTGCGAAGAGACACTATATCTTCCAGGATTGTCAGAAAACCCGCCTTTTGCTCCAGAGGGAGATACCACTCTGTCTTCCAAGGCTGTTTCCTATAGAAAGATCCTTGCAAAGAGAGTTCAGAACAAAGGACAGTTGCTGTCTCACTTGTAGTATATGCAGAAATGCAAGAGACCCATGGAGAATTGTCTCCCAACAGCCATATACCCTAACTCTAATTATGTTTGTTTTCCTTGTGTCTCATGCTATAGCACACTAAAACACCTGCAAACAATATTCTGTCTCAGTAATTTCTGTTTTTCATAACACTTATAATGTTGCCACACATTTTGTAAGTGCTTAGTAAATACTTGTTAAGTGAATGAAGAAATGTTTTCTAATTGTCGTAGAATTCCATGTATATTTCAATTTTTAATATCCTAAACATAAAAAATATACAAATTATTAATGGATTTTTTTCCCCTTCTAGTGTGGTATGATCTGTTCAAGTTAATTAAGAACTTTGATGTAAAGTACTCTGTACTCTGACATCTGGCAGATTATTTTAAAGCTAAAGTAATTGTTCTGATTCAGGAAAGGGGCGCCTTAAGAGGGAAAAGGCACAAGCTTTAAAGTAAACTGTTTGTTTATATTGGTCTGAGATTTAATACCAGCTTTTCTTGCTTAAAATATGAATGATGAATGACAGTTGAATACAAAGTACTATGACTTAATGTGGTCATCAACATTTTAAAAGAAAGTATAAAAACATTCTTTGGCCAATTAATAATGCTTTTAAAAAAAAGGCTTAATTTCAGCAGTATGGGCATAGCATGGCCTTAGTCAAATTTTGTAACTGAGTCAGACCAGGGACTTGCTTTATAAAAGTGGTAGGACGAAGAAAGAGATGAGCTTACGAGTCAGATCTGAGTTTGAATCCAGCAGTAGGGACTGTATCTCTCTGTTCATCATTGTCTCCCACAATGCCCGACAAATAGTTGGTGCTATTTTAATTAATGCGTTTCTGGTTATTCATTCTCTTCATTATCTATTCTGTGAGCACAGCCAAGTCATCTTACTTCTGTAAACCTATTTTATTTCATCTGTAGATTGCTGATATCAAGGATGGCTCTCAAGATGGGTTGATACAGAGATTTAAATGACATTTAAATCTCATTTAAATTTTAATATGATTTAAATGAGATTTAAAGACTAAGCACAGTATCTGACGGTAGACTTTCAGGAAATGTTAGCTGTTTCACTCCTTGGATGAACGTGCCATCCCTGGCCATGCTCTGCCTGGGTGTTAATGTGAAGAAAGGTCATTTCATCTTTAGGCTCAGCTGGTTACCGGCTCACTCACCTTTTGATGATGGGTCAGAATAACTTTTTGGTTTTATCCATTCCATCTTTCTATTTTCTGAATTTCATGCCTTCTTCCTCTTGCTTAGAACATTCCCATAGCCATCTAACTTTTTCCCTCTGCTAGCTGTCCCTTTTCAAACCACTGTGCAGATGACCACATCTTTGATTCTCTGCTCAGCTCTTCACTGTGTGTGTCTGCCAGACTCCTGGAGTGGCCTGTTTGCCATCTCATCATGACTCATCCTCCCCTTGATTACCCCATTTTTCATCTGATGCTGCAGCCACACTGTCCCTCAAACACACTGTGTTCCACCTCAGGCCCTTTGCACGTCTCAGCTTTGCTAATGACCATTCTTTCTTTCTGTAATCTCCTGCTTGCCTCTCAGTCTACCCTGTCCATCTTCTAAGGTTTATCATAATCAACAAGGGTGACATCCCTCAGGAAGCCTTATCCTGACCACCTCTGTCACTTCCCTACCCTAAATTCATATGCAAGGTCCTCCTTTTCTGAAATCTTAAAGTTTTCATCTTGTCTCCATTAGGAATTAAAGATTACATACCATGTGTTGTAGCCCCTTTATAAGTAACATCTCCGAGAGGGACTGTGACTAGCTGAGGACTAGCGAAGTCCATCAAAGTGCTGTTGAACACAATTGAATGAGGAAGTCTTGAACCAGGTGCATCAGGAAAAATCAGGGGTCTTGTGATCTAGAGTGGGTGTGAGAGAGGTAGAGATGAGTCAGCCTCTGGTCCCTCTTCCCTTGGGAATCCCCCTGACAGTGGAGCCCAGCATGGCAGCCCTGGGCTGTGGCCCTTTGTAGGTTCTGGAAGCTGTCATTGAACGTTTGCCACCTCCGGCTTCAGTCTCCATGAACGCATATATTTTCTGGCCAAGGAAACAGATGTCTTGACTGTCTAACATAGCTTCGTGTATGTGTTGGTAAAGTGATTCAAATATGACATTTCGGAATGTTAAATATTTGAGCATCTTTTTCCGTTACAGCCAGGGTGTGCTTCTGCCTATGCAATTTTTAGATTTGAGGGAAGGGCATAAAGCCCATGACAAAATCTGTGTTCCACGTTTTTTTATAATCATACTGTCTAGTCACTATTTGATTAAAATGGCATAAAAGACTATTAAATGAGTACATAATATATAATTAGAAATAAATTTTTTAAATTTAATAAGCATTTATTACATACCTACTATTTTCTAGACACCGAATGAATTCACAGTCTGATAGGAGATACAGACAGGTGAACAAATGACTGCAATACAGTGTAATTGGTTTTAGGGGCCTGGGGTGGTGTTTGAACTCGAGCTTTGTTTTTATCCCTTGTCCCCTCTTCAGCATTCTCAATCAATAACAACAATAATAAAAACTACCATTAGCTGAGCATTTACTGTGCATCAGGCACTTATTCTAAATGCTTTATGTCTATCAACTCATTTAATCCTCTGAAGAAATCTGTAAGATGGGTATTACTATCATCTCTGTTTTAAAAATAAAGAAAAAGAGGCCCAGATTTAAATAACTCACACTAGAGACATGAAGACTGGTTAGGGAAGAGCTGGTGGTGGCCTGAACTAAGCAAGGAGCAGATGGCCCCAGAGAAGAGGGTATGTTTGAGGAGTGGTTTGAAGCAGGTTGTGTGGACAGGATGCACGTGGTAGGTAGAATGGACAGGACATTGTGATGGATGGTGAGGGGAAGAAATGTCTTCAGAGTGAGTGTGGCTCCTGCTCAGGGGTCGGGGTAGTGGGAGCAACCACAGGCCTGAGGTCTGGAAGCTGCCGGGAAGAGCAGGCACAGGCATTTGAAGGCAGCTGTACCACTGAGGGAGCAAGTGAGGAAGGCTGTGTGTGTACGAAGATGTTTCTTCAAGTCTTTCTCGTGGGATGGAGCCAGGGTCTTTTTTGTTATTTTGATCTTTGCATCCCTAGAGCCCACAACACGCCACCACGGACCCCCATCTTCATTCTCCCCGTTACCATCTGATTGGAACAGTTTTTTGCTGTGTTGTGTACATGAGTCCTCATCAACCTCCTTAGAATTTCCCCGCAAGAAAACCCATATACATACTCTCTGTTCAGCACATTAGTTTTGTCTTATTTCCTAAGAAAGTATCCTATAAAGACTTGAAGGTAATAGCACTGCTGACATGAAAACATATAAATGGAATCACTGTTGGGTTTATGCTGTCTCTAATTTGGTTGTTTTCTAGACTCCTTATTAGCATTTCTGATTCTCAGAAATCTCATGTAGAGACACATGGTGTATTTAAAGGATAAACAGCAGCATAACACTGACAGTTATTTGCTTTCAGCCCCCGAGCCTGCAGCCTCCTGTCTTTATTCCTATCCTGCTTCTCAACCTCCAGTAACTCTGTGAACCCCCATTATGCTGTAAATTATCCAGTAAATTATCTTTTTGCTCAAAAAATAAAATTAATAATAAAAATGCATGTACTTTGTAAACCATCAAATGCTATATGAATATCAAAGGACTTTTAATAGTCAGTTTTTCTCTTTCATTCAGTCATCTATGCCACAGCTTTCTTCTGGGCACATTCTGAACAGTCACTGGGCTTGCTGCTATAATTAGGATGCACTCATTTGATCTGCAGGAATATTGTCACAGTCTAATTAGAACAGTTCTCAAAATTAAATTTTAGCTGGGAGTAACTTACACCTAATCTCCTTTTTAGAAAAAAAATGAGTAAAATTAATAGTAAAATACCCCAAAGTCCCTTCAATACATATAGTAATTATTTTTAGTTTAGAGTTTTGATGGTTACTATAAGCATATAAAATTCTACTGCTGTCCTAAATAGCAAAGCATTACTCTGCAGTTATTTGATTGGTGCATGAATGGCACTAAAATTAAATCCCATGATGTTCAATACTTTCCACAGTCAATTGTGCACTGGCCTATCCTGTGATTAATTACTTTTCTTGAGGCCAAACAAAGCCTCAATACTGAGTCCTGTGGTCATCAGGTGTTTATGAGGCCTCAGTATTGAGTCCTGTGGTCATGAGGTGTTTATGCTGAAGTAACAGCATTACTAGTTCTTGCATATTCAGCATTACACTGTTCTTTCCTTTCTCTAACATGTGTATTTTATGTATTGATTACAGAGACACCAGAGTGTCATTCTTATAGTATATTTGACTTATGCATTTCATTAATGCATGGTAAACTGTTTTCCATCAAATGAATACTTTTTAACATTCAATTTTTAAAAATCTGTTTATAGAGATCATTAAGAAATAGAACAATGACTGTTAGGAATTAAAGAGTATGGCTACAGAATGAGGTTTTACCAGCTTTGAAGGTATTTTGAGGATCCTAAGAAGAAAAAAAATGGAAGGAAACTTCTAATGGGCCAGATTAACAAGGCTATGGGAAAGTGATTCAGGTGTATGCTGCTTTTTAAAAGTATATTTCTTTTTTTGTTTGAGTTTTGATAGCAAAAAAAAAATCAAGAAAATAACTTATTTGCAGATTTTAGTCATCTGTTTTCACTGTGCTTGATGGAATTTTGACATGAACAATTTCTGATAACGTAAAAAGGTAAAGATCCAGGTATTAGGATCATTTATCCTTGCTATATTCTCTGGCCAATGATAAACTTATTTCACTTTATGCAATTATATTTAGTATATATCTATACTAAATAATTTACCTCAATTTTTAAAATGTTTTTTTCAAACATTTACATTTTAATTTTCTTAGATTTTACTAGTAAAATCTAATTTAATATTTTATTTTATTTTATATTTTCAATGCAGTAGCTACTGCTACTTTATGGATAAATGTGCTTCTTTATTATACTTCTTAATGTGGTAGGAACAAATAAACTGCATTATAGCTAATAGTGCTCAATGGTACCTGGAATTCACCACTAGCTCAATCCCACAGACATTTACTGAGCATCTACTGCATGCAAAAAGTTTGTGCTGGATGCTGCAAGGGCTACATAAACATCACACTGCAGCCTCTGCTCAGAGATGATAGTTGAAACCTCAGGAACATATGAGATTGCACATGAGAGGGAAAAGAGAGAGCAGAAAAAAGTGTCTGTGACCAGAACCTAACAGATGCCTTTACACAGGAGGCAGAAAGAGAACAAGAAGATGGCCAAGGGGACAAAGAAGGAAGAGTCAAAGATGTATGAACATAACCAGGGTGTACATTTTAATCAAAGCCAGAAAAGGAAAGGGTTACAAGAGATTGGTATGTTCTGTAGAAGATCAAGGAGGATTAAGAAAAATACAACAAGGTGGTTTTAGTAAAGTGATGGGAAAGAAAGCCAAAGTCTAAGGGGTGGTATATAACACTATCGATCAAAGTTACTTAAAGTGTGGTCCATGGACCAGTGCCAATCTGAAAAATGCTTGTTAACTGTCCATGCTGATGAGCTGCAGAATTTAAGTCAGCCACCTCATGACACACTGTGTTAGTTCGACGGGCATTTTTTCAAAGGAAGTCTTTCTCAGGGAAGTATGTATTGAGTTCATTTTTATTCTGGTTGGAGTTTCTTATCTTGTCCTGGATGCTTAAGAAGCCGTTCACAGACAACTGACTTTGAGGAGAACTGATATAGATAATACACAAGTAGATAAGTACATAATTCCATTTTCAGTTAGATTTTATAACTTCACTGTTAGATAATATATGGTATGATTATAATTTCTATAGAAATACTTTTTTTTTCTATAGAAATACTTTTGCCATTTTCTAGACATTGAATGAAACTTTCAAGATATTTTTTCTTTGAATAATTCCTGTCACTATTATTATTATTATTTTTTTTTGTTTGGCAGCTGACCTGTGAGAGGATTCAAACCCTTGACCTTGATGTTACCAGCACCACACTCCACAGAGTGAGCTAACCATCCAGCTCCATTGGTATTTTTGAACACATGGCATAATCATTTTTCTTTTCATTCTAATCACTTAAAAATATCTCTAAAAAATATTGCACATAATTGCCAAAATGTGGAGCAACCAAAATGTCCTTCAGTAGATGAATAGGTAAACTGTGATACAAAAAAGTAATGAGCTATCAAGTAATGAAAAGACTTGGGGGAAACTTGAGTTCATGTTACTAAGTGAAAAAGGCCAGTCTGAAAAGACTCATACTGTATGGTTTCAACTATATGACATTTTGGAAAAGTCAAAACTATGAAAATAGTAAAAAGATCAGTGGTTGTCAGGGGCTTGAGGGAAGGAGAGATAAACAGATAGGGCACAGGGCATTTTCAGGGCAGTGGAACTATTCTGTATGATACTATAATGGTGGACACATGTCTTCATACATTTGTCAAAAGCCATAGAACGTACAACACCAGGACTGAATGCTGGTGTAAACTGGGGACTTTGGGTGATAATGATGTGGAAATGTTGGCTCGTCGATTTTGCCATTCTGATGGGGAATGGTGAGGGAAACTGTGCTTGGGGAGGGGAAAGGGGCTATGTGGAATTCTGTACTTTCTGCTCAGTTTTGCTGTGAATGTAAAACTGGTCTAAAAAATAAAATTTATTAATTATTATTTTTTTAAATGAAAGAAAAAATTGCAGGTTCCTCACAGCTTTTTCATAATTGTTTTATTGTCTTCAGGTAAGGTGATCTTCTAGTGAAGGATCTATATTTTTTAACACTGAGTGAGCAATTAGGTTTTGAAAACAAAATGTATCCCTTTGGGGAACAGACAACTTTAATACACTAATCTTAGTCAATCAGATCTTATTTTCAAAGAGTTATTCTAAGAATAACAGGAATGGATACTTTTAGATGGAGAGCAGCACTCTGGAGATGATCTGAGTGGCTCTTCCATGAAAGGGCATTGCTATTCATCCAGACAGTGTGTTGGCATCTGCATATGCACAGCATTATACTGATGCTGTTGTAAGAGAGAAAAATAAATAAAATACTATATTAGTCTGGGTTTTCCAAAGATAAAGAACCAAAAAGAGATAGATGATAGATAGACAGACAGACAGAGAGACAGATTGACTGACTGACTATATGGAATTGGCTTACATGATTATAGAGGCTGAGAAGTCCCTGGATCTGCAGTTGGCCAACTAGAGAACCAGGAGAGTTGATGATATAGTTCTAGCCCAAGTCTGAAATCCTAAGAACTAGGAGAGCTGATGGTGTAAGTTTCAGTCTGAGTCCAAGTCCAGAGGCAAGAGAACAATGTCCCAGATTGAAGAAAATCAGGCAGAGAAAAATAATTTCTTTTTACACAGCTTTTTATTCAGGCCTGCAACTGTTTTGATGGGGCCCATTCACTTTAAGGAAGACAGTTAGTCTACCAGTTCGATTTCTCATCCAGAAACACCCTCAGAGACACACCCAGAAATAATGTTTAACCAAATATCTGGGCACCCCATGGCCCAGACAAGTTGACACATAAAACTGAAAATTATAGATATTCTCTTTGCCCTCAAATAACTTACAATTAGTAGAAAAGGTAAAACATACACACATAAGTATAATTCAAGGCAGAATGGCATAGGAGCACATAATCTGAATCTCAGGCTTTTAGGGAGTCAGGTTTTTATATGAGCTCTGAGCTTCGTTTGATTCTCTCCCCCATATGTCACTCTTATGTGACAACTTCTCCTTCTGTAGCTTCCTGCCTCCTAACTCTCCAGCACTGTGTACAAATCTCACTTCCTAGTTTGCTCTTTCATTCATTAATTCATTTATTTAGTCATCCATTCATTCCACAGTTATGTATTGAGTGACCACCACATGCTAGGCACTGTTCTAGATTGTGAGGATACAGCAATATATACATGACAGTAGAGACATAATGTGTACAACAGACAAAATCCTTGCCCCTTTGGCATTTCCATTCTAGTTGGACAAGAGTAACTATAAAACAAAGAGTTAAGTAAATATGAAGTTTGTTTAATGGGCTTAAAGGCTGTGGAAGACAATGGAACAGGGTGTGGTAGGCAGGGTGGCTATAGTGGTGGTGGGAATTGCTGCTTTTCAATGGGATGGTCTGGGAAGGCTCCAATGATAAGTGAAGGAATAAGCCACATTCCATCTGGTGAAGAGCATTCCCAGCAGAGGGAACAGAAAGACAAAGCCGCAGTTCGAGGGACTAGCGGTCTTTGTGTGCAGCAGGAGGCTGGTGGCTAGAGAGGAGTGAGCTCGTAGGGCAAGTAGCAAGATGTGATGCCAGATCACAAGTGACCAACTTGCAGGCTGTGATTAGGGTTTTAGTTTTTACTTTCAGTGAGATGGGAAGACCTTGGATGATTTTGACAGAGACGTGACATTTTCCAACTTATTTTTTGGAAAGACAATTCCCCAGCTTCTGTAGGGAGATGAGGGTGGAAATAGGGACTCCAATTAGGAGGCTACTTGAATAAGACAGGAACAAGATGATGGCTTACACTGGGACAGCAGGGCTGGAGGTGGTGAAGACTGTTAGATGCGTTCTGAAGGAACAGCCTATGGAATTTGTGGGTAAACTGGCTGTGGGATGTGAGGGAAATGCAGGTGTCAAATCTGACTCCAAGACATTTGCTTGAGGCACTGCAGGGTTGACTTTATCCTTTGCTGAGATCAGGAAGACTGGGAATACTAGTTTTGCAGTTGTGTGGATATGATAACTACAAACTATGGGATTTCCCACTCATTGTCCAGTAATTTATGCACATAGGTTTCCCCCACGAGGTGGAGAGCTTCCTGAGGGAAAAGGTTTTGATCTTATTTATTTTGTTCTGTAATGCTGAGCCTCACACTTGCTGAGTGAGTGTTTGAAGAGTGAACATGTTGACTTTAATGCAGAGAGTGTGCAGTTTAACAGAAATTCTGGGGTCCAGGCAGGGCATATATACAGAGTTTCTGGAGTTTATGCTGATTCTCACCCACTTTACTTATCACTGGTGGTACTGTTAAGAGTAGAGTATTATTCTTGGTTATGGAATCATACAAAGGTTTCAGTCTCTGTTGGAGTGAAACATTCAGCAAACGGTCAGTGTATATTTGTGTGCAAGATTTTGTGCCAGACCAAGAGCCAGTCTGAGAACACTAGCTGGAAGCCACTTCTGCCCTGATAGGGGCCAAATCATGCATACTTCAACAGCAAATGAGAACGCCATAATAATAATAATAACAACAACAATATCTACCAATAAACACTCTCATTTTATTTTTTAAAAAAGCCTTGTAGGTAGGTGTTTTTATCCCCAATGTGTAGGTTTAGCAACTAGTGGCTTAATGTCTCTGAGTTTTATTTTCTCCTCTAATTGTAAAAGTAGGTGAATTGTTACTTCTTTGGGCTGACGTGGAAATTAAATGAGATAATAAATATCAGGTTAAAACCAATGGTCTGAAACCTACTAGATACTAAGTTAATGGTTTATTAGTATTGGTGATCATGTTTATTTTCCAAGCACAGGAGAACAGAGTTTTGGTTTCTAAACCAAAATTCTCTTAGGAATCAACATTTTTTAAGGCTACTCAGCAAAGACAGTTTTCACCAATTGTATCTATATTTTAGATCTCAATTTTTCTTTTATTTTGAAATCATTTTTCTCAGGGCTCTACTTCTCAGATGTAAATCTTTAATCTTTTGAGTATACTCCAAGCTCTCCAGGTACCCAAATCTCTCTTAACTTTTGCTTCTTTAAAATTGGCAGGCCATGCTGTTGCCTCTGCTTTAATTTACAATCCAAGATTAGTGGAAACATAATTTTAAATGTTTAGGAAGTTGTGTGTGGGATTTAAAAAAAATGAAAGTGTGGTGTTCCTTTACTTTATATATCATGGAAGGGGGAATTTATATGTGTTTTGTTGTTGATGTTGTTGACATATGGGCTAGTTTGCTGTTTTGAACATAATTTGTTTTCCACTTTGAATTCTCTTTGAAGTGGAGTGGGACCTTGCTGGATGCTAGAGAGGAAGGCCATCCTGTATCTCATGTTCACAACTACCAAAGCATCATCCGTTTCATATTTAAGAGCAGTTTGAAAAGTGTGTGAGGGACTTCTTGACCTTAATTCGAGTGTCTTAAAAATGTATGTGGAGGTTAGAGTTTTGGGAAAATTTGTGTTCCCCTTGAAAGAGCTTTGATACCAGTCCTGGGGACTGAGGGGCATTGTCAGTCTGAGGACCTCACACAGAGGCTTCTGTGTCTCCAGCCCACAACCTGGAGGACTCTGGGAACTTCTCTGCAGCCTCATAAGAGGAAGACAAAAGAAACAAACTGAAATGGCTCAAACAAGCGATTGTTTTTTTCCTTAGACTTAGGGGAGAGGAAAGGATTGGGCACTGGTTTAAAAGAAGGGAAAAAAAAGTGAGCATACAGGAAATATTTATAGGACATCCTTTGCCATGCTCCTGGAAAATGATCGAGAAATGGAAGCTGGTAGGAGCAATGGTAGCAGCAGTGGACAGGTGGGGAGGCAGAGGCAGCCGTTGCAGAAGCAGTGGTGCATGGTGCCGGCGGGGCTGGGGCAGCCGCAGTGATGGTGCTGAAAAGTCAGACTTGTGCAGGTGCCCGAATCTCCCTCTGCCCCTCTCTCTGCCGAACACTCAGCCCTGGACTTTGCACGTATTAGGGGCAGCAAATATTTTGCCAACATTTATGAACATCATTCAAATAATTACAAAATATTTTATAAATTGTGTTCTATAAAGTGCATTGTTCTTGTATTTGATTATATATCCTCTTGTTATCTTAGATTTATAGAAGAATATATTCCTCTCACTTTTGTGTGTATGAGTGAAGAAAGAACTACAGAAGTGTTTTCTTAAAGAAAAAATAGCTGCCTAATATCCTGCTGCGTATTATATTTTGGGTCTAATGTTGAAAAACAACTATCCAAATGACCTCAACCCTTGCTATCTAGGGAAGGAAATAGCAATTATTTTTAGATCTAATAAAAGAACCTAGAAGAATAAAAGGCACATTTCTTTATATTTCTTCTTTGACTTTTTTTCCCCTTCCAAGTGACAAGACAGTCACTAGTTTCCCTGAGTCTTTTGGACAACAAATTAGAAGTTTGGAGTACCAAGGTTACTATTCTTTACTGGAGATTGCCCAGCAAGGCAAAGCAAATATTGGTAGATGTGTGGAAGTGTTTTCTGACCATATCATTTATACTTGGTACACACAACAACCTGCTTATAAGAAGATTTTACTTCTGGTTGTTAAAACAAGAGGTTCCCAACGGAGAATTATTGTGTTATAGGTGGAAGTGGGAGTAGCAACAGTGTTGTGACACTGTGTATTTATCACACCATGATTTCATTGCAAGGTCATTTATTTCTTAGCTAGCCAAGTCCACATTAGGTTAGCGCCTAAGGTTATATTATAAAATTGCTTTTTTTTTAGAATGGGAGACATGTTATTTTTTGAATGCTGCAAGATATGGTTGCTGAAAATAATAGGAACCATATCTTTATAGTCTAGGCAGAAGTCAGTTTCAAGAAGCTTTTTGATAAAGCACCTAGAAAAACCAGTGAATTATGTCCTAATGGTTCAAATGAGATAAGCTTTCAAATGGTGATGGCAATTATTAATTACTCACCGCAAATTATATGTGTGGTGGGAGCAAAATCTCAAAGCTATAATAAAATTTGTGCCTTTTTACGTAATAAATGAAGAAAGTTACCTTAAAAAGGCAAAGAAAACTTCCTAAATTATAAAGATGTTGAATTTCCTTGCTACAATCTTTAAAAACTCTATAAACTCCTCTAACTCACTGACGTGTGCAAAATAGATATATATTCAGAATGATCTTTTACCTTGAATTAAAATTAAATATCAAAATCATTGCAAATGAATCCTCTAGTTATGTAAATGTTAAAATAAAGTTATTTGAAGCTTCTTAATGGACAAGGATATTGATGGTGCAAGGATAAGCCAGAATATGAATATGTTTCTTACCAAGGAAATGATAACCGTTATTCAATCTGCAAAGCCTAAATTACCATTTATTAAGCATCTTTATTTGTTTACTAGCCTCAATCCTAGGTATATGCACGTTCGTTACTTTGTTCAATCACCCTATAAGCCTTTGACATAGATATCACAGCTTTACAGATGACAGAATTGAGTTTGCAAAGTATTGAGTAAATTGTTTAAAATCACAAAACTGCTGGATGCCAGAGTTCAAATCCCAGCCTAGGTCCACATGCCTCCAAATCCCCTAAATTCTTCATGACACTGATGCCAGAGGAAGGGTCTTGCAGCGGGTGGGGTGGTGGAGCCATAGTCGGCCTCAGCCCACCCAGTCATCTTACCAGGTTCTTGACTCCACCACAGGAAAGAATTCAAGAGCAGAATCACAGTTGAAAGTGAGAACAGGTTTAATTTAACAAATAAGAGATACAGACTAAACAGAGAAAGTGTGGCATTGCTTCAGAGACTGAACATGGCCCACTCCAAATTTAACCCGAAAGTAAGAAATACACATTTAAGTTCAGTACAGAGTGCAGGCTGACTCAGGAGAGTGAGCAGCAGCTTGCTGAAAGTTTGATGCAAAAATAAATACACACTCCACAGGCAGAGTGCAGGCTAGCTCTAGGAGAGTGAGCAACAGCCCCGCCTTCTGCTGGGATTCAGCTCTTATAGTTTTGCTAACTAATGAATATTCAGTTAAGGGGATGGTTCCCTGTTATGTCACATAGCCTTGCCCATGCTCAGTTGGTGTCTTCTTGGAGCATGTTCTTTGGTCAAATACTGTCATATGCACCAAACATATTCAAGAATATTCTGTGCTGTTTAGCACCCCAAGTGGAAGGTCATTCAGCTACCAGGGCTAAATAACTCGTCTACTGAGCATGCCCAGCCACTGAATTTGCATAAGCCAGCCCCTTTTGGTCTCATTTTCCCTGTGTTGGTGCTGAAAATAAGTCTAACAACAGTAACTTTCCTCTAGGGGAGGACCTAACAGGAGGAGCCTGAGAACTTAGGGAATGGCTTGAAACCCAGAGATGTGTCCTGTAACCTGAGCCCAGGTAAACTGAGCACCTCCTATCTCAGCACTAAGCTGTGTGGAACTCAGAGAACCTTCTGTTTAAGGTTCCCATTAGCTATTGATCACTATGTTAGGCAGAATAATGGCCCTCCAAAGACGTTCTTGTCCTAATCCTTGGAGCCTGTGATTAAATTAAGGACCTTGAGATGGAGATATTATCCTGGATTGTACACCCAGACCCAATGTAATCACAAGGGTCCTTAAAAGATGGAAAAGAGAGTCAGAAGAGGCAGAGGAGATGTGATGATGGAAGTCGAGGGTATGGTGATGTGATTGCTGGCTTTGAAGGAATCGACCATGAAGCAAATGACCTCTAGAAGCTGGAAGAGGCAAGGAAACAGATTCTCCCCAGAGTCTCCGGAAGGAACAGAGCCCTGCTGACACCTTGATGTTAGCCCAGTGAATCCCATTTTGGACTTTTAACCTCCAGAACTTAAGATAATAAATTTGAATTGTTTAAGCCACTGAGTTTGTGGTCTTATCACAGCAGTAAGGAAACTAATACAAGCATCTTAACAATAGCTAGGTGAAGTGATCTTTTCCTTGATGTTTTTGTGAATTTTCAGGTGTGACTTTGTTCATTTCTGTAGTCCTGGCTTCATAGGAGCCATCCGGAAAATGTTGGGCTCAGATTTGGAGAACGATTTAACTATATATCAGAATTATTAGATAAGAAGTAATTGAACTCCTTTATCTCAAAACAAAATATGAGAAGTCAGAAGGATTGACATATTTTGTGTAGAAAACTTTATTATTGTTCTGGTTATAGTTATTATTTTTCATTTGTCCTACCTTAACACCATAATTCTAAAGGAGCCCATTGCAATATTTTAGCTTTGCCTTATCAATAACAGAGGTCACTGTGCCCCCAGATGGTGCTTGGTCAGGGAGTTTTGTAAACTTAAATAGCAGTAATCCCACAACATGTAATTTTGTGGGGGAAAAAGCAATAATGCTTACCCCTCCTAGCCTTTAAATGAATGAAATATCATAAGTGCTTTTAAAATACACTTTACGTTTTCTTGTGGGGAATAACATTACTATAACTTTATGAGGAAAAGATTTGTAAAGTTGCATGTTGTAGAAGATACAGATTTCAATATCCAGTGTATTTCAGCAGTGTGGTATCAGGAAAACACATCAAACTAGTATTAGGCCATTTTTTATTAGAATCTTCTCTCTGTTGTTAACTTCCCACATTATCTTAGGAAACTCATTTCAGTTTTTGTGCTTTGCTTTTTTGGTTTATAAAATGGAGATAATAAAATCTGCTTCATTAGCTCATTAAAAAAATCTACTGAGAGAGCTTGTTTGCCACAGTTCCTTGTTCTCCTGATTTTTTCAGAAGGAAAAGAATTTCCACCATTCCAGTCATGTTAACTCTGTCCCCAGCGACCTCTCGCCTGGCGATTCCAGTGCATTCTGATGGACTTTGGACTTCCCAGCCTCAGAAACTGATAACAAAGCAAAAGAAATACCGCATCAATCAGAGAACCGTAGAGATTAAAATCATCATCAAAAATTCGAAGTTTTCGACACACAACCTGTGGTGCTGCTGCCATACAATCCAGCAGCCCAGCCCAGTGTGCATGGAGCAAGGAGACATCTAGCAGGGGAGGCGGAAGCTCCGCAGAGATGACACACCCTACGTTGCCACTGAGCGATCCAGCAGCCCGGCCCAGTGTGCACGGAGCAGGGAGACGTCCAGCAGGGGAGGTGGAAGCTCTGCAGAGTCCACACGCCCTGCGGTGACACCACACGACCCAGCAGCCCAGCCCAGCATGCGTGGAGCAGGGAGACGTCCAGCAGGGGAGGTGGAAGCACGGCAGAGACCACAAAACCTGTGGTGCCGCTGTGTGGCCCAGCAGCCCGGCTGAGTGCATGCTGACCAGAGAGGTGGCTCCCCGGAGAGGTCCAAGACCTGAGGCAGCCACACACTCAAGGCACTAGTGACCAACTGAGCAGACACTGAGGTAGCCATACCAAATTTGCAACCCCAGCAACATCCTAGGCAGACAATAGTGTCAAACCTGTGGACTGTGAAACCCCCTGCCACAATGACTAAACATCAAAGGAAATATACCAGAAATATGAAAAATGAAGAAAGTACACCACCAAAGGGTAATAACTCTCAAGCTCTAGATCCTATAGAACAAGAAGCCCTTGAAATGTCTGACAAAAATTTTCAAGTGATAATTCTAAGGAAACTGAATGAGATACAAGAAAACTCAGCTAAACAACACAATGAAGCTAGGAAGAGTATACAGGACCTGAAAGAAGAAATGTACAAGGAAATCAATGCCCTGAAAAAGGATGTAGCAGAGCTTGCCAAACTGAAGAATTCATTCAATGAAATAAAAAACACAACAGAGAGTTTAACCAGCAGGCTTGCAGAAGTAGAAGAGAGAACTTCTGACCTTGAAGATGGGCTGTTTGAAATAACACAGGCAGACCAAAAAAAAAAAAAAAAGAAAGAAAGAAAAAAGAATTAAAGGCATTGAAGAAAATCTGAGAGAGATATCAGACAACGTTAAGCACTCAAATATCGAAGTCATGGGTATTCCAGAATGGGAGGGAAAGGAGATTGCATTGAAAACATATTCAGGGCCGAGCCCGTGGCGCACTCGGGAGAGTGCGGCGCTGGGAGCGCGGCGACGCTCCCGCCGCGGGTTCGGATCCTACATAGGAATGGCCGGTGCACTCACTGGCTGAGTGCCGGTCACGAAAAAAAAAAAAGACAAAAAAAAAAAAAAAAAAAAAAAAAAAAAAAAGAAAACATATTCAACAAAATAGTGGCAGAAAACTCCCCAGGTACAGGAAAAGTCACACATTTTCAGATTCAGGAAGCTCAAAGATCCCCAAACGTATTCAACCCAAAAAGGTCTTCTCCAAGACATGTTATAGTCAAGTAGGCAAAACTGAAAGACAAAGAGAGAATCTTAAAAGCTGCAAGAGAGAAGAGTCAAATCACCTATAAGGGAGCCCCAATCAGACTAACATCAGACTTCTCATCACAAACCCTAAAAGTCAGAAAAGAATGGGATGATATATTCAAATACTAAAAGACAAAGATTGCCAGCCAAGAATACTCTGCCCACGCAAGGCTATCCTTCCAAAATGAAAGGCAAATAGTATATTTCTTAGACAAACAAAAACTGCGGGAGTTCACTACCACACAACCACCCTTACAAGAAATTCTCAAGGGAGTATTGGGTTTGGTACCTGATAAACAACACTGTCATAAAAACCCAAGAAAAATCAAAACCCACTAGTATAATAAAAATGGCATTCATGAGAGAAAACAAACAAACAAAAAGGCTATCTACAACCCAGGAAACCAACAAATACAGAAAACAAACAGTAAATCAGAAAGAAAGGAACAAAAGACACCTAAGACATCCAAACAATAATCAATAAAATGCTAGGATGAAATCAACACTTTTCAATAACAACTCTTAATGTAAAAGGCTTAAATTCCCCAATCAAAAGACATAGACTGGCTGACTGGATTAAAAAGGAGGACCCAACTGTATGCTGCCTTCAAGAGACCCACCTCACCCAAAAGACTCACATAGACTAAGAGTGAATGGATGGAAAAAGATTTACCATGCAAACAGGAATGAAAAATGAGCTGGAGTAGATATTTTTATATCTGATAAAATAGACTTTAAACTAAAAACCATAAAAAGAGATAATGAGGGCCACTACATAATGATAAAGGGATTCATCCATCAAGAAGACATAACAATCATAAATATATACGCACCCAATGTCAGAGCAGGCAGATTTATAAAACAAACTCTATTAGACCTAAAGAAGGAAATAGACACTAATACCATAATAGCAGTGGACCTGAACACCCCATTGGCAATATTGGACAGATCATCTAGGCAAAGAACCAGCAGAGAAATGCAAGATCTAAACAACATACTAGACCAATTGGACTTGGTAGATATCTACAGAACATTCCATCCAACAACCTCAGAATATTCATTCTTCTCATCAGCACATGGACCATTCTCCAGTATAGATCACATGTTAGGTCACAAATCAAGTCTCAACAAATTCCAAAAAAATTGGAATTATCCCATGTATTTTCTCAGACCACAATGGATTAAAATTAGAAATCAATCACAAATGAAATTCTGGAAGCTATACAAACACATGGAAATTAAATAGCATTCTACTTAATGACATATGGGTCCAAGAAGAAATCAAACAGGAAATCAAAAAATTTATTGAAACTAATGAAAATAATGATACATCATACCAAAACCTGTGGGATACTGCAAAAGCAGTACTAGGGGGGAAATTTATTGCATTAAATGCTTACTTCAGAAGAATGGAAAGATGGCAAGTGAACAACCTAACACTTCACCTTAAAAAACTAGAAAAAAAAGAACAATCAAAACCCAAAGTTAGCAGACAGAAAGAAATCATTAAGATCAGAGCAGAACTTAATGAAATTGAAACCTAAAAAACAATACAAAAGATCAACGAATCAAAAAGTTGGTGTTTTGAAAAGATAAATAAAATTGGCAAACCTAGCTAATGCATGGCTAACAAAAAAAAAAAGAGAATATTCAAATAACACAAATTAGAAATGAAAAAGGTGATATTACAACTGATACATCTGAAATACAAGGAATCATTCAAGACTACTATAAACAACTATATGCCAAAAATTTGAAAATCTGGAGGAAATGGATAAATTTCTGGACACACACAAACTACCAAAACTGAGCCAAAAAGATGCAGAAAATCTGAACAGACCAATAACAATAAAGGAGATTGAAGCTGTTATCAGAAGGCTCCCAACAAAGAAAAGCCCAGGACCAGATGGATTCACAGCAGAATTTTCCCAAGCATTCATAGAGGAATTGACACCAATTCTTTAGAACCTATTCCAAAAGATTGAAACAGATGCAAATCTCCCAAACTCATTCTATGAAGCAAACATCATCCTGATACCAAAACCAGGTAAAGATGCAACTAAAAAAGAAAACTACAGGCCGATATCCTTGATGAATATAGCTCCAAAAATCCTCAATAAAATACTAGCTAACAGAATACAGCAACACATATGTAAAATTATTCACCACGATCAAGTGGGATTCATCCCAGGGATGCAAGGTTGGTTCAACATATGCAAATCAATAAATGTGATGCACCATATTAATAAAATCAAACACAAGGACCATACGATCATTTCTATAGATGCTGAAAAAGCATTTGATAAAATTCAACATTCATTCATGACAGAGACCCTCTATAAGTTAGGTATAGATGGAAATTATCTCAACATAATTAAAGCCATATATGATAAACCCACTGCCAATATCATCCTGAATGGGGAAAAGCTAAAAGCTTTTCCTTTAAGAACAGGAACTAGACAAGGATGCCCACTCTCACCACTCCTATTGTATGTAGTGTTGGAAGTACTAGCCAGAGCAATCAGAGAAGAGAAGGAAATAAAGGGCATCCAGATTGGAAAAGATGAAGTCAAACTGTCCCTGTTTGCAGATGACATGATCCTATAGATAGAAGAGCCTAAAGCCTCTACAAAAAAACTCTTGGAGTTGTTAAATGATTTCAGCCAAGTCGCAGGATACAAAATCAACACACAGAAATCAGTAGTATTTCTATTCTCCAATAGTGAACATGCGGAAAGAGAAATCAAGAAAAGGTGCCCATTTACAATAGCCACCAAAAAAATAAAATACTTAGGAATTGAGTTAACCAAGGAGGTGAAAAATCTCTATAATGAGAACTACAAACCACTGCTGAGAGAAATTAGAGAGGATACAAGATGATGGAAAGATATCCCATGCTCTTGGATTGGAAGAATCAACATTGTGAAAATGTCCATACTACCCAAAGTGATCTACAAATTCAATGCAATCCCCATCAAAATTCCAATGAGATTTTTCTCAGAAATGGAAAAAATTATCCAGACACTTATATGGAATAACAAAAGGCCACGCATAGCCAAAGCAATGGTGAGCAAAAAAAATAAAGCTGGAGGTATAACACTCCCTGACTTTAAACTATACTACAAAGCTATAACAACCAAAACAGCATGGTACTGGCATAAAAACAGACACACTGATCAATGGAATAAAATAGAGAATCCAGAAATCAACCCACACACCTACAGCCATCTGATCTTTGACAAAGGCACCAAGCCTATACACTGGGGAAGAGACTGCCTCTTCAGTAAATGGTGCTGGGATAACTGGATATCCATATGCAGGAGAATGAAACTAGACCTATACCTCTCACCATATACTAAAGTCAACTCAAAATGGATTAAAGAATTAAATATACGCCCTGAAACAATAAAACTTCTTAAAGAAAACATAGGAGAAACACTTCAGGAAGTAGGACTGGACACAGACTTCATGAATATGACCCCAAAAGCACAGGCAACCAAAGGAAAAATAAACAAATGGGATTATATCAAACTAAAAAGCTTGTGCACAGCAAAAGAAACAATTAACAGAGTTAAAAGACCACCAACAGAGTGGGAGAAAATATTTGCAAAATATACATCTGACAAAGGATTAATATGCAGAATATACAAGGAACTCAAACAACTTACAATAAAAAAACAAGCAACCCAGTTAAAAAATGGGCAAAAGAGCTAAATAGGCATTTCTCAAAGGAAGATGTACGAATGGCCAACAGAAATATGAAAAAATGCTCAACATCACTCAGCATTCGGGAAATGCAAATCAAAACCACACTGAGATACCATCTCACCCTAGTTAGGATGGCTAATATCCAAAAGACTGCGAATGATAAATGCTGGCAAGGTTGTGGAGAAAAACAAACTCTCATACATTGTTGGTGGGACTGCAAAATGGTGCAGCTCCTATGGAAAATGGTATGGAGGCTCGCGGATAGTTCTACCATATGACCCAGCTATCCCACTGCTGGGAATATACCCAGAGGAATGGAAATCATCAAGTCGGAGGTATACCTGTTCCCCAGTGTTCATCACAGCACTCTTTACAATAGCCAAGAGTTGGAACCAGCCCAAATGTCCATCATCAAACGAGTGGATATGGAAAATATGGTACATCTACACAATGGAATACTACTCTGCTATAAAAAAGCCTGAAATACTGCCATTTGCAACGACATGGATGGACCTAGAGAGAATTATATTAAGTGAAACAAGTCAAGCACAGAAAGAGAAATATCACATGTTCTCACTTATTTGTGGGAGCTAAAAATAAATAAATAAATACACAAAAAAACCGGGGGGGGAGGTAAGAAGACACAACAATTACAATTCCTTGAAGTTGATACGACAAGCAAACAGAACGGAGATTGTTGAGAGGGAGGGGGGAGAGAGAGGGGGAGGGTGGTTTTGATAATGGGCCACAATAATCAACCACATTGTATATTGACAAAATAAAGTTAAATTAAATTAAAAAAAAAAATCTACTGAGATAATACAAGTGTCAGTGCTCCAAAAAGAATAAAATAGTTTCACCAACTCTGGTTGGTGTTTTTTTTTTATTAATAAAAGGGTCACTGAAATTCCCCTCCCCACACACACACAAATAAACAGACACACTTCAGGTCTATCAATGAAAGACCTAATTAAGGCCTTTGATTCTATGGAAGTATAAAGTAACATTTAATAAACAAAGTAAAGTGTTTATTAAGAAGTTATTCAATCTTTTGATATAAGTTCCACAAATACCTTCAATCAGAATTTATATTAATTTTTAAGTGTTCCCAGATCTGGAATGTTTATCACCTACTGGGGCAAGGGAAGAAAACAGCATACTATGGGAATCAAGCCAACTTTGCAACATGCTGTGACTTATTGAATTAGATTATTTCCCCTTTTGTCACAAACAACAACAGTCGAAATGGATGAAGGGTTGCTTTATAAATTTGTTGTCATAAAGTTCAAAACTGTGAAAAACTAATATGAGTGCAGGTATCTCTCAAGTGAGTGTTTGTGCACTCCTGAGGGTGCAGATGACCCCTGGGGATGTGGGAAGAAATTTACCATCTGTAAATGTTTTTTTTATTATCTGTATATTTCTATGTCAATTTATTTCTACTTTGGGGTTTGTTTTTGTAATGTATGTAACAGATTGGTATATAGTACATTTATATAATTTATAAATATATAAATAGTAGGGCTACTTGCTAAAAAAATGTGTTAAAGGTGTTCGCACAATGGAAAAATGTTTTAAGAGCACTATAGTAATGGAAAAGAACAGAGCGCAATACTGAAAATTCTAGCTTTTGTTGTGTACTAAGACTGTAGTGAGAAATGTGTGTTGGTTCACAGCTTTTTTGACATTGCCAGAAACCAAGAGCCAAAGTAGAAGGAAATGACAGACTATAGCAATTAAATTGAAAAGTTACATTAGAGGAAAGAAGCCTCCATTTTATAGATAACTAACTCAGTTCTGTTTGCAAGCATCATCAAGGCAGAGATTTTTGTCTTTCTTATTCACTGCCAAATTGGCATCACTTCTAACAAAGCAAAGCATATGAGGGTGTTTCAAAAAGTTCGTGGAAAGATTCTGTATTATCACTTAATTCTATTTGCAAGGCACTCAACTAGTAGATATTGAGTGAACATATTAATTTTCTTACTTTAGGTACCAAGAAGTAACATGCTATTTTTCTCGTAGTTGCAGAATAACCATAGCAGTATATCATAAAAGAGCCCAAGGTAGAGTTGTTATTAAATGAAAATTTTACTCTTTTTTTGCTCTTTTGCCTGGACATACTCCTAGTGGTGAGTGCATCTTTCTGTTCGCAGCGTTCTCTGACTTTCTGCATATCTTTTTTCTACTTTGCTATCTGGCTATTCCTGGGTCTCTTTATGTATCTGTCTTTCTGTTTTACTCTGTAACATTCATTCCTTTCTTTCTTTATTTTTCTTTTGTCTTTTTTCACTGATTTTCCCTTAATACTCTCTCTCTGAATAGTAAATATATATTTTGGCTTTATATTGAGTAGACTTTGAAGCACATGTTGATAATTTATGAAGTGGACAAATGGAGCGTTTAAAATTTTTCTCAGATAAAACTCAGTAATATTAAATTAGCCTTTAGTTATGTGAGCTGTTGGATGTTATTTTTTGACAGGAAAAATGTCTTTTTACAAAGACGTTTCCTCTGTCAGCGAACTTAATGTAGAAGAAATAGTCTTCATACCTAATTCCCATAGAAATACTTCGTTCCATATTTGCATCTTGGTACTTTCAAAATAGTTAATTTAAATATTACAACTCTTCATGGTGACTGGAGAAAAGTTAGTTAAAATTTTAGTTAAGAGAAATATACCATTTCTAGATCATTATGTTCAGATTGCTGTATACATGTAGTATAGTAAGCATAAAATATTAACCTATCATAAAGTATGAACTATTGATACAATAAAGCATAGACATAAGATTAATCATGTATAATGCTAGAACTATTCTGATAAAATTTAATCTTTCTTTGAGATTCAAAAGTAATTTGGCTTTTTTCCTGCTTTACTGTGTCCAATACATATTTCAATTCTTACTTATGTTGCCACGGGGAAAAAAGTAAAACAAGCTTTCTAGTTTTTGGATTCTAGATAAATAGGAATTGAGTTTTTATAGTGAAGATATGTACATTGTTGTGAGCAGTCTATTAAAAAGGATTTAAAATGAAATTTAAGGGTGACGAAAGTATATAATGAAATAAACTGTAAAGACTGATAGAAACTCTGGCATGTAACTGGCAGGAAGTAAGTAAAATACAAGCCCTGTAGTGTAGAGGAAGTGAGTGGGGAATGTTTATGTACTCAGGTGCACAATATAATAAGAGAAGATTAATCAGCTCAGTATCAGAGCAAAGGCTGGAAGTGCAACGGTTCCTAAAGTCAATATGACTGGAATTTGGGAGCAAATTAGCATATTTTATGGATGTTAATTTTAAGAGAAGAGAATCCCGGGCATGTCCTGATGAGTTATCCCTTGTAGTGTGCTTGGGATTTAAGAGATTAACAAACAAAGCCAAGCTGGTGTGTCTAAAAGATTTTACTTGAGCTCAGAGACAGATGACAAAGCTAATTCCAAACTGGATGTTTTTAGATCCTCAGGGTTCCTATTCAAGGTTTAGGCCACCAGAGGGAATGCCCTGATCATTAGGAGAGTAGCTAGTCTGCTCTTCCTGAAGGTAAAGGTTTGCTGGTAGCTTTTCATTCTGCAGAAGGGCTAATGGAACAGATAATGTCGAATACAGAGAAAGGCTAAGTCCCATGCAAGGATTAAATGGAATAGAGCATGGAGGAAAGAGAAATGAATTGTGCCATGCAAAGGGGCAAGAGTCTTTCAATATTGAAGTAGTGATAAACAAACCAAATTATTCAGGAAGGCTTAGAAACAAGAATGTGGCAGGGATGGCCAGTTACTTTATGCTACCCCCCTGGAATTGTTGCTTGGAAGTGTCTACTCAGCCAGGGCTCCATTTTTTAGTACCACTTGCATTTAGGTGGGTCCATATGACTAGTTCTTGCCAGGAGAGTATGAGTTAGTTGCAAGACAGAGTGGATATGAAGCAGATGTATTTGCTCCACAGTTTTTCTTTCTTTGTCTACAAGCCAGATGAAAAGGACTCGACCTCAGAAGAGGCAGAGCCCCATGATAAAAGGAGCCTGGGCCCTAAGTGACCATGTGGATGTTAGCTCATCTAGGATACACACTGGGCTGTGTCATGAGTGAGTGACACCATTGGGAACTTAGGTTTTATCTGTTATAAAACTACCGAGGATTATGATGTCACATTACCTTAATTAATATGGAATCATCAACAGACTTAACAAAATGGGTAAACCAGGACAGTGTGAAAAATTATTGTAAGTATGATTAATATTAAACGAAGAAAACTTTTTCAGTGCTACATATGTCTGAGGAGAAAACAAGAAACAAAGAGAAGGCATGAAAAATAACACAACATAAGATGGCATATATTAGATAAAATATTTTAGAAATCACAAAATATATAAACTGATCAAAGGCACCCATTGAAAGGCACAAGCTGAGATTTATTAAAAATAAGTATATTTTGTTAATAAGAAACATACCTCAGAAAAATATGTTAGTCAAACACTAACAAAAAAGTATGTGTAACAATGATAAATATGCCACAAACTAGAATTCAAGATGAATGGAATTAGAAGGGACAAAAAGTGAAATTCTATGTTGACCAAAGTAATAATCCATCAAGAAGGTAACAGTTATGAGCCTATATCCACTTAACGAAGCTTCAGAATATATTTGGAAAATGAAAGGATCATAGGGAGAAATAAACAAATCCTCAATCAGAGTAGGAGATTTTTAACACTCTTTTTTCTGAAACTGACAGATTATGTAGACAAAAAAATAAAAAATAAAAATATAGATAGAAGATCTGGATAGCTCACCTTCTCAGCACACATGAAACAGTTGCAAAAACCACAATTAAGTAGTTGTTCTGATCAAATAGTAAGTAGGCCTTAAAGGACTCATTAAACCAGAAATTAATAACAAAGGTAATAATCTAACCTCCCATCATATACTTGCAATTAAAAAAAACCACACTCTTAATAATTCATGAGATAAAAGGGAAACCAATGCAGAAATTACAAAATATTTAAAAATGAATACTAATGAAAGCCTTGTTAGGGTTAGGGTTAAAGCAGTGTTCTTAATATGGATCTGAAGAAGGATGGTTATAGTCTTTTTGCAGTTTGGGTTCCTTGGGAAGAAGACTCTGAGACAGAGTTGGTGTGAAGAGCCCTTGGACCCAATACACACTGATGGGAGGTGAAGAAAGCAGGATTTAGCAGATGTTGATCTTCAGTACAAGCCCAACAGGCTCAGTCCCCACCATGAAAGCTAAAATGCCCTTCAGAGTTTGGCTGAGGTGGCCAGGCCTTTTTATTCTTGCACGGATCAGTCTTTGGATGTGGGCCACCCTGGGAAGGGCGTGCCCTTGGGCGAGGCACTCGGGGCTGAGGCCATCCCTGAAGAAGCTGGCAGCAGAAGTCTGTCTGCCTGGGGCTCTCAGCAGCTGGCATGACGAATTCTTCATTAAAGAGGGATCTGGGCTGCACATCACAGAGTTGTCTCCAAGGCTTGGTGCATTTATTTAAAAATAACAAACATCCAGAATAAGAACTATGCTTTCAACCGTAATAAAATAGTTGGAAGGAAATAAGGATAAAAGCAGGCATTCACGAAGTGGCAAAAAAAATTTTTTTGATGTTGATCAAATATGTTTACACTATTTTTTAAAAAAATACTAATTATATATATAAACTTTGACCAAATTATTCAAAAATTGCAAAAAAGAAGGAATTCAGTATAAAAAATGAAAAAGGTGACATTTAGAGATGAAGAAAAGAAAAATGATTATCAGAAATACTATAGAAGCCGTATACCAATAAACTTAAAAACCTTGGTATACAAGTTTCACAGAAAATGTAAATTACCAAAATTGGGCCAAAGAAAAGAGAAAATATAAGAAATCTGGGTCATAGTCAAAGTAGCCACACACCTCAGAAAGGCCATGGGCCTAGATTTTTTATTTGCTAATACTATCAACTCTTTAGAGCTGTTTCCCGTATTACATAAACTTGTTATAAAGTCTAGAAGATGGAAAGGAACATATCTTATTTCATAAGTCTAGCATAAGTCAATTACCAACACACAATGAGGGTAGCAAAAGAAATGAGAACCATATCTCACATATTAATATAGATACAAAAATAGTAAATAAAACATAGCCAAATTCAATAATCATTTTCCTGTCCTCATTTTTCTTGACTCATCAACATTCAATTACTTTCTATTTCCTGAAACACTTCCTTCACTTGGCTTTTGGGACTGTACACGCTTCAGATTTTCCTCTCACTTACTGGGTGCTGCTTGTCAACCTTCTCTGCTGGTTTTGATTTGTCTCCCCAACTTCTTAAAATTGGAGTGACCTAGACTCAGTCCTTGCACTTCTGTCTATACCAGCTTCCAAGATGATCTCATACTGCCTCATGGGTGTATATGCACACACACACACACACACACACACACACACACACACATATATATATGTGTGTGTGTGTGTGTGTGCATATAATATATATATATTCTTTTATGATGATATATTAGAATTCTCCAGAGAAACAGAACCAATAGGATGTAGAGAGAGAGAGAGAAAGACATTTATTATAAGGAATTAGCTCACAGATTATGGAGGCTGAAGAGTTCCAAGATCCTCAGCTGGCAAGCTGGAGACCCGGAAGAGCCAATGGTGTAGTTTTAATTTCAGTCTGAAAGCCTGAGTCCCGGGAGAGCTGATGGTGTAGTTTGTCAGAAAGCCTGCAGGCTTGAGGCTCAAGGAAAGCTGATGTTGCAATTCAAATCTGAAGGTAGGAGAAAGCTGATGTTTCAGCACAAAGGCAGTCAGGTAGACAGAATCTCTTCTTATTCAGACTTTCTGTTCTATTCAGGCCTTCAACTGATGGGAGAAGGCACATCCACAATTAGGTAGGGCAATCTGCTTTATTCAGTCTACCAAATAAGATGTTAATCTCATCCATAAACACCTTCACACACACACCCAGAATGATGTTTTACCAAATATCTAGGAATCCTGTGGCCCAGTCAAGTTTATACATAAAAACTATCAGAGATGATGACTCACAAATTTATATTCCAGATTGACCCTCCCCTAAAATCCAGAACTTGTATATCCCGTAGCCTGCTCATCATCTCTGCTTGGATGTTTAAGAGCCGTCGCAAATCTAATGTGACCAAATACCTAATTTCCTCCCATAAAACTGCTTACTGCACAGTTTTCTCCACTTCAGTTAGTGGCAACTCTGTATTTAATGCAGGCCCCAAGTATCTGTGTCCTCCTTGACTCCTCTGTCTCGCATCCAACCTGCCAGCAAGTGCCATGACTTTACCTTCAAAAAACATTTCGATTCCAATCACTTCTGCTACCACCACTTTGGTCCAAGCCACCATTGTCTTTTGCCTGGAGTTTTGCAGTATCCTCTTTCTTTGTCTTCCTACTTCAATCCTTGATCCATTGGAGTCTGTTTCAATACTTCAGCCCCATGATCCTGTTGAAAACATAAGTCTGATTTTGTCACCTCTGCTCAAAACCCTGTGATGGTTTCTACGCTACCTCAGAGTAGAAGCCAATGTCTTTTGGCCTATGTGATTCTGTATCGTCAGGCCCTCTCAGGAGTCTTGCCCTCCCTCCACTCCAGTCACACTGGCCTTCTTGCCGTTCCTCAGACATGCCTGGCATGCTCTCACCTACAGACCTTTGCACTGCTGTTTCCTCTGGCTGGATTATGTTGTCCTAGATAGCTGCATGACTTGTTCTCAAGTCTTTGCTCAAATACTACCTTCTCATAAAGTAGGACTTTAATTTTATCTGTGATAAGCTAACTTTTAAAAAAGACGATATCTATGTATTACTTGTGTAACTAAAAAATAGTAAAGACTAAAAAGCCACCATTTAGTCTCTTTTAACTTTTGAAGGCATAGGCCTAGTCAGCAAAAGATCTTTTTCCTCAGGGATTATGGATCATATTTATTCAGCAGTAGAAAGATCCCTGGATCCATAGATACAGTAGGACATATAAAACTGATCAGTGCCACCTGTTTCTTTCAACTTTTACAAGTAAAAGTCATTTTCATTAAAACCAAATAATTTTTGTGTGTGTGTGTGTGTGTGACCGGTAAGGGGATCGCAACCCTTGGCGTGGTGTCGCCCACACCGCGCTCAGCCAGTGAGCGCACCGGCCATCCCTATATAGGATCTGAACCCGCGGTGGGAGCGCTGCTGTGCTCCCAGCGCTGCTGCGCTCCCAGCGCTGCACTCTCCCGAGTGAGCCATGGGGCGGACCTAAATAATTTTTTTATCCATACAGTCCTCTCTGTATAATAGCTGGTGTGGGGTGGGGAACAAAAGGATGGCTCAGAGACACTGGGCACTATCTCTGCGTCCTTTCTGTACATGAGGATATGGCATTGTTGATGCTGAGACTGAGTTAAAGTCCCAAAGAGGGATGATTGTGCCCATTCCCCAACGTAGGACTTCTTAGATTCTTAGTGGAACATACATACTGCTGGAAAGGAGATTTAAGTCCTGAGTTTCAAAGGCTTGGGAGCCAGCAGACATTCTGTTGTTTCTCAGATCCAGTTGGCCTAGTCTTACATGAACAGTATCACCTGAAGCCATCAGGGAATGAGCAGCCAGGGAAGACTGGCCGCCTGGCTACTTATAAGTTTCAGAGTCCTCGGCTAATTAGTTGACAACCTAATATGGTAGCTGGGGTCTCTTCCCTTCAACTTGTAACTCTCTGGAAATAACCAGAATCTGGTTCAGAAGAGGGACCTGAAATGTTGCGATAAACTTTCCTTGTTTTTTCTTAAGGCAATTGTGACATAATTTTTTTAAAAAATCTGCAAAAAGTATAGCACCAAGGAGCTGTAGGAATTGACAAAAAAATCACTCAGAATTGAAAATTTCTCACTTGAGTCATAATAGACTGTTGTCCATGAGTAGAAGTTGGCATTCTGCAATTTGTATCTGATGACTAATCATTTAGTTAGTATCTACCCGGAAGAAGCCTCAAGAAATAGCTTTTAAATTTAGTCAGAAAAAAAACAGCACCATTAATTATGGCTTTGACATTCAGCAAAGCCAAATTAAGCAGTCAATCTGACATTTTATTGACAGCCTGTTATAGAGTCTCACAACTGGTGGACATTCGATAAGCATTAATTTTGCCTGCTGACAATGACAGCTACATATCTGCCCTGATAGAAGCTGTACACGGGATAACAGGGAGAAGGCTGATTTCAGATGTACCATGGGACAGGAGCTCACGAGCACCAAGAGAGGTGTGGGTTTTGTTTTGTTTTGTTTAAAATAAGATGGCTTTATAATTTTCTCTTAAAACTGAACACATTCAATTAAAAATAGGATTGCTTTTGTCAATTCAGAGTGAAGTACCAGTTAATAGTGTTAGTGGTCAAATGTTATTTCCTTTTTACATAGAAAGCTGAGAGCCATTAAAAGATCCATCATTACATTCCTTTTTTAAGTTATTTGAATCAATGCCAGGGAAATCATTAACATTTCAGAGTCAGATAATTATTATTATCGTTGTTGTGCTTATAGTTCACTGTGTTCATTATAGTGAATGGAGAACAATGAACTCTGGTCTGCATTTTATTCTTTCATTTAAAATGATTCACTTCTACTGAACCTAAGTACTATCAAGATAAGTACTAATAATAGCTAACATTTTTTATCATTTACACTATGCCAGTCAGTGTAGTACTAGCCTTTATATACACTTGCTTCAAGTATATGTTGAAAGATTATTTCACTTTTTCTGCCATTTTTTTATGCTTTTAAAATTATAACGTAAAACAAATAAATAAATAAAATTATAACATTTATGCTGTTTTATTCAAAATAAAAATTTTACTCATGCTAATTTGATCTCGGGTATATAGTCAACCTCAGCTTAATCTGAATAAAGAGCAGGTGTTTGAAGGACAATAAAGCTGATGAAATTTTTAAACCTTTAAAACGGAGTATTGAGTGAAGGCAGATGTTTTATAAAAGATGGGCAAGACAGCTGATCATGTGACCCTGATGAACTGGTATAAAGAACTATTGGGATTTGTAGATATGCCATAATTCTGTTTATCATTTTTGTAAAAAACTGATTCAGAATTAATTTTCCACACTGTGGGATGGTACAGCTGCTTGTTAAATCAATTGCCTTTAATTAATCCATCTGATGTTGATTGAATTCTGGACTTACATGCCTGGATTCCTGAAATACTGAATTACCAGTATTCTTATTTAGAGATGTGACTCTAAAGTGATGAGAGATTCTCATATCAAATCATTTGTATCACTTGATAATCACTATGCATCTATTACATGCTTTCTGACTGCTATAACCCGTCGGAATCAGTTAACCTTATATGAGATTCCAGTAATAATGCAATTCCCAGGTAGGCAACAAGTATTCATCCTTCTGGGGTCAACTGTGGTTGGAAGAAGTAGGGGAGAGGATGTCTGTAAGTCTAAACACAGTCTGATATCTGTGTTGTTTTTCTTTAAATCGAAGGGCCTACTAGTTTCCCAGTTTACCCAGTTATTCTTGAGAGGGAGGCAAGAGAGTAGGTCATGAAGAATACTGTGGGTTGAAGTCCTGACTCTTCCTCTTACCAGCTTTATCATCTTGGACCACTTGCTTAATTTCACTGGTTCTCAGTTTCCTCATATTTAAAATGAAAGAATAGTACCTAACCCACAAAGTTGTGAAGATTAAAATTTAATTCAAGCGGGACTCTGACAGCAGGGCCTGGCACATGGTAAAGGCTGGGTAAACATGATTTGCTACTGTCATTGTTATTATCACACTACAGCTAAAGAGAGGCTCTAGAAGAAAATGTCGTTTTTTGTAATTATTGAGCAAAGCTCATTTCACCCAAAAGAAAATGAAGATCAAGCTGCAAGATATATATATATATATATATATATATAATCAAGATGCATTATATATATATATATATATAATCAAGATGCATTATATATATATAATGAAGTGCATTTTTAATGTTTTGCGAAATAAATTTTATATATATATAAGAATTTTCATAGGATTAAAAGAAGTCCTTCATCTAATTACGTTTTTAAAGGTATTTTGAATTCTTGTGGATTATTCTGAAACCATTTTTTTCCATTTTATAAGACGTAGAAAAGTATTACATTAGCCTGCATGGACAAAGCATCCAATGTGTTTGCAGAAAAAGTGAACTTGAAAATTAAGGAAAACCCAGACACTTCATATTCCTTGAGTTGGCTTGTTCTGCCTTTGATGAGGCAGGTTTCAGTGAGATGGTTGCTTAGCAGCTAATGTTGTCAGTTGATCAGGCTGTTAGCCCTTAGCCGGGCTCCCGCCCTCATCTGTGTGTACGCCTAGTGATGGGAGACTGGCTCTGGTGTGTACTGCTCGACTTGCAGCTGTCAAACCAGAGTGATGAATAAATGAAGGGCTGAAGAGAGACTCCACAGCTGGACTCAGTCTTCTACACCTTATTTTATGTTAGAATGTTGAAGAGAAATATATTGAGAAGACATCAAAAATTAGAGAGGGACTGTTGAAATTTTGGGGTTAAAATTTTAAGAGTAATCATTAACTTACATTGGGTTTTAAGAGAGTAGAATAATAAGTGATAGTTGAGGAAATTCCACACTCTTATCTTCAACATTCTTCCAGAAAGTTCTCTGTAGATAAGGGGCAACAGATTTTGTGGATGACATTATGAATTCTAGGACATTAACTGTGGATTTTAGTGCTTGTCTGCTCCTGGTCCCTATTTATTTATTTATTTATTTATTTTTTTTAGATATTCTTTTTATTGAAACATAGTTGATTATACATATCCGTGGGGAACAGAGTTGAATATCAATACCTGTGTGCAATATGTGATGCTCCAAACAGGATAATTAGTATGTTCAGTATTATACAATGTAAATGTTTTTCATGGCCCTTTACCAATTTCTTCCTTACCCCCTGCCTCCCTCCCCCTTTCTTTTTTTTTTTTTTTTTTTTCCTGGTCCCTATTTAGATCCTGACTGCTCTCACTTGAGCTGGGTGTGGTCTTATAGCCCTGACAGGGCTCCAGGAAGCAATTACCGATATCAGATTGGGCAGGCAAGAAATGTTCTTGTCATTCTTTATGGCAAATTGAAACTCCTTGAAAGCTTCTACTTTTTTAATTCCATGAGAATGTTCTGAGTGATTTGTGTTAATAGCAGCTCTGAGATGCCCACATAAAATTCTTCTTCAGGAAAATATAATAAGAAGGAAATGGACCAGAAAAAATCAACCAAAGTAACTGGGGAAAGGGGAGGTGGTGTGAAGGATTTGCCCGAAGGCTTTTACCACTGCCACTACCCAAGAACACGGGATGATTTACTCTTTCAAAGACCATGTTATTGGGTCTTTCTTTTTTATAATTTTAATTTTTTATTTATTTAAAGGGATTTATTTACTTTGTAATTGTAGTGTATTAATTGTACATATTTACAGGGTACAGAGATATGTACTTTAATACATATGTACAATGTGTGATGGTCATATCAGGGTGGTTAGCATATTCGTCATTGCAAAAATATTTCTTTTGTGAGGAGAGTATTTAAGATTCTCTCTTCTAGCCATTTGAGAACATACAATAAATTATTGTTAATTATAGTGCCCTGTGCTATTGTAAACTATTAAAACTTATTTTTTCTATCTAGCTGTAATTTTGTGTCCATTAACCACCCTCTCCCTATCTCCCCTCCCCTTCCCCTTCCCAGCCTGTAGTAACCAGAATTCTACTCTCTACTTCTAAAAGTTCAACTTTTTTTAAGTTCCCCATGTGAGTGAGAACAGGCAGTATTTATCTTTCTGTACCTGACTTATTTCACTTAATGACTTCCAGTCTTATCCACGTTGCCACAAATGACAGGATTTCATTCTTTTTCATGGCTGAGTAGTATTCCATTGTGTATATGTACCACTTCTTTTTATTCATTCGTCTGTTGAAAGACACCTAGGTCACTCTGGGCAAAGGGTTGTGGGCAGGATCCTGGCCCTCCAGAGAGATGCTGGGGTGCTCTGCAGCTCCTCAGCTGGAATGGGCCTCCCTGTGCAAGGTCACTGGGGTTGTGGGCAGGTTCCTGTGTCCCCAAGAGAGACACTGTGGTGCTCTACCACTCCCCAGATGGGGCAGGTAGCCCTTATTAGGCCTCATGGCTAGGTTAATGTCAGCACAGTCAGGTTAAGCAACTTTCCTCCTTTCTCCCCCTCCCCTTTCCCTTTTCTGCTCTGGGAACTGAACAGTGAAATTCCCATCCTGGGAAGGGGTAAACATGACCGTTATCATCAAAGGAACGGTCTGAAGTGCTTTGCACTGATATAGTAACGACACTAATTAGAAGCCTATGACCTAACCGGCCAGGTGTTAGCAGACTACAAGGGCTATGTCACGTTGCACACCACTGATTTCGAAATTGCCCATTACTCTGCCAGAACCCTCAAAAGCTTATAAACCCTTACTGTCCTTTGTTCAGGGGAACTGATCTAGTTCAGTCTCCCCTCCACGATAGTGGAATAAAGTTTTCGGCTGAAATAGCACCTGGCTTGAGTCTCCCTCTCCCTTTTCTCTGATTTGCCAAACCTAACAGCCTTGAGCAGGCTCGCTGGAGCGACAGATAGGACGTAAGGGCGCTCTGCAGCTTCCCAGATGGCATAGGAGGCTCTCCCACGAGAGAGGCACACGGGTGCTCCACAGGGGAGAGCAGAGCCACCAGTGGTAACAAAAGGCCCTGATTGGTCAACTTAGAAGCTTTTGAAAAGAGGATTGTACCATTAGCTGCCGTGTGAGGACAGACCAAAGGGTTTCTTTACACAGGAGAGATTCTTTCATTCAATAATGGCTTGTCAAGTGTATTCAATAAGGAAAAGCAAAAGTGTCATCCCTAAATATCTGAAAGAGGCAAATTTGTGACAGGTAAAAGAATGGAATTTACTACATGGTGGATAGTAAAGTGTTGTGATCCATTCTCAGGTAATATAACTGCAAAGTAGAAGGCAGCATAAGCACCAGCAGAAGCAACAGAAGCTAAGCAATCTGAGAGTATGACCTCAGGTTAAAGTCAAATGCGTGGAAGCTGTTTTCCAGAATACCTAAAACTGGCAAGGATAAATACTTCCTATGAATCACCCGACTCTGTGGTGGAGGGCACAGTTTCTGGTCTTCACATTTACCATGACTGTAGTTAAGAAAAAAACAGCTTCACTTGTGCCTTTTCCCATTCCATTTCTTTCTTCCCCAGAAGACCCAAGTAGTTAAAACATGTTCACATGCAGGAGGAGGAGAGTCCTGAAGAGACATAGGATAAGCCACAGTGACACTTGCTTTGACGGGCTCGTTATCATTGTGTAGCTAATTTAGGAAGCAACTGTGCCAGAGATGAAGCTGTTAAATGCAGCTAGACCCTTTGAATAAACCTGCTCTCTATTTAAAGATGTTGGGAAAAACAATACGTAGTACACATTTTAGACATAAAGTGGATTTTTGTTTATTTTATGTAGTTAAGGTGAGAGAAAGTTAATATTTTAGAGATATTAATTTTTGCTGCCTAATTGTACTTATCATAATAGAATTTTACTACTTTAGTTGGTCCTGTGATATTTTATCCTCTGAGAGTTTTACTGCACTGCTTGAGGAAAAATTAAAACAGCTATAAATATTTAGGGGGTAAAACCCCACCAGCAAAACATCCCCACTCCTTCAGGCCAGTAAGCTGCACAGGTGGATTGATAAAGGAGGTAAATAGTTCAGTTCATCTCTGGTCAGGATCCTTCTCTCCCTAATGGAAGGGAATGGGCTATTTCGGTTGATTGAACAGTCTCGTTAACTGAGATTTACTATGCATTTTTTTGTGGGATATAACCAAAATGTAATAAAGGATAATCACCATTAACACTGAATTGAGCAAAATATAATCTTTGTTGATTCAGAAGTTAGTTCACATCTCAGTAATGCCTTATGGCCATTGTAAATGTTCCTACTTATGTAATTTTAGGCCTATAGAAGGTGAAAGGGACCAGGCTATATCTGTTGTAATCATTGCAGGTTGCTCTTTTCAATGACATCCTTAAGCATGTCAATTTACTTTCATTTATTTCTCTTTACTTCTCATAAAATGTTTGAATGTGCCTCCAGATATTTCAGTGATTTCTCCTGTAAGATTATACAGATTCCCGATAAAGTGGGAATTCATAGTACATCTTGCTCTTGTCCAGTGTAACTCCAAAGCTGTACATAGTTTAACAGATAAAAAGATCGTATTTCACCAACTTTGAGTGCTTAAAAAAATCTATCATCACAGATATACAAATGGCCAATAAGCACATGAAAAGATGCTCGACATCAGGAAATGCAAATGTAAACCCCAATGAGACATTTCTTCACACCTACAAGGAAGGCGATAGTGAGAACTTTTTAAAACAGGAAAAGCAAGATTCAGAGACGTTGTGGAGAGATCAGGCCCTCGTGTTCTGCTGGTCGAATGTACAATGGAGCAGCCACTGTGGGTAACAGTCTGGCTGTCCCTCAAATGGTTAAACCTACCGTGACCATGTGACCCAGCAGCGCCACTCCTAGGTACATACTCAAGAGAGCCAAAAACACATATCCATGCAAACACCTGCACGTGAGTATTCACAGCAGGGATATTCACAATAGCCCCCAAGTGAGAACAACCCCAAAGTCCATCGGTTGATGAATGGACAAACAAAGTGTGGTCCGTCCATGCGAGGGAATACCATCCAGCCAGAGAAAGGAGTGAGGTACCGACTGGTGCTGCAGCCTGCATGAACCTCGAAGACATTAGGCTAAGTGAAAGAAGCCAGACGCAAAAGGTCACATACTGTATGACTCCATTGATACGCAATGCCCAGAACAGGCAAATGGATGTGGGATTTCTTTTGGGACTGGTGAAAGTGTTCTCAAATTAATTGTAGCGATGATTGCATATATCTGTGAATTTATACTAAAAACTACGGAGTTGTAGACTTCAAAAGGGCCAAATATATGAGTGTGGTATGCGAAAAAAAAAAAATCTATCTGCCATTTTACTTATCTTTGATGATGTAATAGAATTTCTGTTGGTCGGTTTTGTGGCATCAGTTACCAACCTAAAATGTTGTTGTAGATCATCTTGTGACTGAATGGCAACTAATGTGACCCAAGGAAACTTAATTCATGTACTGTGATTTTACAACTCAATTTATATCATTTCTGTGTGAAATACAGTGGAAATGATACGCCATAAATCCACAAACTCCCTCTATAGTAGGCACTTAAAGTGGATTGTTTTCTCACAAACTGGGTTTTCAATTAGGAAGATCTGTGGTGGTGGCAGCACATTATCAGCCAAGTGAGCTGTGACGACTGTAAATCTTAGCCTGGCCAAGGCTTTCCCAACTACAAAACAGTGTGAACCAAGCAAGAGTCTGTGTAATGCTTTCATATTTCTAAGCAGAACCTTATCCTGTGCTTTGGCAGAATGTTGTGGCTTGATAGGGGACATTGCCATATGTTCTTTGCTTTTTACTAAATGTCTAGCTTTCAACTCACTTGTTTTTCTGAAGTGTTTAGCTTATAGTAGATGCTCTTTCTCTTTAACTTTAACTAGGATTTTATATTCCAGTATCTAAAACACCATATATGTAGAAAATTCATTCTTATATAGAAGTAAGTCTTTTTGTTTCTGACACTGTAAAACAGCAGGACTTCATCTGCAGATGAGTTTTTGAAGAGCATGTTGGTTCATTCATTCATTCACCTGTATTTATTGCATGCGTGCAATGCTAGGGTCTGGGGGAACCACAGTAAGAGAGATATAGGACCTGCCTTCATGGAGCTTAGAATCTACCATTTCAATAAGTTCAGTGCTAAAAGATAGCATCATTGGTCTAAGCATCTCTTTTGCTATCAAAGGAAGCTTCGTCCTTCCCTGTGAGGTCCTGCAGGTCTCTAGACATTGTTTCACAAGGTTGGGGAGCCTAGGCAGCTGGTGTTTCACTGTGCCAAATGGCCAGGTTCTTTCTTAGTGAGGCTTTTCCTAATTGAGATGCCTTGTCAATGCATTAAACCCAGGACATTGGCTTTGATGTAATAGTTCCCTTTTTATCTTCAAATTAACCAATTGTTTAACTTTTAAAAATTGTGATAAGCATGAAATTTGTAACATGAAATTTCTAAGACAATACAATGTGAGGTCAAATGGAGATTCTGTGTTTACAGAAATGGCGGCGATGTATATTTTGATGGAGATGGAGTCATTCCATAAAGTAGAGGTGTAGGGGTATGTGGTAAAAGTGGAGTCCTGTAGCCAGAGATCAGATTTTGAGTGGGATTATTATTAGGAAAATATTTGAAAGGAATGGATTCAAGCCATGGTTGGATGGAGGGGGCTGTTCTTCAGCTCTCATTTCAATTAGAAAGGGAGATATGAGAGAACAGGGCAATCAGCCTGGGTTATAACAGTTTCTACTTATTGAGCATCTAGCATGTGCCAGGTGTTATGCTTGGATATAGCATATATATAATATGCTAGATATAATTGTATCTAAACCTTAAGACAGCCCTGTAAGGTTGGTATTATCCCCATTTTATAGATAAAGGGTCTGAGGCTCAGAGAATTTAACAAATTAGCCAAAGGTCACATTGTCAAGGTAAATTGCCCACATGACCAGTAGGTTACAGAACTAGGATTTGAATCAGACGTGTCTTCTCGCACAGTCCTGAAAATTAAAAATAAAACAAAGTTTTTAAAAGGCAGTTCAATAAAATTAAAATAATAATAATAATAATAATAAAAATAAAAAATGCTATTAAAAAAAAGGCAGTTCGAAATATGCTGGTAATACATGTTCATTGTAATGATCCAAATAATACATAAATGGGATAAAATTAAGTCTCTTCTTTCCCTGTGTGGTTATACCTTATAATATAATAATTCTAGATAAATTTATTTAATTATATTAGCATAAAACAATTACTAATTTGGTGTTCCTTTATTGCTTATACAAACATGTGCAAATATAGATTCACGTTATTTAAGGAATTATGTTTCCTCCCCAACTCTGCTAAGCCAGGCTTCAAGTGCAGTGGCTTACAACCTTGTTTGAAAGTCCCTGTTCTATGCCAGTATTTCCCTGGTTACTTCTGAAAGACCCTAAGAAAGTGGATTTTAAAAACTGCCTTGGCAGCCTGTTCTGTTTTTTTAACTTTTGCTCCCAGAAGTTTTTCTAACTCATTAACCCAGATAATTCTTCTGCAGTTTGAGCCATTTCTTTCCTGCTCTGCATATGGGGTTGCTGGAGAGTAGCTGGTCTTCAATTTTCAACTGAAATTTCTTTCAGGTTCTTTTCAAAGTGGTTGTAAAAAGTACAGAAGCAAATTCAGAATTACACAAATTGAAAGATTTTTTTTTTTTTATTGTGATCTGTGCTTTTTTAATTTTGAAATTTCAGGCCATCTTCTACAAACGCATAAGCAGAATCCACTTACCTCTGAAGTCAATTTCCTGTTAGCATTTTTGATCTATAGCCACACTTGATTTCCAAAACCAAAACAAAACCAAAAAATCAGAGATTGGTACTTCTCTTATCAATCCCTTTAACCAGGAAATACATAAAAGAAACTTCATTCTATTTATTATTATCACAAAATATAAATTTTACTAAGCTTGCCATATGTTAGACACTGTACCTAATACTTTATAGTACTATCATATAATCTTCAAACAAGTTCATGAAGTGGGTGCAATTTCTAGAATCATTTTTCAGATAATAAAACTAACTGACTCAGAAAGATTAAGTGCTTGCCCAAAGTCACTTGCAAGTGTCCAAACCCAGAACTGTTTGGTTACAAGTTTGCCCTTACTTATTGTGCTCCACGACACTGAGGATTATGTGACTACAAATCCAGTGTTCCCTTTTTTTTTATTTTCAACTTTATTGATGTATAATTGGCAAATAAAATTTATATATATTTAAAGTGTGCAACTTGGAGGTTTTAATATGTGTATACATTGTGAAATAATCACCACAATTAAACAAATTAGCATATCTGTCACCTCATATAGTTACCATTTCTTTTTTCTTTTCATTTTTTCTTCCTTTTTTTTTCTTTTGTGGTGAGAGCACTTAAAATCTACCCTCCTAGCAAATTTCAAGTATACAACACAGTATTGTTAACTATGGTCACATTGCCGTACATCAGATCTCTAGAACTTACTCATCTTGCATAACTGAAACTGTACTCTTTAACCAACAGCTCACAATTTCCCTCTCCCCCAACAACCCTGGCAAGTAACATGCTACTCTCTGCACCTGAGTTTGAGTATTTTAGATTCCACATATGAGTGAGATCATTCAGTATTTGTCTTTCTATGTCTGGCTTATTTCCTTTAATATACTGTTCCCCAGGTTCATCCATGCTGTTACACTGGCAAAATTTCCTTTTTTTTTTAAGGCTAAATAATGTTCCATTGTGTGTGTATGTGTTTGTGTACGTGTATTTCACATTTTCTTTACCCATTTATCTATCAGCAGACATTTAGGTTGTTTCCATATCTTGGCTATTGGGAATAATGCTGTAATGAACACGGGAGTGCAGATATCTCTTTGAGACACTGATTTCATTTCCTTTTCATGTGTACCCAGAAGTGGGATTGTAGGATCATAAGGCAGTTCTATTTTTAGTTTTGGGGGGAACTTCTATACTGTTTCCCATATGCTCTCCCAATTTACATTCCCACCAACACTGAACAAGGTTTCCATTTTCTCCACACCCCGATCAACATTTATCTTTTTCTCTTTTTGGTAATAACCGTTCTAACAAGTGTGAGGTGATATCTCGTGGTTTTTATTTGCTTTTTCCTGATACTTAGTGATGTTGAGCACCTTTTCATATACTTGTTGGCCATTTGTATGTCTTTGGGGAAATGTCTATTCAGGTCCTTTGCCCATTTTTTAATCCAGTTGTTTTTATTATTATTTGCTATTGAGTTGTATGAGTTCCTTATATATTTTGGATATTAACCTCTTATTAGATATACATTTGCAAACATTTTCTCCCATTTTGTAGGCTTCATTTTTAATGTGTTGGTTGTCTCCTTTGCTATGCAGAAGTTTTTGGTTTGATGCAATGTCTATTGTTACTTTTGTTGACTGTGCTTTTGGTGTCATATCCAAAAAAATCATTGCTCATACCATTATTGAGTAGCTTTTTCCCTACATTTTCTTCTACATAGTTTCAGGTCTTACATTTAAATTTTTAATGTAATTTAAGTTGATTTTTGTGTATGGTGTGAGAATAAGTGTCCAATTTACTCTTCCGCATGAGGGTATCCACATTTATCAAAAAGGCTGTTCTCATTGTGTGTTTTTGGCATGCTGCTGAAGGTCAGTTGACCATAGATGCATGGATTTATTTCTGGGCTCTCTATGCTGTTCTATTAGTCTGTATGTCTTTTGTATTTTTGTATGTAGCTACTTTACTGCTCTAATTTATTGGTTCTAACAGACTTTTTTGTTGTCTATAGGGTTTTCTACATTTATGATCAAATTATCTGAAAATGGATAATTTTACTATTTCCTCTCTGATTTGAATGCCTTTTCTTTTTCATGTTTAATTGCTCTAGCTAGGATTTTCAGTACAATGTTGAAAAGAAATGGCTTCTTTTCTTCTCTTACTATCTTCCTTAGATATTTGATTTTTTTTTTTTTTTTTGTAATGATTTGCTTTGATTCTTTTCTCTTTCTCTTTGATGTATCTATTATACTTTCTTTTCTTTGTGGTTACCTTGAGGCTTGCCTAAAATATCTTGTAGTTATATCATTCTATCTTAAGTTGATAACAACTTAACTCCAACTGCGTATAAACACTATACTTTTACCACCTGTCCAACACTTTGTGTTCTTGTAGTCAGTTTCTTTCTTTTTATATTGTGTATTTATTAACAAATTTTTGCATTATTATTAGTTTTAAATTTTCTTTATTTGTCTGTATATTTACTTTTACCAATGAGATTTATGCTTTCTTATGTTTTCATATTGCTGTTTAGCATGTTTTCATTTCAACTTGAAGAACTCTCTTAAGCATTTCTTATAAGGTAGGTCTAGTGGTGACAATCTTCCTTAGTTTTTGTTTGTCTGGGAAAGTCATTGTATCTCCTTCATTTTCAAAGAATAATTTTGCCAGATATAATATCCTTGGTTGGCTGTTGTTTTGGGGGGTTTTGGGTTTTGTTTTTTTTTTGACATTTTGAATGTATCATCCCACTCTCTCCTGGCAGGTTTCTTAGGGAGTTTGCCTTATATGTGACAAATCACTTTTGTTGTTTTTAAAATTCTCTTAATCTTTAATTTTCAATAATTTAATTGTAATGTATCTTGGTGTAGATCTTTTCATACTCAACTTATTTGGGGTCCTTTGGTCTTCTTGAGTCTGAACATATCTACTTCCTTCTCCGGATTTAGAATGTTTTTGGTAATTATGTCTTTAAATAATCTTTCTTATCTTTTCTGTTTCTCTTCTCCTTCTAGGACTTTCATAATATGTATACTGGTTTGCATGATGGTGTTTTTCTTTTTTCTCCTCTGACTGGGTAATTTCAGTAAACCAGTCCTCAGATTTATTGATTCTTTCTTCTGCTTGATTGAATCTACTGTTGAAGCTGTATATTGCATTTTTTCATTTCATTTATTGCATTGTTCAGGTTCAGAATTTGTTTGCTTACTTTTTATGATTTCTGTCCTTTAACTTCTCAGCTTGTTTGTGTATTGTTTTCCTGATATCATTTAGTTGTCTATCTGTGTTCTCTCATAGCTTCTTAAAGCAGTTATTTTGTCAGGTAATCTATAGATCGCCATTTCTCTGAAGTCAGTTACTAGAAATTTATTGTGTTGCTTTAGTGGTGTCATGTTTCCCTGACATTTCATGTTCCTTGTAGCCTTGCCCTGGTGTCTGCACATTTGAAGGAGCAGTTACTTCTTCCAGATATTATAGACTGGCTTTGTTAGGATAAGACCTTCACCTATAGTATGAGGGTACTGGTTAGGTGGGGTGTGTGGTGGTGCTGGGTCTGGTGCCAGTTCTAAGGAGCATGCAGCAGCACTGCTTCTATGGGTTGTGTGGCACTGGCTGAGACCAGTGAGTGCATGGTGGCACCAGGTCCTGGGTGTGGGCACAAGGGTGGTGACACCACATCCAAGGTGTGGGCACATATGCAACTGTGCCAGGTCTAGGATTCTAAGGCAGGGGGGGAGTAGTGGGGGCACTTTGTCAGCTCCCCTTCCAGAGGGCGCAGTAACATGTATTCCAGGAAGTTCCATCATCTGGGGTCTGTGTTGGCAAAGACTGTGTGGGTCCCCAGGAGCAAAGGCTGCAGAGGTCCTCCTGCTCTCCTTTTCTCCTGTAGGGGAATGTAGTGGCTAAGGGGATTTCTCTTGGCACTAAGCTGTACTGGCCTGAGTGATGGGCTGACACAGGTAAAATGCTTCGTATACTGTTTTATGTGATCATCCTTGGTCTCAAAGGAATGTTTAATTTTGTTTATTTGAGATAAAGTAAATTTTTGAAAGTTAAATATATTCTGAATGTTTTAAAAAATATATCAAATATAATTGCATATATTACATGTTAAACACTCCCAATATCCTTAGGATATTTTGAATGTTATTTTTTATTTTCTCAAATTGTAAGCATTTAAAATATTCCTTAGAAAACTTCTAATAACAAGGGAGGAATGGTTTTATATTTCTAACAGTAAAAATGTTAATTATAAATTAAGCTAACAAAGAGAAACCTCTTCATTATGAAAACTTAAAATTCTCTAATGCAGTGAGATGGAAATGAAGATCTCTAGAAGGAATGAATAATGGGCCATCAATTTATATTGCCCATTCTATACATATTAAGTAAAGAAGTATAGAATTGTGAGAATCAAAATTAAATTTTTGAAATAAATTGCTAAAAGATGAATATTAATATATTAATATTAATATTAATAAAACCATAAATATTAATAACATTATTAATATTACTAAAAGAAAAACATCACATTAAAAAAAAATTTAGCGTGAACTAAGTAATTACCACATAGAATAGTGAGGTATTTTTGTTTTTGTTTTTGCTTTTTTCTACTATGAAGTTTACTTCTATGAAGTTAGCCAAATGGCAAAATCTGAGGGAATATTGCCCACAAGACTTGTCTCATTTTTGATACGAGTTGCAAGTTTAAGGGGCTTTCCAAAAGCATCTTCGGGTTTGATAATTCCCTAGAAAGCACAGAACTCACTGAAAGATTTATACTCATAGATATGGTTTATTATGGGGAAAGGATACACATAAGCACGAGCCAAGGGAAGGGACACATAGGACAGAGTTCAGAGGAGAACCAAATGCAGTCTTCTGATTGTCTTCTCCTTGTGGAGTAATAGACAATGTTACTTCTTGCTGGACACAGTACATGACAATATGCACAAAGAATTGCCACTCTTGGAAGCTCACTCATGCCTTTGGTGTTCAGAGTTTTTATTTGGGCTCAATAACATAGTACCTGTGTGGCTGACCTTTAGTCTCCAGCCTCTCCTGGAGTTTGGGCTAATACCTTGAGTCTCCAGTCCCTCTGGAGGTCAGAACTGATATGGTGTAATCCAAAACCCCATCACAAATCATGTGGTTCGACTGTTGGTGGCCAAAACCCCCAGGCAAACAAAGACACTTTTACCAGGCAGGACATTCCAAAGGCCTAGAGATTACCCCCAGAAGCCAAGGGGTAAGGCCTGACCTCTCTTGGGTGAGGTTAATTCTTCACTACACAGAAGTTACTTTTCTACGAAGCATTTTTTTTCATCAATAACCAAAATTGATTGTTCTCTTCATACTTGTTAAGTCAAACTTGTTAAGTTGTACAAATTAGTGTGGGGTTTTCTCTTTGTTTGAGAAAATTTGTGTAATTGTTCTATTTGGAAAGGTTGCATGTTTTTAATTTTCAAGTTTTCATTTACATACTAATCATTTGTGGAAGAACTGACTTTCGATAAGTTGGCCATTTGGAGAATTGGTTTGGAGACAATTGATTTGCACCGAATAACTTAGATGGTGGTTCTCAAATTAGAGTGAGTGTCAGTCACCTCGAGGGCCTGCTACAACACAGATTGCTGAGGCCCAGTCTGAGTTTCTCATTCAGTAGATCTGGGGTGTAGCCTTTAGAATCTACACTCAAACACATTCCCAGGTGACACTGATAGTCCAGGGGCCACACTTTGAGAATCACTGGAATGGAGTGTGTGACACATGGCAGATGAGAGGAACAGGATATGTCATTGGAATGCAGAAAAAAGACAGAGATGTCAGAAGACAAAGGTGCCACTTTCCATGTCCTGTTGACCAGAATGTTCAGGATTGTTGCATATTAGTTGGTTGCAGTGAGAATCCAGGATTTGATTTAGTGACCCGAAATATAATCACCTCAAATGAGACTGTGTGTGTGAGGAATGAGGTACCATGTGCATTGTTACAGTAACTGTTTAGACATCAAGGTGATTTGCTTGTGTGTATGAAGCTTTGTAGAAGTGTTTCAAAAATCAAAATCTATATTTAATTTGTAAAACTTTTTTTTCCTAATCTCTCTATGGCTTTGTCTTGCTCCCTTGGTTTTTAAGTCCCACAATTCTCTCTTTCTTTCTTTCCCCACCTCAGGCCATGTTCAGTCTTTGCATGGTGGAAAGTGGAGCTGATGAAGTGAATTTACATGGTGTGACCAGCCTTGGCTTAAAGCAAGCTCTGGAGTTTGCATACACAGGACAGGTATGGTACCAAATGTAATCTGACAGGATTAACTGTACCTTTTAACTGCACCTAACCCAAGGAGATTATTTTTGAGGTATGAGATTTAGTTATTTTTTCTTCTTGCTCATTTTGATGTTAAAAAATGTTTTATATCCACTTAATTTTATAACTGAAGTGATGGAAAGGTAAGTAAAGCAATCTGATTTTTAATCTGATTCAGTGAACATAGAATTTAAATCTTAACTCAGTGCTTGTTGGTATAATTTTTTGAATGACCTAAAGAACTATATCATAAGAGAAAGAATTTGCAAGATAACTTGAATTCTCATTGTTACCATGAAGCCCAGTGACTCAATAATGACTTTATTTTTTAAGACAATAGTCTTAAAAACAAGATAAAAAAATCTAAAGCCTCCAAAAGCTATTTCCACCACATTGGCACTCTTTCACATATCTCTGGGTCAGTACCTAAGGCATTTAGATTAGAACGTGGTGGTTTGAAATCATAATGTGCTCATCACTAAAACTGTAATAGGATTTACAGGGATCTCCAGAGGACATCCATTTGCATTTGAAAAGTACTCAGATAAATCAATCCAGGTATAGACTGGATTTTTATCCTCTTTTATAAAATTTTGTTCTTTAACTCCATTTCATCCAACTTGGGTTCAGTATCTTCTATGTTAAAATAAGGGCTTCTTCTCTTGATAGGCTCACTTCCTAATGGGAGAGAGAGGCAGATACATAATTACACATCCTTACTGGGATGGAAGTCATAACAGAAGCAGAATACAAAGGCAGTGGAGGAAAGCAGGGCATGTTCTGGTGGGGCCACCAGTACAAAAGTTCATTGAGACGGTGATATTTGGGTTGTAAAGAATATGTGGGAGTTCACCTTTCCACATTTTTTTTCTTTTTGAAAATTTTTTTTATCTATAATTGATAAATAATTATGTATATTTGTGGGGTACAATGTGACATTTTGATATATATTTATAATGCGAAGTGATTAAATCAGGTTACTTAACAAATCTATCACCTCACACACTTTCTATTTTGTTGTGGTGCTCTTTTAGCAATTTTGTTACGAGCAATTTTGAAATATGCAATTCATTATTAATTATTATAGCCACTATTATTCCTCCTGTCTACCTGAAACTTTGTACCCTTTGGTCAACATCTCTCCTTTTCCCATCTACCTCCCTCCATCAGCCTCTGGTAACCATCATTCTACTCTCTACTTCTATGAGTTCAAGATTTTAGATTCCACATTTAAGTGAGATCATGAGGTATTTGTCTTTCTGTGCCTGGATTATTTCACTTATCATAATGCCCTCCAGGTTCATCCATGTTGTTGCAAATAACAGGATTTACCCCCCTTTTTAAAGCTGTATAACATTCCATTGTGTATATATGCCACACTTTCTTTATCCACTCATCTGATGATGGAAACCTAGGTTGCTTCCATATCTTAACTATTATGAATAATGTTGCAATGAACATGGGAAGGCAGATATTTCTATGGCATACTGATTTCAGTTCCTTTGGATTATACCTAGAAGTGGGATTGCTGGATCATGTGGTAATTCTATTTTTAGTCTTCTGAGGAACCTGCATACAGTTCTCCATAGCGGCTGTATTAATTTACATTCTCTCCAACAGTGCAAAGTGTTCTCCTTTCTCCACACCCTTGCCAACACTTATCTTTCATCTTTTTGATAATAGCCATTCTAGTAAATGTGAGGTGATATCTCATTATGGTTTTAATTTGCACTTCCCTGGTGATTTGTGATGATGAGCATTTTTGCATATATATCTGTTGGCCATGTATGTCTTCTTTTGAGAAGTGTCTATTTAGGCCTTTTTTTTTTAAGTAGATTATTTGTTTTCTTGCTGTTGAGTTGTTTGATTCCTTATATATTTTGGATATGAGTCCCTTATCAGATTTGCAAATATTTCTCTAAACCTGTGGGTCATCTCTTCACTCTATTAATTATTTTTTTTCTGTGAAGAAGATTTGATGCAATCCCATGTGCTGCTTTTTCCTTTCGTTGCCTCAACTTTTGTAGTCATATCTAAAAATCATTGCCCAGACCAATGTCATGGAGCATTTCCCCTGTTTTCTTCTAGTAGTTTTACAGTTTCAGGTCTTACGTGTAAGTCTTTAATTCATTTTGAATTGATTTTTCTATATGGTGTGAGATAAGGATCTGATTTCATTCTTCTGATTGTGGGTATCCAGTTTTCTCAACACAATTTATTGAAAAGACTGTCCTTTCTCTATTGTGTGTTCTTTGCATCTTTGTCAAAAATCAATTGACATTAAACACATGGATTTATTTCTGGGCTCTCTATCCTGTTTCATTGGCCAATGTGTCTGTTTTTATGCCAGTATCTTGCTGTTTTGATTACTATAGCTTTGTAATAGATTTTGAAATAAGATACTCTGATGCCTCCAGCTTTGATATATGCTGATAGAATTTTTTTTTGATGCTTGATAGAATTCTTCTGTTAAGCCATCAGTTCCTGGGCTTTTCTCTGATGGGAGATTTTTTATTATTTATTCAACCTCCTTACTTGTTATTGGTCTGTTCAGATTTTCTTTTTCTTCTTGATTCAGTTTTAGTAGGCTGTATGTTTCTAAGAATTTATCTGTTTCTTCTAGGTTATCCAATTTGTTGTCATAAACTTGGTAATATTCTCTTGCTCATTGCCTCTTATGATTTTTTGTATTTCTGTGGTATCAATTGTAATATCTCCTCTTTCATTTCTGATTTTATTTACTTGAGTCTTCTCTTTTTTTCTTAATGTGGCTAAAGATTTGTCAATTTTGTTTATCTTTTCAAGGAGCCAACTCTTAGTTTCATTGATCTTTTCTATTGTCTCTGTAGTCTATATTTCCCACTAAATTTTCTTTAGAGGCTTATTATAATGTATGTTATTATTTATTCTCTTTTCTAGAGTTAGTAGAGTTTGAGATATGTGTCACATTGAGGCAACTCTGGCAGATGGAATGAAACTGGTAGATACAAGGGAAAGAAATCGTCCATCAAGTAGGAAGTACAAAGGTGAAATGAAAGATGTTGGATCACAAATTCAGGGTCAACCCAATCATATTTCATGACTTAGGAAATTAAGGCAGGCACTTGTTCACAGAATTGCCAAAACATATTCTTAGTGAGGTGAGTAAATAATGTGTTGTGTGCTTTTTGGTTTACAGATGTAAAGAACTATACCAGCTCTCAATTGTGTCTTGTGTATATTTCTCTCTTTACACCTGAATTATAGTTGCACCTGCATTTGCCCATCTCTAAAGCAAGATTGATAACCCATATCGCATACTTCACTGGTACTCAATGGTGATGAAATAGTAAATACTGGCTTTTTGATAAAACTATCCTAGTAAGTTTCTGTACTCAGTTGCATTAACAACTAAACAGTTTAAGCTTAGAGGCTATAGGCTGTAATGCATGTGTAAGTTATTAGTAAACTCAAATGCATAAAAATTGCTGTGAAGTCTGTTAAAGTACACATGCAAATATAAGTGGCTGCCTTATTGTTTGCCTTGATTGCTTTGGGGTTTCCTTCAGAATGGCTGTACACACACACACACACACACACACACACACACACACACACACACACGCATCACACACACACACACACACACACACACACACACACACACACGCATGTTCGATGCCTGTGGCCCAGAGGATCTGAGAAGGGGAGCTGAGTTTTTGAAGGGTAGGAAAACTACTTGGCAAGAGGGAAGAAGTTTGCGGAAGGGCAACCATATCCCAGTGCCCAAGAATCATATGCCTCACATGCTCAAATTTCACTTTTATGAAACAAAAAAGAAAACCAAATAAAAATAAATAAATATAAGTAGCTGGCGTAAGTGCCTTTAAAAAAAAAAAAAAGAAAAACAAGAAAAGAAAAGTAAGACCTAGGGCCAGACCTGGGGTTGTATTTGTTCTGTCCAGACACAAGAAACCCATTCTTGAATGTACATCTGCAGGGGGTGACAGGCCTACAGCATACAGCAGTAATTCATCTGTTCACATGGTTTACTGAAGGGGCAGGAAGGGGGCTGACATTTCATGGAGCACCTACTGAAAGAGCCAGGACACAGTGCTAGGCGCTTATGTGTGCTGTTTAACCTAATCTTTAAAACAGCTCTGAGGTTTGTGGTTACAAGTTGTGGGGAAGAGGTGGGGGTAAGGGGGATAGGAAGAGGTCGGTTAATGTATATAAAGTTACAGCTAGGTAGGAAAAATAAGTTCTAATGGTGTACGGTAGTGCTAGGCATCTATAATTAACAATAACTTATTGTATGTTCTCAAATGGCTAGAAGAGAGGAGCTTAAATGCTCTCATCACAAAAGAAATGATAAATTTTTGATGATAAATATGCTAATTGCCCTGATTTGATCATCACACATTGTATATGTGTATTGAAATATTACTCTGTTACCTCACAAATATATACAATCAATACATGTCAGTTAAAAAATAAATAATTTTTTGAAAAACAGCTCTGAGGAATGTGGCAAACCCATTTGAAAGGTGACAAGCCCAAAGAGATGCAGTGCATTGACTAAGATCTTTCTCCCGGTATATTTTGATCCAGTTAATCAAACCAAGTCCTCCTAATTTCAAGTTTATTGTTCTTTTTCAGTGCTTTATGTCATTAAGAAAAGTTTAAGTCATATTTTTCATGCTTTGTTGAGGAGGCAGGGAAGTGTTTGGACATTTTAGAGAGGAAACTATTTTGATGGTTTTCTCAGCTGGTAAACTGTGCCTTTCCAACACTCAGTCTGTGAGGGTTTGGAGTTGCTGCACTTGTATTTGCTATAGGATTACTCCTGCTGCAGAGTGAACATTGATATAGTCCTTCTTGGTATTTTAAATAGCAAAATGACTTTATAATAAATCTGTTTTTTCTTTGAGAAAGGGACACAGATAATGGGGAAAAAAATGAAGTTGTAGTGTACCTGGGAAATGTGAACAGCTGCTTTCTCTTATTATGAAATTGAAGTTAACATTAAGCAAAAAGTTTGGAATATGGAAGCATGAATGAAAGCATAATTCTTCAATTTCTTAATTGTTATTTACTACCATGGACATTCACTGATAGATACGCTTTAGCCATGATTTGTATACAAATTTGTAAAAAATTCAGGGTTAACATTGAATTAATCTACCTATAGCTATTTCTGCTGACAGCTGATTATATGTTTAGTCAGTTGTAGTAAGCATAGTATAAAATGTAATTATTTTAAGTGTCTGAAAATTGTTGCTGTCTTGGAGAGAAGTTGGAAGTGCAGAGTGGGAGTGATGAATGAATGCTGTTAAGCGTGACAAGATGTGTGGGTGCTTCTCCTACACATTGCTCTAAAGTACAGCCTTCTCAGAATTGGCCCATGGATTTAATCCAGGAAATTTTAAAGAAAAAGTAAACTTTTTCCCTAATGGTAATACATCCTGTGAAAATGCATGCACTTTTTTTTTTTTTTGGTAGCTCACCAGTACGGGGATCCAAACCCATGGCCTTAGGAGTTATAAGGCTGCACTCTAACCAACTGGGCTAGCTGGCCAGCCGACTGTAGGGTTTTTATTTTTTTTAATCAAGTAGCAAACACAGAGCTGCACAAGCACACACTCCACCTTTGCACTAATTAGGGATGTGCCCTTCCCGTGGACATGCCCTGCTCAGGGTGCTGCTTGAGCGGAGCTTGGGAAACATCTCTGCCCTTGTGGGTGGCCTCGCATGGCAATACACGTGCTGTGATTTTAGCAGAACCAGCCATGGAGAGCAAAGGTGCCATACTCCACCTGCTCTGCAGGCCCTATTCTGGGAGCTAGGTCAGAAGCAAGTGGTGTGACATAAACTGTCACTGGGAAGATCTGCCTTAGGGAAAAAAGGACAAAGTGAATCAAAGAAAACACAAATTCCACTCATTCTGGCAGGGAAGAGGATCCATCCTATTACCCTGGCCTCCCTCACTCTTCTCACTTTCCAACTCTGGCCAGGAATTCATTCGTGTTCCTGACCAGTCCTGAGTAGTGGAAATCCATGAGGAGGAAAAGGGGGAAAAAAGATGATGGAGATGTTGACTGGGAGAAGGAATCCTAGTCCAAAGTAGACAAGAGGTCAGTCACCCAGAAGCAAGCAGGTGTTGCTAAAAACAAAAACGAAAACAAAAAACAAGCAAAAAACAACCCAGCCAGACGATGAGGAGCATTGAATAGAAGAACATTGAGACCCTTTTATGGAGAATAGCCTGCTTGGAAGGTAGAAGGACTTCCAACCCCCAAAGCCTCGTAATAAGCCTCTAGGAATTTGAGTTAGCTTAGGACCAAAATGGAAATAAATAGGACTGAGAACCACTTAAAGTTTATTATTTAGCACTCTGGCTATGATGATGTCCAGGAAGGTGGACTATCTGTCACACACTGTGATAAATACCTTATATATAGCGGAGCAAGAGTTTAAACTTTTGTTAGCTCCCTCTTACTTTCCAGAGAACTGTCTTTCTGCTGTTTTGTTCCTTGTAGCCTGATTCAGAGAGATTCCAGAAACCCCGTAAAGAGAAAAACTATGCACCAAATCTTAGTGACATTCACGGACCTTAAAATTCCCCACTTCCGGGTACTCCTAACTTTGTCAGCCGTGAACCAGCTATGTCATATCTGGGCATCTGAAGAAGATTCTTTTGTATCTGTGTTCCCTTGCTTTTCTCTTTGTTATCTAATAACTGCAGCCCTTGGCTTTGTAACATCATAGAAGAACCCATCTTTTGGGGGACACCCATCCTTCCTACCTTTCTCTGATACAGAGAATGCTTTAGTACAATCTTCATAAGGAAATACTGTGTAACCATTACTATTCATATTTTGAAGCCCTTTGGAAATATGAAAAAGTATGATACTCTGTTAAGTGAAAAATAATTTTCTTAGCTATATGTGCAACCATATAAAAATATTTATGCAGTCAGGAACTGAAAACTAAAGGAAACTCTCCATTAATTTCCATGCTCTTACAAAGTGAAGTTTTCCTGATTCTCGTTTGATTCCCTAATAAGTGCATGTGACTTTTTTTTTTTTTTTTAATGTAACACTGATAAGGCATTGTCAGGCTGGGTCACAGACTCTTCAAACCCATTCTGTGCAGGCTGGGTCACAGACCCATCATATGCAGGCTGGGTCACAGACCCCTCATATGCAGGCTGGGTCACAGACTCCTCATATGGAAGTTGTGAGCTAGGTAATTGGAAAGATCCTGGAAGCTGTTGGCAAGGCTGACATGCTTTATTTGGACATGAGCTCAGCCTCTAGCCTCTTCAGCAGCAGCAGCAGCCTGCAACCTGCAGCCTCCTCCAGCAGATCCAGCAGTGGCTCCTGGTGGCCTCCTGGGAGCCTCCTGGGGCGTTCCAGGGGCACTGAGGATCAGAGCTGTTTGTCCTTTATACTTGTCAGATAACCAAGGAACACCTGAGCACATATGCGCAGTTAACGTATCTACATCAGACACACTAAGTCATGCTCGGCAAGATTCCCAACAGCTGAGGGAACCTGACCATTTTTCATTTTCTTTACAGGCATACACTGTATGTTTTGATGAACATTGAAACTGTGTTTATTCTCCACAGCACAATACTTTTCTCTGGAGATCTGAGCATCAGGCCAGGCAGCTGAATGACAGGAGTCTTAACTGGAACTGCTTTCCCATGGACCATTTCTTCATGGGTAGATGTGTCACTTTATACAGAAAAAGTCCCCGTCAGAATTACTTATAAACGTAACCTGGTGGAGCTAAATGCAGATGGAACAAATCTGGGAGAAATTTGCCTTAAGTGCTTTTGGGAGCAGTGCTGTAGGGAAAGTGAAGGAAAATGGTCAGGGCCACTTGGATGTTCAGAATCTTGCTGAGCATTTGATGTAAATATGCACGTGCGCCCAGGTGTTCCTAGGTTGTTGTCTGATGTAATTGTGCATGTGCACCCAGGTGTTCTGCGTTATTGACTTAAGTATAAAGGACAAGTGGCTCTGATCCACAGTACCCTCTGCCCCTGGGATGCCCCCCCCCAGGGGGGGAGGCTGCTACTGCTGCTGGAGGCTGTTGCTGCCGGTGCCCCCAGGATGCCCCGAGAGGCCACTGCTCCTGCTGCTTCTGCTGCTACTGCTGCTGTGAGCTGCTGCTGCTGCAGCTGAGGACTGAGCTCGTGTCGTCTGCCAACTGTTCCTGGGATCTTTCCTAATTACCTGATGTGGAGCTGCGTGTGAGGGGTCTGGTGACCCAGCCCTGACAATACAAATGGTAACTTTGTGTAATTAAAATAATGAAACGTTTTGGCTTTAGTTATGAAATGCTTTAACAATCATAGCTATTAGTGTAACCTGACAATTGGCCTAATCATGTAGCTTTACAAGTGCTAAGCCTATTCAGTGGCTTGCATATTTTAGCTTCAGAACCTTTTCTTGACCTGAAGTACCTACAGAAGCCTGGCAAGTAAAGGACCCCAAGTTGCCTCCACTGTGCCCCAGGGTCTGGAGGGCACAGTCTGAAATCCACATTCTAAGGGAGAATATTTTGAATGTTGCAGAAAGTGATTATTTGCTTCTCACCTTGATTCTTGTCAGAGCTGCACCAGAGTCCGTAACAGGATTGTTGATGTAGAAAGTTTGAGAAGTGTGAAATGAAAGAGGAAGCCTGAATGCCATCTGGGACTTTTTGGCTTTCTTGGATCTTTTGAAACTGTGTTATTTACCTTTGGGGAGATTTTCTCTTTTATCAGTGCGTTACTGGAACAATCAAACGAGGAGCTTGGTCCGCTTCCTGTTTTGCTGAAGTCATTCCATGTTCACAGCCCTGGTTTCACAGAATGTGGTGATCAGTTTAAGACTAGAACCTTGCCGATGGCCACTGGAGGCTGTGTGCCAAATGGAATTTTTATGGCTTCCTAAGATATCAGATAAGATAATAAACCCTTGACATGGTTTGGTGTTCAAAAATGGTCATGACAGGTTGGGGACCTTATTGTTTATTGCGAAATAATGAGAAGCAAGAATTTTTTAGATGTCGAGGTCCTGACTGACCTTCGCAAGTTTACTTTTCTCACCTGAGGACCTAAGAACAACTGTGTTGGGCCTAAGGCCTGTCTGATCCTCATGGATAACAGTTGATTCAGAAGAAGCAGTCATGTGGGAGGGTCTTCTGCCTGTGGAGCAGGGTCCGTTCTGACGGTCTCTGCTTCATGCCAGTCTGTTCTCCCTTGTTAAATCTGTGTGTGCTGTCTGTGAGAATGCACCCAGAGTGTAGGTTATATTGCAAGAATTATAAAGCCATGTGTTCAGCAGATTAATGTCTAAAATGTCTCTGTGTGAGGCAATGGCACTGTGGCCACACTTCTAAGATCAGCTTACAATGTGGTAATAAAACTGATATTTGGACTCTTTAAAAAATGCATTCTTGTTTTTCTCTAGTAATTTGCAAGTTTTGAGTTTCTTAATTGTCTTGTAGTTGCTCTGCAGAAACAGGATGCCCCTCCACCCCCGAATTTGATTCAGATATTGAGACAGATAACACCACACACAACCACCAGGGTATGAAAAGGTTTATTACTCACATAATGAGGCTTTCTGGGGTAAAGTAGGGTGACTCCCAATCAAATGCAGAAATGGTTTGAGAGAGCAAGGAGTGGTGACTGGCTTTGGCTTTCGTTATGGTTAGGAGGTAGGTTTGGGATGAGCATTCTCCAAATGGGCAGGGGATTGTGTGGTTTGGAGAGAGCTTTCAGGCTTTTTTAAACCTTTGCCTAGATGTGGGGCAAGCAGGGAAGAGGGAGGGGTGAGACTTGAAGGCTGTCAGCAGTCAAACATCAAAACTGAAGGCAGACTCTGCTACATTAGTCTAGCATTCTACTTGAGTAATTGTCACATTTCAGGCACAGATATTTTCATTTGGGATATTATATTAAACTCAGCCACCTCAGGAAAACAAAATATGTTTGAACAATATGCTTTTATAATCCTTCTTGGCACCTGTTCTGCTCTGAGCAACTCATTGTGGGACCAATATGCTTGAGCTCATGTGTATAGAACATGCACACTGATAACACTGTGAGGGTCTCTGGTTATCTGAGATAATAGGAGATGGCAAGGATGAGTGTTGCCCGCTCCATGTTTTAACCTTATCTTTATTCAAATGAGCTAGATTTTGTTCCCTTCTTTCCTCCGCTCTCCTTCCAACTCCTTGTACATCCTACCCCACCCTACTGCCAGTATAGAGAACAGAAAGAGAAGTACTTCCTTTTTGCTCTTGATAATGGCATTATTATCATAAGTGGGGCAATAAACAATCAGTCCTCTGACTGAGGTTCTCTAAAGTAGAGATGGCTAGTACCTAGCAGCTCAAAACAGTAGGTCGACCCACCCAGTTAATTCAGGGTGGGTTTGCACTTCTGTGCACTGTTTCTCTTGAATGTTTCAGCAGAAAGTTCCACTGACACATATTTTATAATTCTTGCATCTGAGTATTTCCTTTGCCATGGTGGGTGAGAAGTAACTCCATTTTAGTTCTAAATAGCAATCATTACAACTCTGTGCTCTCTTGATCACTGGAACTTCTGACTGTTGGCTACACTCAGAATCATTTCCTAAAGAAATTTTGACCCTTTGTTTGGATACTCCCTCAAATCGTCTCCGAGTGGGGGAGAGTTAACCTATTTTTTAGTGGAGAGCCTCGGTTAGCTCCCTAATTTTCATAAGAAGATGTCAGCCCACTGATGGATTTTTGAAGTACATGAACTTTCCCCCTTATTCAGGAAAAGAGGAAAAATTGCACTCCAGCCTGTTTGCTGGACAGCTCTTAATAAAAGTTCATTTGAGGGAAGATATGTGTAGTCTGTCCATCTGGCTTGGTGGTTCTCAACCTCATCTGTCAGGCCTTAATATAAAAAGGCCACCTTTACTATCCTGAAATGAATTTTCTAGACAATTTAACTTGCTTACACAAATTACTCTAAACATCAACAGAATGCCCTAACCATATATAAAAAAAGAAGCAAAATGAAAGAAATTTATATTAAAAATAATGTATATTTCAATATGTACATGCTGGGGCACAGCTCTTCCAAAAATCATAATGAAATAGTCAGGTGCCTACAACTATAGGTAGAATCTCCGTGACTGTGACAGCTGTGTAGAGATGCAAACTGAATAGATGAATGTTGTATTGGCAACTCAGATACCACAAGGCGTACCCTATGTGGCATGATTTTCCAAAATGGTGAACAACTTTTAGTAAAATTCCAAACGAAACAAAGCAGTAGTCTTCTCTTGGTTTTTGTGGTGGTGACATTCCTGGAACATTCAGTGTATCTCGACACTGAACAATAACAAACAAGTGTTTATATGTAAAACAAGTTTTTCACTTATGCGTATGTCTATCAGGGCATTTCAAAGTGAAGGCTACAGGGAAGTTCTTTGTGATGGTGACTTCCCTGTACATTTGCATGGCATCTAGCAGTCCTGGCCACTGCCCTATAAATGTCAGTATTGCCCACCCTCCTGGGACAACCAAAAATGTCTACACAAATTCCCAGATTGCCCCCTAGAAGGTGGCCTTGACTCCATTGAGAAACTTTGCTCAGGTATTCTAAATTTTATATCTTGATCAAACCAGAAAATCAAAAAACTGAATGTCTGAGTTTTAAAGGATCTCTTTATTAATCTTTACTTTTTATGCAATGCTCTATAAAAAATTTAATTTTGATGGTACTGAAAATATCACGAAGTAAATCATTCATTGACCCTCTTAATGTCTGCAGGGAAATTTTCATTAGATTTCAGGGTCTGGAGAAACTCGAATTCTCCTTGGTATTTTTACCTTATGATCTTATATTAGATTATATTTCTTTTTTAGTTTTGATGCTAGGAAGCTTAGAGCCACGTTCGTGGCCCACTTACAGTTATGAGGAAGGATATTGATGCAAAGAGAGATGCTCCTCAACTTACGATGGGGTTATGTCCTGTTAAACCCATCATAAATAAAAAATGCATTTAACACCTCTCACCTACCAAACACCATGGCTTAGCCTGGCCTACCTTAAACTTTCTCAGAACACTTACATTAGCCTACAGTTGAGCAAAATCATCTAACACAAAGCCTATTTTATAATAAAGTATTGAATATCTCATGTAATTTATTGAACACTGTACTGAAAGTGAAAAACAGAATGGTTGCATGTGTACTTGAAGTCCAGTTTCTACTGAATGTGTATGGCTTTTGTAAAGCTGGAAAATCATAAGTTGAACCATTGTAAATCTGGGACCATTGTATGAGTACACACACACGTGCATATACATGTATATACACGTATATACGTATGTGTGCGCGTGTATGTGTGCATATCTTCTCCTAACCTCATATTACTTTTATTTCTTATTTTCTCCTATCTGTAGTTATTTATATTCTTAACACAGTATTTAAATGCTTGTATTGATGCCTCAGAACCTTCTAGAAATGAGTCAGAGTGTAAGTAAATAGAGTGAGTAAAAAGATTTGGGACCTGTGTCTGAAAGTTTTTGGAATTCCAGAGGGTCCTTAATGTTAGTTGTATGCATGAATAAGGTGGTGCTACTCCCCATCAGTTCTGCTCATGAGAATGAAGTGCCTCCAAATTCTCACGTTGTTCAATAAATAAACCATTTCACTTGCTTAATTTTTTTCATCCCTCTTTTAGCACTAAAAGTAAGAAGCATGCAGATTCTATAAAAATAAATTACCCTTTTTTATTTCTGAAGATGAACAATTATCACCAAAATGTTTATACAAACATAAATAAGAATAAAAGTGAAAAATCATTTCTCTCAAATTCTCATTTACTTACATAGTATGTGTTATTTTTATGTTTTCTTCTGGACTTTGCCCATATCCCTATGTAATTTTATAAATATTTTGCGATTATAATTTACTTCAGTTTCTTTTCTGGATTTAGATAATATGTAAGTACATTTATCCATAAATGAATAGGATGTAAATAATGCCACCTTATTGTAATACAGTTTTTTTCTTTTATTTGGATTATTTTTAAGTAAATTCAAAGACCTGCAATTACTTGATAAAGAGGAGGAACATATTTTTATGGGAATTGCCTTTTGAAAGAGTTTTTCAGTAGTTACCCTTGGACAGTGAGCTTTTTAAAACTATTTTCCTTAAAGTAGACTTCTTGAGCCCTCTGCTGGAATCATTTAGTGTTTGTATGAAATAGCATATGGAGGTTTGACCACTCTAAATGTAAGGTTTTAAAAAAGAAAACAACCTGATAACAAAAAATATATGGTCTTTGTGATTAGTATCAGGATACATAATTGGCCAAACAGAACTTTTAAGATTTATTCTACAAGTACATATTCCAGTTGTGTAGAATAATGATGAGAACATTCACACGAAGAAATAATTTGAATATATTGAATTCACTAAGTTAATTTGTGAATATTTTATTTCCTTTGTATATTTCATAAAAACCATTCATTGATATTTTATTCTCAAATTGAGAGTCATTAATTCAACAAATATTGAACAAGTACCTACTATGTGTGAAGGACTTACTAGATGATAAGAGTGCATTGGTGAAAAAATTGCACGTTGAATGATTTCTCAAAGTGAGTCAAACCATGATTGGAAATGCTAGATCAACACATCGTTGCATTGTCAAGAAACGGATTACCAGGCATCTGAATTATTTGCATATGGAGCATAATGAAATACCTGAGGATGTTTGATGCTCCAAAAGTTACGCCAGTTCAGCTAGGAGGATGAATAATTGAGTTCTAGTACTTCCTACAGCACTGCCTGAAAAATAAGAAGTTAATTTGCACTGTGCTTTGCAGGGAGGAAAATATAGCCATTTGTTCTGTGGTAATAGAATAGATAAAGCTTCTGAAAAACTGATCATCACCGTTCATCCCTATATTAGCATGTATCTGTCAAGGTAGAAACAGTTTGGCACAGACCAAAGAATAAATCACTGACCGAAGAGGGAGCCAAGCTTGAGTGCAGCCCGTGGCACCTTTGGAGAATTATTGGTTGAATCCAAGTGTAAGAATCACTCTGCTTAGGAAAATCACTGCTTTCATTTCAATTCCATGATCCCAAATCTCAGATGGCTGCACATCCTTGCCAGGCAACACTAATCTGTTTCCCTAGTAAGTTTACTTTCCTCCTTTTCCTGATGAGTTTCTCATTTCTTCTCTCTTCTCAAACTGTGCCCCTCAGTACCCCACCTCCAATGCACATACCATAAGGAAAACTCACCTTCCACTGAGAAAATAGAAGTCGGCCTGCATCTTCCATCCATCAAATCCTCAAACCTAACTGTTTCTGAGAACTTATTCAGTGTATTCCCATCTTTTACAGTGGACGAAGTATCCCTGAACTGTCAAAAGTCAATCTTCCCACTTGAGCTCTGGATGCCCCTCCTTCCCACCCTCTCAGACGTCACTCCTGTCATCATCGCTTCTGTGTCTTCTGTCATCAGTTTCTCCTTCTCGACTGTATCTTTCCACAGCATATAAACATGCTCTACTGCTCATCTTTAAAAGTCCTTTCTTGTTCTTACATTCCCCTTTAGCTACCATTTATTTCTCTGCTCCTCTCACACAGAACTTATGAAAGTGTTACGTAAACTTACTTTTTCTCATTTTTCACTCATTTGGCACTCCCTTTTCTACTCATCAAGTCTGGAGACTTCCATCTTTTGCATGCCACTGAAACTGTTCTTGACAGTCACAAATATTGCCAAATCCAATTAAATACTGTCATATATGACGTTTCAGCTTCTTTCTTATTTATTTATTATTATTTTACATTCTATGATGTTGTGGAGCAATTGGGGGTGAGTGAGAAAGGGGAAAGGGGAGGAGGATGGTGTGGGAAGAGGAGGAAGGGGTCGTGGTCAAGGCCTGTGGCACCACCCTCCTTCCAGCAAGGGAGCCCGGGACACTTCCAGCAGCAGCTCAAGGTCATCACTGGGCTGGATTCTGACATCAGGGGGTGTGGCTGAGGCCCTCGGCCCTCCCCATTTCTGGCTTGGGAGCCTGGGGGGCTTCCAGTCCTTCTAGGTTTTATAGGTGTTCTTTGGTGGTGTTAGACCTTTACTGGTTAATATCAGAAATTTGTCTCTGATCTGTGGGTTTTTTGTTTTTTCTTTAATTTCTATGTTGGATTATTCAATATTCCCACCATTTAAACTGTGCACTGGAATTAATTTGTTGTCCTTTGGTTACTTCTAAAATGGAGGAACTTCCTGTGGGGACCAGCACTGGAGCCCTGTAGTTGAGCTAAATTGCTGCTTTGTTGCCAATTCTCTGGGGAAGGTATTTTGTGCAGCTCAGATTTTAATTGTTGACCTTGTAAGCATTTTCAGGTCTTGAGAGGTCCGGTACACCTGGGTTATGTGGAAACTCTGGTCTGGGCCTGTGTCTTTTCAGCAAACTGTACCCCCTGCAGTTCTGTATTCCTAACCAGTCTCAACTGTGTGGTCCTGTGCCGATTGGAGGGAAGACAAGCTGTCCATGCTGTGCCCCAGTGTTCCTGCAATGAGCCCATCTCCCCAACTACCCCCACTCCAAACACTTCCCGTGGGACAGGCCATGAGCAGGTCCCTTATGATGACTCACTGGCTTCTTAGTGGCTCCTTTTTTCAGTTGTCTGTGGCCCCTTGCTCCTACATGGGTCCACGGGAACACTGTTAGTGGTTTTGCTGGCCTGGGGGCCGACAAGACCTTCTTCTCCCCTGCCGCATCCACGCAGCTTCATATGAAGGGCACAGCTGCAGTTTTGCCAGCTCTTGCTCTGTGTGCTCACCAGGGCCAGCCTTGAAGTGCCTGGGGCTCAAAACAGTAAGAGTGGTCCTTTCTTATTCTCATTGTGGCTTTTCCTGCCTCATGAACCCTATAGATCTCTCCCCCTCTTCCCCTGAGCTCTAGCAGCCCCAATTTGGCAGTCATTGCTTCTTAATAGGTGTAAATTGGTTGATTGTGGGAGAGGGTGACACTGGGTACTGTCTATTCCTCCATTTTGATCAGAAGTCTCAAAGCTGCAGACATCAAACCTCTGCATTCTGATGAGTCTTCTTCGTTACTGGAAGAGGTCTCCCCATCTCCCCTTTCAGCTTCTTTCAACACCGCCAACCTGCCTCTCTAAGGAAGCCTGTCCTTTCTTGGATTTTGTGACTCCACGCTCTGTGGGCTCTTACTCTGTCTATCTCCAGTCTCTTTGCCACCATTCCTTCCCAGGTGTCTTTGCTGGCTCCTGCTCCTCTATAGGTTCTGAATGCCTCATGCTTCAGGGCCCTCCTGTTTAATCTAACTAGCTTCCTTGGTGATGTCATCCACACCTGTGTTATTTGGTATTATACTATTGACTCCCAGCCCCCACCTATACTGTAGACCACGGATTGGCAAACTTTTTTCTTTGAGGGGCCAGAGAGTAAATAATTTAGGGTTTGCAAGGCATAAAGTCTCTGTTGCAACTATATAACTCTGCTGTTGTAGCATGAAAACTTCCAGGGACAGATAGATAAAGGAATGAACATGGCTACATTCCGATAAAACTCATTTTACATTGATTTCAATGCATAACAACATATTATTCATTTTTTTTTTACTCTTTAAAAATGTTAAAACTATTCTTAGAAATTAGCATTCCCCAAAACCCACAATGAAGTACTTAGGTATAAATCTAACAAACATAGACAAGATCTATATGAGGAAAACTACAAACCTCTGATCAAAGAAATCAAAGAAGAACTAAATAAATGGATAGGAAGACTCAATATTGTTAAGATGTTCATGGATAGGGAGGCTCAATATTGTCAAGGTGTCAGTTCTTCCAAACTTGACCTATAGATTTAATGCAATCCCAATCAAAATCCCCGAAAGTTGTTTTGTAGATATCAACAAACTGATTCTAAAGTTTATATGGAGAGGCAAAAGACTGAGAATAGCCAACACAATATTGATGGAGGACAGAGTAGGAGAACTGACACTGCCCAACTTCAAGACTTGCTAAAAAGCTGCAGTAATTAAGACAGTGTGGTATTGGCAAACGAATAGACAAACAAATCAATGGAACAGAATAGAAAACCCAGAAATAGATCCACATAAATATAGTCAGCTGATCTTTGATGAAGGATCAAAGACAACACAACAGAGAAAAGATAGTCTTTTTAACAAATGGTGCTGGATCAACTGGACATCCACATGCAAAAAAAAAAAAAAAAAAAAAAAGAATCCAGGCACAGACCTTACACCCTTCACAAAAATTAACTCAAAATGGATTATAGACCTAAATGTAAAACATGAAACTAGAAAACCCCTAGAAAATAACATAGGAGAAAATCTAGACAACTTTGGTTATGGCAATGATTTTTTAGCTATAACACCAAAAACATGGTCCACAGAAGAAATAATTAATAACCTGGATTTCATTAACATTAAAAACTTCTGTTCTGCAAAAAGAAACTATAAAGAGAATGAGGAGACAAGCCACAGATTGGGAGAAAATATGTTCAAAAGACATATCTGGTAAAGGAATGTTATCCAAGATACACAAAGAGCACTTAAAACTTAACAATAAGAAAATGAACAATCTGATCTTAAAAATGGTCAAAAGATCTGAACAGACACTTCCCCAAAGACGTTACAGAGGCGGCAGATAAGCATATGAAAAGATGCTGAACATTATATGTCATTAGAGAATTGCAAATTCAAGCAATAATGAAATACCACTTACACACCTATTAACATCCACAGCAACATCCAGAACACTGACAACAGTAAATGCTGGTGAGGATGTGGAACAACAGGAATTCCCATTCATTGCTGGTGGGGATGCAAAACAGTACATCCACTTCGGAAGACACTTTGGCAGTGTATTCTTACCATATGATCCAGCAGTTACACTCCTTGGTATCTACCCAGATGAGTTGAAAACTTATGTCCCCACAAAAACCTGCACATGAATGTCTATAGCAGCTTTATTCATAATTGTCAGAACTTGGAAGCAACCAAGATGTCCTTCATAGGTGAATGGATGAATTAACTGTGGTACATCCAGACAATGGAATATTATTCAGTGCTGAAATGAAATGAGCTGTAAAGCTATCAAGACTATAAAAAGATCAGTGGTTGACAGGGGTTGGGGGGAGGAAAGGATGAATAGACAGAACACAGGGGATTTTTAGGACAGTGAAACTACTCTGTGTGGTACTATAATGGCAGACACATGTCATTACACATTTGTCAAAACCCATAGGATATGCAACGCCAGGAGTGAACCCTAATGTAAACTATGGACTTTGGGAGATAATGATGTGTCACTGTAGGTTCATCAGTTGTAACAAATGGACCGCTGTGGTGGGTGATTTTGATAATGGGGAGGGCTGTGCACGTGTGGAGGCAGCAGGTACATGTGAACTCTCTTTACTTACAGTTGAATTTTTCTGTGAACCTAGAACTGCTCTGAAAAATGAAATCTATTAATTAAAAATTAAATTAAAATTTTAAAATGGAAGTAAAAATTTTTAAACCATTCTTACTTCACAGGCTGTACAAAAACATGTTATAGGAAGATTTGGCCTCGGAGTTATACTTTGCTCCTAGACTCATATTTATATATCTACTTGATATCTCTGCTTGGATGACTAATAGGAATCACAAACTTAACATATCCCCAAAATAAAACTCTTGATCTTCCAACCTGCTTCTTCCTTTGTTTGACTCTGGTCTGTTAATGGTACCACAGTCAACCCAGCTGGCCAACACCATGGCAACACAGAAATTTGTTTGTCTTGCTCATGGTCATATCCACAGTGCCTAGAAAGGTGCCTGGAACCCTGCAGGCACTCAGAAAAGATTTGCTGATTGAATGGGTAAATTTCCTTGCCTTTGGTTTCTCATCTGCCATATAGGGATAATATTCACTTGCAAGGATGAGAAGTGGGGAAGCATGTAAGAAGGACAGATTACATAAATGAAATGCCCCACATGATACCTGGTACATAGTAGGCAGTGTGTGAATACTAGAAGTACAAGTAAGGGTTATTGTGTAGTAGATTTATTTTTTCATAGAATTAACAATAACAATAGTAGCTACATTGTTTTTAACCTTATAAAACATTCCAGGCAATATTCTAAGCATTCTCCCTGTGTCATCTCATTTTATCTATACATAAACCTTATGAAGATAGGTAGGAGTCATCTATTTTTCTATAAGACAATGCTATAACAAACGTGTTGATGACTTGCCCAAGTTCCTACAATGGACTGTAGAGTTATACTCTCACCTCCATGCCTTATAAAGCAAATGTAAGGAATTCCCCAAACGAACATGGATTTGGATATTAATGATCTGTCTTTTTCATATAAAGGACTATTTCACAGCTTTCTTCAATGAAATAAGGCATCCTCAGCCAGTGCACCTGCAGTGTAGCTGTCTTAGCGTTAATTTCACTACAGCATAAAGATGCCATTTGTCATCTTTTTCCTCTCTCTACTTAAGCACCTAGCAGTGACACAGTACTTTCTATGAATGAACATTTATATCAGCCCTATTCATTCTTTCAGAGACCTTCTGTCTTTGGATGTTGCTTAATGCTTGCTCTTTGGTCATGCTAGCATCGTAAGATACTCGCTCTGTTAGGGAGAAACCCAGCTTCATTAACACAGCTCTGTGGGATGAAACGTATCATTTTCATCACCTTGAAGAGCACTGGTTATAAAAGTAAGTCTTAATAATTAATTTAGCTTTTCTTTTAACCTGTGATGACCTTCATGTTTCATTATATTTTAATTTTAATTGCTGGGACTACCATTTTCTCACAGTTGAGAATTCTATTAAAACTGTGTTCTGCTTTTTCAAATATTTAGTCACATTTTTTAGGTGATGTAAGTATATATAATTTATCTTTACATTTTGTTAAATATTGTATTTTATTCATTTAAACATAATGAATGAATAGCTGACAGAATTATTAATCTCAGCTTTGAAATGTCAGGATCATACTAATAAAGAAGGGACTAGAAAGAAAATGGGATTTGCTTATTCAATATGAAAGGGCTGAGTTTTTTTTCATGTAAAGAATTATTTCACAGCTTCTTCCAATGAAATTAGGCATCTTCAGCCAAGTGTTTCTACAGCATGCTGTGCTCACCGCTATCTTAGCATTAATTATGCCACAGCTTAATCATTCCATTTGGCTTCTTCTCTCTCTACTCAAGCACCGAGCTTGAATTTTTAATCCATCATCCTTCCATGTCCTAAAATAGGGAAAGAACAACCAGTTGAACTAGCAACATCTATAAAATAGAAAATATCCTTCTCTAAATTGCATTAATGGTAATAAGTGAAATTGTTGCAGAGGGGCATGAAGTTTTCCCAGTAATGAAATATTTGTGTCCTTATCTATTCTAAGGTTTTTTCTTGGCATCTTAGAGAAGGCTATGCTTCTGCAGCCTACCTTTAACCTTAGAGATTTCAATGGAGCTAAATGAGGATATGTAAACTTGTGGAGGAAAAATAATAGAATTCTCAAAGTTATCTCCACACCTTTACTTCTTTTACTAGGATTTTTATTATTGTTTTACCTTTGTGGTTTTTAACATTCTTTAAAAATATTCTGAAAATCAAATCTGGTTTTATCTTTTTTCATATTTTAATAGATGGAAAAGTTGATTGTGTTTTGATAAATCGAAATTTTATCTTGTACATTAAAATATTAATTTATATATTAATATTTTAAGTGATTGGTATTGAGATCTTTTAGAAATTTGTACAAGTCTACTATGTTTAGAAGGAAGCCATCTGAAAAAATTGGGAACTTAAGGAATTAGTAATCAAATCACAAATTCATTACATATGATAGATACCCAACCCAAAGGTTACCTTTATTTGGACATATTATTCACAGCCATTATTTGAAATGTCTCTTGTATCCTTTCATATGACTCCTTCAATTAGATCACCCTTAATGGGGATTAGCATGTGCCCAGGTTCCCTGGGAGGCTTTTGACATCTTGTAACATTTTCCCCAGGAACTGTGTTTCAAGCTTATGTATTTCTTTAGTAAATAATTCTAGAGATCCTCTTCTAGGAGATGTTCAACAGCAGTGAATATGAAATAGGGTAGACCCTGCCATCAAGGTCTCATAGGTAAAACATGAGAGATACACACATACAGCTCATTCAGGGCAAAAGTACTTAGTTACATGAAAAAGAAACAAATAATAGTTATCATTTATTAACGATTTACTATAAATAGATAGTGTGCTAAGAACCATGGCCTATACCCTGATTGCCTACCCAATATCCAGTTCCTCTTTTTCTTTATAGAGAACTCCAATATGATTTGGGACAATGGTGATTCTAACCATGAAAACTCAATTTCACAGGCTCTTTTGCAGCTTTAGGTAGACACATGGCCTAGACCTGACCAGTGAGATGTAAATGGAGGTCTATGTGACAGCATTTGTGGAAAATCTGTTGTTTCTGTGATAAATAATGACAGACTTAGCTGGCAATTTTTTTTTTCTTTGCTATCTCTTTCTTTTCTTTCTGCTTTGACTGCAGGTGCAATGCCTGGAGGTATGGCTGACATTTTGTGACCATGAAAGCACAGGCTAAGATTTACCAAGCAGGAAAATACAAGAATCTTAGTTTGTTGGCATTCTAAACTGTATAATCCAAGATATGTGAGGAAAAAATGTCTCATATTTATTTAAGCTATTTTGGTAACATATAGGCATACATAATTGTAATGATACATATGTATTTTCTGAGTCCTTAAAAATAGTTTTTTGAGGTAGATACTATCATCTGTACAGAAAAAGACACTGAGGCACCTAGAGTTGAGTAGTTTTTCCAAGCTCTTTCTGGCAGCAAGTATAGGAGTCAGGAACTGAAGTCAGGCAGTGTGACCTGCAGTCCATGGGTTGGTTGACATCTTGGGCAGTTTGGAGTCCCAGGAGACTAATTTCAGCTGGAGGCTGGGGTAAGGGAACGTCTTTCCAAACTTTGCATAGGAAGTGGACTTAGAGTTGGATCTTGAAAAATGAGTAGAATTTTGACATAAGGAGATTGAAGAAGTGAAGAGGAGGACATTCAAGATGTAGAAAAAACTATTGCCTGCATGTGGAGAACAGTGGGCTATTGGCTCTAGAAAAGGCACCAGACAGCTGAAGAATTGGAAATAAGTTTTTAAAAGCAGGCTGGGACTACCTTATGAGGGTTTCTGAAAACAAGGCCAAGAAGTTTGAACTACCTGCTTTATGAAGAACTTCTGAGTTTTAACAAGTATCACTCAGATTGGGCACTTCAAGAGAAGTATTTATGAATAATTCCTAATATGATAGAGACATTTAGGAAGTAGAATTTATGTATTTTATTATCTTGTATTTTTTTTTTTTTAAATAAACTTAAGGTGTCAGTGATAGAGGTGCAGTGCATGAATAATTTAGAAAATCCTTTTGCTTTAAACATGGGCGCCACCTTGTGGATGAAAAATCTTAGCATTAATGGTTTTGAAACAAAAACTAGGTGGCAGTTTATCATAGCTAGATCTTGTTTCATGTTCCATCTATAAAAATTCTCTTATAAAGAACTTTATGCAAAAGACTTTATGTGCCTTAAACATCTGACTAAAAGTATTTATGGTCTTTTATTCAAATTATTTGATGATTTATAGGTTCTGAATTGTAATAATTTGCCAATTCGCTATATACTATACGAAAAAAAAAAAACCCATAGAAACAAAGTATAAGGGAGAGGGACAATGTGTTCATTTATTCTTGTAAGCGATGTTAGACCACATCTGATTTGCAGCTGCATGAGGGCTTGCGCTTGCAAACCTGTTTGTGTCCATGTATGCACATGTGTATGTGTGTTTAGTAACAACCTTAGTTGTCTGGCTTTAACGTGCTCAGCCTACTCTATCACAACCCCAGAAGCAAATAATTTGAGTCTCCTAAAGCGAGAAATGAGGAAGATAGCTTTGAATAACTGGAGATACACTTGTTCACAGGCAGACAAAGAAAGGTCACACTGAGATTTGCCATGGCTATTAAAGACAGTTCCTACCAGCAGCTAATCCAGGAAGCCAGGTAAGAGTAGGAGGGAAAATGAAGAGAAGACAGAACTGAGAGAATAGCCCCTGGGGATGTGGTAGGAAGAGCTGGATGAGCAAGGGCAGGGATGACTAGGGTCTCTGTGCTATCCCTGTTCCCACCTGTCACTCCTAGCTCCACCCTCCCAGAGCCTGGCCAGTGAGGTCTGGGTGCTGACCAAGGTGGCCTACATCACCATGCCCTGTGCAGAATCTCACACCAGGTCCCACAACCTTCTTCTTTCATGAGTTCTGGTTCCATATCCTGCCTGAAGATATTGCTAAGGCCAGGAGCCCAGTCTTATTCTAGTTTAGAGGGCTTTTGTTAGAGGTCATGCAAATTCAACTTTCCACTACCAGTCTTGGACTGGTGACCAGAGGACATATTTTGACAGAGTACTCAAAAATGCTTCCTACCAGAAAGGCAGTTGGACCACTTTATGGCTGAATTCTGTTGTAGTAATTCTCACTAGTTATCTATCTTCTTCTCCTGCAGTTGTGGGCTTTCCAGTGTCACACTGACCACAGTCCACTGGCCTGTTCTTCTCCCCAATTGACCAAAATGAGTGCAGAATATCAGCATTTCAGATGGGGGTCAGCTGTGGACCTCTCCTCAGTTCACTTGACCTTGTTTGCCACAAGTGGCAGGAGAGGTTCCTGGGCCTGACGTAGGTAATGAGATTGTCACCTCCCCAGTTAGCACTGTCCAGCTCCCCTCTTTCAAGCACAACCCCCTGTATTCTGCCACCTGGAGGTCAGGTGTCGGTGGCAGGAAGAGATTATACAGATGGCCCTGTGGACAAGAGACATTCATGCCCCACCAGAGCTTTCCCCTGATTGTATCACCTGTCTGCAAATCTGGAAAAGCCCCAACTCTGCCTCCACCCGTGCAGGTTAGTGCCATTTCGAGAAGAAGAAATGACCAGCCTACTTTGGCTTCTTTAAGGATGTCACGCTGGATTCTGGACCACATGGCCTTATGAAGCCTGTATTTTCTTGATCTCTTTGTCTTGTCCAATATTTATGCCTCTATCTGAGCTAAGCTTCTCCAGTCTGATGGGTGATTTGATTAGCTCCAACACCCTGTCTTCTCAGCTCTCCTTTCCTGTAGGTGGTTCTCAAGTGACCCTCCCTCCCATCTGTGCTGGTTCGAGACTATTTGTTGATGGGTATAAGTTTCTGAAAGCCCTAACTATAACCAGCATATGTTTTGCAGCACTTAATTTAGCTGCCTTAGTTGTCCTACATAAATGTGTGCGTTTGAGATCCCTTCTTTCCACAGACTATTCTTTTGGCCAGTTCTTCAAGGCAGGTGATAGGTAAATTCACCATGCTGGAAATCATGAAGAGATTGAACCTTTGTTTTCCTGCCCAAATACAAATTCTCTAGAAAAATATATTAGAACAACCAGTCACCAAAGAGTAACAGAGCTAAATTTAAAAGACTCTAATACAAGTGGGGTTTGCAAATGTTGGTTCTGTTTCTGTGAGAACCAGCTGTCCCGGTAGGGTTTCTTTCTCCAAACTTGAAAAGCATTTAGGGGTTTTGTGTACTAAAGTATCTTTTAGAAAAACTTATGTTATAATGAGTGGAGAAAAAACACTACAGAACAAAAAATAAGAAATAAAGAAAAACAATCCCAGTATGGGTTTCTTGTGTGAAGGTTTCTCTAAGTCAGCCTGCTGGATGTGTTAAACATGCTATGGCATATTCATCTTGTCTGTCTGTGATATCTGTCTTTGTGTTTGGCATTACCGAGCCCTAGAGGTTATCACAAATGCCAGTTGTATGAAATGAGCGCAACTGACAGGATTTAAAGGCTAAAACTAACCTTTCTAATCCTTCTATTCCCCATTCCCCGCCTTAGGCCATGCTTCTTCTGCAAGACTATATGACATCCTTGCTCCTATGATGGGAGCTGCACTAATTTCCTGAATGTCAGTCAAAGCCTTTCTCCTTGAAGAGTTGGAGAAATTCAGGTTTTTCCTTCCAAGTAGATGGAAAGGGAGCTATAAAACATTTTCAGAGTAAGATGGGTGTTGGTATTTTGCCACAAGTGCTTACCTTTTTCAGTTCTTTACTGCACTAGCTCAGAAATATGATTTATAGTCCTTTTTCTGAATTCTGTTTATTTTAGATTAATTAATAAATTAATTAAAATTAATTCTAAATTAAAAATATGTGTAAAGATCAATTAATTCATTAATATATTATTAAATAAATGTATCAATATTGAGCAATAGCTATGAGCTGGGCATTGTTCTAAGTGCTGGGGATACAAAATAGCCCAAGGTCCTGTTCTCTTGGAGTTTATATCCTAGTGAATGGAAAAACAGAAAATAATCAAATCAGTCTGTGATATGAAGAAGCATAAAACAAAGGAGATAGGAATGATGGTGTTGGAGAGTGGGGTACTACTTTACATAGAAGGTCAGAGAATGCCTCTCAGATAAGATGACGTCTGAACAGAAGTCTGAAGGATGTGAGGGAGCAGGTCACACTGATATCCTGAGGGAGAGTAAGCCAGGCGGAGAAAACAACTAGTAAATACCAAGACACTCAGCATATTCAAGGAAATTTTTAGGTTGTACTGAAGACTTTGGATTTTATTTTCAGTGAGATAGAAAGTCATTGGAGAGCTTCGAATAAAAGGAATGATGTGATTTAATTTATGTTTTTAAAAGACCAATTGGGTTGACATCATTAAAGATGGTGCAAGGGGGAAAAGGAGAAAGCAATGCTCCTAGTTAGGAGGGTATGACAGTCAAGTCTAGGAAGAAGAGTAAATTGGACTGGAGTGATAATGATAGAGGTGGTGAGCAGTGATTGGATTCTGGAGCTATTTTGAAGATAGAACCAATAGGACTGGCTGGAGGATCAGATGTGAGATATGAGGGAAACAAGAGGCGTCAAGAATGACTCTGAGGTTTTAGCCTCAATAACTGGGAGTTGCTATTTCCTGAGATGGCAGGATTGGGATAGGAGCAGGTTTGGGGGTAGGTGGAAAGGATCAAGTGTTCAGCCTGGGGTATGTCCAGCATGAGCTGCCCATCAGACGTCCAAGTGTTGATTCTGAGTAGACAGTTGGATGTGAGAGTCTGGAATTTAAGGGGTGAGGTGGGGCAGGAGACACAAACTCTAGTGTCATGAGTGTAGAGATGGTTTTAAAGCCATGAGATTACATGAGACCATCCACTGAGCAAGTGGAGAGAGGAGAGGAGAGGTTTGGGGACTGAGTTCTGGACATCTCCAAGGAGGAGGGGTTGGAAAGGAGATGGAAAGGGAGCAGCCAGTGGAGTAGCTGACAGCTGGGAAGGGTGTTGTTCCAGAGGCAAGGGAAGAAGTTGGTCCAAGAAGAGCACAGTCAATGGCTATTGGATTTGGAAATATGGAATCACTGGTGACTTTGATGAGAGCATTTTTAGTGGAACAATGGGAACAAAACTTGACAGGAGTGGGCGCAAGAGGAGCAGAGTAGAGCACGTGGCTGCACTGTGTGTAGACAACTTGCCTGGGGAGTTTTGTTACAAAGGGGAACATGGAGGGCCTGGAGGGAGCTGTGGGGGCCAAGAGAGGGGATTTCTGTTTCTTAAGATGAGAGCTATAACAGTGTGTTCGTGTCCTGATTCAGTGGAAAGAGAATGTGGAATGTGCAGGAACAGGAGGGGACAATTTCGGGCAGAAGGATTGGGATCGAATGTACAAGTGGGTGTTGGAGAAAGCGTAATGTGCTGATGCAGGTCTAGGTAGGTGGGTTGGTAGGTTTGGTGGTGGGAGCCTTTGGAAGATCACAAGGTAAAAATTAGGAGGTAGAGGAGGAGTTGGCAGCTTGAGGAGAAAGGAGCGTGACGAAGATGGAGGAGGGTGGAAGAGTGAATTGACCACCTCGGTGTTCTCGTGCCGCCCTGTGTGTGAGACCCACCCAGTGGGGGTGAGTTGCCTCACCCTGAAAGGTCCTGATCCAGTAGGTCTGGGGAGGCGTCCAGGAGTTGGCAGTGTTCACAAGTTTCTGGTTGATCCTGATGCTGCTGGTCCACAGTCCAGACTTTGGGAATCACTGTGCTGGGGGTGGCACTAAAGGCCTCCTTGCACCTGGCAAGTCATGCATGCAAAGTGAATGTTGTCAGCATGGTTGTGTGTCTTTCTCCAGCCTTGTTCAGCAGCTCAAAAGCTGGCAGCAGTAGACAGATAAATGGACTTAATCGAAAAAAGTGAAGAATCGATATCACCAGGATACTTGGGAGGTTTTACTTCTCTGTGATGTCTTTGTATTCTGAAACTACTATTTGTACATTCTTTAAGTAACAAGGATTAGAGAATCTGAGACTGAGAAAGAAAAATGAAGGTTTATGCTTGATGTTTACTGTTATAGGACTTAGAAGTAAAATGGAATAATATCCACCTCTGGTTTCATATGGCGAGGAGAAACATAAGCCCCTTTCCCTAAAATACCTGTTAACTGTAGTGTTTCTGTGGCCTTACTATAGAGCAAAATTCTGAAATACACTTTGAAAACTAAAGCTCGGTTCTTTAGTATTTTATAAGATTACATCACGAACTGAATTTTAAGAGGGTTATATTCTTTGAAAATGTTCATATTTTCCTACAAAAAAATAAGTGGTTACGCACAGAGCTTTACACACGGGAAATGAGTCTCGGCCCACATGGTCGGAAGAAAACTCAGCTGTTAGAGAGAGGGCCAGAGCTCATTAGTCAGAATAGAAAGAGAAGGACCGACTTCCATAATAAGGAGCAGTATTAATTCAGATAGAGTATGTAAAACAACCATTTAAATACAGTATGGTATATTTACATATGAAACAGTGCTGTATTAACTTTTAATGTAACTGATAGTTTTCTTTTTATTAAAAAACAAAACAGATTTTGTTGGAGCCAGGCGTGATCCAGGACGTGTTAGCAGCTGGCAGTCACCTACAGCTCTTGGAGCTTCTCAATTTATGTTCCCATTATCTCATCCAGGTATGTGAGCTTGCATACTGCTAATAAGCTTTTCCCATTGCTTTCCCCTGCCATCGTAAGCTGTCCCCGCCAACTGGAACTGAATGATGGGTAAAATGGGGGTGATGAGGTGGGGGAATGGCCTGTGCTGGTAAAATTTTTCCAGGACACAAGCTGAGAGGCCCCTAGGGGCGCAGCTGCAGCTCTTGTGTCCTATCACAGAAGAGGGCATTTCCCCTCACACCCTCTGCCCACACCAGGTCCCCACTGTGCTTGGGCAGCAGATTAACTCAACAATCACACACAGAGTTCCCTGTGGGTCCCTGGGGAGATGACACTGGAAAGTGTCCTGTTCTGAAGCAAAGTTGTCTGTTTGCAGAAATGACCGTGAATGCAAGAAAAGTGGAATGTTCATTGAAGATTGCAGTAACAGCAGCTAATATATCATAAAATCATATAAAATTAATTACTACATGGACTTCCCAGGCAGCCAGTGCTGGAGAAGGGATGAGTGATCTGTGCATTCTTACCCTGACTTGCTGGCTGGTCAGGAAAGGCTCCAGGAGAGTAAGGAAGAGAAAACTCCCGCATACCATGTTCCCACTGTATATTCACAGGTGTTTCAAGTCTAGTCCTTGCAACAACTTTGCACATTTTTTATAGATGAAATGTTAGACATTCAAAAATGTATCCAACTTGCCTGAGGCAATATGGCTGGTGAATAGTAGACCTTTCTGATTCCAAAGACCATTCTCTTCTTGAATGAGAACTCTTTGGTAGGTAGGAAGGAAGATATAGGTCATCTTAGGCAAACAACATAGCTATGAGACTTTTTGATTTTACAGGGTTAGGAACCAATTTCCTGTGTTAGGATCTTCCCCATTTCCCCCATCAGTATGACTTTTATTTGCATTTATTACAGCATTATAAAAACAGTAAAAATTAATTTTAAGAAATAATAAATCCACACTGTTTAATTCTATTTTCTTTGTGCATATGATGTGATATTAGTGAGCAGAAAAATCCTATTTGTTTTCCTGCCCAATTACTAATCATTTTCTGCAATTCTAAATATACCCTTTGAAAGTGACTTCTGTTACCCATTTGGTAGTGTACAAAACTCTTTGACATATAGCATCTTATTTAATCTTCCCGGCAACCCTGGGAAATAGGAACCAGCACTTCCCAGGGAGACAGTGTCAGGCATTTCAGCCGTGTTCACCTAAAGAGCAATTCAAATACAGTATATAAGATTTTTATCATTATCTCAGCACATTTAATCTAACAGTAAATGTTTATTTTTATCTTATTTTCCTTTCTTCTCCCCTCAATATCGTTGGATGGTATGGGAAAACCATTTTTAATCCCTTTCTGCCAGTAGTAAATGGGAATCACATAGAAAGGTTACAAGACTTCAAAATTGTGTTTGACTTGTGAAACTGACTCTTATTTGACATTTCTACATCAAATATGCAACTCGAGCTTTGCGCATCATCACCTGATTCACTTTTCCCATAGCAGGTAATAATCAGTGATGCATGTTGACAGAGGTTTGGTTATCGTGTTAATTATTGTGATGCATATTATAAGCGGTGTGTACACACAGGGGTGTGTGTGTGCCCATACCTATACTTTTCTATGAGAATTCCTGGTAAACATTGGAAGTTCATGGGTATTTCCCCCTACCCCATCAGATGAATTTGTTGAGATACTGACTTGTGCACTTTGGAATTTAACTCTCGCATTTCATTTTTTTGCTGAGGTGAAAGTGTAGCTTAAATACAGATATATTTCGTGGACAGTTATTATTCAGGCTTCTTGAACAGTGGTTGAAACTTCTTTTCACGAAATGTTTTCATTTCATTCTCTCGTGTAACTTTACTTTTCCTTTTTATCTGTGGTTGTTGCAGGATGTCAAACTTGTAGAGGGAGATTTTGACAATATGAGAACCAAAACTGTGTATATGTAGAAATCATTTCATTACTTCAGTCTTTTAAAAATATATACGCTGCTTTTCTCTTAGGATTATAATACCAGCAAACTGAGTCAGTCTGCTTTCATACTTTGACATAGTCTTATAGCTGTACCTGCTTGCTATTTTTTGGCAATATTGCCCAACTGATTTATAATTTCATATGGGACCATTTTATTGAGTATATAAAAATAATTTTTGTTTGAATGAAAAATCTCTAGTGCTTAAAATGTACCTAGAAATTGTACCCCATCAGTCAATGCTAACATATTCTCTATCCTTGTTTGGTACTTTGTCCAACTAGGAGTTTTTGAAACCATTCCTCTCACTAAAATATCTGGTATTGTTTTGTTGTTCTTAAATGTTCATTATTTCTTTGTTTCTCTGCCAGAGGTAGACCCCTGATCTAATACCCCCTGTTTTCCTCCTGTGTTCATTAAAAAGCACGGCCAAGGGGAGAACCCCTTGGTGGAAGCTCCCAAAGCTTCTCTGGCCATCAGCTATTTCCTTGGCCTGAAGCTCCTCTGAACACGTGTAAATGCTGCTGCTGCCTCCCAGAAAAGGGAAGGGACACCTGAGGCCACTGTGTGGGCTCCTTTCTCTTGCTTTTTCTCTGGCAAGATGATGAAGGCTGGGACCCCAAACTGCAGGAGCAGTGCTGCTCTGTGTCAATGAGGACAGCTACTGAATTGGCCCCCTAGGCTTTGACGCCTTCACACATGTTCTCAGAGCATGTTTGTGGAAAGAAGGGAGAGCCAGCAGTGAATATGATGCTCATTGATAGGGGGGCAGGGAGGGGAGGGACAGTCGTGCCTTTCTTTAGGCTCTCACCTTTCTTGCTTACAGGTTGTGATATCCTCCTAAGGCGTCTGCTTATTTCTAGCCTGTCTTCATGCCAAACCATGGTCCCCAGAGCATCATTATCTCTCCCAGGGAAGAGAAATGTTTATTGAGGGCCCATCCACTCTGCTAAATCACCCCTTTTAAGGCAGGTGGGTGTTGTTTTCTTTCTACAGATGGAGAAACTTAGATTCAGAACTAGGATGTTGATCTGGTTGGAAAACTTCCATTAGGTGATCTCACCTACAAAAGTTATCAGTCTCATCTCCAAGGCCAGGCCTGTTCCTCCCCAGCCACCTCTCTAGCCACAGTGCCTTTCTTAAGTTAGCCTGCTTTGTCCTGGACCCTTGGGCAGACTTTCATACTGGAACTTGCCATTACGGGGGAAGACAAGGTCATGCAAGTCCTCAGTGGCAAGCAGAGCTTTTTAGTCCTCTTTAGATTATACCAAGGGGCAGGAGTAGGGAAAACATCAAACACACACTCTCTCTCTCTCACTCTCTTCTCTGCTGATGCACAATGTCATAAGATCAGGGGTATTAGCCACTGAACTTTGTGTTGCATCCCCTGCAAGTGCTGCATTAGGAGCCACATCTTTGCTGAAGATGTCTTTTATTGTAGTTAGCTTTCAAAAAAAAAAAAATATGTTTGTACATTTTGTACCACCTACCCCAAATAGTATTTCCTAGTGTTTGCTTAACAAGTTTCTGTTCAGCAAGTATCACAGCTTTTATAATGACGTGTAGTTTAGATGTGTTGATGAAAAGGAACCACCGCTTAGACTTTTCGAATAAAACCACCAAATTAGTGAATAAACTCCCTTTGATAGGAATGAGTATACTTCTAGTATCAATTGGTCGACAGCAGGTGGCAGTGTGAATCCACCAGAATTCAGTAGTTAATTTAAAGCAAAAAATCAGAAAAAAATGAAAAGAAAGATTATTTATTTTACTACATATTAGTCTTCTGACCTAATCAGTAAAAAAGTCATTATTCACACCACACTGGGCAATATGCATTGTAATTTTTAACAAATAATAGGAAACTGTTAATGTGTTCACAGGAAATACAGTTTTGTCTCGGGCTGCTGTGGTCATTTATCAGCGCACTTTGTGAAATCACTCATTTGTTCTAATTTGAATGTAAATGACTCTAAGGTTTTACAAATAAGGTGACAGACTCACATAAATGTAATTGCAGGGTTCATCTCCTTCTTTTTATATATCACTCATTAGGTTATGAATTAAATACATCGTATTAAACCAGGGGCATGTCCAATGATGATATTGTAATGGCAAATTACTCTATGCTATTAGAGGTGTATTTTTTATTCATGGACATTAATTTGTCATTAAGCGGCATTAGTTTAGCACTTTTATGTGAAAAACGTGACCTGCAAGATGAGACGTGCTGCCGGAATGTGAGGGGACGGGGACGCAAGGGCTATAGGTAGAGCATTTTATCACTACTAGGAAACCAGAGAGGGGTTTTGTTTTGTTTGTTTTGTTTTCTGCTTTTACAGGCATGAAAGATCATTTCCCCAGATTAAAGGCATAGTTCTGTTTACAGTGTGTACATTGGAATGATCTAGTAAAGCAAAGCCCAAATTCTTTCTATCCGTCATTCAGAAGCCAAGAACAAATGTAAAGGGAACCGGAGGGAAGGAGCCCTCAGTCTCCTCCTCTGTAACTGGTGCTTATTCAGCATCCGTGTTTTCCTTTAGTTTTCCACTCGCTGGGCTACACTGAGAATTAGTCATTTTCTCCCTTCAGTGACAGTACAAAGCTTTAAAGAATGTTATTCTCTCAGGGCATGAGGGAGAATTCTGGGTAATTTTGTTCCTTTTTTTTTTGCGTAAGCAGTAATTTTACTGTTGTTGTTTGGTTTTTTTTTTTTTTTCTGTTTTGTTTTGTTTTGTTTTTTATTAAGACAATACTTTTTCCACTTTGAACTTTGAGAAGCTCTGGATCCTTGAAATACCTTGACCAGGCCGAAAGTATCTGAGCGCTGCTTTTTCATCATTTTGCAGATGGTTGAATGTGGTTGGGAAATGTCTGCACTCCCCAGTTGCACCGTGGGGCTCTTGAGGGTCGAAATCAGGACTTGCACTAATTTATATCTCACCCTCTCTCTATTCACATTACATGAGCTCAGTATGTGTTGAGGGAATGAAAGGTGCCTCCATTTAGTAATTTGTCTCTGCTTTTTAAATATTGAAATTTTATGTTTGCTAGGAAAAATATATTACCAGGCTTCCATTAGTTTTATCCATTGAATACATTTTTTTTTAATTGAAAATATTTTCTATGGGGACTGAATTTGACATGGAGGAGCTTACATATTTTTCATTATAATAGATTATCATTTTTAACTAAGTAATACCACAATGACTTATAGGAGGTTATCTCTTCTAAACAATGTATTATTATAATTTTAATTATTAAATTAACAGTATTGCCTGAATACATAATATATAGTGGGTGTTCTGTATAGAATAAATTATCCTCAAGGTTGAGAAGAAGTTATAACTCAGGCTCATTTTTCTCCTGCACTGAGCCATTTATATCCACATTAGAGAAGACAGATGATTGTACCAACATATATATTTAATATACCCATAATCAAATACACTAATTGAGTGCTCCTCCATAGCTCACAAGAGCTGATACTCTTGTGTTTGGAGAAAGTTAAATTACAAAGTTTGGAAAACATATTACAAATGGCTTAATCTTTTAGATGTTTTTTAATCAGTGAAAATGATTAGAAAGGATGGAAATGTATCAGACTTATTAAGGCATAGCTAACTACTAATTATTTGTTCTAATGAAGGGTATTTGCTATCTGGCATGGGTAATCCAGAATATTATATTTGCCAAATATCATTCATATTTGGCTGTGAAATGCATCGTAAGATCTTTAGTAGCCATTTTAGGGTCCCAATTAATTTTTCCATATGCTATTATTATTATTTTTTTATTCCCCAAGCCCACACCAAAGGATGTCAGTAGGTGACAGCCCAGAAGTATGCTGGCTAGCTGGGGAAGTTATTTTGGAATTTTAATTTGATATGTGGATAATCTAGGGCTGACTTTATCTCCTTTGTGAGTTTTTAAAGAGGAGAAAGATTATCTTGAATATTTCTAATATTATAATTTCTAGTCTATGCTAACTATTGTTAATTGGACAATTTTTAAAAATCACTTTCAGCTGTACTTTTCTTCTTAAAAACAAAATATTTCTAATTTTTTTTAATGCTAGAGCTCAGAATCGATAAAGCAAACAAACATCAAACTCACTTAATTCCATTATTAATACATACTTGGAAATTGCGGTGGTTCATTTGAGATATCAGTCCTCCCACCCACCCTCCACCTGCAAATGTTTCTACTCACAGTGAAATGTCTGCCCTCTTCGCTGAGGCTCTGCCACCTTTCTGCTCTTATCCCATCAGTTACTTCCTGTGTTTCCTGTGGTTACCATCGCTCCTCCACTGACCCCTTCCTTTCAGTTTGTAAACAGGGTCGACAAGGTGGAGAAACTTTTCTCCATCTCTCATGACCACCGCCTCTCCCTTCCTTCACTACCGAGTGTGACCGTGTCTGCACTTCCCTACCTTCTACTCGTTCCTCAGCCCTATGAACTCAGTCTTCTGCCTTCATCACTCCCCAAAAGCTCTTGCAACAAAGATCCCCAACACCACGGAACTGTCAGACTTGTATCTTACCGAGACACTGGCTGCTCCTTTCTTTCCTGCACCTTTCTTTCTCGAGACCCTCTCCTACTTCTCTTTTCAGCCCCTTCACAAGCTCCTCATCCATGAGCTCCTTGGATGCCCGGGGGCACCGGGCTCCATGCTGGGCTCTTCCCTTCTGCTCACTCACTCTCCTGCCGGCGTCTGCTGAGGGTTCCTTACCCCAGTCCTCCACCTGAGCTCCAGCCCTGTGTGTTCAGCCCGGATTTCACTTGATATTCCACGTGCACCTCAAATTCATCCTCGCCAATGTCACACAGTCTTCCCCATCTTCGTTAAGGTACCATCATCTTTTTAGTCACCCAAACCAGAAATCTTGGTGTGATCTTACACTCCCATGCACCACTAAATGCTATTGGGCCAGCCTCCCAAATAGTTCTCACATATGCTGCCTTCTGTTTCTCCTCATTGTCATCGATATCATTCAAGTCTGGGTTATTTTTCCCGGAATTTCCTGTAATGACTGAACTGTACTCCCTACCTGTCATCTAATGTTAATCAATACTGTACAGTCTGTTATCTTTCTGACCCACAAAACAATTTCTTAACCTAAAATGTAAGCTAGCTCTCCATCTCCTGGTTTTGGACTAGTTTTCCAACCCTGTCCTTTCTCTTTCTTGTGTCCCTAATGTACCTAATTCTTCCTGCACCCCAAAGATAGGTTGTCTTACCTCCAAGCCACTTCCTTTCAAATATTCCACAGGCACATTACCTTTCTGAGTGTGAACCCAAGTCAGAAACCCAGGAGTCATCCTAGAATCTTCTGTCTCCTTGTGCCACACATACACTGTCTCCAAGACCTTTCAGTGCTGCCCCCTTTTTTTCCCATCCTTTTCCTTACTATTTAATTAAACGAAATAATGTCAATAACAGGCACAAATGGCATAAACACGTTGTGGGGAAAAAAGCACAAGGAGCTGTTGTAGCTCTACTGGTGGGAGCAGAAAGGTGTGGAGGACAGGAAGTAGCCTCGGCTCTGGTGTGCAGCACACCCCAGACATCAGTCTGTGTGTTTCCCAGGGAAAATCTTTCTCTCATTCTATTTCCATTACCATGGTCTTAATTCAGATCCCCATTACTTATTTCCTGGACTGAAGAAACTTCCTGCTAACCAATGAAACTTCCTTCACTCTCGCTCCACTCCAGTACCTCCTCCAGAATTCTGTTTGATTGATTTTGAAGTTTTTTTTTTTTATCAATGAAAAAGTCTGTTTGATTGATTTAAACAACAACAACAGCAACAAAAACTTGATTGTGCTCTCGCTTAAAATCATTCATTATTCAGTGGTTCACCATAGCCTTCAGGACAGGTTCATTCCTCTTAATTTGGCACATAGGGCCTGCCTTTATTAAGAAACTTCCTATCTTTTTAATCTTTTTAAAAAAAACAATTTACTACCCGCATGCTATGCCACACTCATTATGAACTTCATGCATTTCCCTGTACCTAAACCTCTTTGTATGATGCCTACCTCTCTGTGGATTATTTTTCCCTCACTTTGTCACCTTCTGAATTCCTACTTAACTTTCAAGTACTTGGCTCATGTGTTATCTCCTCTTCCAGAGCTGCCTGATCCATCCACCCAGCTAGAGTTAGATTTCCCTCCTCTTTTTTAGTGATAGGCAGTCTTGTGGGAGGCTGATCACACCATGTTGTTTGTGTTGACTTACTTAACCTTTCTCCCCGTGATATAAGTTTACGTCCTGAAGTTGTGTGACCTTGGGCAAGTTATTTAACCACTTTGCCCCTCACTCATCGTCTGTGAAATCCAGATATAGTATCTTATGTACAAGCTACCTTTTAGGGGTGTTGAAGGATTCAATGAGATAGTGCATGCAAAGTATCCTACAACACTGTATCCTACACCAGTAGGTGCCCTAGAAACCAGAGCCAATATAATGTGATGCTTCACTTGTGAATTCTTCTATTAGTTTCACAGTTACCCTCCTACACAACTCCCTCACCTCTGTCTTTCCTCATTTCTGGAAATGTCAGCAGCTCTGCTACCTACTTTGAATCAAAAACATATTGGATAAGTTTGTTCCTGAAATTTTGGGGAGTAATCACCGTTCTATAAAAAGTATTTTTTTCTCTTAGTCACTTGTCTTTGATTTTGCAGAAATTCTTATATTGTTTTTTTTTAAGTCACAAATATTTAAATGAACCATCACTCCCTGCCTCTGAAATGTGAAGACATCATGTATATTGAAATGGTATTTTAATAAATAATAAAATAAATGCTTTGACAAAAGCAACAAATTACATGGCATTGATGCTTTGTAGACAGGGGGTTTGCTTGTTTCCCCTGTACTTCCTGTAAATAAAACATCTTGCCTCATCTTCATATACACGATTCAAGATACAAATAGAAAAAATCTTTCATCTCTAGTTCTAGTGCATAGTAGGTACTTAGAAATGCATGTTATTTGATTAAATTCCTTTTGCATGCACCATGAGAGCTCCCTGTGATAGAATTTATTTTTAATAAAGTTGCTTCCTGACTAGAGGAAATAAAAACATTGTATTTGTTTAAAAGAAAAAAACCTAAGTTATTCCTCACTGGGAGACTGCTATCCACATGTCTAGCCTCCCTCCAGTTGACTTTCCTTCCTCTGGCTTTCCTTCCCAGACTTTTCCTCCATTCCTTTCTCACTGTCTATCCACAAGTATCCTTTAGAGCTGGCTACCAACCTTTTTCTCACTGCACATCAAGGAATACCTGCTACAGGCCCTGTGAAATGGCTGCTTGTCTGTGTCATTGACTCAGCTCCAGGTATTCTGGCCTTAGCCACGCACATTAAACATAATGTTTAACATCAGAGGCAGGGATGAGGGGCTGGGGTCACACAATTAGTTTGTTGCATGAATATAGATATGCAGGTTAGAGTCATTTCTTTCTTTACTCAAATGCATACCTCAGATCAATGCTTCTTAAACTTGACCATGCAAGGAAACAAGTGAATGGCTGGTTAACCACTCCAGAGTCTGTGATTCTGGAGGTCTGAGAAGGGCCTGAGAATTGTGTTCTAAGAAGTTTTCAAGTGATGCTCATGTTGCTGGTCTGGAGAGCACAGTTTGGGAATCCCTGCTCTAAATACCGTGGACACACTGCTTCTCATCAAGTCCCTGCCTATTTCATCACTGCCACTCATATTGTGAAAGTGTCATCATGTTTAGATTAATTTGGACTGGTCCTAGTTTAAGGGTAAAAATTGTTGATGTTATGTTATCCTTCACAGCAACCGAAATATAAAAAGCCAAATCAAAAAAGAGCTGAAACCAAAAAAAAAAAAAAAAACCTTCAGTCCTCAATCTTATTAATAATAATGATTAAGACAAACGGTCTATGTGAATAACTGAGGGATTCTTTGCAAACCACTCTGTTGAGTGGTTTATCGAGGGACAATTTGAAGTCTGCAGTATTGGGCTAATTTTCAGCACCCTGACTTTGTGTACTAGAGCTAAGTAAGGAAATATGAGGGGTCTTCAAAAAGTTCATGAAAAGATTTGTATTATCTTTTAATTCCATGTCTCCATGAACTTTTCGAAGTACCCTTATACATCATAATTACTTCGATATGCTACTATTCTTTTTAAAAAATTTAAACTGATTTTGCTTCCCAGTTTTTTGGCTAAAAAAAGTTTGTAGTTATTGAAATTTTAGTTTTAAAACCCTAGTTACCCAGATAGACTATTTTCAATTTAAAAATATGTACATTAATTTTCCCTACATAGTCCATTATTCATTGGACATCTCCTATGTGCTGAGTCAGCTTTAGTAAACTTCGAAAGAGCGTTTTGCTGCGCATAGTGGCTGGAGCAGAATTACTAGTTGTTGACGATGCTGACAATGTTTCTGTCCCTCCTTCTTACTAGAGTTCCAGCTTACTAGAGACTTTCCCGAGGAACAATATAAAATTATTCATGAGCCTTGGATATTATGCATACAATTGATTATGAAAATATACTAGTAACCTAATTGTAGAATTCCTCTGTTATATAGCACAAACATATTTAAATAGGCTTTCAAAGACTGCAAGAATTAGAGTTCACTACGGTTTTTTTCCTCGTATTTTTTGAATTTCTGCTAATATTTTGTTTTCATTTAATCAAATTGTATCATATTCATATTTATATCAAAACATGAACATATAGTTACATACCGTTGTCCAGATATATTTACGTATTTGTGTACAAATATTTTTATATCTTTCTATATTTATACATATAAAAATATCTGGGTTTACATTATTTTGTCATATCACAAGTAATCTGGCTTGCATGGTCAGTGAGTTGCTCAGTTTTTCTTCCATAACAATTAGACTTTATCCTGTAAACTCTAAGAAGGTATTGAGAAAACTCACATATGCCTTTACATACATGATAGACATGATTTTTTTCCTACATGTTTCATCCCAACACTGTTAAAAGGTTTGGGTTTGGTTTATTTGTTGGTTTGTTTCAATCTGTTCCAAAGGGCCCGCCCAGCATCACACATGTACACCCGCCCCTTTATGTTGCTTTCTCTGCTCCTGGAGTACAGTTCTTTCCTGCAGCACCAGGTTGGATAGTCACATAATATCTTGATTTATAACTAGGTTGTAATCCAAATAGGAAACAGGTGGAATCACAACTGTGTATGGTGCCTTGGATATTAATGGCTTGCCTCAGCAGTGGAATTTCTAAAGCTGTATACACTTTTTTGTCTTAATTATGCATTCATTAAAAGCTTTTATACCCAACAGAATAAAGTAAATATTTTTTGATCTCCATAGTGTGCTCCCAGACTGTAGATTTGCACAGCAGGGTCTTGATAATCTGAATAAATTGTATTTCCCCAAGGAATTTATCTTTCAAATAAGGTCATAAAGAAATGTAGCTCCCCCATCCTTAGATTTCTTCATGTGCCTTTTCTGCCGTGAATAATATAGAGCTTGGGAATGAGAGTGTGGTACAGTAATACAGACTTGCTTATGGTCCAGGATAATGTTTCAATCCATTTTTCTTGGTTATCTCAGGTGAAGTGCTTTTTAAGCACAAAAGAAATGAATGATTTTACATGACAACTATGATTTTTACTGATACGTGTAGAAAAACAAAGTTTATATTAGACATTCAGTGTTTTCTTCCCTCCACCCAGTGAATAAAATTTATGGAATATACAAAGCTATAGTTTAAGCACTGTTGACAGCAAAGGGAATAATAATAATGATAGTTACTGTATGTTGAGCATCTACTATGTGAAAGGCACTTTTTATATACATTTTGGGGAATCTTTATCACAGATCTGGAATACAGTGTCACTTTCCCCAATTTTTAGCTGACAAAATTAGACTTGGAGAGGTTAACCATTTGCTGAGGCCATCCTCATGGGTCAGCTTCAAGTTGTGTGTTTTTCCTGCAACTCCAAACTAAAGATGTCACCAGTGCTTGTCCCCACAACTTATGACCCAGTAAAGGAAACAGGGAAAATATCAAATTGGAAACTCAAATAAATCTGCACAATTAATCAAACTTATATTTTTTCTGTCATAAAGAATGAGATGGCCACACATCTGATACTGAATGGTAGTCTAAAGACAGCACATATTGTTGTGAAAAGTTCAGGCAATAGCTTTTTTTTTTTTCCTCTTTCTGGGCTGTGATGTTTATCTCCAGTGTAACTAACATGCTATGCATGCATCTTTATTCAATTATTAAAATATTAAAATGTCTAATACATTTATTTAATATTTAATACATTTTTTATGCTTAAAATATTTAAATATTTTTGGAAGAGCAGTAGCATCTATGTTTTACTGCAAACTAAGAAATAAAAGCAATAAAAGTTTAATTTTTTAAAGTTATGATTTTTTTTTCTTGCCTACCCACTGTACTCAATCAAAACTTGCTAAGTAGCCACTTTGTGAAGACAGACAGGAAGATCTAAAGAAGTAGAGATACTGTCTGCACCTTTATGCACAGCTGGGGAGAAAAGGGTCAAAGGATCTGAGGAGCTAGTGCAGTGGAAAGTCAGAAGAGGGAACAGTCCTTCAAGCTGGAGTGGTGTGCCCTTCCAACAGAGTTTTTAAATACTTCACGAATAATAACTGTTTGTGACAAAGGAGTTTCGAAATCCTCCTACGGTCTAAGGGAAAATTGCATGAATTCATTTACACTTGATAATGTCTGATATACTTTTGGCAAACAGTGTGGACGTTTATGTTTTTCTGATCATCACCCAAGAGAAGTAATGTTTTTTTTCAATGTTCTGGGAAGAGGGGGAAAAAGTCTAATATGTGGACAGTCAGAAGACCCAAGATTCACTGTGGAAGCCTCATGTACCTGGCACCATATTTACCAATTGTATATGAAAAGCCTTATACCTAGTGAGCATCACAAGAGAATTTCTTAAGCTCAGACCAAATACTTGAGAACCTTTCTCAGTTAATTGTGGGAGATCTGTTCATTTTGCCCAGTTGTGAAGCCATATCTGTAACCAAGCTCATTCCATGTGAAATCATGGATGTGCGTCACTACTTGTTGCCTTTTTTCATTCATAATTTGACAAATATTTTTTGGTTATAATCTATGAGAAAATCATTATGACTGGCATTGTACAAGATACAAAGAGCATAAGATGCAAAACCTACTTTTTACTGGTTTTCTAGGAACATTTTCAATAGTTGGAAGATGAGTTATATGTATGAAAAGCTTGGTGCCATGTTATTTTGTATGTGATAGCAGGCTTGGAGTCGGGGGCATTGGAATTCAGTCAGTACCAAAGGGCCTCTTACCATATTCTACTGCGTTTAGTCCCTATAAGCAGCTGTTACAATGTTTTTATTTCACATTAACACTGCTAGAAATCAAACCATACTGGCTTCTATGCAGAGTGGGCTTATCAGGCTATTTGAAATAGATTTGGGAGGGGCTTTAAAAAGAGGAATTCTTGACTTGCATAGCAAGGATCACCTTTCGTTTAGAGGAGTCCTCAAAATGTGATGTAATGTCAACATTTATATTAGAACTTCAAGTTTCATATGTGCTATTACATGATGAGCATAGAAACTACCCTAAGCATCTTTATCTGTCATAAAGCATTGAAATGTGCTTATTGGGGTGACAATTTGAAGGGGGGACTGTTTAAGTGAAGAGCATCAATAATTGGAAATAAAAGGTCAGAATTACATCAGGAAAACACAGCATTGTTAGGATAGTCACATCTTTTGAGTGTTATTACCCAGAAAAATCTGGAATCCTGTTCAATTTGATCATCTTGGAAAGGGGAGATTCAGGAAATCAAATTGGCATTACTCTTATTTTAACCTTCAGAGAAGCTTATCATTATCTTTAACCCAAGTCACAGTTTCCCGTATTGATAGTACATGTTGTTGATGCTTATTTTTCTTTCACAAGTCAGTGATATTCCCTGAACTACATGAGCCAACAAGAGAAATAGGTGTTATTAAGGCTGTATTTTGCACAGGTATTCTTAGCATTAAGTCAAAGAATCTCCCTCAGATTTCTGAATCTCATGAGTCTAACAAAGACTCCTAGATTTGAGGCAGAGTGTTTGTGGGACAGATACTGGGGACAGTCTGCAGTAGATGCAATCACATGGCAACAAATATTTTTTGTGTTCTGTATAATTCCTAAGCTAGGAGCATGATTATGCTGCAGTGCTGGGTAGGGAAGGAGTTACTGACAGGCCAGGGAGCTATAGGAGAAGCCTAAACTAACATAGACTATGTTTCGTATCCTATATAGGGATGGCCAGTGCGCTCGGTGCGGCTGGTCACACACACACACACACAAAAGAAATACAGATCACTGACCCTTGGCTTGTATCACTGTTGGCACACAAGATGCATCTCTTGGCTGTGGCATATATCAGCTAGGCTGTGGGTTATATGCAGGGAATATGCTGACACTAGTCATGAGACTACATGTCTTTCTACCATTCAAGAATGTGTAGTAGAAGGCAAGTGAGTCTAGGGGACATTATTTAGGGATAGGCTTAAATCTACTATAATTACAAAATAAAGTCTTGTATGAACTTTGGTCAGTTATGATTAGTACCTGCTTACTTGAGATATTGAGAGACATCTCTTAATCAATGGCCAGTCACTCTGCTACAGACGACCCTTGGGATACACAAAGGCCAAGGCTCATCTTCCCTTGCTTTCTTCACTGGTTTGGGGAGAGTGGGAGAAGGACCATGGAGTTAACCTACAGCCCTCAACATGCCCTACTTCCTCCCACCCATACCCATATCCTAAATACCTGATAAGTAGCCTTGAAAGTGTAATTACATTTGAATATAACCCAAAATATGACCATATTTGCCTTTCTTGTGCTTTTTTGTATTAGTCTGTTTCTGTTGCTTATAACAAAATACTCGAAACTGGATGATTTATAAAGAAAACAAAATTTATTGTTTACAGTTTTGAGTCTGGGAAGTCCAAAGTCTATCTGATGGTGGTGACAGTGACCCAGGGGTCTCACATTGTAAGATGGTGGAAGCAGAGAGAGCAGAGAGAGACAGTTCTACATGCACTGTCCTTTTAAAGCCCTCAGAACCACGCCCATGACCACCATTTTTAATCCATTCACTGCTGCACGGTCCTACAATCTAACCACCTCTTGAAGGCTCCACCTTTCAATTACCATAATAGGATTTCCCACTCTCTTAACAGTCACAGTGGGGGCCAAGTTTCTAATGCATAAGACTTTGGGGACGCAATTGGAGCTTCAGTGAGTATTGGGGGGACATAATTCAGTATCTACACCTACCACTATTAGTAGTTAACCTGGGGAAAACCCATTTTAATGATCTGATTAAGGGACTAGGGCACATGGAAAGACTGGATTTGGGGAATATATAAGGTTTAAGAATTATTGAAATAGAAAAAGGCAAACCGTTTTTCCTCTGCTCTTACACCACAATCGACACTCAAGATTTCTGTGACCAAATTTGGGTGAGGGCGGTGAGGGGAGTTCCCCACACACCAAGCAAGCAAGCAGTTCTGCAGCACACACTAGCAGGGTGTCCTCTAATTCAGTTCAATTCTGACACTATCTGGGTGGAGATAGCGCCAGATCACACAAGTTGAGGACTAATTCTCTCAAGACTGAGCCTCACTTCCAATGTCAACTGTAAGCTCCAGGTTATTTTACCTGTGCTTCTGATGAACCAGCTATAAATTGGGGTTCGCACAGCAACCTCCTTGGGTTCAATTAATTTGCTACTGTACATTTACCAACTTATTACGAAGGTCATTTTAAAGGACACAAATAAACAGCCAGATGAAGAGATACATAGGGTGAAGTATGGAAGGGTCCTGAGTGCAGGAGCTTTTTTACCTATGGAACTGCGGTGTGCCACCGTCCTGGCACGTGGATGTGTAAAACCCCATGTGTTCAGCTCTCCACAAGTGATTCAAACCCTGTCCTTTTAGTTTTATATGGAAGCTTCATTACATAGGCATTATTGATTAAATCACTGGCCATTGGTGATCAACTTAACCTTCAGTCCCTCTACCGTCCCCAGAAGTTGAGAGGAGGGGAGTGAAGCTGAAAGCCCAACCCTCTAATCCTGCCTTATACTATCCTGTGACCAGCCCCCCATTCCAAAGCTACCCTAGGGGCTGCCAGCCACCAGTCAATTGATTATCATAGAAAAAGACATCACTTTGGAGTATCTAAGGATTTTAGGAGTCATATGCTAGAAAACAGCAACAAAGACCCAATATATATTTCACAATATTACAATGGAACTTGGAAAACTGATATTTATTCCATTGCTAGTGCTGTATTTGGGACACATTTCATGGCTCTTCTGTTACTTAACTTGTCATACACACTATAAGTAACAAGTAGAAGGAAAAAGAGAAGCCAAACAGTCCTAACCCAAAGGAAAATAAATATTATTTAAAAATATTCCCTGAAGAACAATGTATGCACCATAATTCTGAATAGAAACTAAATTTCAAGTGAGAAGCAGTGTGACAGAAATGAAACATTTTTAGGCCAAAAAAAATTTTTTTTTTCTTTTGCTCAAGAGAGTTTCTTGTTGCTGAGCTATAACTTCCATTCATAACCCTGGCCTCTACCTGGGTACTTGGATTTTTAAGTCACAGAATTTAAGAGAACTGAAACAGTCTCATAAGATACTTTGACACAGGTAGCCAATTGATAGAGGAAATAATTATCTCTTGGGCTGAAAAATTTTGAGTGGATTGAATTTTTTTTTCTCATGGAAGAATGATTATATTGTGTTTGTCCATGAACACTTTCAACTCTAGTCATTATTACCCCACTCAGAAAACTGAATGACCACTGGCTTTGCCATTGTGTGCATGTGTTAGAATGCCAGAAAGAGGAAGGGAAGATGGGGGAGGTCAGTGAGGTATGAAAAATGACTTGATTTGGATGAGGTCCAGAATTTATCACTTTTGGGCCTTTTGGCTAGATCAAGTGCAGAATTAGATAGACATGTTGGAATGACATGGTGTATTAGTCCATTTATGTTGCTTATAACAAAATACATGCAACTGGGTATTTTATAAAGAAAAACAAAATTTATTGCTTGCAGTTTCTGAGGCTGGGAAGTCCAAAGTCCATCTGGTGGTGGCGACAGTGACCCAGGGGTCTCACGTTGCAAGACGGTGGAAGCAGAGAGAGCAGAGAGAGAGCAAGAGAAACTCTCCTCTTCTTTTGAAGCTCTCAGAACCACACCCCTGACCACCATTTTTAATCCATTCACTGCTGCACGGTCCTACAATCCAATCACCTCTTCAAGGCTCCACCTTTTAATTACCATAATAGGATTTCCCACTCTCTTAATGGCCACAGTGGGGACTAAGTTTCTAATACAGAAAACTTGGAGAACACAATTCAAGCTCCAGTGAGTTTGGGGGGGACATAATTCAATCCACTATACGTGGGCTATTCTGTTTTTGCTTAATTATAAGTAAACAGAAAAAGCTCAAAGACATTCTTTCATTAAACACACATATTGAGCATCTGCTCCCTAGTGGATACCAGGGACACACGAAGAGTAAAACATAATCCTTGCTACCATGAAGCTTAGGTTTGGTAGAGGAAGACAGATCTGTAATTAAAAGATGCTTACAGTAGCAAGTGCTATGCTAGAATCTGCAGAGGGCAGGGTAGAAGCGCAAAGGAGGAAGTGGTCGATTTGACCTGAGCCAGGAAAGTTGAAAAGGCAAAATGAGTTTATTCATTCAGCAATTGAGCTTGAGCTCCTACCATGTACCTGGTGCTACTCTAGGCAGTGAGGATACAGCAGTGAACAAAACGGGCAGGTCCTGCCTCACATAGAACTTACTTATTAGAGGTTGGGGGTTGGGGAAGACAAACACATTATAAACAAGTAGGAAAATAATTAAAGAAGATGATTTCAGGTGGTGGTGGTGAGTGCTAAAAGCAAATAAAATGGAGTAATGTAGTAGAGGGTGACATGGAGAGGAAGGGGTATGTTCAGACAGAACAGCAGAAACAGGATTCCTCATCCACAGGAGTTTTGTACATGCTGCTTCCTCTGTTTGGAATATTCTCCCTGCAATCCTACCACCATCTTGTTTTAAATGTAGGTTTTATTATTATTCAGTTATGATGAGGCCAGTGGATCAAGAGACAATTGCCATTGAAATGATAGTTTGTTACTCACAGTTCCCAAGAGGAGGGGACAGGCCACACCATGCAGGGCCACATGTGAAAGCCCCAGGGCTGATCAGGAGGTAGAGGGAATGAGGGGAAAACATGAGCAGGAGCCTTTACTATGGTTTCTACGTGAATGAAGGGGTGAAGTAAGGTAAGCAGGCTTAGGATCGGCTAGCTTGAGTAGTTTCAGTGGGCTCTGAGGTATAGGGCCTGACTCTAGTGGTCTGGTATCCCCACCCACCCTTTGTCAAGTTAATGTCTGTTCTTCCTTCAGCTGTCAGCTCCATATGTGTTCTCAGGGAAGCCTTTAGTAACTTCCCATGCCAGGTCATATCCCCTATTATGGGAACTCAGAGCCTTATATTCTACCCTTTTTAACCTTTACATTAATTATAATCTTGCATTTATGTATAAATTTTTTGATTTATGGCTCTCACTTCCAGTAGACTATATGTTCCACAAAGCCTGGGCTCACCTACTTTTGCTTGCCATTTGTTGCCAATGTCTGCTGTGGTTCTGGTGCATGATGTGAATGTGTAGGCTCTTGTCACAGCTGGGGCCAAGTCAAGGTAGATGGGAGGGTTACTGCACCGCAGGATGAGAAGATCAGCAGGGTCCAGGTCACCGAAAGCTCTGTGGTGTTACTGAGTGTGGACTTTTTCCTGTAAGCATATGGGAACCTATTAGTCGGTTTTAAAGAGATGATCAATGTGGTCAGATTTTTGTAAAAAGAGAGGACTGAGAATTTGATAGTGGATGCAGGAATGGTAATTTAGGACACTGTTTCAGGAAGTCCAGATAGGAGATGATGAAGAAAAACAAATGCTAAGGTGGAAGAACAGACAGGACTCGGTGATTGACTAGTATAAAGAAGGAATATGGGCCAGCTTTGGGGTTCCTGATGTGGGTGGCCATTCTCTAAGAGAGGGAATACAGGAGAAGATGCAGGTTCACATAAAATAAGTTCAGTTTGTGCCTGTTGAGTTCAGTATGGCTGTGGGACATCCAAGAGAAGATGTCCTCTTATAGGCAGTGAGGAAAATGAATTCAGAACCTAGGAGAAAGGCTTGGATTGGTAATATAGGTGATAGATGTAGGAGGCATTAACATACAATTAATTTATTACTCAGTTGTATAGTTTTTGCTTTGGCCATCCTCTCTCCCTGACTTAATGGTGCACCTTACTCAAGACTTGCATATCTAAAGAGACCACATTCTTCATTTTGACTTCGTTGCATCAGTGATGAATCATGGATTATGGATACCAAACAACATGCTCAAATATTGTTTATTGCTCTTGCTCCCTCTCCCCCTCCCCCTAATCTACTGTATACTTTCCATGTGCCACTCTGTTAAGGTAAGTGCTTCTCATGTATTATGTGCAAGTGTCAGAGCTAGATTTGAACCAGGTCTGCCTGACTCCATGGCCCTTGCTCTTCTCTACCAGCCTGGCTGCCTCTGAGTGCCTGTGGTGGCTGATGGTTTGTTCTGCCTAGAATGCGATTATTCTTTTTCTTTCTTCAACATATAAAAGACCTCTTTTTAGAAAGTCTAGAAGTATATATACAAAGACATTAATAGTGATTATCTCTGCATGGTAAAATTATGAATGATTTTTGTTTTCTTTTCCATACTCTGTATTTCCTGAGTTTTATGAAATGAGCACTTATTACTTTTCATAACCAGAAACATAATGGCACTCTTTCTAAAACAGCAATGATTTTTTTCCCCCATCCAAGTAGGATAGGTGGGCATTTAATGCAATTTAACTATTGCTTCCCACCTCCCCCTATCACATTAATGGAAATCTGTAAAAGCAGTATTATTGGTGCTCATTTTGCTTACACATGGCCTTAACCAAAAGGACAAGAAGTGAGGGTTTTGCTCACAGCTCACAGAGCCCGTCTGCCGCAGTAGGAGCAGTGTGTGCTGTGGCACCATGGCCTCAGGGAGGGCAGGTTTTCTTTTTTCTTCAACTCCCCACTTTATGCACTTTAAGTGCTGAGGTGCCAACTGTGCAGGGCAAGGAGAATGGCACCCTCTGCCATACATAGAAGGCACTGGAGATTTGGGGAAATTAGGTTTCTAAGCAGAAGAGGGGAGAAATGAAAAAGAAGGGATGAGAGCCTCCTTACCTTATAACTGACGCTTCTGCTGTACATGAACACGTGTCAGTTCAGTTCCCTCTTGCTGTTTAGTTGGCCATGGCACTTGTCCATTTAGCCTTCTCAGTTCTCCAGTAAGTAACTGGAAATGGTTTGTTAGATTGGATTGGGGGTATATAAAATGATAGCCTTAGGAAATGAAAATATTTCAGAACTGATTGTGGAACACAGCACTGAATAATTACTTTCAAAAGAAACAGCAGAAAAGGAGCACAATTTTTAATTCTTTGTTTCTCTATAGTTTTGAATTGGACTGCTTTTAAGTTGTAGGCTTCTAACTGGAAGAGACCCAGTAACTCCATATGTAGATAAAAAGATGCTTAATAAAGAATATTAGATTACCACTGCATAATCCCATTCAAACGCATAGTTGTGCACACCTTTTTGGCAGGAGAATAAGTGGAAAAAAAGATGTTTCCCGAGCTTATCACCCATCTACCTTTTATTTTGCCGGGTGTAGTAGTTTCAACTTCTGCTCATGCTCCCCTCTGCTGGGTGCTGTAGCTGGACTCTGGCCACCTCTTGGGCATGTGCCTGGACACTTGAGAAGCACTGACTCCCCATTAGGCTTCTGGGGACTGCACAGTAATTTAGTGGGGTGCCAAAATGGTATCCAGGGTGCTCAAGCAGTTAAGCTTGTTTTATAGAGGTAGTTGCCAGAAATAACTTACTCATCCTGAGGAGATGATCTAAGGTTTGCAATGGAAGCTCGATGTGCAAGAGTTACCAATCCTAAGTAAGATTTGGAGAACAAATTTAAACATTTCTTGAAAAATTGGTGCTGCTATAAAAATCTTTAATATCCCTTTTATACAATCTGCTGAATGGGAAGCCAGGATATTTTATTGAATAGCTAGGAGAGGACCCTTAGATATCTGAGTTGCAATGGATTATAGTGGTCATCTGTGGTAAACTTCATTTTATTCCTTTTCAGTTGTGTTGGCAAATAGAGCGATTAAGAGCCAGAGTCTTATTTTAGCTTGACTCCTGTGAGGAATATAATTGAAAAGTCATCTCCCACTGAAAGAAATAGAATCTAAAGTAGAAAAATTTAATTTTTCCTGAGTTCAGCGTCTATCCTTGCACTGATGTGTGGAGCCATAGTGATGATGCAGCTAATACTGTGAGAGCTGTTTTACCATTATTTTTATCATATATTTTATTATTTAAAACAGCACTGTCCAATAGAAATATAATTGGAACCACCATGTAAATTAAAAAATTTTCAGTATCTGCATTGAGAAAAAGTAAAAAGAATATCAGTATTGGTTCATAAGGTTCATAATTGTGACAAATGTACCACACTAATGTAAGATGTCAATGATAGAAGAAATTGGGGGGGGGTATGTAAACTGTCTGTACTTTCTTACTCAGTTTTTCTGTAAACCAAAAACTGCTATAAAAATAAAATCTATTACAAAAATTAAAAAAAGAAACTGGTGAAATTAATTATAACATATTTAACCCTATATATCCAGAAGAATATAATTTCAACATGTAGTCAATATAAAATTATTGTTTTTTGTTATTTTTTTTACTCCTTGCACTTGGTGTGTATTTTATACTGACAGCACATCTCAGTTCACACCAGCCACATTTCAAATGCACGACAGCTATATCAGCTAGTGGCTACCGTGTTGGGCAGCACAGCCTTAGAACATGTTCATTTAAACTCTTATATAGTATAGAAGCAGACACATTAAAATAGAATAAAAATATTTTAAGAAAGAGTTCTTAATACTCTTAGGCAACTAGAAAAGGGGGAAAGAAAGTAGTGGAAAATTACTTAAATAGGTCAATAGAGTGAAATAGCTATCGGCTGGCAGTTTGCATTTTATAAGTTACTGGAAAATATTGCTCATATATAAATAATTGCAAGTTAAAAATGAGAAGAAGGTGGGACACGACCCACTCTCCTTCTACTTGGAGTAGGTAAGTTTTGCGTTGTCAAGCACGTGCCCACTCTGATTCTTGCAGTTATAGTGATGAAGGCTCCGTGGAAGCCGTGGCTCTCTGGAGGCATTATTGTAGAGCCTGGCTATGAGTTTAAAGCTTGCAGAGCAAGGTAAACTCTCCCCAAATTGAAGCATTGCTACAGAAACTCTTTGAAAAAAATTTCTAGTAATGAATCCCAGTTTACCTGCCCTTGCATTATCTTTAGTAGAAAAAAAAAAAAAAAAAAAAAGCTGTAAAACCGGTAAGGTTAGAAAAATCAATTGTCTTCATTGGTAAAATGTTTCTAAAAAGTTGCAAAGTAAAATTTCAGCCAGTGAAACGAGAAACCCCTTTTACTCCCTTTATTAAGATACTTCTAAGTGTACGGGTTTTAAAGGGGTAAAGTGAGAACAAATTACGAATTCTAGAGAGGCACTTCTCTATGCAGAGCCTTATAATTGAAATATTTTACAGTAACAGTCCCATTTCTTCCACCCCTGTCATGAAAACCTTTGTGAGTCACTCTGAATTTCTTGCCTGCTCTTTCTTGGGTTGATTTCTAAGAGACCTTTTTTCCATTTTTATGTTTTTGGCACCCAGGAATTAAATAGCTTTAATTATTTGGATCTGTACAGACTTGCTGATCTCTTTAACCTCACTTTGTTGGAGAAGGCAGTGATCGATTTCTTAGTGAAACATCTCTCGGAGCTCCTGAAGAGCCGCCCGGAAGACGTCCTGACGCTGCCTTACTGCCTGCTGCAGGAGGTCCTGAAGAGTGACCGCCTGACCTCCCTGAGCGAAGAGCAGATCTGGCAGGTAAGGGTGCTCTGCACGGGTCCTCTGTTGGCGTTGAGAAGGCATGACATGAATGGAAGTTAAAGGACGAGGAACAAGGGTCACTGTTTTATCTGGTTTGGTCCTCATTGGGCTTGAAGTTTTAGCAGACATGCTTCCTTGATGGGCCAGTGATTGGAGAGCCAGCCCTTGAGGCTCGGAGGCCTCAGCAGACTCTGCAGCCTAATCAGGGAATCGCAGGTGAGATTCTCGAGCCCCTCACTGTGGCTCCCAGAACCTAGCATGGTGGCGTCAGAAAGAGTCAAGGGATTTTTTTCCCCTGATGAAAGTTGTTTCTTAAACTGAATATGAGAAGAATGGATTGTGAAGCGATGTTTATGCATACTAAAAACCAGTGGAATCGGGATAAATTCTGGGCTTTCCTGTAAATAATTGAGAAACGTTTCTTTGTTGCAATAGAGAGCAGCTTGGACTATAAATGAAATGAAGCTCTTTTTGCAATTGCAGTGGGAAAATCTCCCTCCTTAGTTCATTCTGCGTTCATTGTTATTTTCCTAAGCCTTGCCTTTTCGCCTGACATAGCATTCTTTTCACATTGTGTCGCTCCTTTGTCTAGGGGACAGGAGGATGTTTTGTGTTTTGAAGTTGATTATTCAATTTAAATCCTCTTCTGCTCATCTGCAGTGACTTCCTTGAACAATCCGCATGGTGTCTTTCGGAAACAGTCAGAGCCCATCTTCCCCCTTCCTCTGACACTGTCTGTATTACTCTCTGAAGCACTGGCTAGCCATTCTGTTACTTCTGGTGCACCACGCCTTCAAGATTTCACCATCATTTGAAATATAGTTATACACAGAAATCAAAGAAAAATTTCAAGTCTTCTCTTAGCTGATGAGACAGTGAATCCCTGGCATCTTATCAAATGATATTCAGGGAGTACTTTAATTCTGGCCCAGACAGACTCATAGGTAGCTGTTAATTATCCAGCATCTGACTGTACTGACTGATGATTTTCCTGATGCCTTTCTCCCTGGTTCCTTTCTTTGTATTACTTTAATCAGCAACTTCCCTCTTCATATTGCTTCTACCAGTGGGAATCAAAAGCTGCAGCATACTGAGGGCCTTCTGGGTCCCAGGCTCCTTGTAAACTTATTGACAGCAGGCCTGAAGAATGGCTGTTATCACCCCCATCTTCCACATGAACCAGAGGAGGCTTCAGTGCCTTGTTCAGAAATAGAAAGCAGAGCCAGCCTTCAAATTCAAGTTGGCTGACACCTGCCCCTGTGTCTTCACTATGTCACACTCTCTTGACAAGGGAAATATAAGGGCAAAAAAACCCCATAAACCTAAGTCATACATTTTTGCTGCTTCTGATAATGTTTGTTCAGAGAGAGGTTGAAAGTGTTGGTGAGAATGTAATTTTGGTAGGTATTTAGATTATTTGAAGCATTCCCCTATTAATGCTGTCAACCGAATTTATTTTGGTCAATTTGAAGTGGGAAGTAGCCAAATTTTCTTCACTTCCCAAGGGAAAGAGAAAGACTTGGAATGAATTCTGCATTAAGTTTTTCTAACTGAGTTGAGATCTGAGGCCAGCCGTCCTTGTGGCTTCTGTCTCCTTTAGTGGCATGATTGAGGGCACTGCCAGAGATCAACACAGTAATGTGCGGATGTCTGAGTGTTGAAAAAATTCCATACTGTCCACTTAAGAGTTATCATAATTGCCTATTTAAAGGTTACTAATATTATAATGTAAAATGTTAAAAACTGGTTTCTAATGCTGGCAATAATTTTTTTATACCTGGCACTCAAGAAAGAATTAAAAGACTCACATAAATATTATCAATTTAGGCATTCAGCAGGCAATAAGAAACAATTTTTGCTTTGTCTTAGTAAATAAGTAATTTCCTCATACTCAACCCAATAGAGAAAAATCAAATCAGACCAGGTCTATTGCCTCCAGTACAGTTAAGTTCATCATTTTTGCTGAGGTTATACTAGTAACGCAATATATCATGGAAGAATCTAATATTCAGCCCAGGGTGAAGATTGGGTATGCCAGAGGATTAGTGTCAGGGCGCTTTATAGAAGTGAAACTTGATGGACAGGCTGGAGACAGATCTACAGAATCTCATTAAATTGTTGAATTGTTCATTACGGAATGTTCTCACTGTAATAAAGTGCTCATTGACTTTGACAAATCCCCATCCCATGTCTTAAAGAAGAACAGTGAAACAAGAGGTGTTGGGGAGGAGAAAGGAAATTGGCACAAAGTAGGACAGATAATAGAAAAGTGGACGGAAGAGTAGTGTTATTTAATTAATATGTGCAACTTGTAACCTAGGTTAGAGCTCAATAAACACACACAAACGTTTACACAGGTGACTCTTCCTCTGTTTCCTGATAATGTAATCTAAGACAATCCCTTTTTGGGTGAAAGTCTACTTTTCATTATTCACCAGACTTCACATAGTCTGGCTCTGAAGACCTGTCATAAGAACTTTCAAATTTTCCTCACTGAATAAACTCTTTCCTACTTTTTCCTGCAATTTTTTTACTCATTCCCTTTTCTTGATAAAATGTGCCACAGGCCACAATAACCGTTCTGGGGATCAGTGAACCTGTGAAATCTCCCAAGATTATACCTTATATCTGTCCTTTTTTTCCATGTGACATTTTAAAAGTTTATTTAAGTCTATTCTCTTACAGAGGGCTTCTTGGTCCCAGCTAGACAATCTTTTTCTCCCTTCCATAGTGTGAAACTGCTTAGTCTGTTGGTTAACCTCACTCTGTATTCAAAAGTAACACAGGGACTTATACAGCATACACACACTAGATACATAGGACATAGAAGTCCCCTCAAAAAATGTTTTTGTTGTTTTTTAATTCAGTTCAGTTCAGCTCAATGATTTGCTTTTATGTTTCAAGGCCAGTGATTTCTCAGATTCCAAATGAAAGTCACCAAATTGGTTACTGGGTTTAAAGAAAGAGGAGACTAAAAATTAGCAAATCATCTGAAAAGGAAATATGGGGTGTGAGGTCATGTGCATTCATAACCTGGCAAATCTCCACCAGTTTTATTTTGCTTTTGGGTTTTAGCCCTAATTTTGAACTTTATTTCAATAATGCCTGTTTAAATATCTTCTGTTACATTCAACATATAGTTTCAGAATACTGAGTCGGGGTGCTGCTCCACGGAGCTGGGCAGAGGGGGGAAGGGGGTGAGAGAAATGGGGAGATATTGGTCAAGGGGTACAAAACTTTCCATTGTAAGATAAACAATTTCTTCGGGTCTAATGTCCAGCATGGGTGCTGATGGATGCGCTAATTAATTTGCCTGTGGTAATCATTACACAATATATACATACAGATATCAAATCACATTGTACACCTTCAGTATATACAATCCTTATTTATCAATTCAATATTTTTAAGTAAGTAAATAAGCCAAAACACGACAATTCTTTATTTAAAAAAAAAAAACAAACTTAGGATGAAATAATGAAATAAGTCATGGGTCTTTTCTTATTTTCATAGGAAACACTGGCTGCTCTCAGTTTTCTGCTCAGGAAAATGCATTCCCTGCCTCTTCTACCCCAAATTCTCTTTCACTAGAATGAGAGGGAGGTTATTACAGTCCATGGGAGTATAGTTTATAGAAAAATCCTGAATGTAACAAATTTTGCTACACACTAGCATAGGTGGAAGTGTGGATCTCCATCATTATTTACTGAGCCACCTACTAAGTGCCCCAAACCATGCTGGAGTGGAAGACAGAGGATGGGGTTGCTAATTCCATCTTCCGGGCCTCACTCCAAATGGGAGGGATCCTTATGATTTTAAACCATTAATCCAGCTCTCTGAATTATTATTATTATATTATTATTATTTCTCTGAAGTAGCAGAAAAAGCAGCCTATTTAAAAATGGATAAAGATAGTTTATGGAAATAAAAATGAGTATTTCTTGAGCACATGTTGTGTGCTAGGCATAGTTTTAGAAGCTATTTCCTGGGGTAAAAAAAATTTACAAAAATGTTCAATTATTAGGTTAGAGACATTTATTTCACCTTTGTCTCTGAAGGTGGAGAAGTTTTATTTTCCTTTAATTATTTAAACTAACTCCTTTTGGGCCAGCCCCGTGGCTCACTCGGGAGAGTGCGGCGCTGGTAGCGCCGAGGCCGCGGGTTCAGATCCTATATAGGGATGGCCGGTTTGCTCACTGGCTGAGCGTGGTGCAGACCACACCGTGCCGAGGGTTGCGATCCCCTTACTGGTGGGGGGAAAAAAAAGAAACCTAACTCTTTTCTACTTTTACTGAGGAGGACTCATTGTTTTGTAAGGATAGTACTTTTCTTCCTTTTCTAATCTTGGAGTTGAGGACACCTTCTACTTGTACTTTGAGCCTTACTTTGCGTGGACTTAAATGGATAACAAGACCAAACAATTCAGTGGTTACGTGAGTGATGTCAAACAAGGTCAGACCTTAGCAGGGAGAGTCTCTTTTATCCTAGTTATATCTCATTTTAGTATGGGAAAGACAGACCATGTCGCCTGGTTTGGGGCTGGGGGTAATCCTATTTACACTTGTCTTCGATTATAAATTCCCAGAGGCAGAGAGTGTGCCTGTATTATTTGTGTTGTACACTTCCACATTCTCTTGCACTCTATGAATAATAAATAAAAACAGTAATGTAGGCTTTTCATATTAAAACGTATTGAATGGATAATAAGACATCCAACTATTCCTATGTAAGGCTGGATTTATCTTGGAAAATTGGTATACAGAATGAGTTTGGCCTTCTAAAGACCACATTTTTCTTTAAATTTTTGTTGAAAATTTGCTTCCATAAGTCATACTGTTAATAATATATTCACTTTGTATCTCTAGAGACATAAGTCACATATTTTTCAGAGTGGTCAACAATCTCCAATGCAATGGCTTTTTGCCAAACTCCTCCTGGGCTCTTATCTATACCACAAAATCACCCACATTACAATTTAATTTAATCATTTTCCTCAAAAGCAGTCCCAGAGGTGAACCCAACAAAAAGCTACTATCCCTGTATAGTTGGAAAGTAGAGGACATGAGCCGTGAACTCACCTTTCATCTTTTATCTCTTAGTTGATAAATTCACCCAAATGTGCTTCTGGCCAGGGAGAAGCAAGGACTTCAGACAGTACTTTATGTCACTCAAAACTATCATAATACTTCTAATTTTTATATCACATCACAGTTTCAAGAACAGTTTTGCATTTATCATTGCTTAGTGGTACTCACAGGACATGGTCAGTCATAGTAGTCTCTTAATAACTATTTGGAATGAATAAAGGAATGGATGAGGCACATGCCATGGTACAAATGGGGAAACTGAGTTAAAGCTAGACATCAAACTTGTGTCTTCTAATTCTTGGGTTCTGTCCACTTTGGTCCATAGCTTCCAAATTCATAATAGAAGCCCAGAAATAGTCAGGAATGATGGACATAGAGGTGCATCAAATTAATCCTGTGACTTTAAAAGAAATTAAGAAGGGCATGATCATTTCAGTTGCCTGGTATAGTGCCCACAGATGGAAAGGACAACGGCCCCTCAGCCTGCCTCCATGTCTGTGGCATGTTGCTAGTTCCCACTCTGTGTTCCATGGCATATGCCTCATTCATTCATTCATTCATTTCAAGTAGTTACTGAGAGCCTACTCTGTCTGGCCATGTTCTGTGAGTACCACTGTTGCCTGCTCTATCATGGGTGCTGGGCGGTCAGTGATGGGAAGGACCAACAGAGCCCTGGTTTTGTGGAGCTTTCTGCTTGCTACTCATTCCCACCCTGCCTGATTCCTTCCCAGTGGGGACTGACCTGTGCCAAATAGTGTAATGACCTGTTTGTTAATTTGGGAATGTTGAGATGATATAAGTACAAAGGAAAATGAAACACTTTTGTTTGGATGTTCCAATACCAACCAGTGTCCCTTTGCCTTTTTTTCAGTGCTTTCTTCATTGTAAATCTTATCCATTGTACATACCCTCTAAACAGTTTTACAAACCTCTGCCAATCCATGTGGTACAGTCCAAGCTTCAAAAAGATCAGACTGTGGAGGATTGTTTAATCAAAAAATTCTGGGAGTGCTCTTCTAATGTTTAACACTTGGACCTTATAACTAGAAACGGAATAAAATTCTGTGGCTTAAGAACGCTTATTCACAAACAAAACTATAGTCTTTCATCATGTTCCTGCCTTTCCTCAATTCTGTTTCATACATGCATGTGTCATCACTATTTTTTTTTCCAGATATACACTTTCTGGGCATCTTCATAATATCTCATTCTATTTTTTAACTCACCATTCTTTATACTAATCACATGTGTACACTTCTCAATTTTCTTCCTGAAACTTCTTACAGTTCCTCTCAGCTACATACAGTCTTTTCTACAAATGTGATGGGGATATATCCATTTCCTTCCTATTAGATATTAGTGAAGAGAATAAGCAACAGCTCTTTTGCATCCCAAATAGTGCTGTGCCCAGAGGATGTTTTATCCTCTAAGAGGTTCCAGCTGGACGCTGACCAACGGTGCTATTTCAGGGCTTGGTGCTGGGAGATGCCAGAATGTATATTTAGTTATTTCTCTTGATCTACATGCGGCTAATTCCTCTATGAGGATTCATCCCTGAGTAGCTGGACTAGTGGCTTTGCTGTTGTTTGTCTGGGCTGTATGCCTTTGCGAGACGAATGACACATTCATTTCAGAGGGACTTTGCTCGAGCCAATCCTCAGTGCTAGAGCAGTGTGTTGTCAAGTAGCTGTGAGGAGCAGTGATTATCAGAAATTACAGGAGACCAACTTGTTTCACGTACTTCTGTTCCTGTAATCCCGTAAGTTAATTGTTTTTTTTTTTCTCTCTCTCTTTTTTTTGAAGAATGAACACAACAGAACAACAGGGTGATTTATGAGATATAACATATTTATGTTCTCTGCTTCTAATTTTCATTGTGATTCATGTTGTTTCCAGACGGATATTTTTGTTGTTGCTGCTGTGAGAAGGAAAAAGATGACTGGAGAATATTACTTATGCATTGGTGGCCTGCAGTAATATTACTGCTACCTGGGTTATCGAGGATTTAAAAATAAAATCCAACTATAAGCTATATATGAGGTAGAAACCCTGAAGCTGTGCACAGAAGTCCATTAATAATAATAACAAAATAATAACTCTTTACAAACCTAGAGAACTTTATATCTTAAAGCATTTTACACACATAATTTTGTTTGAGTCTTTCATCAGCCTGCTAAGGTTGATAAGACAAGTATTATCCAAATTTTACCAGTGAGAAAACTAAAGCTTGCAGAAGTTCAGTGATTGACTCACTTCAAAGTATGGGTTTCAATTGAGGTCTCACTGTGTTTCCTTGAAATACACCAAATCTCTAAGAAACAGAACCTCAAATTACCTTATACATCATCTCATAAGACAGACATTTTTATATATGTCTATAATGAGTGAGCCAGAAGAAGATTTCATCATAAATTACCAGTTTTCATTTTCACCTGTTGTGTGGCTTTTTGGGAAGCTGCAAAATGTCTCCAGTAAAAGTAGTCCAAGAAAGTGTTGCTGAAGGCCTTTTTTGATGGCAGCCTGGAAGATTGGGGATCTAGGTGGTTGGATGTGGAAGAATGGGTAGAGAATTGTGGCAGAGGGAGCAAACAACCTTTACTTCTTCAAAGTACAAGGTGGTGAAGTATAAGGCAGGAAAAGAAGGCCCATAAGGGAGGATCACTTTAAAATCTGATCGAGAGATTTAAATTCATGAACGGAGAACCTGGAGTGCAGTTATTTTTGATGCATCAACACAGACTGTGTGGGAGAAAGTCTGCAGGCTGTGTCTCTATCTGGGACTAGAGATTGGATGGAACAAATGGAAACGATTAATCATTACGTCCTTATTTTATGTCCAATATATTGAAAATTTAGAAATGTATGCAGCAGAAATTGACAGTTGGGTGATGGCTTAGATGCGGGGTTTAAGATAAAGGCAGAAAAATAATAATTTATTGAAATTGATAAATGCTGGTCTCTTTCCAATACAAATGAACCTTGGGTCCATATCCTGTGATATCAGGTTAGTTGAGTGACCATGGTGTTCACGCTAGTTGGCCATGTCAGATCAGAGATTTCTCGTTCTGGGCATTCTAAGGGAGAGGATCTAAACTTCTCTGTGGAGTGGTCCAGAGGCTCTAGAGTTCTTTTCATTCAAAAGATATGTCTGGAGAAGCCTCGACATTTACTGTTGAATACTGACATCCTTGTACACTGCTTTTCCCACCCTTGCCTCCAAGACTTTCACTATAAGTAAAAAATAAAGAACGCCTTGACTTGACACAGCTGGAGGAGAAAATTGGCCATTCTAAGATAATAATCAAGGGCAACATTCATAGATAAAGATAATTCTTAGACTTCTTTTATGTCCACAATACAAAATATTTCATTCTCTATGGTAAGGTTCTCTCCTTAGTCTGGCCACCTCTGTCTTGTTAGGTGGCGTGGCCCACTGAAGGACTGCACATGGATTTTGATATTTTGGTAGAGAAAGCATAACCCGGAAGATAAATCCTCTTGGGGGAAAAAAGTCCTTGATAGGTTCTAAAGGTAGATATCAAAGATTCTTAACATTGTTCCCCTTTGGTATTGGTAAATCCCCTTTGTGATTTACCAATACCAAATCAGCATTGGTAAGTGGCACAGGCATTACTTGTGCCTCAAGAACAGAAGCTAGAAAGAGCCCTGCATGCTGGAGGCTGAATGACATATCTTCTTTGTGTGTGTTCTTGTTGATGAGAAGTGCCCACATACTACCTCCTCTGGCCACATGAGGAAATCAGGTAATTAAAGAAGTGATGGATGGTGTGCTAAAATTTAAACGTTTAGGAGGACCTAACTTATTAACACTTTAAAACAAGTGAGCATAATATCATTAATTTTGATTAATTCATTTGCTCTTAATATAGCTTTTAATTTGTAATTCTATGTGAATTACAATATAATTTGGCATTAATTATACTAAATTGACTATAAGTCAGCCAATCACAATGAGAAATTACTCACAGCTGAAAGTGAAACTAAAACTCTTCATCCCGAAGGATAACACATAGTTAAGAGGAAAATACAGTTTGGGTATCCCTCTGTTTGGCTATGAGAATGACATTGGACCTGCTGATGACTCTAATCGATCCCTTATCCTGCTCACTGCTGGGACTATGTACTCTTTGGAGTGAAGCTCTGTATAAGTCCAATAAAGGGTAAATAATGAAGTAAACAAAGGGGTTGATTTATCAAGTTTGCCAGGTCTCCTGAAGAATCTTATTTCTCTTTCCATGTAAGGGTTAGGTAATGTAGAGGGGCTGTGTAGTGCTTTAGAATGATTAATTCTAACCCCTTGGATTCTGGGATTAGCATAAGTACTTAGCCAAATTGGCCTGCTTTTTTGTCTTCATGCTGTGTGATCCAGTCAGGAATTCCTGTTTTAAACCCCATGTGTAGTCAGTATACTGAAGCCACTCCAATTTGACCCACACACAAACTGCCTTCTGGGCAGAAGGAAGTCATGCCTTAAAAAGCCAGCACCACACGGAGAGAGCTAAACCCCGAGGAGATCATGGAGCATGTGTCGTTCATTGATAAAGCTTGCTGGAGGTGCCTATGAGCATACAAGAAGTAAAGTGACCCGCTGAGAATAAGGGCACTCAAGAAAGTGCAGGAGAGGAAGGATGGATTTGGAAAATATGTGTATTTGAGCCATTTGCCAGTTATCTTCCTTTGAGAACTGTCTTCTAAAAAACAAAAACAAAAAAACATTGAAATGTTACACAAAGTCTCATGATTTGGCAATATTCTGCTTTAAGTCTACTTACATGTAGATAGAACTATGTGAATTTG